>NC_134579.1:182396274-183058417 GCF_037038515.1 Microtus pennsylvanicus
CACCTGTCTTGGTGTGTGCCTGCTTTCACTGGGATGACATTCTCCCACCTCCCGCCCCCATACTAAGCTTTCTGCTCCCTTGTAACCTGTAACTCTGGCTCCTGCAGCCATCTTTCCTAACTCTAGCCTATGAGAACCCAATTTTTCAGTTTTCGTCATTTTTTTAAAAAAAAATTACCAGATAAACATTAATTTATTCCTACATCCTGCAAAGATCGCTATAAATTATTTCAATTGTGCAGAATTTTACTTTGATTTTGAATTTCTCAAAATTCCTAATACATAAGAATTTTCTAACTGGGTGTGTTTCTTGTACATGAGGGTGACATGCATGGCTAAGCAGCTGTTTCTTGATCAGAGATCTCGAGTGTCAATTACTCCTCTCTGAGCATTCAGCTTCCAGTAGTAACCGTGAATGGGACTGCTTAATATCTGTGTAAAACACTTGTTTCTTGGGTCTTCTAATGATGCATTCAGGTACCAAGAATGTGTCCTATTTATTCACTCTGAGTTCTTTTCTAAGGAAGGAACAGAAGCATACGGCTTCCTGCCTGAAGCCCACAGAGCAGCAACCTGTGACACGCTCACTGTAACCTCCCCTTATAACTGCCGACAACATTTCAACATATCTAGTTGTATTCACGGTCCTTTCTGTGCTGTGAAGGAGGCTGGTATTGCTCTTCTGCAGATTAGAAGACAAGAACCTGGAGAGAGAAAATGGTAGGTTAAGGCCGTCTCAGAAATAAGGTTCCAGTCGATTTGTGCATTCTCCTCTTTAAGATCTAGAAAGACTAAGACTCTCAGGACAACAACATCAGTAATTACTATATGGTACTAATTAAGTTATATATACACTGTGGTAATTGATCTTCAACTACTAAATATATCTGATAATATATGACTCAAACTGTTAGCACAGAGCAGTACTCCAAGACCAAAATTGTGGAAGACGAAGGTCAGATTATAAAACACCTCTTCTAGAGGATTTAGGAGTAACCAAGGAAGATAAATAATGTACTAAAAAGACCAAGAAATATTTTGGCTAGAATACAGAAAAGAGGGCTGGAGTCATGCCTTAATGAGTAAAGTTCTTGCACACAAGATTGAGGCCCTGATTTTGGATCTATATCCAGCACCACATAAAAAGCAAGACACAATGATGTTCATCTTTAACCCCTCCTAAGGAATGCTGAGGACCACCAGGTAGAGCTGAGAGGCAGAGGGGGAATCCCTTGAGCTTGTGGACTAGCCAATCTAGCTATCTAGTTGTGAGCTCCATGTTGGGTGGAAGACTTTCTTTCAAAAAATAAGATGGGGCCGGGCGGTAGTGGCGCACACCTTTAATCCCAGCACTTGGGAGGCAGAGACAGGCGGATCTCTGTGAGTTCGAGGTCAGCCTGGTCTACAAGAGCTAGATCCAGGACAGGAACCAAAAGCTACGGAGAAACCCAGTCTCGAAAAATAAAAAAAAAATTAGATGGGGATCAATTTAGAAAGATACCTAACCTTGTCCTCTGGCCTTCACATATGTGTATATACATTCACTTATATACATTTACACACATACATGAACATGTGTCCACATGCACGTGCACACACATACAATGAAGAGCTGAAGTATTTGTAGAACTTGGCTATCATATCAAGAAGGAAGCCAGCTGGTGTTCATTACTTTCCCAGAGGAAACAGAGACAGAGGAAACCAACAAGACTTCATCAACATCCTGGGATTTCAATATTGACTTATGAACAGATAAAGAACTGAGGTGTTAAAAGTAGCATATGTTACTATTTGATAATATTTTCATTCAAGCATTTGGTGAGCACCTTCAGTGTTCTAGGCACTGCCTAGATTCTGGGGATGCACCAGTGAACGGGCAGGGATACTAAATGTGTCAACACAGTTGACTTCGGATATCGGGGCTGTACCAGTTGACCTGGGCCTTATGTGAGTTCTTGATGTTTGGAAACTCTGGTTGTCAAAGGCCAGGGTTTTTTAAGTACAGTTTGGAGAGCAGTGTTGTGTGTTGCATCAACTCCAGTGACTGAGGAGTATTTGGGACCTTAGGCTGGCTCTAGACAGCTGTTCATGATTGGGAAAAGTTGATGTGTATACACTTTCCCCAGGAGTCTCCTGACTAAATTATTCCTTGAGGCCAATTTGTAAAAGATTTTATTTATTATTATTATTATTATTATTATTTATTGTGCATGTAATTTGTAGTATGTGTGCATGTGCATGCTGTGTATGTACTAATGATGTCATTGTGTATGTAGTATGTATGTATTGCACACGAATGATGCCAGGACTTACGTGTAGAAATCAGAGGACACATTTCATTAAGTTAATTCTCTCTTCTCATCTTTACATGGGTTCCAAGAATCAAACTTTGGTTTTCGGGTTTGCTCAGAAGTGCCTTTACCCACTAGGTATTCTACTGACGCCTGGGTCAGTTTTTAATGGCAGGAGTGCCTCTAAGACCCCTGGTTTTAGGGAGGTAATAATGAACTTCTGTTTAGCTTTACTTTCTGGAAGCCAGTTACACATATTAACCAAGAGTTTGAGAAGGGTTGGGAGACAGACACAATGTTTGCCAGGAGACTTTATTGAGCTAAGGTCTGTAATGTATTTTACTTCTCCGGGCATCGTGCAAGCCCATTCAGATTGTATCTGTATGTTCTTGCGGGCTGTGTGCTGAGATCAAAAGCACTGAGAGGTGGTTTCTAGCCATAAATAAGGGTCACGGAGTCTACAATTGGTGATCCTAAAGAAGCTAAGTAAGAAGAACCTTCATCTGGTGATGGATGGAGATAGAGACAGAGACCCACACTGGAGCACTGGACTGAGCTCCCAAGGTCCCAATGAGGAGCAGAAGGAGGGAGAAGATGAGCAAAGAAGTCGGGACTGCGAGGGGTACACCCACCCACTGAGACAGTGGAGCTGATCTATTGGGAGCTCACCAAGGCCAGCTGGACTGTGACTGAAAAAGCATGGGATAAAACCAGACTCTCTGAACATGGCGAACAATGAGGGCTGAGGAGAAGCCAAGGACAATGGCACGGTTTTTTTTTTTAACATTTTTTTTTAAGATTTATTTATTTATTATGTATACAACATTCTATCTCCATGTATTCCTACACACCAGAGGAGGGCGCCAGATATCATTACAGATGGTTGTGAGCCACCATGTGGTTGCTGGGAATTGAACTCAGGACCTCTGGAAGAGCAGACGTTGCTCTAAACCACTGAGCCATCTCTCCAGCCCTGGCACGGGGTTTTGATCCTACTTAATGTGCTGGCTTTGTGGGAGCCTAGCCAGTTTGGATGTTCACCTTCCTAGATATGGACGGAGGGGGGAGGACCTAGGACTTACCACAGGGCAGGGAACCCTGACTGCTCTTTGGACTGGAAAGGGAGGGGGTGGAGTGGGGGGAGGGGGAGAAGGGTGGGAGGAGGGGGAGAAGGGTGGGAGGAGGGGGAGAAGGGTGGGGGGAGGGGGAGGGAAATGGGAGGCTGGGAGGAGGCGGAAACTTGTTTTTTTTTTTTTTTCTTTTTCTCAATAAAAAAAAAGAGAAAAAAAAAGCACTGAGAGGCCTTAGGAAAGCTTGCAAATGTTCTCACTGTCACTTTTCATGATGCATAAGGACAAGTTGCCTTTTTCCAGAGTCGTGAGCTGAAGTCGTGAGCCACATGTGGGTGTTGCATTTTTAGGGGAGAGTGAGGTGAAGATGAGCAAGTCCCCCTCTAATAGTAGCAGAGGGGTGTTGAGTGGGTGGCTGCAAGAGTTGGTTAAAGGTAGAAAGGGAGGAGACCTGCCATCTGGATATGAGATGATATTCCAGGCCCTGGGTACATTCTTAAAGTAGCCTTTGCTTCTGGAGTAGATACAATGTCAGACATGTTAACCTGGCTGAGGAAATCATAAGGAGTTAGGATGCTAAGAGCTCAGGACTGGGTCTCATAGGTCATCATGCTTCTGTCTCTGTGGTCTTGGACAAGAGCTATATAAGTATTGCTATCCAGGACTCTATTTAACCTCCAAGACTCTGCTAAGTGGTAGTGATGGCAGTTCCATTTCGCAGATGAGTAAGCAGAGGCCTGTAGTATGTGAGTTACATGTGTGACAAGCACTCAATAGTTACTGTGTATGTTTCTATAGCACATGATTCTGTAAGTGTTTATGTGACAGAGATTAAGAATAGCTGGGGTGCCTGGATGCTCCTCTTAAATAGTTTATACCAGTGGTGGCAGTATTGGAAACTTAGGAAAGACAAAAGGACAAAGTCCCCTTATCTGGAGATTTTCCAATGCAAGTCATTCTCAGAAAATAAATATAAATAAAACAAAGTCAGAACAAAAAGAGTACCTTGGAAGTAATGTTTCACAGCTAGAAAATAAGCTGCAGCATCCAGAAAATTCTGGGGCAGCCAACTGGGGGCAGGGGCATACAAAACGTGCACTGCAGTGCCCCAGGAATCCCAGGGTGGCCAGCTAGAGACAGGAATATGCAGAAGAAACCTTGACAAGGTGAGTCCAGAGGTGAGTTTGTGGTGGGAAATGGTAGAATATAAATATTTGAAAGAAACAGAGGAATGAAGCGATATAGTAATAAGGGCGGCGGGGCTGCGTCCCCAACATCCCAGCTGCCTGGCTAGCTTATGCCCAAAATAACAACACACAAACTGTATTCATTTAAACACTGCTTGGCCCTTTAGCTCTAGCCCTTACAGGCTAATTCTCACATCCCGATCAACCCATCTCTAATAATCTGTGAGCACCGGTCTTACCGGGAAAGATTCAGCATGTCTAACCTGGCGGCTTGTTTCATCGCGTGTGTCTGCCTGGGACTGAGGCATGGTGTCTCTCTCTGAGGCGTCTGCTCCGGAGAGGAGAGCTGTGGAGTCTGAGCTCACTTCCTCTTCCTCCCAGCATTCTGTTCTGTTTACTCCACCTACCTATGTCCTAACCAACAAAATGGGCCAAGGCAGTTCCTTTATTAGCCATGACCTTCCTCTATCAAAGTGAGGCTGCTGAAGAACCCGGAAGAGAACAGCAGTGTGTGCGCTTGCTGTTACTCCGACTTGTGGAAAGACCTTTGGAGAAGTACTTTAAATAGAAACAATGACCAATGCATCCCTGGATTGTGTGAGATTATAATATTTACAAAAGTCTGTAAGGTAACAAATACAGAACAATAAAATAGGGATCACTTTCCTCCCCTTGCAAAACTCAATTCCTAGCAACTTGGTTGACTTTGAAATGTTGATTAAATATAAATGGATACTGATAGTGATAGAGAATATATAATATAAAGCTAAGTAATGACTCTTGATAGAGAAGAAAGGAAACGGAGTCTACAAATCAAAGTGCTAAGATACTGTCTTGATAAAACCTTTGAGCAAGGGTTCCCAGCCTGTGGGTCACAACCCCCTTTGGGGGTCACATATCAGATATCCTTTATATCAGATATTTACATTAGAATTCATAACAGTAGCAAAATTCAGTTATGAGGTAGCAATGAAATAGTTGTATGATTGAGGTTCACCACAACATGAGGAGTTGCATTAAAGGGTCACAGCGTTAGGAAGGTTGAGAACCATTGCCTTAGAATTTCCGAGGAGAAAAAGGAAGCATTCATCACTCAGTCCCACTGCTAGGATTGTAATCCACCCAGCTGTTTGAAACAGGCAGGAATCTGTAACTGAGCCTTACTGATCATGGCACTAAAGTAATGGCAGATTTAGACTAAGTTTTCATAACCAGTTCTCAGTGCTATCCCCAGGACTGGGACCCCATGTGGCTGCTGCCATGGGTACTAAGAAGCTGCTAGGGCCAGCAAGACATTGCCTGCAGGATCTGCCTGGTTTCTGAGTTGTGACTCCTGCCGCTGGCTCCAGAACTATGCTGTGTCTTCATGTTGGTACTAGGAAAATGACAGGTCACACACTGCTGTCTTTTAACATCCTGATGCTGAGATCAAGACACTGGGAACCCAGCCAGAGAGCATTGGTGCCAACATCACTGGGCCTGGCTGCAGTGGTGGCCAGCTTCCACCAAGTCCCTTTAGATGGCACATAATGGATGGAAATGAAGTCATAGAAATGAAGCCACTGTTGGTCTCTGTGAAGGTCAAGGCTTGGCTGTCCGGACAGACATGTCCAGAGAAGAAATCCCAACTGAAGTCCTGCAGGTGCTAACAGGGAAGCAGATTGGCGGTGATGTATGTGCAATACTTAGAATTTTTTTATATGTGACAGCAAACGTAAGATTTCACTTTAGTGCTCGTATTTGGCATTTTGATTTTATGAGATTTTTAAATCATTTATATCATAGCTTGGTTTCTGTTGCTGTGATGAACACCATAACCAAAGACACCTTGGGGAACAAGAGTGTAAGCATTCAGTTTGTACTCCACCATGAAGGGAAGTCAGGAACACAAGTTGGAACCTGCAAGCAGGTTAGAGCAGGGACCATAAGTGAAGTCTCCTTATAGGCTTGCTCCCCATGGCTTGTTCAACCTGCTTTCTTATACAACTCAGGACCACCTGCTAAAGGGTGTCATGACCCACAGTAGAGTGGGCTTTCTCACAGTACTCATCAATCAAGCAAACACACAAGAACCTGAGGCGCAGCGTGACCATAAAGTAGCAAAACCCAAGCTAGAGAAGGGTGAAAGAGATAGCGTGGTGTGTAAAATTGTTTGTGATATGAGGATGTGAGTTTGCTCTCCAGAGCACATGGATAAAGAGGCTGGGCTTCTTGACACCCGAGATCCCAGCACTGGCAAGGTAGATACAGGGCGATCCCTGGGGCTAGTAAGCCAGGCACCCTAGCCTAGTTGGCAAGTTCCGGGACAGTGAAAGGCAGTGTCTCAAAAAGTGAAGTGGGAAGTATTAGAGACACCTGACATTGACTGCTGGCCTTCACATGTGAATGCACAAATGAGTACACCCCAATACACACATGTACACATGCACTCGTACACACAAAATAATTTTTGTAGATTGTGCAGGGGTGAGGGTACAGAGGCGACTTTGTAGGAAAGCGTTTGCTTGGAAAATGTGGGTGCTAGAGTTTAGGTCTCTTGAATCCATATCAAAGCCAGGCAGGAATGGCGACTGCCTGTAATCCCAGCACCCTGGGGGTAGAAATAGGGAATTCCCAAGGCAAGTTGGTTAGCAAGGCTAGTCTAGTTGGCAAGCCCCAAGGTCAGTGAAAGAGTCAACAAGAGAAAAACGGGAAGGACATCACACATTAACACTCAGCAATTAGAAGGACCCCTGCATGTTAGCCACTGGTCTCTACACTCAGTCACATACATATGCACATCATCATCATCAACACACACATACATACATACAGTCATGAGAGGTACATTGTGCAGTACTACTGTGATTGCCTAATAGACACAAGGCCCTGGGTTCAATCCCCAGCATGTCAAAAATAAAACCAGACAATGGACAGGATTTGATAACAGACATTAGATGGCCAGCCCATGAGCTAGAGTAAGTATAAAAAAATATAAACAACCCAGACAACCCAAGGATGATTTTAAACTCCACTGGACTAATTAATAATTAAATTTAATGAAGTCCCTCTTGAAGCCCCAACAAAAGTGTTTTGGAGTTGTATTAAATGTTCATAGACTAGCTGAGAAACATAAATTGTGGCTCTGTTCTAGCTTCATACCTGAGGCTGTGGTAAATATCCTGAGAGAACGCAACTGAGGAGAAACAGGGTTTTATTTGGCTTCTAGTTCCAGGTTACAGCTCGTCATTGAGGGAAAGTCAAGGCAGGAATTCCAGCTCTGAGTCAGCACATCTGTAGGCCAGAGAAGAGGGAAGTTGTCTTACACACACTCTGGGTCTGCTTCCACTCAGCTCACTCTTCTCTTCCAGAATGGTTTGAATTTCTTGGAACTGAATGTATGCAATATAGCGGAGAGTTAGTGGGGAAAGTCTAGGTTAGTGGTAACTAACTTAAGAAATCAGTTTGAAGTTTGGCAAGGTGGTACATGTTCAACATCCCAAGGCTCACAAAGAAGAGCCAGGAGTTCAAGAATTCAAAGCTATTCCAGGCTAAATAGTAAAATTTTGTATTTAAAAGGGGAGAGGAGGCAACAACAACAACAAAAATACAGTTTGACATCTACTATATGCATTATAAAATCAATTTCATATAAAGCAGTGCCGACATTAAAGAGAAAAACGTGATAGCCATGTAAATGCTGACAAAAATAGAGAGCGATTGCTTTCACAGGCGGATGGAGGAGTGTGAATTATTTTGGTCTTTGAAAGGGATAGTTGGTCAGCATCTGTTAAAATTTAAATTCTGCTCTTGGAACTTCCCAGAACTGAGTCTACCTTATATAACGAAAGATAACAGACACAGAGATTATTTACTGAGCACTGATTCTAGTGAGCACCTCATTCCGCCCCCTGGGGGGTGTGGTGAGGGGAAAGAAGCCAGTTTAAAAAAATCTATTTAAATGCCAGTGTTTGAATACATATGGTATTTGTTTACCATGGAGTAGCCAGCAGTCATTCAAAAGAGACAGTTTTCCTCTTTGGCATATGTGCTCGGTGTGAGTTGTTAAGAGCAGCAAGATGGAGAGGGTATAGAGAAACGTGGCAATTTTGACAAATGGTTGCAAAAATCTGTCTTTGAATATAATTATATACTGTACATATAAGTATGTATCTATGCATGTGTTCATATATGCATGGCTATGTATTCACAAACGTTATGTGTGTGTGCATACACACATTGACATGCTGCTTATTAATAAAATCCTGTGTTTTATTTAAATCCAGAAATTGGCAGGTACATTTTTAATACCTCCTCAGGGACATGCTAATGCATTTAAATTTCCCTCTGGAACATGAGAAATTAAGCAAAGCCTTCTTGTTGGCACTGAAGAACAATGGGCTTTTGCTGAGGGGTTGGAAGAAGTATCAGGTGGATCACTAATCTTGAATTAATGCAGATCTTGATTTGAACCTTTCCATTGAGATGATACATGGTCACATGACCACCCATCGAAGAAGAGCTTTCCATAGTTACCATAGTATACTGTGCATTCAGTCATCGCCTTCACAGTTTGGTAGGTTACGAGCAAGCTGCCATATCTGAAGAAATGTGACTCAAATGGGTCGTTTCAAGGTTTCTCTTGCTGAGTGAGAGGCCCACATCACCCACTTGGTATCCAAATGGAGAGGCGTATTTTCATCCTTAGCGGATCTGTCTTTTGCAGAGTGGTGATCCTTCCTCCCACAGCTGTTTGCTGATAGGGACCAAAGTGGCTTCCTTCACCTTCGTACACCTACCTTGTTAAAAAGGACATATTGATAGCGAGTAGAAGTGTTCACACTGCATGAAACAATGGGATTCCTTTTACAATTTTTGGAACAATAAAGATCGCATTGTTTTGTATTAGTAGTTATGTATATGTGTGTTTATACATAGAAACTATACTGAAGCAAATCAGAACCTCCTGAAACACTGCTAGCCTTTCCTGGTTCGCCCTTTAACACATCTATGCTCTTATTCCACTGAATCTTATTAATAATCATTCTGGTCAGTCCATTGAGTTAACTCCATAACCCACTCTAACTGCGGTAATGGCCTGAAGCTTAGAGAAACAAACAAATAAAACAAAACACTGTAGACACAATCCCATCAGAACTGCATGTCCGACATCCCCGGGCTGAAAGATTTCTACTTGACTAGACTGACAGTTCCTCCCTGGAGTCAAACTAGGTCCAGGCATGTTTTGTTTTTATTAGTATGAACCAACAAGGCCAGATGTATGTAGGACCTTCTGATTGCAGATTTGACATAGTTTTAAGTCTCTACCATAGTGGAGACTGCAATACATTTAGAAAATTAGCTTGGATTAGAGGCAAATGAATAACTTTTTGTGTGGTCATTGTCTGTGGTACCGACTTTTGTTTACTCGTTGGGACCGCCATGAGGAGGCTGCTCATCTTGGTATAAATAGAAGGCATCTCAGTTGCTTTCTCCTCTGCCTGGAATGTGCTTGTGTCTCCTTTCCCCATCAGTCTATCAAACAACATGCTCGAGGCTGCCAAAGAAAACCTGCTGTTCTGAACTGAATGCCAGTTGCACACATTATTTGAATGACTCCCCTACTTGGGCAAAGTTCTAGCATAATTCTTTGGGGGACACTAGAAGCCAGTTGTCCCCTCTGTCCGAAATACAAGATTTGTGCATTTCTTGATGTTCAGGACTTTAAAGTGGAAGGGTTTGAAAGCCCGATTCACTCCTGGACCTCAAAGGAAAATGATAAGTTTCACATTTGAGTGGACAAAGACTTTCAAACAGTCTGATGGGAAAGTGGACTCTTCCATGCTACGTTTTATAGTGTGTCTAATTTAAGAAACATCTGTAAATATTCTCTTGGAATTAAAGGCTGTTATGAACTGCGTTGAATTGTAGTTTTTAATCTAGCAATTTTTCCTGCTGATTGACATCAGTGCCTTTGATTTCATGGGCATTTTCCAGCGTTAGCGCATCACACGGTGAGTGCAGCTAGAGCTTCTTTCTGCTTAGTACTTTTCCACAAGCTTCCTCTCGGCAACCTCATTGTTATTTCCTTTCCACTCTGAGGTTCTTCCAAATCTGATACAGGGAAACTTGATTTTATTTCCTCACTGCATGAGTGTTTGAAGTAAGCAGTTTTTTAAAAAGCTATTTCCAGTGCACCCCTCCGAGAAGGCAAAAAAGTTGAAGCATAGCAACAATATCCTGCAGAGACAGAAACACACAGAACAAAGGGCACAGCAATGTGCTAGGAAGTCAGGTGTTAGTCCTAATGCCGACCCTCCCACTTCTGGTCCCTTTCCAGAATTCTCTACCAGCCTTAGAATAGAGAAAGCATTCTGCACCTGAGTCACTTGCCATTCTATATGTGACTGAATGGTTGGTCACAGTGTCACTTAGAGTACCAGATGAGAAGTAGCTACCCTCTGTGGACTGCACTGCTCCTAATTCTAACTGTTTCTGCCAGCCGAGTCTTTGTGAATGGCAGGAATCGATATGCTTTTCCTTTGGTTGGTTTGGTTTGTAGGACTGTCCAAATATAATATATTCAACTTGTTAAACTTGTTACCAGCCACCCAGAGTGAAGGGAGCTATTGTTATTTTTCAGTTTCTGTAGTTCATTTGCTTAGTTGATTCTATGGGTTATTCTGTTTTTTAAAAAAGGAAGAGACCTGGTCAGTTGTCTTTATCAACTTAGACCATGAAACCCAATATGGAGAAGTCATAGAGGCTGCTCATGCATGCTTTAGCATCACCGGGCATAAATTTCATTTTCATTTTTCTGTTTACAAACTGTACTGAATTAATGCAGCATGTGGGAGTCACCACCAAGAGACTGGTAGGTAGGAAAGACATGACACCAAACATCAGTCTTGCATCAGCATGGCTGGAGGTGTCCATTTCTCCGGTCTGTCTTTTCCTTATATTAGAACAAGGAAACAACGTGAAGTTATGTGTTCCTGTTCCCTTTACTCTTTTCACCGGGTTCAGTGATTTGCTACCCATGATTTTAAATTCAAATTAAATGTTTTTTCCTTAAACTAAGTTATTCTTTGCTGCCCTTGGATTTTGTTTGTTGATGATGGACTTTTTTTTCCTTTTACCATTATCATTTTGTTCAGTTGCATGCTTGGGGTCTCAGTAACCTTCTGGATCATATTCCCGACCGCCTGGACTTATAGAACAAACTTCCTCTGCTGTTTTCTTCTCACCTATGGCCTGGGTGTTTGATAGATTTCATGAAGATGGGTTAGCCTTTCTGTTCTCAGTGCAGAGGAGCCCAGAGTTCTTTTCCTGGTCATATTTGAAATACAGATGGTGTCCCTTTTTTTTAATTGTAAAGGAAACACCAAAGAGGTGCTCTGCTTAAACTGGGGTTCAGTATATGTTCTGACAGAAAGAGTAATGAGGAGGATCCTATGTATTCAAAAATGTGGTTTGTGATGCATCAGAGTTCGCTGGTCGCTCTTGAAAGTGCTTGTCACGATGGAATCAAGACGCAGACATTCATTCACTGTAAACTTCCTTTCTTCCCTGTCAGCTGGGGAGAGGCAGAACAAAAAAGTTTCCCAGAAAAGAAATACATGAATGATTGTGGACACAAGCTCACAAGTCTCAGGCACCTTTAAAACAGTCCCTTCTCTTTTTTCATGTTCATGAGATGCCAACATATTTTGTCATGATTGGCTAATTTTTATCGACAAGATAAATTCATTAAAAAAACAAACCAAATAACTAGCACCCACATGGTATAATGGCGTAAGGGCTGGGTGTTCTGAGGGTAGAATCTGATTAGAATCACTAAAGAGAAACCTGGCATAGCTGCCTAGTGGCGTGTGCTTTTCTGGTTCTGCTACACACCCCGTGCCTTCTTCATTGTCCCCAGGGCCTTCATTGCAGCACAAGAGTGGACGTGTCTAGGGTTGGCCTTGACTCCAAGTGGAAATTTCTGTCTTCCTGGTGACCCTGTCCAGCACTCTGGGCACTGGCTGTTTAACTCGAGGACTTTGACTGTCTGCTGCCCTGTCACCTTGTCACCCACCGTTAGTACAGAGGGGTTTCAGAACTTCGGTGGCCTGAGCAGCAGGAATTTCTCTGGGGCTAATCTGTAGCAATCGGAATTTTGGAACAGAAGAAATTTCACTTTTCCTTGTTTCAGCATGACGTGTTTGCTGGGGAAGCATCTGCCGCACCTATAATGTGATTCCTTCAGATTTCTCTCTGTGCCATCATCATCTGGCCACCAGGGGCTTGCTGTTGCCAGAGAGTGCTTCACCTCCTGGGGAAGAAAGAATTCTTGTCTGTTGGTTTGGACATCAGTAGCACCTTTATCAGAAGCCCATCACTGTTTCGGAAGGATGTGTACCGTGTTTTGTTTTGTTAGCTTTCCAGCTAGGGCTGAGCCCACTTCTCTGAGCTCCCAGGACCCAGAAAGAAAAGAACACTTGCCATGGGTTCCAAACACCAACCAATTCTTTTATTCGGTGACTTCGATGGCAGGCCTAGCTTGCTTCATATGCTCATGTATATCCCACCCCCTTAACAAATTTTTTAAATAAAGCCAGATCTTCATGATGTATACTGGTAAGAGCTGACTGTGTAATATAGGTGTGTCTCATCTGAGTTCCCTGTTGTCTGTAGCAAATATTTAATTATAAGAGTGTTGGCTGGGCAGTTCAGTTCTGCTTGGCTGGTTGGTCATAATAATCATAGTGTTATGCCCAAATCTGCGAGTCCCTGCAAAAGCCAACAAGGAGACCGAGTCCCGTATGTAAAAACAAAGAGCCTTTATTTTAATCAAGTTTGCAAACTCCGTCTCTCCACATGTCCAACATACTGGAATAACTGGAGAGCCCCTGAGCTCAACTAGGATTGGGTTTTTTATAGTAACAAAGATGGGGGTGAGAGGTTTCTGAGGTTCAGGACCCCTGATTGGCTGACATTTGTCTAGGAGTGTCCTGGTGAATGTGCGCTGGCAGGTGATCCTATCTACAGCGGTTGGAATGTTAGGCATTTCCTTTGAATGGTCTGTTCTTGTGTGGTGGTCCGGTAATCTTAGCTTGTGGTTCCTCCTGCAACCAGGTATTGCCTCAGGGTAAACTACTGAGACTCAGGCCTCTTATTAAATTTATCGAGGACCGAGTTTTACTCTGGCAAATGATAATGGTTGGAAATAAAGAACTTTTTTGGGGTGACCTGTCCATACTTAGCTTATCATGGCTGGCCCCCTCAATAGCCAACATTTATTCATTATTTTTATGTGGTAGACACTGTGCCCAATAGTTTATATAACTGAATGTCATTTAATCCTTAAAAGAACTATTTGAAATAGTTGCTATCAGTTCTTGCATTTTGCAGATGAGGAAAGTGAAAATTCTGAAAAGCCAAGGGAGATACAAGGGTCTTTCTGCAAATAGCTGCCTTGCCAGAGCTAGGTTCCTGCTCACCCGACCCCAGAGCTAGGTTCCGGCTCACCCGACCCCAGAGCTAGGTTCCGGCTCACCCGACCCCAGAGCTAGGTTCCTGCTCACCCGACCCCAGAGCTAGGTTCCGGCTCACCCGACCCCAGAGCTAGGTTCCTGCTCACCCGACCCCAGAGCTAGGTTCCGGCTCACCCGACCCCAGAGCTAGGTTGGACTCCCAACTCCAGAGCTAGTTTCTGGCAGCTGTGCCAGGTTTTTCAGTCATAATTTCCTTCAACTCCTTAGTGATTCTAATTAGATTAGACCCCAGAGCTAGTTTCCGGCTCACCCGACCTCAGAGCTAGGTTCTGGCTCACCCAACTCCAGAGCTAGTTTGGGACTCCCAACTTTAGAGCCCTCACTGAGTTGCACTGTGATTCTCAGTCTGGAGGATGGGGCTGCAGCTAAGGCCTGGCTGCAGTAAGAATACAAGTAAGCCTGCTTATGTCCTCTTCTTTCCCTCCTGGTTCCCAGGCTGGGTAGGATAGGGATGGCTCTCTCTTCACACACATTACAGTTTTGATGTAAAACATCTTTCATAGGTGCATGTGTCTGAAGCCTTGGTCCCCAGGGTTTTTTTTTTTGAGTGTGTGTGTGTGTGTATACACTATAATATATATATATACTATGCATACTATGTATAGTGCATGTGATATATATACTATATACACTATATGGTAAATGTATAATAGTATATATACTTATTTATATATACTAAATTTTCATATATTTGTGCTCATATGTTCATTTTCACATATATGGAAAACATAAGTAAAACACATTTAGCAGTGAGATATACATAGTTATTAAGATACATACGTGAAAGTATGCATCTAGCATAAATGGCCCTGTCTTCTGAGTCCAGCATGAGTGTTGGAAGAACGTAAACTGCATGTATTCTTGATGCAACAGCTTCTCATTGTGCAGCTGTTAATGCCTTTCTGAGGGAACTGAGGAATCGGTGCTGTTGGAGGCTTTACTCAGGCTTTCACAGAGCTGACAGGGTCTCGTTTTTCCTGAGAACACGGGCAGTGCAGTTTATAGGTTGGTACTCTTAGATATCATAATGCAAACAGAGAATTCATGACAAGACTCTTTTAAATATTAGGGAGAAGGAACAGCCAGGAGCCACTGGAAAACAAAAAGAGACTGAGACAATTTATGGACTCGGTTTTATACTTTGTTATAAGATGAATATCATGTGTGACATCCTTTTTTCCCTTGGAGGTTTCAACTTTATGGCCAGTTTGTAATGACAACTGACGGTAGCGAAAGGTCAGGAGTGAATGCTACATTCTCAGCATTTTCTTCAGTATTTCATGTAAGAGTAGAGGGCCCTTTTAAAACTTCGAAGACAGCTGGGCATGTGAGTAAAAATGTAGTCTCAGCTATCCAGGGAGCTGAGGCCAGAGATACACTTAGACCTAAGAGTTCTGAATAACATGAGGAGGGGGGATTCTACCTCAATCAACAAGGACAAAAATAAGCAGGCCTCCACATATGAAACAGGACGATTGAGCTGGCTGGGACCTCTCCCTGGGAAGCTGTTTTTCATTGGAATTTCACAAGGGCAGAGCAACTGACTCACAAGGAGCTTCTCGGGATTTCCCAAGCTATTTCTGGTCTCACACTGGGGCAATTTCTCTGCTGTCACCCTGCCCCGGTGTCCTGGGAACACTGTGGCAGCTACGAAAATTGAGGTCTCTGCTTTTCACAACTTGGTAGCTTCAGAGAACTTGGGTCCAGCCTGTTCAAATAACGATTGTGTCTCTAAGACCTAAAGTAATGCTGAGCCCACAGATGTGCCTCTTGCATAATATCTTTCGATATAAAAATCTCTGGCCTTGAACATTAGCTGTCCATCAATGCCACCTGCAGAGATTAAAAACACATGTATCCTGCAGATTCACCCCAAAGGTTCCAATTCAGTAGGCCTGGAACGATGCCCTTAAAATTGGCTTCAGATGGATGAATCATCAAAGAGTCATGACCAGGAGAAAATAAGCTTTCTGCAGCCTATAAAGCGAGGTTGTTTTTAAGACTCTGTATGTTATGTTTCTGTCTCATATTCTTAGTCCTTGTGACCATTGAAGAGAGAAAACAAAATCAAACATGAACTTGCAATGGCCCCAGGAACATTTAGGGTAGTTCCAAAGTTTTATTTACTGCTTCATTAAAGTACAGGATTACTTGAATTTTACTCAGAAAAAAAGAAAAAGCTTTAGTGGCTGTCTGAATAATGAGAGCACCAAAAGACATGCTAATGTAGAAGAGGGAGTCTCACGAGACCTGTCTTAGGCTGCTTTTCTATTGTTGTAATAAAATGCTGTAACCAAGGCAGCTTATAAAGAAAGCATTTCATTGGCTTATGGTTTCAAAGGGTTAGAGGTTGTGACGGAGGAGCAAAGAAACAGCTGAGAGCTCACATCTAGATGCACAACCACAAGGCAGAAAGAGATAACTGGAATTACACTGAGAATCTTTTGAAACCTCAACACCAGCCCCCAGTGACACACCTCCAAGAAGGCTACACCTCCTCTTCCTTCCCAAGCAGTTCCATCAACTGGAGCCATGTATTCAAATATATGAGTGAGTCTGTGGTGGAGCATTCTCATTCAAACTATCATGGGGCTCTATGCTTAGATGAAGAGCTACAGGCATTTAACCACTGTCTGGGGGGGGGCGAGAATTAGTCTTCCCTGGGATGAGCCTCCTTAATTAGTTATCCAATACCAAACTTTCATTCCTGAAATTATATACATATCAACAACACTGAATGGATTCAGCAGGTTGCATCTGTGTGTGTATGTATGTATGTATATGTGAATAACAATTTTTTAAAAAAGAGACCATGATATGAGAGGGGATGTAGAAGGGGTTGGAAGAAGGAGAGGAAGGGGATAATGTAATTATTTTTCTATTTGGAAAATTACAAACCCCCAAATGTTGCAAACAATTACTAACTGGACTTATTTCTCCCTGTAAGATGGCTAATTACCTATTCTGCTTTCATGTGTGTGTGTGTGTCTTTGTGTGTGTGTTTTATATGTGTATACCTGTATAGTTCAGGAGGGTTGCCTGTACTTGTGCATGTAAATATGGACCCCAGAGATCCAGGCTGTGTGTCTTTCTCTGTAGTGCTCCACCCTTTCTTTTGGGCAGATTCTCTCACTAAACCTGGAGCTCATTATTTTGGTTAGACTGCCTGACAAGCAAGTCCCTGGGATCCAAACCAAGGGACTGATGGTGGTACAGCAAACCATTTAACCATGGAGACTTCTCCCCATCCCAACCATAGCTTAATTACTTCTAAGGAATACACAGCATGATGAACGGTTATTGAGTTGTGTTTTCTCTTGGCTTGCATAAAGTACACGATATTTGCTGGAAAGTGGATGGAGGTGGGGAATCATCATACTATGCAAATAAGTCAGACTCAGAAAGCTAAATATTTTTACTCTCATGTACAGAATTCAGATTGAGTACACAGATGGGGTATGAAAATAGATGCAAAAAGGGAAGTTAGGGAGGAGGAAGAGGTCTTAAGGAAGGGATGAAGGAAGAAAGAGGATATGAGGAAGGGAAAAGGAAAGACAAATATTGCATGTTCTCATGTTTGGAACATATATGTAAATATGTTTGTTTGCATAGAAGCAGGAAGAGGACCTTAGGGGAAAGTAAGGGGGCAGTGGGATAGGAGACGAAGCATAATGATATGGGGTGAATATGAGCGAAATACAATTGTGTACATGTATAAAAATGTCAAGGAATTATTTTGGTTGCTGACTTTTTAAAAGTACCTGATATTTAACAACTTGAAATATTTTTTTTGTTTTGCCCATAATATACACTTCAGTATTTATCAGATTCCAGTAAAATACAACAAGTTTGCCCGGAAAGAGAACGTCCCTTTTCCCTGCACCTCTGTAGCTGACAGCAGCCTATTCTTAGGCTCTGCGTTTCCCTCATCACCATGGCATCGAAGCAGACTTAGAGCTCCAACACAGTGTCAGCCTGATTTGACACATAAAGCACAGAGGTGAGAGTCCATAAGGACCATTTGCTCAGAACCACGTAGCCAATCAGTGTCGGGTACAGCCTTCACATCCCTATCCCTCAGCCATGTCCTAGCATGATGAGCAGGAAGAGACAGCCAAAAGAAAAGAAACACCCTGCAGAAATCTCTGACCAGGCCTGAGCTTCACATGAACGAGCCGTCTCTCATTGGCAGCAGAAAAAGATGTCCTCAATCTTTTCTGTGCCACAAAGAGCTATGTTGAAAGTATAGTTTGTTTCCTAAGACAGCTTCATACCCATGCTTGCCGAAGTTGTATGGAACCTTCCTCATTTCTTGATAAGAAAAGAACTGGGACCTCTTCCTTTAAGTAAGCCTTCCTTGGAGTCTGTAGGCTCAGCCCTTCTCTGGATGAAGGTCTTCCTCCATCCTAGAACTAGGGCCTTCTGGGTTAAATCATTTCATCCAGGTGTGTCCATTCTCCTAAGACCCCACATCTTCCATGCTACCCAACTGAACATAGGGTGGGATTGAAGCTAGTCCTCAGACCCCAAAGTGTAAGAAATGTCACTTTCTTTCCTCTTTCTCCCCCCCTTTGTCCTCTGCAGCTAGTTTTTATTGCTGTCTCCTTCTTCTACCAGAAAGAATTTTAGAAAAATCTTTGCTTCCAAGCAAAGAGACACCCCTTTCTTCTTGCCTGCCACATCTGAAAGCAAAGATTCTTACAAAGTACATGTGCAGGACTTGTAAGAGGCACAATAAGTAAAAGGAGTTTTTAAAAGTGGAATTCAATTTTCTCTATAAGATAGAATATAATAGGAGGTTATGGTCAATAATTATAAAATAGCATATAGTTTAATCTTTCGTAAGGTTAGCTCACGTTTTATAAACAAGAACCCCTTGGCAAGAGTGACTCTCAGCAAAGTGATTCCCCAAAAGGATAGTAAGCACTTGTCTAGTTTCTTCCTGGTACATGTCAGTGCCGAAAGTTCAGATATAGCTGCTGGCAAGAGCTAAGGAGAGGATGGATGACTGAGAAAATGCTTATTGGAGTCAAAGGGGACACCAAGTCCACCCAATCTTTGCCCCTTCAGTTTTGAGACACTCAAGTGGTGTGTGAGTGTCCACTAACTAAAATAATAGAGCTTTGGATCGAGAGAGAGAAGAGAGAGAGAGAGAGAGAGAGAGAGAGAGAGAGAGAGAGAGAGAGAGAGAAAGAGAGAGAGAAACCTAAGAGAGGAGCGAGGTACAAGTTGTACCACATGACATGGCTAACTGGATTCAGGATGCAGTGTACTTGGGCAGGCCTGGACATTTGCCACGGTTTCAGATCACATGCCCTGGGCAAGCCACAGACCGGATTAGCTCTGGAGCCTCTAAGTGAGCCCTTGACTCCTGAGGCCAAGATCTTTGAAAGGTTAACATAATCAAAGCTCTCATAGAAAGTGGGATTGCATGCTGATCTTCCTGCCAAAACCAACAAGACCAAAGCTTTCTACCCAAACTGCATGTGACATTGACTTCTGCTTTGCTCTCAGAGAGAATGAGCCTCTGGCTTGTCTATTTTTGGAGACAGAGGACTTTCGTCGGTTTTCAGGGCATTCACAGTGCTTTGGGAATGTCCTTAGAGGTGTTTCAGCACTTTCAGGTCATTTGAATCCTCTGGGCCTACTGTCTTCACCTATGACTTTAGTGACGCGTGGTTTTCAGCTCCTTACTGGAGAGAGAACAATCGAAAAGTCCTCTTCCTTCATTTCCACTCTATACAGTGGGTACAATGACGACCCCTGTCCTCCCTGAACACACTCAAACTGGATTCACAGCGTAAGGGGAGGCCAGGTCACCTGCCTGTAGAAAAAGCAGAACTTGGGTTTGCCATTTTCTCTGTGTGAACATCAGTTCATTTATGTACAAATTGAGAGTAGTGATAATTACCCATATGAAATAAAACCTTCTTGGCACAATGCCTGACACTGGAAACAAGCAACAGCTCTCTTTGGCAAACCTGCCTCTGCCCTGAACAGAGCTTTCTTTTTCCTGGTGATTCTCAGCTCTGCACTACAAAGGACATTGGGAAATCTCTCTTTCTGTTTCTCTGCCTCTGTCTTTCTGTGTGTGATAAGCATGTTTGCACACGTGCATGCATGGGTGTGTTTGCCATCCGTGTAGAGGTCAAAGGTTGGCATCATGTCTTCCTGTATTGCCTTCTTTATTTTCTCAGATAAGATAGAAGTTTCTCATTGAACTTGGAGCTTGCCAATCAGCTAGATTGGTTAGCCAGTGAGCCATAGAGATCTCCTGTCCACACTTGCTGAAATTACAGGGACGTCACTACCTCTGACGTTTTACGTGTGTGCTGAAGATACAAACCCAGGGTTTTGTGATTACACAGTAGGTTCTTACCCACTGAGCCCTCTCTCCTCTCTCTCCAGTCATCTCCATTACTCCTCTGACATGGGGTTGACGGAGCCTAGTCACGCTGCTGAACATCTTACAGTGAGTGCACACTTTAGCCTCCACAGCAAGAATTCACCATGAAACCATCAATGATGCTGAGGCTGCAAGGCACAGGCTGGGTAGTTCTAGATGAAAGGGGTGTGAACTTAGCTACTGTCCCTCGGGAATTAGAACGTGTCTCATACTTGCAACATGGATCTCTGCTGGCTCTGAAAGAGGCAAAGGGGCCATAATGGAATCTACACACATTCTGAGAACCTAGAAGCTGAGCAGAGCAAAATTTTATCCTAGAAATACAGATGTCTCAGGCTGGGTGGTGGTGGTAATACCTTTAATCCCAACACTCAGGAGGCAGAGGCAGGTGGCTTTCTGTGAGTTTGTGGTTAGCCTGGTCTACAGAGCAAGTTTCAGTTACACAGAGATCCCCGTCTTGAAAAGCAAAAAAAAAAAAAAAAGAATATTTCTTTGATACCCAAGGAAAAATGTTTTTTAAATTATTTTTCACGCTCTTGTCTTGAACTTTTGATCCTATGCCTTAGCCTCCCAAGAGCTAAGATTTTACAGTAACATTGTTTGTTTGTTCAATTTAAATTTAGACAAGAATTCTAACTACTCAACTAGATAATTAAATATAAACTAAAGGGTCAAAGGCAGGTTATGTTTATTTTACTTTTTACCCATAGCATAGCCTGAAAATATTGGCTTGATATGATCTATGAAATCATTACATTTTTTGTGACAGATAAGACCAAAAAATAGGGTCACACATCAAATCCTATGTTCAGAAAGACTCACTTCAAGCAAAATAAAATGTCATTAAAAATACTATGTTTAGAATGCCTGAAATGTACAAATAAGACATGCCAGAACTGAGCACTTACATGCGAAATGGTGGGAATAAAGTTACTTAATGTGAATGTGTGGCCACAGAGGGGGCTAAGAATAAGTAATGATTGAGCGCTCAGCTCCAGACAAGCCATTCATGCTACCTCCTCTAAGGTTCAGGAATCATAGTAGAGGAAGGAGCAGAAGGAATGCTAGCACCCAAAGATGGGAGAAGAGCCATGAAGTGCTGTCTTTTGGGTTTGGCACAGCCGGTGCAGTCACACAGTTGCTGTCTGCCCATCAATAGCCAGTTATGGAGGGGGAGGAATTCCCAGGGCCCCACCCCTTCCTGCTGAACTACTGTCTGCTGACTGATGTTTTTCTGTCCCACCAGTCCCTCATCCGTTTGGCTCCAAATAAACACACAGAGGTCTATATTAATTATAAATTGATTGGCCTATTTGCTCAGGCTTCTTATTAACTCTTATAACTTGTATTATCCCATAATTCTTGTCCATGTTAATCATATGGCTTGGTACCTTTTTTGGCAAGGCAGTCATATCTTGCTTGCTTTGTGTCTGGCTTCCTCTGTGTCTGAGTGATGACTGCAGACTGACTCTTTCCTGTTCCCAGGATTCTCCTGTTCTCCTTGCCCCACCTCTACTTCCTGCCTGGTCACCCTGCCTATACTTCCTGCCTGGCAACTGGCCAATCAGCATTTATTTAAAAATACAAGAGCAGGGTATAGACCATTGTCCCACCGCAACTGTCTACTGATGGATTCTGAGAGACAGATAGGTAAGAAACTGATGATGAACTAGCAGAGTTCAAAAGATGGCTCCAAACCCATGGTCACACACATGGCCCTGGTTCAGTTCAAGTCACATATAAAAAGACAAAAAGTTTATAGGACTGAGGGGGTGAGATGGGGGATTGAATGACAGTGATAAGAATGCACTATACATGTGAGAAATTGTAAAAGAACAAAATTAGTAAGAGTCACAAATAAATAAAAGGGGACTCAAAAGGCTATAAAGTGCCTTTGGCTCTGTGGGGTCTCTTTCAGACTTTCCACCGCCTTCCATTCCCTTGGATGGAGTCTCCTGGTGGATTGCTACCTCACTGCTCAAGCGAGGTCCCAGGATCCAGGGGAGGACCTGTGATTGTTGGCACATTTAGCGGTTCCTAGACCCCTCCTCTGCTGAGGCAGTGCCTTTGTAGGAGACCGTGTGTGTTCTTAGCACTGAACATAAAGCCCTGCTTTTATTCAGTACATTTTGCCCATCATAAATGCCATGAGTAAATTCTGAAGAGAGTTTGAGCTTCTTTCTTTTCTTTAAATTTTTTTAAATTTATTTATTTATTAAGGATTTCTGCCTCCTCCCCGCCACTGCCTCCCATTTCCCTCCTCCTCCCCCAATCAAGTCCCCCTCCCTCATCTGCTCGAAGAGCAATCAGGGTTCCCTGACCTGTGGGAAGCCCAAGGACCGCCCACCTCTATCCAGGTCTAGTAAGGTGAGCATCCAAACTGCTTTGGCTCCCCCAAAGCCAGTACGTGCAGTAGGATCAAAAACCCACTGCGATTGTTCTTGAGTTCTCAGTAGTCCTCATTGTCTGCTATGTTCAGCTAGTCCGGGTTTATCCCATGCTTTTTCAGACCCAGGCCAGCTGGCCTTGATGAGTTCCCGATAGAACATCCCCATTGTCTCAGTGTGTGGGTGCACCCCTCGCAGTCCTGAAGAGTGTTTGAGCTTCTTTCTTTTAAAAGCACTTCAGGATTCAGTCAGTTAAGAATACATTGAAAAATATCCATTCTTTGGTTGAGGGGCATCTAGGTGGTTTCCAGGTTCTGGCTATTACAAATAATGCTGCTATGAACATTGAGGTGTAGTTATGCCCAAAAGTGGTAATTAGTCGGCCAGTGGTGGCACACACCTTTAACCCCAGCACTTGGGAGGCAGAGGCAGGCAGATCTCTGTGAGTCTGAGGCCAGCCTGGTCTACAGAGTAAGTTCTAGGACAGCTAGAACTGTTACAGAGAGAAACCCTGTCCTAGGGGTGGGGGTACTTCATTGGAGATTGATTACAGTCGCATTAACAACAGATTCAGTGATGTGTTTTTTTTTTTTGAAAAAAAAATCCATTTGCATTGCAGAGAGTATTTTCAGAAACTAGAGACAAATGACAGACACTGCTTCTCAATAATTCAACATGCCCTAGTTTTTAAATGTTCCTTGATAGTCATTTATTTCCACCAGGAGTGAAGACTTTGTGTTCAGGAGCCTGGGCCAGATGAGACAAGGAAGAGTTCCAATGGCATCCCAACCACCCTTTAAAACCATGGCCAACTTTGATTGACACACCATGGGGGAAAGTGACTTTGGGTTCTGATGTTGAATCATGAAATGCCTCTTGCTTAGGCTTTTAGGATGCTCCCATTCACGAGGAACTTCACCTTTTTTTATTTTTCTCTTTATTTAATGATTTGGAGATGGACACTACAGTAAATATACATAATTTCACAGGATTAAATATTGCCCTCTATTTTATTCAGCTATACAATGACTATTCACTAAATACTTTTGAGATTATAATATAATTAGATCATCCCCCCTTCTCTTTCTTTCCGCAAACCCCTCCTATTCATCCCACTTTTCTCTTTCAAAACTGTGGCATCTTTTTTCTTTAATTGTTTTTACATATATATATATATACATATACATATGTGTGTATGTATATATACATATCCATATTCCTAAATGCACAAATACAGACTGTTCATGCTGTACAAGCTTACTTGTATGTATATGTTTTCAGGTCTCAAATACTCTTTAATGACTCAGGTATGTTCCAGCCTTGGGAGACGATTCAGGCTATGCCTCTGCTCTGGCAGAGTCTCTGGGAAATTCCTGATAACCACTAATCATGGGATAAGTGCTGGAGTGGACTAAATGGTAGGGCGTATGGGAAGAAACATTTCTTAATTCTGAGAAGTCACAGTCTAGAAACCATTTAGTTGAGCTTTACAGGCAAAGAGAAATTCACACACATACATACACACACCATACACACATGCACACACATACCACACACACACATACACACACCACATGCACACCACACACACACCACATACATACATACACGCGCACACACTACGCACACATACATATGCACACACACCATACACACCACACACATACATACATACACACACACCACACACATACATACATACACACACACCACACACATACATACACACATACCACACACATACATACATACACGCACATGCGCACACACCACGCACACATGCACATGCACACATATATATCACATACACATACACACACACCACACACACACACACACACACAGACACACAGACATACACACACACACAGACACACACACACTCATCACAGGAAAGGGATGAACTGCTGCATGGGAGCAGAAGGTGCCTGAATGATGAAGTTGTTTGTCAGGTAGGGAGCTCCTGATGGAGAATGGCTGCAGGGACCAGGGCAGAGCCACTCCTGACCCCTGACTCAGTGCTGCTGGGAAGTCTGTTTTCATTTACTCTCAGTGAGATGCTATAGGAGTCCTACTGGGCTTTTACAGACCAGATGGTTACTAGGCGAGAGAGTAGGACTGAGAGCCCAAGGTGCCAATTCCAGAAAGATCTGGTTTTTTTTTAATACATAGTTATTCAGACAATCTGAAAAATATAAGAAAGTAGTCAGAAGTAGTGAAACAACTCACTCAGAGTTTCACTTTCCAGCAATATTTATTGTGAATTTTCTTCTTATAGTCTTTTTCTATGTAGAAGATATATATGTAATATTTGACTTAACTATTACATTTTAAATACACATGGTGTTTTGAGCTTTGTGTTATCATTTGTTGTTTTTCTGGAATGGGATGTTATTTTATGATAAAAGGATTTATTATCCTGTATATATCATATTTTGAATGATTAACATATTCCACATGTTTATCATACCTCCAGGTAATATTACTGACTATAATAATATCACATCTAGGCTGTTGTATGCTCACATGCTCTTTGATGCCACTGAAAAGGTACAATCATATGTCCCTAGTTGAGAAGAATGGGGATGCTGTGTTGGCTACAGTAGTATGAGGATAATTTTGAGCTCCCAGTTCAGAAAGACTCCCTCTCTGTAACAATCATGAGGCCAAACTCATGTTTCACTGTTTTGGATACTTAAAAAAATTAAACTCCCAGAATTTAAGCACTATCTTTCATTGTAATTGACGACAGTATCTCATATCTAGCTCTGAAACTGTCACCTTATAACCTTTCTTATTTATTCATTTAGGTTAAAGTGTTCATTTAAAATACAAATAAAAGTTAATAATTGTGCACCTGTTGGCAGCCAGTCAGGTAATGCGCTCATACAATGATAGTTTTCTTCTTCCTTCCTATGTCACCTTTCACTGTTGCAAAGATTTAGTCCTTACTGTGCATCTTTTCTAACCTTCCTCAACTTGCCATGCAGATCGGCAGTTATGGAGAGTCATGTCTACACATCAAAGGTATGGCATTCCTTCCTGAGATGGGTCATATGCAAACACAGCTCATTGAGTCCCCTCTTGTATTCAGTAAGTCATACACTGTGGAAACCCCTCATGGCCAATACGTTATTTTGAAGTAATGACTGAAAAAAAATACACAGTACAGCTGTATTATACTTGGATTAATTTTTGTAGCCCTCACTATTACCATCAATACTTTAATATTTTAGAAATGTCTCTTTATGTCTATCCCTTCTTTCTCATAGATTCACTTTCAAAGCAGGAATGGCAGGTCGAAGGCTCCCCAAGCCTATGACAGCGTAGAAGTCAATGATGTACAGATGTCCCAATGCTTCCCAAGCTTTTCCATACAATGTGTATTTGAAGTTTGGTAATGGCTTGGATGGAGATTTGCATAGCTTTTGGCACTGACTTCCACTGAGGTTGGGTGTCTTTTTGTACTTTTTGTCCATTGAATTTTCATTTCTAAGGCTTGCCTTAAAATTTTCTAATTCTTGCACAATTTGCTCTTGCAAAACATTCCACCATTCAGAAGCGTGTATCCCCATGTCCCTTCACATGTGTTTCCTGCGCAGATTTCAGGAGTAAAGGGGCTTTTACTTAGACATGCTCAGTAACCATCATCAGGCCGTTGAGAGAAAGGTGAATGTGCAGAACTGATTTGCTTAAAGCTAGATGGCTTTTTATACTCTGACCAAGTCAGAGCTTCAGGGCTCTGAGCATTGCTGTAGACAGATTTGCTATGCGCTTTCCTTCTCTACCTTTGCCGTTGCTTAAGAACCAGAGAGTTTTACAAAGCCCTGGCCCATCTGAGCAGCTTTTCTTACTACCTGCTCCTTTCTTTCATCAGATCTTGGGAGAGACTTGCATTTTTGCCCTGCCTCAGGTTTTCACGTGATGTCTTCCATAGCCAAGGGAAGGATGCTATTGTTTGCCTGAACTAGGGTGACCCCTCAATTAAAAAGCTGAGTGAACATTCAAGGGATGACCTAGGATGGAATGTGGCCTGTCCGGAATGCTGACCGTGCTTTGGCTTGTCCCTGCCTCATTCCCTGAGGGGTTGTAGGCTGTAAAAAGCTGCTCAGAACCCATGGCTATAGGCTGGGTATCTCAGGAAAGTTCACATCACCAAGTATGTGACTAGGAGGACCAACTCTGAAGTCTACTTTTGGTGGTTTAAAAAGGAAGAAGGTGGAAAGACAAGAAAGGATTTTTTAAAAAAGAAAAACAAAACAAAAACAAAATAGGTACTAATTATTTTTAGTGAGTTTGAGTTCCAAAGAATTTATTACTCTGGAGATTTTGGGAATATAAATCAGATCTTTGCTTGTGGTAAAATTGCGAGCTGGTTGCTGAATTTAGACAATTATCTTTCTTTAGGCTTGACTTCCCTTTCCAAGTTTGATGAGGGATAATTTGCTGTTTAAAGAGAAAGAGGTGTGTGTCGGGAGAGGTAGGTGTGTGTGTATGTCTGTGTGTGTGTGTGTGTGTGCACCTGTGTGTGTGTGTGTGTGTGTGTGCATGGTATTTGCGCATGTATGCATGCTCAAATGTGTGGATGCAGAGGCCAAATGAGGAGGATAGCAGTCAGCTCCCTGACTCCAGGCCTTATTCCCTTGAGACAAGGTCTCCTGTTGAACCTAGAGCTAGGCTTGCAGCCAGTGATTCTGAATGAGCCTACTGGATCCACTCCCCACAGGGGTGGGCTCACAGGCACTGATGCAGCCAACCTCAAATTTTCCCCTGGGTGCTAGAGATTTGAGCTTAGGATCTCATGCTTGCCGAGCAAGCCCTCTTAGTGGCACAGCCACTTCTCCAGTCCCACGAGGTGATTATGACTGGGGGACTGTGTTGTGTTGTGGAAGGAGGGTGACCTGGAGAGAGGAGAAAGATGATGTAAAGCCTTCCCTGGTTCCTCTCTTGGGTGGTTCCTGTAGCTGTTTATACATTTCCCCAGGCAATGGGAGGCTTCCTTCAGAAGGAAGTTCCTGGAGTCTATTCGTCAGAAACATTAAATATTTTTTTTTGTTTTTTCTATAGTTATGTATTTACATTTTTAGTCATCAGCGTGTGGCTGTGGTGTTTTTATGACTTTATTTTGGGGTTGTTTTTGTCTTGTAGTTTTATCCAGCACCCTTCTGTTTTGACATGTGTCAAATGATGTCTTTCAAGACCAAATAATCTTTTAGAACAAAATAAAACAAAAATATCTGAAATGCCTTAATCTTGATTTTTGAAATGTGGGAAGATTAGAGAAGCTGGGTTTTTTTTTGATAAATATTTTATAACCCTTTCAATGAAAACTGACTCTCTGTATCTTCCTGGTTCTGAGTGTGGTTGTTGAAAGACTAACATCACCAGACATGGTCATGTGACCTCATGTTGGGAATAAAAGCTAGGGTTCAAGAGCTCACACTGGTTGAGTCAAGTCGGCCTCACCAGAGTGAAGTTCAGAGGCAGTTCCTGGAAGAACACACCTGCACACTCACTGTAAGAACTGAAGACCCTCTGGTCTTTTTTTTTTTTTTTAAAGAAAACTTGATTCCTCTATACTTGCTCCTTTGACCTCATTGTAAAACAGTTTAGTTTGTTTTGTGAATGTCAGCAGTATTCATAGTCAAGTAAAGCTTTTTAAAAGAAACTGATGGATTGTCATTGACATCAATAATGAGGGTTGAAAAACTAACACACCTCTGTTCTGAGATTTGCAACGATTCTAATACAAATGATCCCAGATAAATACCAGGATTCACCTTGTCTGGCTATTGGGTATGACCTTGTTGTGACTGTCATCTGTCACTTAATGAGACTACGATTCCAGGGCCATCCATCCTGCTGTGTGCAACCTTGTTTAATGTTTCTCATCTTACTCACCTAGAGCTTTCCCAAGGGTGAGGGCGTCGGGAGTTTGTTTTATATAGGAAAATGAAGACTCAAACTTGAGCAGAATATTGCTAGAATGAAAACAGGCGTCTTGTAACCTAGATGGGCAAGATGCTCAAAGAGAAAGAGTGATGATGGCCACAGAACTGATGGTCTGAGGTGCACTGCCTGGCACTTCCTTTATCACTTATTATCTGTCATCCTGTCCAATGGCCCTTGTGTTGGATCTCAGCCTTGGTCATTTCATCATCAGAATTACAGAAGCAAGACATCAACAGCCCTCCTGAGTATTATATGCATCTGAAAGTACATATGCAAATTTAAGATGGCTAATTAAGCTATAAATATTTGTTAAATACCTACTATGGAGAATATAGGCAACTACAAAGAATAAGGCACTTCATAGTCTAAAGAGAGAAAAAATTTCAGTGAATCATGCAATTGAAATACAAATATTACGTGTCGGAATACTGTGAAGTCATCCAATTTTCTTTACTGTCCACCAACCTTGTTAGATAACTTTGGCTCTCCATTTGGCTCTTCATATCGATGTATGTTTTGTTGCAAGCAACACATGCAGAACTTGTCATGCAATAATTGCTCAGCTAGACAGATCCGTCTCCAAGGAGATTTGCTAGCAGAAATTGTCACCCACAAGTTGATCTTCATTTTTGTATATGTCTTCTGTTACCAGTTAGAACTAACTTCCAGGTTCATTTATCTTAATTGTATGACTTTTACAAGGAAGTGGGTATTTATGATTTGTTTTATCTGAGAATATGAAGTAGGGTCCATGATCATTTGGTAGAGTAATTGTGTACATGAGGTGTAATTCCTAGCATCTTCAAAAGAGAGGGAGGGAGGGTGGGGAGGAGGGAAGGAAGGAAGAGTTATTTGGGGGGGAAGTGAGAGAGGGAGGGAGGGAAGGAGGGAGGGAGGGAGGGAGAAAGAGAGAGAGAGAATAAGATATATATTCAACTTGTGAACTAAAATTTCTGAGCCTAGACAAGCAAGATGCCAGCTTGAAAAAGAATAGGGGCTCTCTACTATGCAATTAGCCTGGGTTCTGACCTGGTGGGCCAGATGCTCTTACAGAATAATGAACATTGTATCTTAATACAGTGACATGTTCTGTCCTTAACCCAGTGAGATGATAGGCTGAGGCAAGCCACTCTCCTGGGCCTGGAAAGTATTTTCATACCCCCAGGTCCTAGCTACTGCTCCAAATTCTCAGCAGTTTCAATACTTTCCTGACCACCCTATAGGCACAATTTGGGCATGGGGACCAGGTGTAATGTAAATAAAGCCAGGTTCTTATTCCTGGTCACGTTTTGAACATGGAAATGATAGTTTAGGGAACGGGCATCCTGGGAATTTTTAATGATTTAAAAGTCCTTTGTATATTGACTACTTTTTAGCTACAAGTGGCACTTGACTGACTATTTGGAATCATATACTTTCTTCTATCTTTGGTATTCCTGTGAATTTTTTGATTTGGACTTTCTAACAGTTAAGGGTTAGTACACAGTTAGCTGGAGAATTTTGCATCAGTGATATGTTTCCTCTGGCAGTCAAAAGAGCGTCCTTGTCTGTTTGGGATAATGAGAAGTTGGCTGAAATAGCTCCATATATTTGCTGATTTCACTCCATAATAGTTCATTACTTCTCTCTGCAGCCACAGCTGGGTTTTAATCTGTCACAATAATCACCTATTTGTATTTTCACCTACACAGGATATATAAAAGCGAGGACAGCACAGTCTAAAATTTTAATTTAATCACTGCAATCTAAGAATTATCTTGAGATAAAATTATTGGTAAAAATCCAAAAATCTTTGTTCATATAATTTATATAATTGCAGGCTGATCATTATACATATACTTTCTGAATTTTGTCACATTATTAAATGGAACCAAAGCTTGGAAAGTAATATTATTAATAGTGGTGACTCATGAATCTTTCATATTTTAAGAAGGACAGTAAATATTAGACAATACCTGAAATATTGGCTTTTAAATTTGTTCATTTATAATTATAGTAATATTTATTATTGTGTGCTTTGGTATAATTTGTAATGTACTTTATATTATATATGTATGTAATTAATAGTGTATACATAAATGTTTAGAAAAGGAAATGAGTCAATATTTCAAGTCAAATTAAGGCACTTAACATGTTATTTTTTTGAGTGTTACTGACAGCTTGTAGACTTCTTGGAAAAGAAACTATGGAGGAAGTGGAAAAGGGCTTTCAAAACTGACAGGGTGGCAGGCAACATTTAGGAAAGGGTAAAACACTACTGACGATCATTGTGCTTGACAGACAGCCTGGCTGGGATGGAGCATGGGTGGGAAATCCTAGGCGGGCAGCAGTGAATATCTCTCACAGTTGGCCGTATGTCTAATGTTCACATTTAGACTGGACACTGTGGAAGTCATCCATGGGCTGTTTCCTGAACTGAATTTTCACATGATAGCAACAGCTCAAAATATTTACTTGAGTGTTGTATAGATTGAGTCGTGGGGAAAGAATGAAATCAGGGAGATGAAATTTGGCTCCTACTTGAGTTGAGCATGTGGTGAGAAGGGAGCTCACCAAGGCCAGCGGGACTGGGACTGAATAAGCATGGGATGAAACCGGACTTTCTGAACGTGGTGGAAAATAAAGGCTGATGAGAAGCCAGGGACAATGGCACTAGGTTTCGATCCTAAAACATGAACTGGCTTTGTGGGAGCCTAGCCTGTTTGGATGCTCACCTTCCTGGACCTGGATAGAAGTGGGAGGACCTTGGACTTCCCACAGGGCAGGGAATCTGGACTGCTCTTCATTATCAAGAGGGGGGGAAGGGGAGAGGGGGGAAGGGGAGAGGGGGAGGGGAGTGGGGGGAAGGGATTAGCTCTAGCATTTGAGATTCTGTAAAGGCTAATCCCTGGGGCAGAGAGGGGGGAGTTTGGATAGGATAGGGAAATGCTTTATTCCTGTCTAGTTTCCACATGAGACGGTGTGGTCAGGTAAAAATGCCATGAGCTCTTTTCCTCACAGCTTTTCATTCAAAATCCAAGTTCACTTTTCATGAACTTGGGAAAACCAGCAAATTTTCTCCAACTGATGTTTCTTCATTGAGAAAATGAGAAAATACAATTTTTCAAAGAGGATTCTCCAAAGATCTCTTGCATTTCTTCTAGTTACACAAGCAGAGATATTTTTGTTGTTGTTGCTTGTTCATTTGTTTTTCCAGGTATGCCTTTTCAAATATGAAAACAGTCAGGGAGGGAGGGAGAGAGAGAGAGAGAGAGAGAGAGAGAGAGAGAGAGAGAGAGAGAGAGAGAAAGAGAGAGAGAGAGAGAGAGTCTTCAAGCAGAAGTCAAGCCCACTTTCCACCCTGCATAATAGAGGCCATGCTTTCCTCCAGAGCAAAGAGCGGGCGGCTTCGCTTAGTGCCTACTAAATATTCACATTCCCTGAGCTCAGGGTTCTTCAAATTAGCTCAACCCCGCTGTGTGCACAGTGTCCTTCTGATGTCGCCCCTAGAGGGCTTGGTGGCAAAGGAACCCTACCTGAATGTGATGTTCACGATTCTCATTCAGACATGAGTCACAAACTCGGGAGTTCCGGATCTTCTGCCAGCAACCTTGAAATTGTCGCAGGGCAGCTTGATAACTTGCAGGCTTGGTAAAACCTCAGAACTTTGGTCAGTCATTCTGCCACCTGCCTAGTGTGTTTCTGGGGAGGATAAGAGAAGCTATGAGCATACTTGGTACCTACCATATGGTTAAAAACAAAATTGTTTTTTTGCTTGTCTTCTTGAAAGCAATTGAGCCGATTCTAACGGTTCCCCCAGTCAACTTATGCTCTTTTTGTTGTGGTTTCAGTCAGGAAAAATTTTCACCTAAGTTTTGAAACATATATAATTGGGCGTGGTTCCGAGAAAGAACACCCCTGATGCTTAAGAACCTAAATTGTGATGTTTTCTTGCAATCTATGGTCTGGGGTCCATCACTATCTTTTCTCAAAGTCAATGAGTTATCATTGGAGAGCAACAAAGAGCAGCCTGATAGAGTCCTTTGTGTAGTTCAATAGGACATCTATTCTTCTATTAGAGAAGAAAGGGGACATGGGGAAGAGAGGAGACCTACCATCACCTAGCATCGTAAGTAGGGTGACAGAAACTATCCTAATAAGAGGGTTCAGAAGCTCCCAGAAGGGGTTAATGGGAGAGGAAGTTCACCTTTGTGATCTCTTAAAATTCTATAGTCACCCGTCCTCTCCCTTGTACATCTTAATGTGACATCCAGGAGTGGATTTGGGGTTGTTGGATTCAGAGACTTTGCCATCTGTGGATAAAGCTGCCGCTGGTAGCTATGGTCGACTCCTCAACTGTTCCTCTAGGACAGATAACCATGCTAAGTTAATATGCTCTGGAGCTTGGGTAGGACGCATGATTTTACTCTTTAGGTGTTTATGTCCTGGAGAATGAGACCGGACATGAAATCAAAGAGACACAGGATGAGGGGCTGATACACGTACAGGCGCTGTGTGATGAGGAGGCCCAGGCTGATGACATTGCCAGAAGAGCTTTATTTAGTCACTTCCTATACACATCTTGGGCTGATAGAACCATTCATTACCTGTATCTAGCTAGTTAGTTTGTCAGAAAAATACACCCAATTTGTTTTAGATCCTGGGCTTCAGGTTTAGTCTTGAATGATTCCTGGCATCAACTTGACCACATAACTATCAGTTGCCACTTTTGGTAAGATGACTCAAATTGAGCCCTTGGTTCTGACTTGGTCTGTGTTGGCAAGTGGCCCCCAATGATACACACGCCACATAATAGATAAAAGACATTTACATATGCTAATGTAAAGCCAGTGCTTGACACATGATAGGTACAATAGAGTAGGTGGGGTAGGGAGTCCTCTTTATCCTTGTTGTCTTCATGAAGGCAAACACACCTTGTTTCCATTGTGCTTCCAATATATGCAAACCATCCCTCTAGCTTTGCCCCACTTACCAGCCCAGCTGAACTCTCCCCATCCAATTTCCATGAGGCCTAGGTTCCAGATTAGAAACTACATCAGACACATTGAAGCAGCTCACTGTGGTTTGAATTCGCATTTCCCTGTTGATTCATGGTGTTGATCAGAAGTGCTGTGCTCTTCTGGAGACTTAATAGAAAACTCTGCTCTTATTACCTTCTGAGTAAAATTTAAATTCTTTCTTCCTAGAGTTCTAACTGAACTTTCTCATATGATCTTTTCTCAAGGATATTGCAGTCACCTATCTGTGAGATCATTCTGTGTTTTTTCCTTATCAAATTAGCATTTCATTGTCCAAATAGATTTCTGATAGCAAGATTTCATGGAGTAGGTTCTCTTCTGGATTTAATTTCCTCCCTCCCTCCCTCCTTCCCTCCCTTCTTTCTTTCTTTCTTTCTTTCTTTCTTTCTTTCTTTCTTTCTTTCTTTTTTTCTTCAATTTAAATAAGAGTTGTTTTGCAACAATCCTGGAAAGACCCGCTGTGGTTTCTTCTCCATTGAGAGATTAATTTGTTTCCATCATTGGGGTTCTGCTGTGTATCAGTATTCTATGCAGGACTGTAACGGCGTAAATGAATGCAAACAGATTGTAAAATATATACACAGCTTTAATGGGGAAATTAGACTTACAGTACCATGGTTCCTGCGGAGAACAGGAAGCAGAAGGGGCGGCTGCATGCATGCCCGGCAGATTTATAGGTAAACATTCGCCCAAGGTGGACACGCCCCCTAAGGCTGGGCTTAACCCTACATCTCCCCCTTTTGTTTAAATAAGAGAACTAAACCAAATACAACTATAACAAATAATAAATATAACAAACAATATTGAGAACAAAAGTTTGCTAGACATTCTATCTCAAGGAGTCTAAATGTAGAGAGTAACTATAATTATATAATCTTCAACTCCGTCAAAGATCTGAGAAGGGAATAAATATTACTTAACAAATGAGAGATATCCAAAATGTGCAACAATTGACAGAGACAACTGACTACCTGGGCAATCACCCAAAGTCCCGTTTGTAAGGTTGAGTCAACCAACTTTGGCTAAGGCCTAACATAAATGACATACCATTATTAAAGACAAGAAACGTTCTTAGAACTATCCTATCCTGTCTTGGCAGGATAAGACAATCTTGTTTCATCCACTTAGGGATATTCTGTATCTTTTTCAGAAGTTGAGGTATGGGCTTTTCTTAACCCAAAGGCCAGTTCTGCCAAGAAGACAAGCTCCCAGTGGAGTGTCTTTGGTGCTCAACGTTCTCTCGGGAGTAGAGTGGCATTGCCAGGAGTAATTGTGTCTCGTTGGCATAGAATTTTAGGTTAGATTAAAGGCCATTTTCTACAGTTCTTCGAAGAGGCTTAAGATTATACCATCTATACTAAATATAATCTCTATGTATCTAAAAGACCTGATTAACCTAAAAATAAATATGACAAACATATAATTTTCAATACCTATCTAACTTGAAGACTAAAAGAATAAACAACTGTGCAATATATGAAGACAATGATCTTTAACTGTAAACAGTGTCATTACATATCAAATGTAAATGACAATCCCTGACATACAATCCCCAAAAATAAAGTTTTAAAAAAAATGGAAAAAAGGAAAAGGCCCCCACTGTAAATGTCTAGGAGCAATAAGCCAAGGTCTCAACTATGGTGTAGAGAATGTCCACATACTGTGTTTCATAGCAAGGAAAGGGGGGCACAATTCCTCAGGACAAGTCCCCATTTGTGTGGTCTGTACCAACTTTATCAAATCCAGACTCCTCAGGAAACTCCCAAAAAACTTGTCCTGTAGCTTCCACCTCCTAAAGATTCCTGCTTGCTCTTTCAAGGCATTTGGAATGGTCGCAAAAGGATTTGCAGCTCTTCTGGCTTAGTTGGGGCACCTGAGAATCTTAGTTACTTTTCTGCTGCAGTGGAGAGACATCACAGCCCAGAGAACTTACAAAAGGAAACACTTAGCTGGGAGCTTGTGTCTGGTTGAGGAGAGTGAGTCCATAACCATCATGGCAGAAAGCATGGCGACAGGCAGTCAAGGTGCTTCAGCAGTAGCTTAGAGCTGACATCTTATTCACAAATTGGAGGCAGAGAGACAGAAAGAGATAGGCAGAGACAAACAGAGACAGAGAGACAGGCTAGGAATGATGTGGGCTTTTGAACCCTCAAAGCCCAACTCAGTAATTTATCTCCTCCAATTAAGCCATACCTTCGAATCCTTTGAAACAGTTCCAACGGTGGACAGGGAATTCAAACATATGAGCTTATGGGGCCCATTCTCCATTTTTAACCACAACACTGGGGTTTCTACCATGCATGGGTAAGATGTTTCCAGATAGGCTATTGAAATCCTAGTCCTTGATGGTAAGATCTCCCTTCAGAATTCATGTGGAGACCACAGACCAATGGCGGGTAACTGTAGTCTCATCCATTTTTGAAAACTGAAATGCCTGGAAATACTGCTTCCCTAGGGAGTGCTTGTCTAGCTGATGACCAAAGGCAAAGTGGAGGGGGATGGACTCACAGTGGAAGGAAGGAAAGTGCCCCCTGTTGTTGGTCTCAGATAGTTTAGTCTAGTAGGCCTTTTATACCAGACAAGACTTTAACATCTGTGAAAATGACTAAATGACTTCTCAGGGTTTGTGGAAAGTAACCAATAATTTATCCCCTGTTTAGTTCATTTCATTTAAGGTCATGGCTAGGCATTGATATTGTAGAGCTAAATACGGAAAAGAACTCAAGATTGTCATCTTTTACCTGGATTCTGTGGTGTCATGTCTCTGTTTAACCTGACATTGCCTTTCAAAAAAAGACATTTAGATGAATTCAAATGAAAATTATAAATTTTATTTTAAGGATAAAGAAAACACTCAGACGTTCAGAAGTCAGACAATCAGCCCTCCCAGCAAGGAAGAGTAAGTGCGTCCAATTAGAGGAAAAGTCTGTAGTTCTCCCTAAAGTTTGTTCAAAGGGCAGGATGCAGGGCAGCTCTGCGGGAGATTTCCACATGCATTCTACCATGGTGCGGGTACCAGAGTCAACCATGTTTACCTGGCTCTTCCACCTTAGTTCAACACCCCAAGTGTGGATCGCACAGGCTACTTCAGTGTCCTTTCTAGACCTTTAAGCAATGGCCAGGAGGGATAGTGACAAATGAATGAGAGGTACCCTTCTAAGGATCAGAAGATGGAGCACACAGTCTGATGGTTTGGGGCAGTAGCTCTCAACTGTGTCGAGACCCACAATGCCATCGGAGAACACAGATAATTTGTGTTATGGTTCATAAGAGTAGCAAAATTGTAGTCTCAAAGAAGCAATGAAATTGATTTTATGGTTGGGATCACCACAACAGAAAGAACTGTATTGGAGGGCCATAGCATTAAGAAGGTTGCGAACCACTGGTTTAGGGCATTCATTTAGTGAATTCATTCATTAAATCTGACATGTAGTAGTTTTCCTTAGGGATTTATATGTTAGCAACTTATCTCCATAGATAATTTTTTTCAGTAACTTGGGGTCAAAGTAATAACTCTATTTTATTCTCATATCATGGAAATTTATAATGATTCCAATCAAAAATAATACTGCTTTATTATAATGAAAGTGGAACTAATGTATTTACTGATTATCATATGCCAGGCACTGGGCATTTGGCAAGACTCTAATCCCTTATAAACTATTATTATGAATAACATTGTTTTTCCTATGTTCTAGATTTAAAGACAGGTTTAAGACAGCACAGTACAAAGTTGAAAGGAATTGCTCTGCAGTGGTCTGTTCCCTGGAGACAGCCTCTTTCCTTATAGTCACTTAATAAGCCATAAATTAAGATATTATGATGAAATCTGCAGAACTGAGCCAGTTCTCATCCGTGAGTCATTAGAGGTCCAAAGAAAGAGATACCAAAAAAAAAAAAAAAACTATAACAGACAAATGTGTTGTCATGAACTACATGACTAGATTGGGAAAGATCAATTTTAAATACATTGCAGAACCAATTAAGTCCTTTGATATGATCAGGTTTTAAAGAGATGATTAAGAACGAGAGGAGAAAGTTGTATGGAAAAAAAGATCAAGTTATAAAACAATATGCTTTCATTTTTAGTAACACGGGTGTGGATTTAGATAGTTTGTTCTCTATATTTGCGGTTTCTTACAGATTCAACAGCTATGTTTGGTTTAAATGAGAATGTACCCTGGAGGCTCATGGATTTGAACACTTGGTTCCCATGCTGACGGCACTGTTTGGCTTGGGAATTGTGGTTTGGTTGGAGAAATTGTGTCGGTGGAGGCTGGCTTTCAGATTCTAAAGATTCGTACCATTTCTAGTTTGCTCTATTTCATGCTTGGGTTCAAAGTTAAAATGTGAGCTCTCAGCAGGTGTCCCCTCCCTGTGCTTGCTTGTCATTGTGTGACAGACTCTTACCTCTCTAGAAGCAGAGGCCTAAATGATGCCTTCTGTATGTCACCTTGGTCACGGCGTTTCATCACAGCAAAAGAAAAGTAAATAACACAAACTGTAATTAAAACTTTTTAAATTATGCTGAGCATATATGTAAAAACCATCCCCTCTATTATTCCCTAAATAATGCAGTAAAAAACCTTATATATAATGTTTACATTGTGTTTTGTAAGTTATTTAGAGATTATTTGAGTTTCAGGAGGAAATGCCTTGGTTATATGCAAACACTAAGTCATTTTATATAAAATACTTTGTCATCTGAGATCTTTGGTATGTCATGGAGTCCTGGAAAAAATCCCCCCACAAAGAGTACCCTTTATTGCTGTATGATTTTAAGACCTAAAATGTCAAAGATGTTAAGATGACTATCAGTTTATATACACTAAGAAAGATTTTAATGCTGTCAATTAAGACACTGCCAATTAAGAGGTGCTCTGATGTGTGGGCGTGAAGGGAGAGTGTGTATACTGTATTGTATGTGGGAAAGACGAGATATTATTGAAGGTTTTGGAAGATCAAGTTCTGATTTATCTTTTCTGAATACTTACATGTGTGTGGAAATTCCCCATATGACCCTGCCTCCCTGCCTGCACCACTCTGACCCGTCTCAAAGGCCAGAGCGAGTGGGCTTCAGCTTCAGAAAAACCAGTTTTAGAATCTCCTGGCAAGTTCTGCAGCAGGTTTCAAGTGTTGAATTCAGGATGTGAGGATGTAAGGCATCCATTGTACCACTCCTGGCATTTAAAGTCTTTGCCAGGATGCCAGGGCAACAGGAAACACAATACAGTAACAGATTAGATAAGGGCTACTCACAGATGAAACAAAAGCAGTTGAATGATGGAGTCCACGAAAAATAATACTTCAGTCTGAGGGATAAGCTAAGTGAGCATGCAGAGTGTATGGTACTAATAAATAAGCATATTTTATGTCTTTAATTTCTACACATCACCTTGTATTAAGGATTTTGTGCATTTGAAGATAACTATAAATCCCACGGTAATGAGATTAGCTCAATATTTTATCCCTTTGATAATAAGCGGATATTTGGAATTTATTTTTACCTCACATTATGAAGAAAACATAGTTAGGTAATAAATATTACAGTCTTAAATCTATTATTCAAGTCATGGTAAGTTTTCATTTAAGCTGATTTATTGCATTCCTTCTTTTATTAAATCTTGGGATAATTTTGTGCTCTTTCTGAAAGAATACACCTTGCCTCCTTTTCTTGGCTACAGAACTGGACCTCTTTAGTTCCTTGCTATAGTACAAGATTAGTTTATATTTCAAGGAAATCTGCAACTCCCTAGTCTTTGCTAACAATGTATGATTGATCCAAAAACATAGTTTAATGATCATTTTGGTGTATAGCTGTCTGTAGAGCTTCAACAAAGGCCACAAGTCGTTGCCAAATCCCCAGACTGAGAAAATGCCCTGAGAATATGCAGATGCCAATAGGTGATTTCCTCACAGTGCTAAAGGTATTATTTAACCTAGAGCCCATCTCTTAATTTATAGCTGCCAACACATTGATGGTTCCTATTTCAACAGGAACAGGGAAGCACTGGTGTGCTGCAAATAGATCTCCTAAGGTTTACACAGTAGACACTAATCCCTAGTGTCAGAGGACCGAGAAATGTGAGGTCACAAGGGTGCTGTCATTGTACACATAAATCTCTGTGTTTGTCAATTAAGCCAGGTCTTTAATAGAGAAACGTAAAATGCAGACAAGGACATACGCTTTGTAGCTAGACTAACCTTAGTTGGACCTTGAACTTGGGAATGTGGGACCAGCACAGTAACTTTTCATCTAGATCTGGATCCATTTATAAATGACTTAAATGTAATGTTTCAGACCGGTTTTTGATCTTGCAAATGTAGGCATACGGCCATTTGACTGGTACTTTACAGTCTCCTTGGATTCCAAAGATCTCACGTGATCAACAGAGTACTCCAGTTCCACTCTCCGACTCAGACTTATTATTTGTTCTTTTATTAAACAATTCTATTTATGTTACTACATACATAGAATATGTATGGCTGTTTTTTTATTTATTTCAACATTGTAGTGCCACCAGAAATGGATGTAGTCACATCCCATCTTCTCTAGCATGAGCTGTTGTGCTGTTGTTTGTTTTATTGATCTTGGCCACTGTGACTGGTGTAAGATAAAATCTCAAAGGATGTTGAACATTTGGTTAAGTATTTCCCAGACATTAGTGTTTCATCTTCTGAGGACTCTCTGTTAAGATCTGTACCCATGCTTTGATTGGGTTATTTGCTTTCTTGATGTCCAGTTTTCTTGTTTTTTTTAATTGTTTTAGTTCTTTATATATATTTTAGCCCTCTGTCAGATGTATAGTTGGTAAATGTCTTTTCCCGTACTTTAGCCTGCTGCTTTCTATAAATAATGGTATCCTTTGTCATAGAGAAGCTTTTCCGTTTTATGAGGTTCCACTCATTAATTGTTGATCTTACTGCCTGTGCTGATGGTGTTCTGTTCAGAAAGTGTTTTCCTGTGCCAATGAGTTCAAGGCTGGTCCCTACTTTCTCTTCTGTCACATTCAGTGTATCTGGCCTTATGTTGAAGTTTTGATCCATTTGGAGTTGAGTTTTGTACAGGGTGAAAGATATGGATCTATTTTCGTTTTTCTAGATGCAGCCATCCAGTTTGCCCAGCACCATTTGTTGAAGATGCTGCTGTCTTTTTTCTAGTGTCTCTTTCTGACTTCCTTATTGAAAATGAGGTGTCCACAGGAGTGTGGACTTATAGCTAGGTCTTCAATTCTATTCTACTGATCAATGTGTTCGTTTTTATGCCCATACTACATCTCTGAAGTACAGTTTGAGATTAGGGATGGTGATACTTCCATCAGTTCTTTATTATTATGATGATTTTTGTTAGCTATCCTGGGTCTGGGGGGGGATTTTGTTGTTGTTGTTGTTGGTGGTGGTGGTGGTGGTGTGTGTGTGTGTGACATGAAGATGAAAATTTTCTTTTCAATTTCTGTAAAGAATTGTGTTATAATTTGGATGGGGCTTGCATTGAATCTGTAGATTGCTTTTGATAAGATGGCTATTTTCACTGTGTTAATTCTACTGATCCATGAGAATAGTCCATGGTCAAGATCTTTCCATTGTCTGATATTTTCTTTGATATATATTTTTAAAGTCTTAAGATGGCACATTTTTACAACCAGCATGGAAATCAGTGTGGTAGTTCCTTGGGCATATATCCATAAAATGTTCTAATGCTCTTAATTTCTTCCTTGACCTGTAGGTCTTTTAACCCTTTACCCTAAGGTTATGTCTATCTCTGGCATTATAGTATGTTTCTTGGATGCAGCAAAAGAATGGATCCTGTTTTTACATCCAATCTGTTAGTCCGTTTCTTTCTAATGGGGAATTGAGACCATTAATCTTGAGAACTATCAGTTACCATGTTTTTTTTTTTTATTCCTGTTTTTTGTTGTTATGATGTCAGTTTTTCCTCCTCTTTGGATTTGCTGCTCTTGGGATCATTTATTTCTGTGTTTTCTTGGGTGTGGTTAACCTTTTCAGATAGAAGTTTTCTTTCTATAGCTTTCTGTAGAGTTGGTTGGATACATACTGCTTAAATTTGGTTTAATTGTGGAATGTCTTGTTTTCTCCATCTATTATATTTGAAAGTTTTACTAGGTACAGTTGTCTGGGCTGATATCTGTGTTCTCTGAATCACATGTGTCCATGTCTTTCTGGCTTTTAGAGTCTCCATTGAGAAATCTAGTGTTATTATCATAAGTTTTCATTTATATGCTATTTGGTCTTTTCCCTTGCAGCTTTTAATATTCTTTTTTTGTTCTGTACATCGGTGTGTTGATTATTATGTATCATAGGGAATTTCTTTTATGGTATAGTCTATTTGGTCTTCTAATGTATGATTTTTGTACCTTGACAGACACCTCTTTCCTAAAGTTAGGAAAATTTTCTTCTCTGATTTTGTTGAAAATATGTTCTGTGCCTTTTAGCTGGGTTTCTTCTCCTCCTCTATTCCTATTATTCATAGACTTGGTTTTTTCACAGTGTTCCAGATTTCCTGAATATTTTCTGCCTGGCTTATTTTTTAGCTTTAACATTTTCTTTGACTGAGTGAGGACAGGCCCCTGTAAGGGGTTTTCTACAGGGCTGAGGATGAGAATGGAGAATTTAAAAAAGCGGACAAGAAGGAAAATAAAGATTGCTGAGTCCCATTTTTTTAAAAATTGATTTATAGAAATTCTACATATTCTAGGAACTGATATTTTCTTAATCTTTTATGTAGCAATATGTTCTGATGTCTTTTTGTCTCTGGTAGTGTTTAAGAGACGTTCTTAATCTTTCTTACATGTTTTACTCTGTTTTTTTGTTGGAGAAATTGCTTCCCTCCCAAAGGTTGATAGATGTTGATAGATATAAACTTATCATCTTCTAGAACTTTCAGTTTTGTCTTGTGAGACAAGTATAAATGTATACATTATTATTTCTACATGAATAATGTTTAAAAGCCCTTTTACTACAGATGTGTAAATAACAGCTCTGCCATGTACCATGTCATAAATAATTTTTTGAACATGTTTGTGGATATGCTCTGGGTTCCCCAGGCAACACAGATCAATGAGCTGGGTAGCCAGATGGCCCAGGGCATGCCTAGGGATTGTCTATCTTAACTAATAGGGCATCTTTAGTTACAAGTTGAGTTAGCATGGCTTTAGTCTGTGGTACAGGATAGCATCAAAACCCCAAGTACTTCCCACCTTTTCCTCTTTGGGGAACCATTTGTTTCTGTGTTTCCTCTATGTGTGGTTGTTCCAGCCTCTGAATGTTACCATATCAAAAATAGAAAATAGTTTTCTGGGCTCTGAATGTTTGCAGGCAAAGTGCATCTAAGCAGTAGGCTTATATTTAGTCCACTATAGGGTAATGAGTTCCTGAGGTAGGGAAAGAGTCCCCTCCCTCCCTCCCTCCCTCCCTCCCTCCCTCCCTCCCTCCCTCCCTCCCTCCCTCCCTCTCTCTCTCTCTCCATCTGTTGCTCAGCTATAAGCTTCAAAGCCAGGCCTGCAGGGAAGGAAGGCTTATCTGAAGTCTCACTCTGTCTTTCTTTCCCTGGGTGAACTTCTTTTTCTGCTCCCTGAACCCTTGCAGCAGTTAAAAGTGAACCTGTATGACCCAAGTAAATTGGGTGACAGCTTGCTTTGTTTATATATTTTTTTGTTTGTTTTTCGAGACAGGGTTTCTCTGTAGCTTTGGTGCCTGTCCCGGAACTAGCTTTTGTAGACCAGGCTTGCCTCAAACTCCCAGAGATCTGCCTGCCTCTGCCTCCTGAGTGCTGGGATTAAAGGCGTGCACCACCACCGCCAGGCTGTTTATATTTTTTAAAAGATGTCTTTTATTTTCAGAATTATATGTATGTGTTGTGGAGGTATGTGTATATGTGAGTGCAGGTACCTTCTATCCAGAGATGTGGGATCCCCTGGAGCTGGAGTTACAGGAGGTTGTGACTTTCCTGACATGGGAATTGAACTCGGGTCATCTGTAAAGGTAGTACATGCCACCGACTATATCTCCAGCTCCTTGTTTACATTCTGGCTTTTCCCTTGCACTCAGGTTCTTTGATTGTTTCTTTGGTTTTAAACTTCTCAATATTTGCTCTCTTGACGTTCACACATTTAGCATAAAGACTTTGCTCTTGTTTTTCTTTGGATGAGTTTTTGTTGGCTTTTAGTGTGAGGTTAAGTCGGTATTCAGAGTTCTCCAGGTTACAGAAGGGGAAGATGGCTAAATGTATGATCATCACTTTATGTTTTGTCACTTCTGCCTGAAGGCTTGCTGGAGACGGAACCACTGCAAGGAAGAGATGAGGATGCAATAGCCAGTGCTGACTTCTCTAGCATGCTCTCTGAGGAGGAGAAGGAAGAGTTAAAGGCAGAATTAGTTCAGGTATGTTCAGCAATCTTCTATTTCTGTCTTTTGCTCAGTACAGGTCCCATGTTGCAATTATGTTGTCTGTCATGTAATAAAGTGTCATAAATGAACACATCGCAGGATGATTCATTTTTTTCAAGGGGTTTTTGTAATGCTGGTTGTGTCTGCAGTGGTAAAGTGGAGGGCGGTGCTGTGCAATCTACAATAACAAGTTGTGTTAAGTATGTGCTTCTTGTTTTCTTTAGTGTAGAGATGTTGTGCAAATGTTAAGTACTTAAGGAATCAAATGGAATGTGTTTAAAGCTTTGGGACAGACCAGGTGTGGCCATGCATACTTGTTATCCTTGCCTTCAGGAGGCTGAGGCAGGAAGATGAAGAGTGGAGATTGGCCTGGGATGTGGAGTGAGTTCCAGGCTTGTTTGGACTACATATACAGAATCTTGACTCAGACACAGAAAAAACAATAAAGAAACCACAGCATGGCCACAATCTCTTTTTAAAAAGCAATTCTTCAACATTTTTATTACTTTAATGAAAATGTCAATCATGAAATCAGCTGACTTGACTCTTTTGAAGAACAATGAGACTTTGCGGGTGGAGAGGTAAGCTACAATTAATTAGAACTTAATTGGAGCATTTGTACCTGCTGTCCTAGAGGAGAGGGAAATGCCAGTCTCATCCTAAGCATAGGTCTGTGCCCCGCGTTTGGTAGGTGGGACCCTCTCACCCGTTGACTCACAGTGAGAGATGTCTGTTTCTTGGAGAGGGCTGGAGGTGGGCTCCTAGAGCAGAGTGAAGCAGGAGAAGAGGAGAGGTAGACGCGATCATCCCTTCGGCACCCAATTCACAGGGTGGCATGAGCTCATTCCTCACGAAAGTGTGGCTTTCCCTTCTTTCTGTTTGTCACCTCTCCACTGGCTCAGGACACAGCCTTGGGTCCGGCACAGCTGCTACACTATACTAGCTCACTGTTATCAATGTAAGGTCTTAATGAATTGTAATACATTCTTTAAGTTTTATTCTGTAATTTTATTATTTTAATTGTGTTTTGTTGAGGATGAATCTTGCTAGGTAACCCAGGCTGACCTGGAACTAACAGTTCTTCTGCCTGCCTTCTGAGTTGGGTTCCACTAATGTTTATTAATACACTCCGTTATAAGTTTTCATTTTATTTTTATCCACACATAACAGTAAGATGTATCTATGGGATACAGTGTGATATATTCGTATGTGTGGATAGCGTGTGGCAGCCAAATAAAGATGCAGCGTGTATCTGGTGCCTAACACATTTAGTTTTTCTTTATGCCGAGACCATTCAGTTTCCTAGTTATTTTGAAATGCATAACCAATATTATTACCCTACTGAATGGTGGTAGAACCTCAGAACTTAGTCTTATCTAAAATAATTGTGTATCCTTTGACCATTTTCTCCTCATTTCCTTCTTTCCCTCCCCAACCTTCAGCAAACACTATTTTACTCTGTTTCTATGTTTTGTTTTGTATCAAATACAGGTGTCATTGTGTAGTCTATATGTAGACAACATTGTGTGACATTGTTTTTGTGTGCCTGCCCTTAAATTAGTCCCATTTTAAAATAACAGACCAACTTGGTCCTCCAACATGACTGGAATGTATTTCAGCAAGTGCACTGCCTCTAACAGAATATTCTGGCTTTTTACCTGGACTTCTGTGTGGCCACTGAATGGTCATGCATGCCAGAGTGCAGAACAAAGGTCACCTTAATGGGTAATAGGCTAACTTCACATGGTCTCATGACTCAAAATTCTGTTCTATGACCTGTTTATGTCAACTGTAGCGTCTAAAAATTATGTTGTGTAAACTGTTGCAGGCTAGTTGACGTAAAGTTAGACCTTAAATCCTTCACTACAAGAGCCCCAGTGTCAGCTCAAGAAGACTTCTGTAGCAGAATGACTCCTATAAAATGTCTTGGTTTATCTGTGTTCTAGGATGGGTGTGTACACACGTCACACAATTCAGTGTGCTCTTGTTGGTGTATATTGTTCTTATTATCAAGGAAAAAGGAAGTGTTGGTTTGAGATGGATGCTTCCTGAGAGCAAGTGCTTAGCAGCATTCTCAGACTTCCCTGTCTTCTTGGTCACAGCATCATGCTTCCAGCAAGTTTCATTTCTGATACTCTTGAGGTCAGAATTATGATCCTGATACGAAATGCTTTATGATTGTGTTTAGGTTACGGGGATTCATGATTCCATCCTTCATGGTGCACTGGCCTTTAATGCTATCTGTTTTATTTCTGGGAGCTTCAGAGATAAAGAGTCAACGAGGGTTAAAGTTAGCATCATGACTTCCAGAGACACTTGTTTTGGGCCTGTCCCCCAGACAGTGAAAAGACAGGCACATGTATCCTTGCAAATTTCCCTCGCCCATTTCTTCTCTCTTGCTACCCCCACCTTGGCCTTGCTCTTTTCCTAAGTCAGCTTCCCTACCCTTTCTCTCTTGCACAGAATGTCCTGCCTATGCACAGGCAGCAGAGCAGGGCCTTTGCACACCAGATACATTCAGGTTTTATTGGCACTGCGAGGATCCAGTTACCATAAGAACATAGAGACGACTCTCAGTCTTCTCAACAGAAAAGCTCAGCCCCTGTCTCAACTCTCCACAGATGATCTCCTAGGTCAAAAGCAGATCCTCTCTGCATTTGGAAGGTCTTGTTGGGTTTCTTAGGCATGGGGTATGAAGACTCCTCCGAGGCCAGCAGATGGGTCAGCAGTTAAAGGTGCTTGTGGCCAAGCCCGATGGCTTGAGTGTGAGCTCTGACATTCATGTAGGGGTAGGAGAGATCAAGTCCCGCAGGTTGTTCTGTGACTTCCCCATGTGCCTCATGGTATGTGCATGCCCTCTTCATTCATAAATCAAGGTAAAGATTCCTCAGAGACCAGTCTTTTGGAGATATCTCTTTTATCGGGTGAAGTGCAATCCTATCGCAGAGCGAGACCTCTATGGATAAAGACAGCTTATCTCTGTTTGTTCAAAGCAGTCTTGGGTCTGCCAGTACACAGACTCCAGTTCACACCTCTTCATAGTTCCCTAATAGCTTCCTATGGCCGTCTCTCAGCCTCCTTCACCTATACTTTTAGTTACTGCCCCGATGAGGCTGTCCTCAGACCGTCTTCTAAGTTTGTAGATCCACACAGCCAACATGTTTTGTACACAACTTGAACTGTAGTTTCTTTTATTATGTTATGCTTGTATTCTTAAAATTCCTTGGACACGAAACCAGTATTACCCCTTGTTGCTGGGCCCTAGCGTCTTCCTCGGGGGAGGGGGTGAGAAGGCACAGTGTCAATGTCTCAGACACTGGGAGTCAGGTAGAAGGCAAACAGAAGATTCTTTTATTTTACAATGGGGAGAAACTTATAAACCCTGCCAGCACCCAGGTGTTCTGATCCGTTGACTGTTCGCAGGGTTGTCCCTCATTGGCTAGGCATTATCAGGACCTCTGACAGAACCAGGCAGACTCCAGGTTTGCTCCTTTTGACCTGGTAGGCCTCAACTTCCTACAGACCCTATCTGGTGCAGTGGTGTGTGCATAGGTGTCCAATGACTACTTATCACTAGCTAGAGTTATTTTGCAGCTTAATCAAAAATCTCTATTGCTAATGCCCAAAGTGGAGTGTGTGATTCTATGGATCTTATCACTATATTACAAAGTACTGGTTCATTTCTGGTATATGTTCTATCTCATCACCAGCTGCTTAAGGTCTTTAAATATCTAATGATCGCTCTTTTCAGATACACTCACTCAATAATGCTTGTTGTCTTTACCTTTTGTTTCCTCTGAGCTGCATTTAATGTGCCGTGTTCTGTAACGTGCCTGGCTTTGGAAAGATGGAAGTATTGGCACCAGTGCTATCAATGTGTGATTATATAACAATTTGGTACCGCCAATGTTCCTAGATAAGATGACTCAAACTAACAAAAAATAGGTGATTAAAATCCCAGCCGGCATCATCAGAAGGCAGAACCTATTTTGAAACTTTTTCCTCTCTTTTGATTTCTTCCTCACTGGGTGCGAGGTCCAAGAACACACACTGCCTTCAGGCAATGAAGATTGGAAAAGGCTGACTTGACCCTGGGCCTTTCTCTCCCAACTCCTGTAGGAGCATTTTAATCTTAGTTCTCCAGGGATCTCAGCCAAAAGAGGCTGGTGTTGAGGCCGTGTGCAAAATGACTTACCGACAATGAACAGATTATCAAAACATTTCTTCTGACTGTGTGTTATAAATTTCTTACAATGTAGCAACTCAAACAGGAAATTAAATTTCCAATCTTACAACATAAATTGTGTATTAAAGTTAATTTTTTGTAGCAAATCCAGCTTAGTTAATTTGCTTTTTTTTGTATTTTTATGTAGATAAGTTTATTTAACACGGTCAACAAACATGCAACATTCTATAGTCATTACTTGAGTCTCTAAAACACAAATGTTTGTCACCCCTTCTGAAAGGAAACCATATACATCAAGCCGTTCTCATACCTTACCCTTCAGCTAGTTCCTGACAACTACCATGCTGTCCTCTCTCTCTGTGACTTTGCCTATTCTGGGTAGTTCATGTGTGTGGACTCACATGCTATATATGTGGACTCACATGCTATGTGAGCTCTTGGTGTCTGGTTTCTTTATCTTAAGCCTAATATTTTCAAGGTTTACCCATGCAGAAACATGCTCAAGGTTCAAGGTTCATCCACACAGTAGCATGTGTTAAGAGTTCATTTTTTTGGTACGAATGCACCATATCTTACTTTATGTATAAACACAGTTTTGCTGTGTTCAACCTTTGAGGGACATGTGGGCTGTTTTCCCTCTTGGTTATAACTGTGTTACTGTTAACACATGTATTCTAAATTTCTTGGGGTATATATGTCAAAATGATACTACTAGACCAAATTGTAGTTTGGCATTTAGCTTTGAGAAACCAGACAGTGTTCTACAGTGCTGAAATAACCTTTTTTTAATGAAGCAATACATAAAGGCTCCATTCCTTCACATCTTCGCTAGCACTTGTTTTCTTGCTAATCATATGTAAATAATCAATTAAAGTATCTAACCTTGGTCATAAATATTTCTCACATGGGGATTGTCTAGGGAGTCAAGAAATATCAAATAACCCCAAATAGTGTATTCTAGGCCAGCCAGCATTATATAGTGAGACCCTGTCTCAAAGGAATAAATATTTAAAAGTAAATAAAAAAAAACCAAATATCTATCTCTAATGAAGAAAAAAAAATATGCTGAGTTAAAAGGTAGTCTAAATGCTTCTGTCAATGTGATATACCTGCTCTTTATCTCACTTTGGACTTGATGTGTCTACAAAACTCCATGTGCATGAGGCCGAACTATCAAGATCTGTGAGCCCTTTCTCCAGCCCTACAGTAGTCAGTTACTTCTGCAAGTGAAAAGTTTTCCCAGGGTTTTTTTTTCACACAATAGAAACATCCTACATATCCATCCCACTCCAAGAAAGAACCAGACTCCCAGTAATTTCAGTCACTCAAAGCGAAAGAAGCAGGAGGGCTCTAGCTATCGAAGAGGAGAGGAAGATGCGATACCCAAGCATTGTCTGTGGAAAAGGAACAAGAGATATCCATATTAGGCAGGAGACGAAATACAGGAAGACACTTTGACAAAAATAAAAAAGTGGAATATGACAGGGTAATAACGAACAGAGAAACTGTGGTTTTAAAATAACACTGTGTTCTCATGTAGCGGGAGACTAACATGTGCACCTCAGGTAGTCGGAGTGGCCTTCTCTTTCAACTGTCAGCCTAGCCATGTACACGGAAGACCTGGTCATCAAGAAAAAGACACACTTCTACTGATTATAAATATGTATGGAACGTGTGATTCGGTCTCTCTTCTGGAAATATTTCCAAGTACATATAAAAACATTCCATGAACATAAAGAAATGTATGCCATTAAACTATAGGGACATTTTCCTGTTGCTAAAATCTCTCCAAGATTTTGTTCTTTCATAGTGTGCTATGTAAAATGCTTCTTCTCTGTGTCTTTGTTCCTGAAGTGGTTATCTGTGTTGTGAGGCTTCCCATCTGGGGAGCAGTTCAGAGTACTTGTGTATCATGCATGTGAGGCCGCGGGTTCAGTCCTCACCAGGGTCAAAACAGAAGATGAAAAGTCCAAGCGCGATCCCTACTGTTTGGGCACTGGGAAAAAGTCATCCTTTTGCCACAGAATAGACTCTGTTTCAAAAGCCACTGTTCTTCCAGCAGCTTCCTTGGTGATCCAAGGAAGGCGTTTGCAAGATGCGTGGCAGGATTATCCACAAGTTGTGGTCAGAAATAAAGCGATGCTTTGGATGTAAATGAGACCAAGTTCCCTATTTGAAACACTCAGAATGCTGAGGAAATTGGCAGACACCTGAAGTCTCATTGCATAGTTAAGCTTTGGCCTTGGCCGCGTGAGGCCCCTAACAGGACTGCACGGAAGCATCCCAGTCTTTTGGAAATACATCTTTCACTCACTCTGATGTTTCACCCTGTCATTTTTCTTTCTCTTACCTGTAGCTAGAAGACGAAATCACAACTTTGCGACAAGTTTTGTCAGCAAAAGAAAGACATCTGGTTGAGATCAAACAGAAACTTGGCATGAACCTGATGAACGAGCTAAAGCAGAACTTCAGCCGAAGCTGGCATGACATGCAGACCACAACTGCGTGAGTATGGGCAGAGCTTCCGGAAGTTAGGGAGTCTGCGGTCTCGCGGCTCTTCCAGCTTTCCTCTGGGTCTCCCTACCAGGTTGTTTGGGGCTTGTAAGTGTAAGGAAAGTATTTTCTTTAGGAGCAAAGGAAAGAAATACGAGCGGTAGTAAGTATATTGCACGAAGAGCAAACTATCAAAGACCTTCCTGCGATAAACTTGTGTGGATGAAGGCTCTTAATTCCTGGACCAAAGGATGTAGCTGGTAGAGTGCTTGCCTAGATACAGAAAATCCTGGGTTCATGCGTTAACATGGCATGAAGGTGTGATGGGCTTTCTTTCCCTTCTTGCACTAAGGAGGTGGAGGTAGGAGGATCAGAAATTCAAGGTCATCCTCAGTTACGTACTAAGTTAGGTGCCAGCCTATGAGACACCAAACGTCAAACAACCAAACTCTAATTCCGTTTAGACTGATCTTTGTTTCATTTATCAACTTTGTTGTAAGAATTTTGCAGAGGAAAACCACTCCAAAGTGAACCAGACCCAAAGTCTATGTACCTCAGTGTACTTCTGTGCAGTTAGAATAGTCATTTATAGAAGCAGCTATGTACAATGGATTTATACTTTCACTACCAAATATATTTTTATACATCTATCCACCACGAAAACCAAAAATTCCACGACAGAGTGTGAACTAGAAAAACAAGTGGCTTTACATTCTCTTTCAACTCGTGTCCGTTACCCACATCCCATCCTTTCTTATGCCCTAACATTAGCCTTTCTTGTTTCATTTCTACATGATATGCCCCCACATACATTTGGCTTAGCATAGATTGTGCATATGAGGGAGAATATGAATATTTATTTCAGAGATTATGTGACCTCACTTAATATTATATATTCTAAATCCATCCATTTTCCTGCAAATTGTGTGATTATATTTACATTTGAGCTAAATAGTATTCCACTATATTTATATCTAATCTAAATCTATTTGTCTATCTGTGAAAATAGACTCTCTATATACTATATTATAGGCACATACATGTAAAGTGATGTGGGAGTGTCATATATCAATCTGTTGATTTCATTGGTTAAGCAATAAAGAAACTGCTTGGCCCTCATAGGTTAAAACATAGGTGGGAGGAGTAAACAGAACAGAATGCTGGGAGAAAGAAGCTGAGTCAGAGAGTCACCATGATTCTCCCACTCAAGACAGCTCGTGGGCTACACAGATTATAAGAAATGGGCTAGTCCAGGTGCGAGAGTTAGCCGAGAAAAGGCTAGATATAATGGGCCAAGCGGTGTTTAAAAGAATACAGTTTCCGTGTAATTATTTCGGGTAAGCTAGCCATGCGAGAGGCCGGGTGCTGGGGACGCAGCCCTGCCGCTCTTAATAAAGTATATGCATACTTGTATATATGCATATATTCATGCATATGTGTGTATGCATATATACATGAAATACATAGTGGATTTTCATTATCCATTTATCTGTTGAGTTACAACTCTTTGCTATAGGAAAAGAAGCAGTGATAAACATGGGATTGCACATATCTCTGTGATGGGTTGTAGGATTCTCGGGATAGTCCCAGGAATTAAATAATTGGGTCATATGATAGTTCTATTTTTAATATTTGGGAAATCTCAAAACTGATTTCCACAATGCCTACATTACTTTGTACCCCACCAAGAGTGTATTAGATTCCTATCTCTCCACATCTTTTTTAACATTTTCTGTCAGATTTATTTATTGAAGCTAGCCATTCTGACTGGAATGAGTTGGTACCTCTATCTCATGTCTCCCGGGAATGGGCAGAGGCTTCCCGGAAAGTTGAGTGCTTCTTCTTTTCACTCTTGTTGTGTCTCTTTCTGATCCTGTTACCTTGGTGACTATCAGTTATCATGGGATGGAAAGGCCAGGAGACTTGGCATTGGGATGAGACAGTAGTAAAGTTAGAGTTGTCTGCTCGTCCCTCTGGCAACTCTCACATCTGACCAGCGTTAGATAGCCCATGTAAAGAAAGATTCCTGGCCTTCAGGCATCTTTGGCTGGCATCAGGGCAGGACTGTGTTTTGAAGTTAGCTGTTTCCTGGAACAAGGGATGTGTAGGCCTCTGACAGAGTTAGTTCATCATTGCCAGTTTTCTGTTCTGTTCAAGATAAGTGTCGTTCATCAGAGCCAGACACAAAAGTGATGACAAACAGCTGGGCATGGGGTAAAGCGCTAGAGCACATGCCTAAAACTGCTCATAAGTCCTTAGGGGACAGCACAGAGTCTACAAACTTGTCTCCTGATGACACTTGCTGGCGCTGTTTTTCCAAAATTTGAAAGGTGGCACAATGAATTGTTTTAGAGTCCCAGAATCAGGACTGTTGTAAGAGAGATGACGGAAATGAAGGAAATATTAATAGAGAGAGTTGAACTTTGATATGGAGCCAGACACCGACACCCTCACTTCACCCTTGTTGAGGGTAACCATGTTCTGAACACTCAACGAAGGAAAGTTTTTCACTGTTTAACACTGCGTATTGAGTTTCCCCATGGCTTTGTGTTAGTTCTCCTTGGTCGGTCTTTTCAAACTGAGAGACTTGAATGAATGTCTGAGCATCATGGTACACTCACATAGGCACAGACCCTGCTTGTCGAGGGAGAATTCTAGCCCCTCGTGTGATCTGCCTTGTGAGGTCTGTGTCAAGCCTTGCAGCTATAAGCCAAAAAGGTTCTGCAGATGCTGGATCACCTTCCATATTATCTATTGAGCCAAGGTCAAAAACATTTTACTGTACTTGGAGCTTATCAGTTCCTATTGTCAGTGAACTCTCGGGATCTCTCCAGCAGTGGGATTACAGGCACATGCTGTAGTGCTCATTTTTTTGCTAGGTTCTTAGGGATACAAACCCAAGTCCTCATGCATCTGCAGCAGGTGCTTCCTCAGCTGAGCCATCTCCTCAGCCTCTCGTCATCTTTCCTCAGAAACTGGAAATGAACAGGGTTTTTTTTTTCAGAATATGAGACGCTTGCTGTATATTTTCATTTTTTTCCCTGATTTTTTGAGACTGGGTTTCTCTGTAGCTTTGGAGCCTATCCTAGAACTAACTCTTGTAGACCAGGCTGGCCTCGAACTTACAGAGATCCTTCTGCCTCTGCTTCCTGAGTACTGTGATTAAAGGCATGCACCACCACTGCCCACCTGTCTTCTATTTTCAATTAATCTAAAAATTCATTCACAATTCTTGTACATATTGTGGGAAACTAACTAAAATGAAAGCTCTGGCCTCGTCTCTTTGGAAATATACCTTATGTTTCTCTTGTAGAATAGTTAAAGTTGGACTTGGACCGACAAGTTGTTTGGCTTGCAATGTTCTTATTTTGTACAGGTGAACATATTGGATTCTTTTTTAACATACGTGAGATGTTTAGCTATGACTCTTTTTTAAAAAAATATTTTTGTTAAGACTTTATTATAAAGTACTTGAAATTTAAAAACACAAATAAAATTTCACATGTTGAAATTAGACCCATATATGGCTCTTTTTGATGATTTAAACATTTTCCTTGTTAGCTGCTTTTATATGGAAAAGGTTTTCCATATAAGATTTTTTTCTTCTTTTTGTGTGTGGAGTACTAGTGGCTGATGGGAAATCAGAAGGGCTTCCTATCCCAAGCCTTTAGTCCCAAGGTCAGTCTTTAAGAATTCTTTTGACATTGAGTTATGTATTTCTTTTCTGCTTCATTCATTAGCGTGTGAAAATACTGTCTCCATGTTCGTCTAGTACCTATGTGGAAATCAGTTTTGCTCTTTGCAGTTCTCTGCCCCTGAGCTTAGTACCTGGTAGTAAAAAGTACCACCAATGATTGGCAGCAATTATTTCCATTTTTGTGAGATGCTAATTTCACCTGCTAGTTCTTAAGCACTGATGTCTAAGAACTTTCGGTGCTCTGGAAGATGTCCTTTGTATGAGGAGCTGGATCTGAAAGGAGCCTGAAGCTCCCCAGAGTAGCTGCCTTTGTTTCCAATGTGAACAGTTGTTTCTTTTCACCTGCGGTGTGGTCCATGTGTCTTCCCAGTTGCGATGTGCACATGTCCAAAGCTTCATCTAGCTAGGAGGCATCCTAGAGAATGAGAGCATGGATTCCGGGGTCTTTGAAGTTTTTCTCCAGGGGCTTGCTAGCCAACCTTCCCTCCTCTGAGAATGATAGCTGTGAAAAGGTTATAAATCACATACCTGTGTGCATCAACTTAAAATAGTACTGCAACACCACCATAGGAACAACCTCCAGGAAAGGACGGTGGGGCATAAGGCACTAGATTAAATATGTTTATCTATCAATGGTCTAGGTTTATGTCTTTGCCCTTTAATGACAAATACCAATGAATTTTTCTGACAGTGTGTGGCTGAACACCATCTAGTTCCCTCTGTACTGAATTTAGGTCTCTGGCTTTCGAGTCATACTAATCTAAACTTTGCCCTGGGGTATAGGAATAAGAAGAATTGCCTCATCTGACCTCCCTAATCACTTCAGGAGTTAGATAACCAAATGTGAGCACAGTAGTTTAGTGGCTGAAGGTGGGGAGGAAGGAGAGGAAGGAATAGTTGTGCAGGGTGTGTCCAGTGTGCCAAGCTGGGATGGGGGCAGGAAGAGGAGAGAGGCACGTGCATCCTGGAATGTGGACTCGCAGCAGGCAGGTTCCAGGAAGTCTTCAGGCTATTTATGCTAAGAATGGGTACTCTCTGTGTTTTCGTGTCTGAAAAGCAAATTGGTGTAGCCAAGCAGTCTACTGGGTGGAAAACTTCTTGGATGAACTGCACAGATTTAGTCCCTGGGGTTATAGAATTAGAAAGATAAGAGTTTTGTTTGGTTTGTTCAGGATGATAAATACAGGGCACTGTGGGAGTGTGAAACAGGATAGGAGCTTTGTGTGGAGATGTGGCCACTCCAGGGCTTGGGTAGAGCAGGTTTCCCAGGAGTCCTCAGAATGTAATCAGTCCAAGAGAGAGACAGGTGGTGCCTCTTGAGGGTGACAGCCAGTGATGGCACCACAGGAGAAAAGGCTCTACTCCTAAGAAGCCCATCCAGTTAGTGTTTTTAGTTTGGGAGGAGAGGCAGAAAGTTATCTTTCTTCTTCAGGGATCAGAAAGCTGTTAAAGGGTCCTACCCAGTTGTTTATCCAAGTGTTAATGAATGTCTACAGTTAGGTACTTACTACCTCCAGGCTACTCTAAACCTCAGGATAATAGGATTGGCAAGTGCCTACCTTTCTTTTCTTTCTTTCTTTCTTTCTTTCTTTCTTTCTTTCTTTCTTTCTTTCTTTCTTTTTTTGATGTTAATATAAGTCTTCATCATTGCAAGCACTCCTTTCATGTTAGTTTCCTTTACAAAGTTAGGGTACTGGGGAGGAGCATTTGTCCTCAAATTGACAGCTATTAGACCTTAGCTGGTGTCATGGCCTCTTTGAGTGAAGAACTGTCCACCAAACAGCCAGACAAATGGACCTCATATCAACACTAGCTGCTTCATATACTCCATGGACACCTTGAAGAAACTTCATGGCATCTACATATGTTTGCCACTTAAGCATAACTCTGGTTCAGAGAGGAATATTTCTATCAAACTTTTTTTGAAATTAAAATTTGCATTTATTGGTTTAAGTTTCTCAGAGTCTCATATTCTTTTTTTTCTTTTCTACCATTTTTAAAAATTGATTTTATTAAGCTCTACATTTTTCTCTGCTCACCTCCCTGCCTTTCCCTTCCCCTTCAGCCCTCTCCCATGGTCCCCATGCTCCAAATTTACTCAGAAGATCTTGTCTTTTTCTTCTTCCCACGTAGATTAGATCCATGTATGTCTCTCTTAGGGTCCTCATTGTTGTCTTGGTTCTCTGGGATTGTGATTTGTATGTGCCTACCTTTCTGTCAGTGTGGAAAGGGAACAAGGAAGAAACAAATAATGAAATCAACTGGTGAGGAACTGCCAGAAACAACCTGTGAGGAACTTTCAGGAAGGGCCGACCAGGAAATGCTGTGAGGATAACAGTAGAAGGTGATCTGCCAGTTAGAGACTTGGAAGAGAGGGCTGAGGCTGCTGGTATGGTGTCCCAGGCAGGACAATCTTGTTCTAAAGCCTGATTCTAACAGATACCTGACAGACTGGAAAGATCCAAGGCTAAATGATCTAAAGAAGAGCTTTCAAGCTGAGAAAAAGTGGATGCCAAGACTCTGAGGCATGAACTTCCTTTGAAGCTTTGGGGAACCAAAAGTCGTTGTTAGAAATATTTCCTAACATGAGCTCCCTGCTGATGCAAATTTTCCAATCAAGCCAAATCAAAACAAGCCAAATTAAGAAATATCCAGGTTTAACAGGAGGTCTGCACTCTCGGGTGGCCCCGAATGGGAAACGGGGAAGCCACGGAACTGCGACCCCCCACCCCGAAGAAGAAAAGAAGACCACATGTTCCTCTTTTGGGAGATCACTTAAATACCCTGGGGAGTGGTCCTGACCCCATCCCCAGGGAGGGGTAAGGACCTGGCCTGCTGGAATTTGGAGTGCAGACCAGGCCTGGGGGCTGGGATAGATGCAAGGGGCTGGGGCCTACACTTCCAACTTGACAGTCGTCTCTCAAGAAAGTCTAGGCTGTCTGCAGTGTGCTGTGTGGACAACACAGCCTCTAAGGCCTCTTAGGGCAAGTGAGAACTCAATGCCAAGGGCTTTAGTGCTACTGGAAAGTTTGAAGCAGGAAATAGCCTGGGCTGATGCACATTTATGAATCATTTCCAATCGATTATATAATAGATTATGCAGGGGTATGGGTGGGAATTGGAAAATCATTCATGGGACTATTGTAAGCAAGAGTCATGGAGAGCAGGGGGAGGATCTGGAGGTCAGTCTGACCAAGACATCCCAGTCATTTGGAGATAGCTGATGAGGGAAGCAAAGTGATGGGGTGTGACTCACGCGAATGCTTGAACAGCACAGCGTCCATTCAGTCCATACTTCAATGTCAGTAGGGCATGGCTGTGACTTCATGGGCTGCAGTTAAGACAGCCTGGATTCTGTGTACACAGGGAATGAGACTGCATCAGTACCAACGTGATAGGCAACAGTGATTTAGTGGTGTATATCTTGTATGGTGCTGAAAGACCCCCAAAGTGGGCTGCCTTTCAGTCTGGGGAGACCCTTCCCAAGGAACAGCGAAGCACTCGTGCGGATGCAAACAGCAAGAGGTTTATTTCAGATACACAGGTACCTGGGGCGTCTTAGTCACTCGGAGGACTAGCGCGCCTTCAGGTTGGGGCAGTGGATTTTTTATAGGGTAGGGAAGCAGAAGCGTGGGTACAGAAGTGAGACGCATAGTTACAGGGTTTTGATTGGGCAATTCAAATAAGGCTCGAGTTCAAACTGAGTACAGTTCTGTGGTTTCCAAGAAATCAGATATGCATGCTGACTTGGCCTATCTAGGGTACAACTCTTCTTCTGAACCCTAAGTTCCCTGCTGGCAGTCCAGATGGTTGACCATAGATATCTTGTCTAGCTCAGCGCCCCTGCCCCTAAGTTGACCAACGCCCTTATCTCTAAATTGAACTCCCCTGTCCTAGCTTTCAGCTATATTGCTCAAAAATTCAAACCTTGTAAAATAGCGTTATTGCTGCTGCTAACTTAATGCTGCTAAGTAGGGGTCTTTCAGTGCCAGGTGCTTTACTGGCTTGCAGGGACTCTCTGCTGTCATCAGGAGGACTGAGACACAGAGGTGGAGCTGGCACTCAATGGCCTGTTTTGATCATGTCTGAACTACTCCAGAAAGAAATGTCAGACTGAGAGGACAATCTGAGAACAGTTCAAGGCACAGGTGTGTGTGTGTGTGTGTGTGTGTGTGTGTGTGTAAGTCATTTGTCCATGGATATCATCGAAAGCTGTAGGATTGGACTTGGAGATTAATACGTCCAATGACTGTGTTCTTACTAATTTTTAGGAGTGGAGTTGAACTTCCTTTAGTAGAGAAGAGCCAATCCCTTAGGAGTGAGGAGAGATAAGATTATCAACTGTATAATTTCAGGAGCAAGTCTTTCCCTAACCCTGTTTGCTTGGCTGCTGAGGGAAAGTGGAGGAGGGGGCTTATTAATCATATGTTGGAAAGAGTGTTGGCAACTATTTCCCCCTAAATTAATTAAAGCCCACTGTATTAGTGTGCATGACTCCCATTCTAACACACATTCTATATCTTATCGGATAAAAAATCTGAACATGAGAGACTGATTAGCTGTGGCAAGTTAGCTGGGAAGAATCAGACTTCAAAGCACTGAAAAGAATTTCAGCTTTCAGAAAATGTGTGTGATTCCCAGAGGCGATACTTTGCATAGTGATTAGGTAATCATGGCCTATTTAGTTTGATTTATAATGAAAAGAAAATCTATGGTATGCTAATGAAAGATCTTGGCATAGTTTCTTCAGCAATAAGATTCAAACTGCCATAGGACCCAATGAACAAGAATAATTACAAAATGAACTGCAATTGTCTCCTTTACAGAAATAGTTGAGCAATACAGACCCAGGACAAGGGGTCACCTGTGTGTATGGGGGTGGGGGTTTGTTGCTCTTGTTTTTGGCCATTTTTTTTTCACACTGGGACTTCTTTTGTTTTCTTTTAGGTCTCAAGAAGGCAGGGTGCAGTAGGGTGGTTTCAAGGAGGTAGGGTGCAGATGGGTGCCTTAGAGCCAGTGGGTTTGTTTATATATTAACAGGGTTCTGCTTTGTGAACCCATGAAACGCTCCCACTAATAGACCTCTGTGCATTGTGCCACAGACCAAATGGTAGGTCCACAAAGGGTGGGAGTTTTTTAAAAGGAGTGGAAACTCCTCCATCTTTTTTTGAAAAGCTCAGTGCCTAAGCTGTACATAAAGAAGAGCACAGCCTAACTTGCCACATTTCAGAGACTTCACAGTGCTTGAATAGTGAGGTTCAATTTGTGACTTATTTGCCCTTTGCTGATGGGCTCGATTTCAGGTCACCATGATCCGAATGATAATTACCTCTCTTTGTGAGGAATGGTTTGTAGCTCTGCTGCATTCAAAGCATCAGTGACAATTGAAGACCTAATATTAAAAGTTGTGCACACACGATCTCTCATGCAGCTAGTTCTCTTTACCTTCTGGATTCTATTGTATTACCCAAACCAGGAAGTGGATTCATTTCTCCAGGCAGAAATGGTAGACTTATATTTTAATGACATATGACTTTGGATGCCTTTGGAAGAAAATGATCCTGAATGGTTTTGTGTGCATTCCTTGATGAGATGTTGAAATGCAGTTGTTAAGGGTGCACTCGTTTGACTCTCTTCCTGGGGGACATGCATTCATGCTGTGAAATAGCTTCTAAAAACAGTTGATTCTGGTTATATGTAGAAAATGCTTAAGTCCAAACCATGCACTGTTCTGTCTTTTTTAATATTAGCCCTGCCTATTAAAATTGTAAATCCTGTGTTGTATGTGAATTACCAAGGGCATTCATGGAAAAAGTCAATAGAATCCTTTTTATTTGGTTTGGAGAGGAAAACCCCCAAAGAGATCTACAGACGATACTTTACGTACTGGCCAAACAGCTCACCCGGCTCTTAAGTGCTTAACATTTCAACCAAGCTCAACTGGCAATAAGCAAAGACTATTTTCCTGTTAACTGAACCCTAATGACCTGTATTTGATACCTGGAACCCACAAAAAGGCCAAAATGGCGGCTCACATCTGTAATTGTAGTACTCCTACAGAGATATGGACTCCTGCAGACATATGGGAGGCAGAGACAGGAAAATCTCCTGGAATCTTCTGGGCTAGCTGGCTTGCAGGACACATAACTACAGGGTCAGTAAGAGAGACCGTGTCTCAACAAGGTATCGGGAGAGAACAGTTTCTGAGAGTAGATGTCTGACCTCCACATGCATACTGTGGCACATAAGTGCACACACACTCACTCATACACACGCATGCAAGCACAGCACACTATACACAGATAAAATACATGAGCCGGGCAGTGGTGGCGCACCCTCTAATCCCAGTGTTCGGGAGGCAGAAAAAGACAGATCTCTGTGAGTTGGAGGCCAGCCTGGTCTATGAAGCGAGTTCCAGGACAGGCTCCAAAGCTACAGAGAAGCCCTATCGTGAAAAACAAACAAAACAAAACCATAATAATAATAATAATACATGAAATTAGATTTTAATTTTAAAAAGAGTAAAAATGTGAACACAGTTTGGGAGTCAAGAGTACCAGTGGCCTGACAGAAGTGCCATTTCCAGGGCTTGGGTCCCTAGCACCTAGGTGGGAGTAGATTGCTCCCTCAGTTTAAGACCAAGTTCAACCAGGACTCCAGCTATAATGACAGGGTATGGACAATATACAACCTCTGAAGTACCTTCATGTAGGCAGTGCTGTAAGTGGTGCTCCTTGGCTCTAAGTATTCTGAGTTCAATGACCTACTTCTCATAGGCCCTTGGTTGCTATGGTGTTGGTAATCACTTCCCACATAGAACTCCCTCTCACTGCCTACCCCCTGAGATCTTTCTTGCTTATTGATTCTAAGCACCATGCAAAATGACTACCAACTGTTCTTAAACAGCATGTGTAATGAAGAGGTGGAAAATGAAACACACACACACACACACACACACCTAGAATTGTGTCACACACCCCTTAGAATTGTGTGTGTGTGTGTGTGTGTGCGTGTGTATGTATGGTTGGTTTTGCACATGTGTACATATTTATGGAGGCCAGAGGACAATCTTAGTTGGGATCCCCCAGGCCTTGTTCATCTTTGGGACAGGGTCTCCCACACATCTTAAAATCCTTACGCAACGGTGTTATTATTTGTCTACATGAAACTGGAGCTGTAAAAAACTGACCCAGCCACCTCAGTGTCACCTCCAAGGAGACAGACATTATGGGGGGAGGGGATGCACCAGCTCTGTCACCGTGGAGCCACAGCACCTTCCCATGGCTCCATTCACCATGCGTCATCTAAAGGACTTGTTTCTAATGGCCTTCAGATTTAACATTAAAGGCTCAAAGCCCCAGATTCAACTCTCTGCTTCACACATACACACGAGAAACAAAAAACAAATAAAAAGCAAAACAAAACAAAATAGATTTATGAATTATTCCTCAGAAATAAGGAGTTCTGGCATCCTAAATAGTGCATTGAGCCATGCATCAGGCTGCATTGTGACAATGAATTTGAAACTGGAAATAGAGATGCATCCTTCATTGTTGATATATAAGTGTCACTAACACAAATATCAACAGATCTCTGTGTGTACCTACCTCATATTTTGGGGATGGGAGCTGCCTTTAACACAATGTAACACTGAGTGCTTACAATGTGACCTTATTTCTGGGTAGGTTTAAATTGAGTCATCCAGTTCAGAATGTCACACATATGTTCCAAAGATGTCTTATCTCAAAATTCAAAGCCTTCTCAAACACATACTGTTAAACTACATAGGCCAGCTTACAATAGGAGTAAATATGCAGGCTAATTGCAAGACGCTGCCAAAGCGGTGCCAGACTGACATCAGAAGGAATTTTCTAGTAGCCCAACTCAGCCTCCTGTGAAGATCACAGTTGTTGCCCCATTCCCTTCCCTTTTCCTTTGTAGTGTCTTTCAGGTCCCTTGAGTCAGTGCTGGGTGGCTGCCAGGTAGTCAACTCTCAGACTTTAGGACTGCCTTTTCCTCCCTTGCTGTGACCTCTTTGATGCTGACACTCACATGGCCAAGGATCCAGGAAGCTCCGGCTGGCCCTATTGGATGGAGAAAGGTGGTTTCTAGTCTTCCTCATCGAGCAGGCTTTTTAACCCTTCAAAGTAGGACATTGACATTAACCTCACCCCTTTCTTTTCAAATGTGATGGCGTCACAAAGCTGAGCAACTGGAACAGAATCCCCCAGGTTAAGATGGGGTCTGGCATCTTCTGGAAGCAGTGAGGGAGGCATCCTGAGTGGCTGAAGCAAAGGGAGGAGGTGTGGGCCAGAGGCCGGGTTATGTAAAGCTGCCATGGAAGGTCAGTGCATATTATGGACTTGGTGAAGGGTGTGTGCAGAATGTTTCTTTTGGCTGTTATGTTGAAAAGACACTGTCGGGAGAGAAAGACAGAATTAGGAAGATAAGTTAGGTAGTCGTTACAACAGCTCAGGTGAGGGACAAGGCCAGGGGAAGTAGAGAGCTGCAGAGACCATGGAGGCAGAACTGGCAGGCTCTGGTTCTAAGTGGGAAAACTGAAGCAAATCAGGTGGGTGTCTTGATGGATTGGATATGGAGGAAAAAAGAAAAGGTCAAAGGTGGTAGTAGTTTCCCATCCAATGGATGGTTCCCTTTCCTTGCCACTATGCAGGAAAAATTTTGCAGAGGAAAACTGTTTCTTGACTGTTTTATTTATTTATTTAGTTGTTGTTGTTGTTTGTTTGTTTATTCATAATTGTGTTATCGGTATTAGTAGGGAGAGTTCTAGAATAAAGCTAGCTCTGAATCCTAAGCCATAGTGCATGAACATGTTTTATGTGCATATGGTGCAATGTTTTCCAGACCTTCACAGTGCCCCATTCTGCTTTTGAATGTACTTCTTATAGATCTTCTTTCATGACTCCATTACTACTTTGTGAAAACTCTATCAGCAACCTAGAATGTAACTGGGAAGGAATTCTAAATTTTTCTTCATTTATTTGTAAACACCTTTATTTTCATAATTTTCTTTATTTTTGATTTGTGTGCCTGTGTGTGTGCACGCACATACACATGAGTGTGCATATATGAATAGAACTGGAGTCCTAGGTGGTTGTGAGTAGCCTGGTGTAGGTCCGCTGCGAGAGCAGTATATACTCTTACTACCCCCTGGACATTTCTACAGCCCCAACTCTTTGCTTTTTTAAATGCTATTGAGCCCAGTTAATTTAGCATTCAGTATACTGCTTTTGGATTCTGTTGAGTACTGTTTCTTTCTGGAGACTCTCAGTGTTTGTCCTTAGGTGATCAGAGAGCTCTAGAACTTTGTGATAATGATTGCGATTTTTATCCTAATCTTTTACATTTTGTGCTATGGTAACTGCCTTACTATTAGAAGCAAGTTGTATTTTAATATCTTAGATCATGTATAAACCACTTGGCACTCTGTTGTTCCATGTGGTCAGAATATTCCATAATTAAAACATAAAGTCACATGTAAAATGTACAAAGTGCAATTATAATTTGGATATGCTGTTTTCAGACCTCTGTGGAAAAAAAATTCTAGTGGGTCCTTTTATCCACCTCCTCCCTTCCCTTTGCTGTGTGACTGACTGGTCACCAGCCAGGGCTTACCACATACTGTCTGTTCTTCTGAGACATAAACAAACTCCAAGTTAATGGATTTTTTTGTGTGTGTGAAATATTTTTGAAATTTATAAATTTGCAGTTATGAAAGAAGGAAAGTTAAACCCAAAGGTCTGAAGTATGGTTTGTTGCTATTTTAACATTGATGTTTGAAATGTCAGTATCTAAAAGGCCCTTTGTCTCAATGTAGCAACCTTCACAACCAATTCTGTTGATGGTGATAGAGCTTTTGTCTCCCGGCTGGCAGGAAACCTCAGCCAGACTCCAGAATGAGGGGCTCCTTTCACATCTCACATCCCCTGGATTCTCCTTTTCTTTCTATTCTGCTTCGTCACTCCCCGCCTACCCTTTAGTGGGCAGTATGAACCTGGGGGAGCCAGGTCTGAAAATAAGGCAAACTAAAGCCCTATGCAACAGCTAACTTTATTCAGAGCATCAGACAGTTTATACTCAGAGGGCTAAGATGGATCACAGGAGTGGGTGCCAATCACAAGGATAAGTCACACAGGGCCAAAACATGTTTCCCATAGAGACACACGACTAGCACCAGCTGAAGTAAATTCATTCCTCTCCACCACACCTGGGAAGAACACAAAAACACATTCCAAGAACAATTCTGTGTTTTAAAGAAACTGAGGTCACATGACTCTTGTCTTGTTTTCTTGGAGTTCTCTCACAGGCACTCAGAATTTTCCTACAATGACTCCATTCGTGGATTGTGTTCTGATGCATCCTATGGATTTCTTCTATTTCTAGGTACAAGAAAACACATGAGACCTTGAGCCATGCAGGGCAGAAGGCCACAGCAGCCTTCAGTAATGTGGGAACCGCCATCAGCAAGAAGTTTGGAGATATGAGGTAAGTCAGGGTATTTAAAACAAAACAACAACAAGAGCATTGTGGATTGGTAGGGTGTTCTTTCTTTCTTTAATGGGTAAAAGTGACATTGACTGGTGACAGAAATAAATTTTTATGTTGGATATTGTGATATTTTCTGTCAGAAGGTCGGATTAGAAGCCTGGCTTCAGCCTTACCCTTTCTACCCATAAAAGCAGAAGTTAGAAGGAATGAGGAGGGGTTTCAGAATAGTCCAGGATACAAAGAATCCAACTGGTTTTATTAGCTAGCTTGTCTCTTTGCTCTGACAAAAGCAACTTCAGGAAAGATTCATTTTGTTCCATAATTTGAGGGCATAACCCATTCTGTCCAGGAAGTCATGGCAACAGGTGTTTGAGGCAACTGGTCACCTTGTACCCCTAGTCAGGAAGGAGAGAGGAGAATGCTGGCCCTCTCCTTTTAGGTCTGGACCCCAACCCACGGGCTAGTGAGTTTTCCCTCCTCAGATAAGCCCATCTGGAAACAACATTACAGACACATGCAGAGACATGTTTCCATAGTGATAATAAATCTAACCAGTTGACAATGAATATTAAGTATCACATATCTTAATTTAAATGATATTGGAAAATATTCAGTGGAATCTGCTCTGATAAATTATTCTAGGTTACATTTTTGTATCCAACCATCTGGTATATTTTATATTTTAAAATGATACTATTTGACTTACATTTCTGGTAGTTTTCTTTGTTTACCTTACCAGTATATTGACATATATTAACAATTTATATATCTTCATTTTCAATAACTGAATTATCGTACCGTATACAGCAGCAGTAAAACTTTTAAGTACCTCCAACATTATGGTTGTCAGTAGTTTGCAGAGACTAGGGACAACATGGAGATAGACTTTGAATTAAACCTAACATCGTTCATGCAGAAACAGGGAAAATGGTGCTGTATGGGATTTTTTTCCCCCACAGTTATTGCTGTCATATTTGTATTGTTTAAATCCCTGTCAATTTATTTTGAATTTGGTTGATGTGGTTTAGGAGATTTTTCTTTAGAAATTGATTTTATTTTTCTCATAGAAACCAAGGTAACTTTTTAAAGATTTATTTATTTATTTATTACGTATACAACATTCTGCCTCCATGTATGTTCACACGCCAGAGGAGGGTGCCAGATCTCATTACAGATGCTTGTGAGCCACTACTTGGTTGCTGGGAATTGAACTCAGGACCTCTGGGAGAGGAACCAGTGCTCTTAACCACTGAGCCGTCTCTCCAGCCCCAAGATATTTTTTTTTAAGTTGGCAAGTTTTAAGTTTATCCTTTTCAAAAACTACGTGGACATTTATGTCATAGATTTCTGAAACTTATTTCTCCAAGGCTTTGATACCTAGTTGTAAATATTCATATCTTTCTATTTAGTTTCTTACATCAAAGGTTGTTGGATTATTCCTCGTATTCATGAACCATTTTTACTAGGCATTCGTGTGTATAGAATTAATTTGATATGCACATGAATGCTCTGTATTGCTTTATCCTCTTCTTTATTAGTACCACATTATCAAAGGACACTGAAAGCCTTCAGAGACAGCGTGTGATTTTGTATTATTAGTTACTGCTATCTTATTATAGGTAAGGTTCACAGTCATGTCAGTAGCATCGAACCATTTATCTGAACAAATAATCCCTTACACAAGAAAGGCCCTTCTGCCCATTATATATAAGAAAATATATTTTGACATGTTTATAAAGTTTATCCTCTACATAGGCAGTTGACAACTTTCTCTTGAACATTTGACCTTGTACAGTACTGCCAAATATCTTTCCTCCATCTTTATGAGTCTATATAAACATCTCTGAAGCTAAAAACAAGTGTGTTTTCCTTGATTGAACCTCTTCAAGAGTGTGCTCAGAATCTGGGAAAGTGATTGTGTCAGGATGAAAGCGATCTCACCCTTACCTGGATGGTCTTTACCTTGTAGATGAGAGGAAAATGGCAACAAGGCCGTAACTCAGGGGCTCCTGGGTTCCATCCAACCACAGAAGAAGCAAGGGAAAACCAAGTAGCAATGCCATTGGAGTGTTATAGAGCTATGGATGTGCTATGTTTACCCTTTATTATGTGGCCAACTCAAGGTGGTCCTTACCTGAAGGAAAGCAGCATGCATCTGTGATGGGGACCCATTGGGTCTTATAAAAGGCTTCTTGTGTTTCTCTAGTGAGGAACAAAGGCTATAGTGTATAGGTAGTGTGTTGGTGTACTTCTGTCCAAATTGTGGTGTGATACCTTCCTGTCAATGACCGTTACTCTTGTTTTAAAGTGCTTTGTTTTAGTGCAGTGCATAACTCACTTTCCAGGAATTCCAGGCTGTTCACTGATTATAACTTCACAGAACGAGTCGTAGTTTTCATTGTGAAGGGACTGATGTCGCTATGCTAGATTTATGTGAGTAGTAAAGCAACCGCGTAGCATTCATGAGATCTGCGATTTGAGCCTCATTGCTTCAGACAAACGGTGGATAAAAATTCTGGAAAATGAAGTACACATTTCTAGAGATTCAAATTCAATTCTGAACATTTTTATTAAGTTGGAAAAAGACAGAGATGTATTTCTAGTTTTTTTAATCAAGCATTGCAAAGGCTTTTTTAAAAAAAATTTTACTAAAATGAGTATTAAGTATATGTTATTTTAAACTTCCACCAGGTTAATACACTTGAATGATAAAATTTTCTTTTTACATTATGTTCAAACCGATGTGTCAATTTATAAAATGTTAACAGGAAATGTTAAAATTTTAGCACAGGTTATTTTACCTTAAACTTTCCTTTGCTTTAAAGTGTGCTATTGTCCTATACTATTCACTATACTATAAAATTCTTCTGTGTGTTCCAGGACCAAATCTATAACCATGTTCAGTCTTTGACTCCATCTGCCAATAGCGTTAGTAGCGCTTGCCTCACCTGTGTGCTAAAGTCACACCCATGGAGTGAACTCTGAGGAAGTCTAACCTGTTGTGATGGATTTTATAATAACATATTGGCATCCTCTCAGAATTTCCCGGTGAATTTGCTCAGACGGTGATTCACTGGGGACCAAAATGTTTGGAGGAAGCATATAATGGAGGCTTGCCATCAATATATCGCTGTGGGAAACACAACTAGATGCAAACATTTTTTAGAGTGGCAGACAAAAATCTTTAAGGCACATTTAGAAATCGGTACTATCAGCCATTGTTTATGCTCCTAAGTCCACGGGTTGAAAATATTTTTTTTAATTCATCTTTATTGAACAGGAGCAGATTTTTGTGCTAAGATTCTCTAAGTAACAAGGCATAACAAATGACATATGATTTTCACCCTGTGTTAGGTATCCAAGTAGTGAGGCTAGAAGCTATATGCAAACAACAAGGCATTCTATGCAAGGACTTAAGCATCCTGGGATTTCCATATCCATGGGGGTCCTGGAACACTTTCCCCCTCAGCTTTCACAGTGAAGGCAGACTGTGTACTCTAAAAAACAGCGAATGAAGTTACCTAGACCTTTCTCTTGAGTTACTTAGATGTTTCTTGCAAAGGCACAAAAGTCCCAAAAGGGTCATGTCTGTGCATTCTGTGCTAACTCAACCCTGATCTTCTCTCCCATGCTGCCGGGCTTCAGGTCTCACTCTATTGGGTAAGCACATGATGTTGAGTCTGTGAGGCTGTGTGAGGTCTGCAGCTGCCTTTTGCATGCTCTTCCCTTCTACCCATGTCTCTCATCTCCCTTCATACTGTATCACAACCAGAAAAACAAGACCATTTTCTGGAGCATGCGCAGAACAAGGAAGATGCCAGTTGCACAGCGAACTAATCCATTGGAGTTCATTTAACCACACATTCATCTCACTCATGAATCTTTCCCACCAGTTTGATTTGCTAAACAGTCTCCTAGAACTAAATCTCTTCTGTCAGGAAAATTTCTTCCAACACTTACAGGGCTCTTAGAATTTGAAGAGGTTAAAAAAAAAAGTGGAAATTGATAGGACTTTTGTTTTGTTTTTAGTTTGATTTTAATTTTTGCTTGTTAAAGAAAACTTGCAGAACTTGAAACAGAGAACCGATTCTCTTTTATCACTTTTCTCTGAATTTCTTTGACTTCAATTCCCATATTTTGAAGTTGCAGGGAGAAAACTACTGGAAAATACTTACGTTAAGAAGTTAGTGACTTCCTCTGAGGAGTTCACCTTAAGCCTTTTTGTTTTTTCTGGAATCTTAATATGAACTTAATCCACTCCTGCCTCAGATTGTATTTTTTTAAAGGTATATGCCAACTGTAGCCTGGAGTTGATTTTTTTTAAAGATTTATTTATTATGTATATAGTATTCTGCCTACATATATCTTATAGGCCAGTAGAGGGTACCAGATCTCATTACAGATGGTTGTGAGCCACCATGTGGTTGCTGGGAATTGAACTCAGGACCTCTGGAAGAATAGTCAGTACTCTTAACCTCTGAGCCACCTCTCCAGCCCCCTCAGATTGTACTTAATGAGATGAACAGATTGGCAATACTAGATTTCCTGTAGTGATGTTTTAAATGCGACTTCTATATATAGTCTCTGGGAGGCTACAACTACTGCCTGAATGACTTTGCCTTTCTGATATTTCAGTAAGAGGTTGCCCTTCCTGATGGCTTTAGTTGATAGTTTCTGGAATGTGTGACAGATTTGATTAAAAACCTGTAAGCTTCCAGATCTTCCTCATGACCCTTTAAATACAGTTTATGGTGAACCCCCACCATAAAATTATCTTCATTGCTGCTTCATAACTGTAATTTTGCTACTGTTATGAATCATAATGTAAGTATCTGTATTTTCCAATGGGCTTAGGTGACCCCTGTGAAAGGGTTGCTTCAACTGTAGGGGTCACGACTCACAGGTTGTGAAACACTCTTCTAGGTAGCCGGTGACTCAGGGTCTATGATAAAATGTGTCAGAAGAGCAAGCCCTAATACAGGACAATGGAGCCCAGCTTGCTTCCTCCCACCTGCCTCACTCCAGTTCTGGACAAAACTCAATAGACAATACCAGGCAGTGAGGGGGGAATGGTGAGTTATCTGCTCTAGGATTAAGAGGATCAATCTCCTAAAATTCTCAGGCATGTTTGTATTTGTGCCAGTTGTTCCTGACAGTCCAGAATGGATGTAGAACTCTCTTCTTCCAGCTGGTGTATGTGGATGAACAGTGTAAGCCTAGCCTGTGCTTCCTAGGGTGCCTTTTCTTAACCATCTGCATTCATCTGGCCAGTATCTATACAATGGGACATTAGCATCTGCCTGCCTGGCCTCCTTCCTGGGTACAGCTCTCACTCTCCCCCTGTATGAGAAGGAAGTGGAGACCAGGGATGGGCTCGGGGATACCACACCTTCTAGATTTTTTGCAAGGCCCCTGAGAAGAGCAGGGGCCTTCAACATGGCTCACATATTCCTCCGTAAGCTCTTGGAAGCTGATTGTGGTTGCTTATGTCCAAAGAAACCAAATGCCATCTTGGTTGGGTGGGCAGGGTACATCAGATATTTGAAATTGCTGTTTTAGAACTGTCAAGTCAGAGTTTTCCCACAAACTTAAACTGTGCTATCTTCTTTTCCCCCCTCCCTTTAATGTGCTTTGTCCTGAAGGTACTCCATTCGCCATTCCATAAGTATGCCTGCCATGAGGTAATGTGTACCAATATTCACGTCCTATTAATGTAGACTGTATGGAAAGCATTTCTTATTTTGCATGAGTTCCTTCCCCGTATCACTTTATAAGAAAAGATTTAGCTGAAGTCATACTATACTTCACGCTTTCTTTCTGACTGTCTTCAGGAGGGAAGGTGGCCTCTTGCTGTGGGCTTGAGTTTTTGACAGACACAAGACCTTAAATCCCTTCCTGAGATCAGAGATAAGAACTTCACCTATCGCAATCTCCATTTCTTTGCTACATTTTATAAAGAACTAAGAGCTGCCTTGCATGGGTCTATAAGGCCAAAGTGAAGCAATGTATTTGAAGCACTAACATAAGACCTGGAACATTCTAAACACCTTTGCATAATTAAATGCAGACCTAGGAGGGGAAAAAAGAGAATGGGAGAAAAAAAGAGAGAAGATATCATTAAGATATTGAGATGAGTTTTCTGTTGAAAGTTTAACAAAGACAGACCACTACAATCCTGGATGGATTCCTGGTGACAAAAACATCCATGTTCAAGGTTTCATGACTTACTGATACAGTATGATTAAAAAAAAAATCCCTGGAGGTATGGATGTTTGTAATGGAAGTGAGAAGAGGCAGGCTGCTTGTAGCACAGTTCTGCCAAAGGTCAATGTTACAGCCACAGCCATTTTGTTGATATTAGTTGCACGGTGTTGAAAATAACAGGCTGGAAGCAGATTTGCTGCTCTTCCCATGGTGCTCCTGGGGATGCTCCAGCAGCCTGGGCTGCTGTTAGTGTGGGAAAAGGAGCAAATAGAACCTCTGGAACCGTCCCACACTTCAGTCAGAGCTATGGCTCTCTTCTGCTTCCTGGTATACATTATGATTTAGAGTAATTGCAGAGAGAACTCAGTTACTTTAAATAGTATGAGATTACTGGAACCAAATTCCTCCTAGGGTCATTTGCAGTACCAAAAGTTTATAGTTGTACATGATGAGATTAAATTTGATTAAACAGTTCTCCCTGCTCTCCAGCATGCATCCTAGTATAATTTAATTAGAGGTATGTTTATTATTTTCTGTCTGATGAAGTCTCTTCTACACTGGGGATATTTGCTCAATTAGTTGGTTGGGAAATTTAAGCACGTTTGGTTTTCTGTATTTGGTAGACATAAGATTGCTTTGTTCATCTTCAGAGGAATTGTTACCAACCCTCATAAGAAACCCAGACTGAGTAGTGCAACCCAAGACTTTTAGCACTTTGACTGACCAAGTTTAAATCTGGGTGTCCAAAGAAGACTTGGAAAAAATGAGCAAAATTTCAGTCTGTGAACCAGAAATCCATTTTGTGGTCTATAGGTTAAAGACAATCTCATCAACTTCCTGTAGTGAACTTTGAAAGGAAATTAAGCTTGTCAATCTAACATATATCCACAAACCATCCATCTTACCTGACTACCCATTGTATGTCAACATAACTGATGGATTTCATGTGGGCAGGCTCAGCCAAATAAAGCCTGAAGAGAAAATGAAGTGCCACGTTGTATAATTTTGAGTCATACAAATGTAATTTCACCCAGACACAGAGGTATTACGAAGGCTTACTCATAGGGACTTGACTAATGGTTGGTTCACATGCAAGGCTAAAGCTGTGCCCTGCAGTGTGAATAGAGTACAGTTCTAGCCACAGGGACTGTCAGAGTCTCAGGAACAATACTCAACAAAGGCAAAGACCTGGAGAATACATTTTACAAATTAGTTGCCTAGAGCCATGGCCATCCCGCACCATACAACCAAACCCACATTTTATAGCCACACTCCCTGATGAAGGCCATTCCTCTTATTTTATTGTCCTCTGTACTCAAGAAGAATAAGTAGTTTATCAACTATGGTAAAACTTAATTGAAATATTTGACTTGAAAACAATGGCAATTGTTGCTGAAATGTGACATGCCAGATTTAAGATACATCTTTCAGTTTAGCTTCTATTTCTTTAATTCAATTTATTCATATCATTTGTAATGCAGTAATATCAATTGTGGTCAAATCCAACAAAGAAAGCACCAAATGACTTAAAGGTTGGTAGACAGATAATACAATACAATGCTTGAGTCATTAATAAAGCATCAATGAGGTAAGAAGGCTCCACCTCCTAAGAAGGTGGAAAACTAACACATATAGCTAACAAAGAAACATTAAGAAGCCAATGGGGGCAGCCTGTGTAAAATAATGAGAACATCAACTTCCAGAATTACCACTTTCCGGAACTTGTCAACGTCATTATTTTTTTAAGGCACAGAAAGATAAAAATCAGGAATTATTTTTTCTCCTTCAGCTATTTCTTGTCTGTTTTGTCTCCAATGTGCTAAAATACATAACCTTAAATTTCCAAATAGGAATACTCATGCGTGACCTTTAAATGGATCTTCCACTACAAACAAATAGAGAAACTGAGGAGCTACAAACAAACAGAGAAACTGAGGAAGGAAGCTGTTGTGATAGAAAACAATGAACTAAATGTTAAATTACCCATCAGTCCATCAACTCAGTGAAAACGAGTAATGGAGGATGTGCTGACCATTTTCCTTAGACATATTCTGTGTCTCTGTGTCTGGACCTACCTGAGCAGAAATAAAACGTGTTTTAAAACAGAGTTGGTATCAGTGGCAAGCTGCCAGCCAGCACTGGTGCAGAAGTGCTAATTTGCAAACAAGAACTGAAAACCGAACAACATGGTTGCTAAGACACAAGGTCTTTGGAGCTGACCTCTCTTTTTTTATTTTAGGAATTCTCCTACTTTCAAATCATTTGAGGAGAGGGTTGAGACAACTGTCACAAGCCTCAAGGTACAGATGAAGTGAATTGTGTGTGAGTGGGTCCATTTCATGAGGACAGCTTAGTCATTAACCATCATTAGTGCCGAAGGCAAGGTAGGGCTGTCATCATTCTACCAGGCTAAGAAGGTAGCCATGCATGAAGACAGGCCTTTCCTCCTATAGAAACCTATGGATAGAATCAGCACTGAAGAGTATTTCTGCACCCTTAGCCTTAATTATAAACCACACAGGTATAAGTTGTTCATGAAAGTGAATTGACTTTCCATTCATCTCTTAATTTCATAACAGCCTCCTCCCCAAAAGAGGATTGTAGAAGGATTATGGATTGCAAAAGGATTGTATGTAAGAGGATTATGGATAGAAATTGAATGAAGTTTCTATAATAGCTCACAGATCTTCTGGTTTGAACATTAATTAGCAAAATCAAATTGCTTGCCATGTGTCATGATGCTATCTACTACTTTCAGCCTCCCAGACTTATTCACTAAGTTTATACCCTGACACAACCCAGTATGGCCATCACCTTGGGAAAATTAAACAATGTTACAGAATGCGTTGTTTTCTAGTAATGCATTTGATCCCTGGGAAATTACTAAAATGATACCCATTCCATGGTAGGTGTTAAAGTTTCATTAATTGTCTAACTACAGATATTAGTCTACAGAGAGGGAGAAAAATGTCAAAATCAGAACTAGTCTGGGTTTTAAAGACATACAAGTAAAATAGGAAAATTCATTGAAAATCAATTATTTTTGGAAGATGCCACATAAATAATAATGTCCTTATCTCTTGGTATAATTACTATCATGTATGCAGCCTATTCCTATATTTACTATTACTAAGATCTATAGATGGAAATGGTAATAATGCAGCTGCCTCCAGACCTCAGTCTCACACGTACTCCATGGTAGTATCTGCCACAGTGTAAGTTAGCCTGAAACAGGCCCCTGGTGCTTTCTATGGTTTGGACCTGAAGGATCTCTCCCTAAAGCAGGGTCTTTCACAAGGTTACTTTCAAGGCCTGTGATCAGGTTTTGAAGGCTCCAGAATGAAATCATCATTCAGTGTTTACTATGTCTCTATGGACTTCTTACTCCTTGCCAACTTTTCTCTAATCTTCTCTTCTCTTCTCTTCTCTTCTCTTCTCTTCTCTTCTCTTCTCTTCTCTTCTCTTCTCTTCTCTTCTCTTCTCTTCTCTTCCCTTCCCTTCCCTTCCCTTCCCTTCCCTTCCCTTCCCTTCCCTTCCCTTCCCTTCCCTCCCCTCCCCTCCCCTCCCCTCCCCTCCCTCCTACTCCCCCTTCCCTCCCTCCCTCCCTCTCTTTCTCTCTCTGTGTGTGTGTATGTGAGTGTGTTTAAGGATTAGTAAGAGTCATTAAATTGTCCTGTATAGTAACATACTATATTGTGCCCATATCTGTCGCTAGAACATCTTGTATCAAAATAAAGGGCTCAAAAATCCCAAGTCAATTTCTCAACACTTGGATTTCAACCTTACATCAGCTCACGACTATAGGTTCTGTTTCTTGTTGGAGGAGTTCTGATGTAGGAGAAGTTGTACTTTTTTAGGTTCCTTTAGAAGAAGGAGCTATGCAGAAGCCAAAGACGAATAAAGAACGACCTATTTTCATTTGCTTTTAGAAAATGGGTAAGCTCATGGTTCCCATGTAAGTAATGTCACAGTCGCAGCCTCAGACTGTTTTCTCCTCAGGGAGGAGAGGGCATGCAGCTAATCTCCTTTAGACAGGCTCATGACTGCACAGCCCATCAGATTCCAGGCATTGCTGTAACAACTCACATCCCACATCCCTGCTATCTCCCAGTCCGGGTCCAGTTCACTTTGCCCATCCAGGCAATGGAGAGCAGCTCATCATCAAATGTTGCATGAAGCCTCCCACTTCATCAACCGAAACTTCTTCTTTACTCCTTGCTGCACAGACCAAATAATAGATTACCAAAGTCTCCTTTCTATAGCTTACTTTCTGCAGTTTGCTTATGGGTTCTAAATCTCCTAAGTTTCTCCACTTATGGGCCTTGAGGCTGTTTTCTCTCAAGGGACTAGCTCAGTAAGGAAGAATGGCTATCTTCATGTTTCATTTCCAGGCACAAGCTCTACTTTTGGGTTGGATTTTAAGCCCCTAACAGGGACGCAGGATCACGTTTATGGTCTATGAAAAAAAATGTTGTGTGAAGTGATGCCATGCCCTCAAGCAATCTGACACACACCACAGGGCACTGTCCAAGCCAGTTTTCCTCCTCTTATATCCAGCTCAGTGAACAGTGTGACAGTCCAGGGAAGACTTTCCAGTTCATCATGATCAGATAGAATTTAGTCCTGCCAACATGCTGGCGATATATTACTGGAGGATACCTCGTCTCATGTTTCCTGCACAGCTAACCAGCATCCTTGATATTCCATCCAAAACAGACAGACGCACAGCTGGCACCTACCAAAAGCACATCTTGTGTATTTAGCCTTGTTCCGATTCATCATAAATGCCAGTGTCCTGCCGCTCACCCTTCTCCATATCATACAGACTGCAGTTTAGTGCACCTACTCTCTAATGACTACAGCACAGTCTGAATCCACCTTCAGAACCTGACATGCTGATTGTGTGTTGCTTTTTCATGCTTTGTGTTCTCCTAGACAATCATCCGGAGAGATTAGGAGTGCGGCTGTGCAGTTCAAATGGAATTGTCTGTAAAGAATGATTCTCATTCTAGGGACAAAGTGATAAATTCCTAGGTGTAAAAATATTGTGTGCCGTGGCCAGACACTAAACACGCAGGGTTAGGAAATCTCCACATCCCTCTTCCTTTCCTACAAAGCCCTTCTTTATCTTACTGTTTTGATTTGAGAAAACAGGAAACTACAGCAGGAAAAGTCCAAGAGGAAACAGCGGTAACTAGAGCTCACCTGATAATGCTGTGTGAGTTCTGTCATTAGACAGAAGCCGGAGAGAGCTAGAATGGCTTTTGTTTGTTTAGGCTTTTGTTTTTCAAGAGAGGGTCTTACTAGGTGGCCCTGGCTGTCCTGGACTCACTATATGGACCAGCCTGGCCTCTAACTCAGAGAGCCACTTCCTTCTGCTGGGACTGGAGGTATGTGCTTTAGTCTCACCCCATGAGAATTTGAATTTTTAAAATCCCAAAGGAACTGAAACTCTTCACACATTAGACTACGCTGAATCAATCCTGCGTGTTTCTCGGAGGAAAGAAACGGCACAGTGGAAATCACACAGCTGAGAGCATCGCTGTCTACTCAGCTTCCTTCCATTCCCAGTGTTAAGATCACACACAGGTTTGGGGCTTGACAGTTTGTGAAGAGGTCCGTAAAGTAAGGCCCCTGAGGCAGCTGGTCACCTATTTTTGCATTAAATGTAAGCTAAAAATGGTTGTGCATGTTTACTTGCTTGAAAATATCAAAATATTATTTTGTGATGTATGCAACGTCAGTTGCCTGAGATTCAGATTCCTGTGTGTAACTATTCATCCCACACCCGTTTGCCTGGGCAGCACTATTTGTGGCTGCTTTCCGCCATAGCTCATTAAGTGTCAGTGCCACAGATGATATGGTTTTGAAGGATGAAATATTTACTCTTTGGCCTTTCGCAGCAATTGTTCTCCTGGTTAGGCATGGTAGCACACGCCTGCAATACCAGCTAAGGCAGCAGGAATTAGGAGTTCGAGGTCAGCTTGGCCTATATATGTAGTTTTATAGGCTAGTCTGGGATACATAGGAAGACTCTGGGGGAAAACAAACAAACAAACAATCAAATAAATTCCTGGCCTAAGCAATGTAGAAATAAATAATTTAATTTCTTGTATAAACAACGTAGAAAGGTCAATTTAATAACTGAATTTAAAATGCAAAAGAATTTTTTATGATAGTTGAATTATGGAGCTATTAAGGAATTAACAGCTTTTAAATCCTGGCTACATTTCTTATAAATTTCCTTTTAGATTTATTTTCTTTTATCTGTGTGTTTTACATATGTGTATTTCTGTGTACTACACGTATGCCTGGTGCTCATGTTGGTCAGAAGAGGGCTTCAGATCCCTCGGAACTGAAGTGTGACGGTTGCAAGCTGTCATATAGGTGCTGGGATTCAAAGTTGGCTCCTTTGCAAGAGCAACAGTGCTCCTAACCACTAAGCCATCTCTCTAGCCCTATCCAGTTAGGGTTTAAAGGGTGGGCCAAGCAGCATGGACACTGTCCCAGTGTGCATGTCTACATTACTTTGGTGACAGTGGGTACAGACATTAGTCCAGCAATAGCAACAACATATTCTATTCTCTACTCCCCTTTTCCCTGGTGCTTTTACATATTGTGGGTGGTTAAGGAAAGCCCACAGTGAGTGTTCAGGGTAAATATTTTGGAATATAAAACACTGATCTGAAGAGCTGTTAATGACTCATCACTCAAAGTACTTAAGGACATATTTAAAATGTAGGCTGACCTCTTTGTTTCTAGTGAGTCAGTAAACAAGGACACCAAAGAGACTCATCATAAATATTCTCAGGAATTAGCCTAGAAAGGTATGAAATCCCTAGTGCTTAGGATAAAACAAAACAAGAACCCAAACCCCACAATGGTGGGGGCAGGGGTAGTCTGGAGAGGTAAGTGCTTCTTGTCCTGCAGGTGTTATGACCAAAGTTCAACTTCAAAAACCCCTGTTGAAAATTCAGGAGTAGTGATACACACTTACACTCCTAACTCTGGGAAGGTGGCGATGGGGGGAATCCCTGGGGCTTGCTAGGCAGCCAGCCTGGCCTACTTGGATAGTTCCAGGCCAAGCTGTCTAAAGAAAAGGTGGGGGGTTCCTGAGGTTACCCAGTGGCCTCTACATACATACACACATATGTACATGCACACCTGCATACAAACATGTGTCCACAACCACATGCACAAAAAGAGAGACCTTTTCAATAATTAGGACTGTCCACTAGTTATGTCTCAAATTGTTATGTCACAAATAGAAAACCCAAGTATACATCATACAAGGATATTTATACATTTGTTAAAACTGAAAGAATTAATCGAAGATCCATTTTCAATTTGATTCAATCAATTCTCTAGATGAACAGAGACAGATGATGCGCATCTATAGATCTCAGTATATTCCTGCTGGGATTAGAATTTTACATGTAGATGAAATTCAAGTTGGAATCCCATCCTAGAACTGAATGACATTCTGGACTGTAAAGGAAACTTCTCTTGCTTCAAGTGCCTTTGAGGAAAAATAGTTATCTCTGAACTGAAAAGCAATTAAACTTTGGCATTCTAAGAAAAAAAAAAGGATATAAAAATGACAATGAAAAACTAACTGGATTTTAATCTACCTGCCCATTTCAGACGAAAGTAGGCGGGACAAACCACAGTGGAGGCAGTTTCGAGGAGGTCCTGAACTCCACAGCACACGCCAGTTCCCAGAATGCTTCAGGAGGCTCGCGGCAGACCCCGGATGAGGAGCTCCAGTGCTAGGTCCAGCCAGCCTGGGCTGCAGGCGGCAGATCTGCTTGCTCATCTTCTGATTCGAAGACCAAAATCCCACTGGGAAACCAAGTTTTGATATTGTTATTTAAACGGCCTCTCCCAAAAGTTTAATAAAGTGATTTCCATTGGCATTTGTGTTGATGATGGACCACTTGACCATCACACCACAGTATTCACAGTGTCGTCATTTAAAATGGCCAACTGGAGTAGGTTCATAATTAGTCATAATCCTTGTCTGTGGAACTCAATGTGTATTTCCCAAACATGCAGCTACGATTCTTAGCTTTGGTTTTTGCTTGGTCTCCATAACAATGTGCATGTCTTTGAGGACTGAGTTGTGTGCCATCAGTCTGCAGATCAAGAGGTGGCACTCTTTGAGACTGTCTCCCGCAGTAAGCCAAGCCACTACAAACGTCACCAAGCTGCTTATGATCTCTCTCACCTACATCAACTATGTACATTTATTTAAGTCATTAAAATAATCCACTTTAATGATGACTGGATCTTTGATTATTTTATTTTGTCAGTGCTACTGATGACTTAAAGTTGGTAGCAATGCTTCCGTAAGGGAATTTTTATATCCACTTTTACCCTGAGGAATGGGATAGACAGAAGTCATAAGAACAATTGCCATCTAAGAATGCTGACTCTCAAATTCCCTCCAATCCACCTAGGAAATCGCTACTCAGGTAAGAATATCTGAGAAGAGAACCCTAGGGGAAGGTAGGTTAAAACAAATTTTCAATTTACATGCTGTTCACCTGGATTAAAAGGCACCCAGATCACCGGAACCACCTTTTCCTTTAACATTGTAAACTTTTTTTCTTCACAACGGAAACCTGTTGGCTGTTTGGGAGCAGGGATATAATCTATGGCACATTTGTATAATAAACCAAATAGATCTATTAACTAAAACAATTCACTGTGATTTGAACCTGGACACTCATACTGTATCCGACCCAGGTTCCTAGCCTTGAACCTGGACTCACTCTTCATACCCACCACCACCAGCAAGTCTCCCTTCAAGATCACTGCTCCCCACATTGAAACTCTAAGACTACATACATGAAAATCCTGAGTCCAAGGTCATCTCCCATAATCCACAGGAGCAGTCACTCACCCAGAGCACAGGCTGTGAGACAAACTGACATTTTCCAAACACAAGGGCACAGAGAATAATGTCACAGCGGGAGAAATGCAAAGCACAGGGAAAACAGTGACCAAAATTATTTTTTTCTTGAATTCAACCCAAGAATAATTATTTACTCTGAATCATAATTGTAGGACTTGGTAGAAGACCAGTCGGGGCAGGCAGCAAGAATCCTCCAAGGAAAAGCAAAAATGTTCCAATATTGGTAGACATTGCTGATGGATTCAAGAGTTATCTTTCCTTACTGAGCTCCAGTGTGGTTTTTATTAAGATTTTAGTCACAGTCCATTATTTTCTTTTTTTCCGAAATGAAGTTGAGGTAAGGTCTCATTGTGAACTGCCCCTTTGCAGGAAAATGATAAACTGAGGTAATGATGATGTAAACAGAGTAAGGCCTGAGCCAACAGAGGCTTCCACAGCCTCCAGATTGCCCTGGCTTCATGAGAATCTGCAGTGGGAACAGCACAGAAAATCTAAGCCCAGAAAAGCCTTTCTTGGAAAAGGCTCTGCTCACATATTCTTGAACTGTGTTTTGAGTTATTTTGTGAAAATTTCCAAACCAACAGAAAAGGCCCCACAATACTAATAGGTAGGCTTTTTTCTTAATAATAAGACCTTAAAAAAAATCACATTTTCACATTTTTTTACCTTTCAACTCAATCGATATTATACAAATGGGTTGCTTTTGCAGAGATCATGTATCTTGCTTCCTGCAGACAACCTATCCATGGATACTGCAGAGTTTCCAGAGAAACGCTACTTGGAATGTTCCACACCAGCCTCAAAGGCCTCCTTCCATAGGAAGATGACATTTCCATTAGAAGGCTCACTGCTCATGCTGAATTACCAGGTCGGTTTGCAATGGATGATCATCTTTCCACACTTTTCGACAGAGTACACAACTAAAGCCATGTGAAAGGGATTATTATTCCACCACAGAGAAATAAAGAGAGATGAAGGTGGCAGATACCTACTTTTAATGCAATGACCCCGGCAACACTCATTCATAATTGTTATTATAACCAAGAAATTAAATCATAAAAATAAGGAAAGGGGAGGACACATGGCACTGGAAATAGTACAGTGTTTTTGTTTTTTGTTTTTTTTGGCAAGGTTTCTCTGTATAACAGTCTTAGCTACCCTGGAAGTAGCTCTTGTAGACCAGGCTGACCTCGAACTCACAGAGATCCACCTGCCTCTGCCTTCCAAGTGCTGGGATTAAGGGCGTGCGCCACCACCACCTGGCTGGCATTGGAAATGGTATGCCCTAAAATACATCCTCAGATGATGATGCACTGGGAAGGAGGACATACTGTGAGCAGACTTGAAAATGTACAGTCAGGGGCCTGAAGCACCGCACAGTAAAATTAAACATCTGGCTCAAGATGGGCATGGTGCCACATGCTAGTACTTGGGGAGGAGAAGAGTCTAGCCAGAATGAAACCACCTCTCAAACAGCAACAGACACTGGCCTCAAGAGCATCTCACCTGAGTGAGGGCACAGGACTACCGTACACAGTAGTAACTGCACCCCAAGAAGAAGAAGCTGTTCTGAAAAGTCACTATAATAGTTATAATAATAATAGCTGGGCAGTGGTAGCACAGGCCTTTAATCCCAGTACTCAGGAAGCAGAGACAGGAGGATCTCTGTGAGTTTGAGGCCAGCCTGGTCTACAGAGTGAGTTTTAGGACAGCTAGGGCTGTTACACAGAGAAACCCTGTCTTGAAAAACCAAATGAATGAATGAATAAATAAATATTTAAAAATGTTCTATCTTCCAATGAATCTGCTCTTCAATAATATAAGCTAATAACCAAGCCTAAAGAAGATAGTTGAAAACATTCAAAACTGAAGCCAAAGTCTGGAGTGTTTAATATTTATTTAATTCACAAAACAAGCATTCTCCTCTCGAGCCTTAGCCCATGGCATCTTCCTGACCAGTTCCAGTTCAGTGGCTTCTTTTAGGACCGGGGTTATATCATACTTGTTGCTCAAGTCCAGACAACAGAAGATAGATTCTCATCTTGGGAAATCTTCAGAGCCACAGTAGAAAAACATGTTCCCATGAAGCAAAGAAGAAAGTAGGGCAGCAGAGCCGTGAGGTGCACTCAGGAGCCCGGCTCCACAGAGGCCGAGGCTATGTTGACATTTCTCTCTGCCTCCAGTTCAGAAACAAGCTGGACTATCTCAGGGTGACTGAATTTTCCTGGGGAAGGGGAGACATTTCTATATTAACAAGAGAAGACACACATTTCTTTAGTTTGACCCCATGGCTATCAGGGATTCTCTTCTGTGAACTTGGCCATATCTCAAAGCAGGAGATTCTGGGTCCCAGGAACAGGAAAAGGAAACCACTTTAGCCAGAGTGCAAGGATGAGAATCAGGCAAAGAATCATCATTTAGTCTCTCAAGATGTAGAGGAAACAGCACCAGGCAGTCCCTGAGTGTCTCTCCCAGGGACTATAGGGGAAGGTTGGGAGTGAGAGCCCAGACGGCAGAGCCATCTCTTCCAAAACTGCAGTGAATTAAGGGGATACAGTTCCCACATAGAAAATGGCTGGCTGGGTGGTGCTGGTGCCTGCCTTCAATCCCAGCACTCAGGTGGTAGAGGATTTCTGAGTTTGAGGCCAGCATGATCTATAGCAGAGTTCCAGGAAAGGCAGGATTATACAGAGAAAGCGTCTCAAAACAAAACAGAATAGAGAAGAAAATGGCCCACAGGAAGACCATGGTACAAAGAATATAAGCTCTTTTTGGTTAAGATCTCAAGTAGCTGATGTCTGTCATTGTCCCTATTCCTCAGTCCTCCCCAGGCTTCGGTTCTGGACAGCGACCCATCCTCATCTAGTATAAACCATTACAGATACCTAGTATAGGTGGCCAGCTAACAAGCCCTGACTACACTGACCCATGAGGCCCTCAGAGCCTTGGCCCCAAAGCCATTTCTCCAGTTTCACCTCCCACCTTTCATTTGTCACCCAGCCCGACACAGACTCTGCTGCTCCCCAAAGCAATAGGGTTCAGAAAGCAAGGGCAGAGCTATGGTGTGAATCAGAGAAAAACCCCAAACTAGAGCCTGAGGTCCCCTTCAAAACTGCTGTAATAGGGCTGGCGTGATGACTCAGCAGATCAAGGAACTTGCTGCCAAGTCTGTAAACCTGAGATGAACTTCGGAGCCCATGGGTAGGAGAGGACCAACTCCTGATAGTTGTCTTTAACTTCCACACGTGAGCTATGATGTGCCCCATCTACTATCAAGTAAATAAATGTAATAAGCAATTTCAGTTGTAATAGATGCAGTTTACATGTTTCCTCATACTCCTTTGATGAAACCTTTTCTTTGTTAATTAATGATTTTTAAATTTCTAAAATGAAAATATAATTATATCCTTTGCCCTTCCCTTCCTCTAACCCTTCCCATGAACCTGACTTGCTAGCTGTCTTCATCTTTGCTCTTACACATATGTGCTTAGGAATGAGTCCTTTCCTTACACATATGTCGCTGGGACACTGAGAAGTCATTTCTCCAATCGGCTGCATTAGATTGATTTATTAACTCTTTAATGGAAGCAGTGTGCTACCCTGAAAACAGGAGGCTCTCCTTCAGCTGGCTGTTGACAAGCCACCGTCTCTCAGGGATTAAGCTTCTTTCTCAGCAAAAGACACGCTTCAAGCCAGACAACTCCACTCACATAGTTTGATTTTTTAAAATTCTACTTGTATTTCACTCTCTGTTTTTCCTCTGTGTCTATAACAAATGAAGACAACTAATCGTAAAGCGCAAAGACGGCGCAAACATGGCCTGTGTGTTAAATTACTGTGAACTGTGCTCCTCGGAACCCAATTGTCACGAATAACATGGGCCAGCAAGCCATGGAAGTCAAATGCCAGATGGGAACCATTCCCGGCTCCGTGGCTTCTGTTATAACCACCTGATCCCACTTGATCCTACTGCTATCGTATTATTAAAACAAACTCAGACAACACATACACAAGGGGGAACGCCTCCAGCAGGTAGAGTTACAAGTTCGTGTCCTTGAAGGAGAAGGCAAACAGCTGTGCTACAACTAGACCCAGCCATGATGCGCCACCATCCGAAGCCATGGGGCCAAGCAATCACACACTAAGACTTCTAAAACTCTGAGCCAAAAGAAACCTTCCTCATTGGAAGTTGGTCATCTGAGATGTTGTGTTGCAGTAACTGAAGCTAACCAAAGGATAGAGCCAGAGGGAGACCACAAGGTTGTAGCACACTGAGACCAAGTGCAGACTGAGCAAAAAGGGAACAATGAAGTCTCAGAGAGCGGATTAGGAAAGAACGCCAGAAACACGGGTAGCAGCAGGTCCTCAGACTTTCTCGGTCAGCCAAAAGTGTCGGGAGTTATGTTTTAGAAAGAGGAAAGCCAGGTGTTTTTAAAATAAAGATATCAGCCTAGGGCATAGCTCTGAAGCACTCACCTGGCATGCACAAGGCCCCAAGTTTGATCCCCACTCCACCCCTCTCTGCCCCACCCTCCAAAGATGAGCTGATGCCCATATGTACAGGGAAGGTCACAGTGACAGTCCAGTGTGAACTGACTTCCCTGTCTAGAGCAGAGGGAATGGGGCTGGAAGAAGAGAAAAAGAAACTTGCGGTCAGAGTGGCCAAGTGGATTAAGGCGCTGTGCTCAGAACTTGAATCAGCTTCATCCACATGAAAATAGTATTTTGGAGATTAGTCTGTGAGCCAGGACTTTCATGAGTTTGGTGAGGCCACACAAGGGTCGTGGCAGGTCAGAGAAAGGCCAGTCCTTGTAGCCTTCTCAGGGAAAATAGAGACTGGACTGACTGATCCACCAGGGCTCCCAGGAAATGGACAGGGAATTATATTTGAAGAAGCCATAGAACATCTATCTCCAACAGTGGGTGTGGCTGCTTGCTTTTAAAATGATAATTAAGGCAGCCGACAGTGCAGGTGGCTTTCTAATCAGGTCCCAGGATTTCCTCCAGCATCCTCACACAATCCTATCTATCATGCAGGTGCTGCTAATGTCACCATTCTATATTAGATGGTGGGATCTGGAGCCTCACACACGCCAGGCAAGTACTCCACTACTGAACTCTATCCCTGGCTCTTATTTTTGAAAACAAGAGTCTTACTATTTAGCTGAGCCTAGCCGCAAACTCGACCCTTCTGCAGCTACCTCCTGGGTGCTAGGATTACAAGCATGCACAACACCAGGCTTAAGTATCTCCATTACAAAGAAGAGAAAACAAGACTTAAGAGCCTTAGTGATTTATTAGATTTACATGGTTATATGTGGCATAAGCAAGACCCAAACCCATGTCTCATGAGTCTACGGCTGTGCTATGAGGTACTATACTGATGGTGACATCCACCTGGTAAGATAATGTGGAAGTGTATGTTACTCTGCTGTCTTTGAATTGTTCGACTGCCGAGGAAGAAGCAACAGCTGCTAAAAGATATTTGATTATAAATGCTGCTGAATTAATCCAACCTATATATTTTGAAAATGCCTTGACTTCAAAATTTAAGTCAAAAGATACGTTACTTTGAAGAAGAGATTTTGCTTTTGTTTCTGCAGGAAATGAGAGGCTGTGAATTCATTCTAGATTAAGAAAAATAAGGTTTGATCAAGGAAGACCCCCTGAAGAATCTCTGATGGGAACGGGTGGCACAAATGATCCAACATTTCAGAGCACTTATATTGCAGTTTCCTCTATGTCTACATCCAGAACAGCCTCAAGACTGCTGGCCAAGGTAATCCAGGCTAACAGAATACTCCAGTAAGAACTTGACCATAATCCTACATTTTCTTTGGGTCCCCATAAGATTATCATCAACCCCAATCAGCAGGAAGTAGCCTAGAAAACTATGTCCACATTCCCAAAAAATGGATTATGGATGTTTGTCTTTGTTTTGAGTGTTGATTACAAGTTGTTATGGATAATGGTCAGGAAAAAAAAATTAAAGCTGATTAGATTCAGGGTTCTTGTTGACAAAAGAAAAAAGGGGAAATGCTATGGGATAATGCTCTTGTATACTGTAAAGATTTGTCACTCGTATTGGTTTAATAAAACACTGATTGGCCAGCAGTCAGGCAGGAAGTATAGGTGGGGCAACCAGACTAAGAGAATTCTAAGAAGAGGAAAGGCAGAGATGCAGTTGTCAGTCAGAAGCAGAGGAATCAAAAGGAAGCAAAATGATAATGCCGTAGTAAGAAAAGGTACCCAGCCATGTGGCTGAACATAGATAAGAAACATGGGCTAGTTGTAAGAGGTAGTTAGTAATAAGCCTGAGCAATAGGCCAAACAGTTTATAATTAATATAAGCCTCTGTTTGTTTATTTGATTGTGGGACTGGGTGGGATAGAAACTTCTGTCTACATGTAAGACTTATTTTAAGTCACTCACTATTTCTATCTCAAAGCTCACAATTCTAAAGCACTACCATATTAGAGCCATTTCCCATGCATTATCTCCCTCTGAAAAGCAATTCTGGACTTAAGAAAGGAGTTTTGGTTCCTATTTATCAGACAAGGCACAGGCTCTGAGATAGCAAGAGATCACCAGCTGGCAGTTGGCAGAAGCAGAATGTGAATATGTTGCTCAGATGTCAAAGTGGTGATGTCCTTGAGTGCCACTGGCATCTCAACATTTTCTTTTCAGATGTTCTTCTTGAAAGGTCAGAAGAGGGAACCAACAAGGGGTTTGCAACTTATGGACCATCAGTCCCCACACTAACATTGAGCCCAACTAAACCAACAACGTTTATGAGTTTATGAGCATGATACCTGCTGTGGAATCATAGAAGTCTTGAAGCCTCCCAGGTTTATTCTCCATGTCTTCATATTCTGATGCCTGAAGGATCATTTCACACTGGTCCAGCTGCTTCACGAATCTGGCCTCTGCACTAGACTGGGTCTCATATTCCTAAAGAAAGGGATATAGAAAGGACATGATTAGACTGCCTCACTAGGGAGTCTAGGGAATTTCCTATTTGGGTACCTGGAGTCAGAGTCACAGCTTAGGGAATGAGTGTTCAGTACCAAATCATTTTTCCAATGTGTACTGATAATTAGAGACTCTTGACTTCAGGGCACAGTTTAGCACTAGGATATCATGCAAGATAACAGTCCACAGATGCCACCCAATGCTCTGGAAGCCTCTCAGATGAACACATCTTCAACACTTGCAAATTCTTCTCTTACTGTTTTGGTTTCCAAGACCAACATTCTTTTCTTTTCTTTCCTTTTTTTTATTTTTTGGTTTTTTGAGACAGGGTTTCTCTGTATAAAAGTCCTAACTGTCCTGGAACTTGCTTTGTGGACCAGGCTGGTCTTGAACTCACTGTGATCCACCTGCCTCTGCCTCCCAAGTGCTGGGATTAAAGGTGTGCACCACCACTGTCCAGGAAGATCAATGTCCTTTTTGAAAAAAATGTATGTGCATGTGTGTCCACGTGTGTGCAAATGAACATGTTTGTAAGGATGTCTATCTTGTTTGAAAGAGACAGGATCTCTTATCAGCCTGTGGTTTGCTGTGTAGGCTAGAAGGCCAGTGAGCCCTGGAGGTCTGCTTGTCTCTGCCTCCCTGGACTTGGGACTGACTGCATGTATAATTTCTCTATACTTGCTTTCAGTCTGCCTGCCTGCCTGTCCTCTACTCCCCTGCCACCCACCATCTATCCCCTCTGTCTTTCCCTCCCTCCCTCCCTCCCTCCCTCCCTCCCTCCCTCCCTCCCTCCCTCCCTTCCTTCCTTCATTCCTCCCTTTTCTCTAACACATGCTCTGGGGATCAGACTCAAGTCCTCAAGCCTGTAAAACAAGCATGTTACAAACTCCCTTATCTCCCCAGCTCTAAGATCAGACCCTTTGGTCTACTTCAGTTGAGTAGAAGAAATCTAGTTAACTTCAAGATTTTTTTTTCATTTTACACTTCTCAAAGTTTGCATGCTCTCCTCATTTCACTCAGACTGCTTCTTCCTCTAAGCTAATTACTACCTTTGCTAATTACTTTTCATTACAAGTTTACCTGGAAATCTCTGGGCTTGTGATCCACCTAGAGCAGTTAAGTCCCCCGGGTTATAACTACTGGGGACATTAGAATCTATGAATTTTATGTGTGTCGGTGGCAGGATATGGTGAATGTGGTGGGAGGGGGGGAGCATGTTCACCTTTTCTCTTTGCCCTGTCCCCCCACTCCTAAGTCACACAGGGAATTCCAGAGGGCTTTCTTCTCCAAGCAGAACATTCCACCTGCCACAAGTTCCAATTAAGGCTGCACAGAATCGTTCTTCTATTAAGACCAAAGTATTCCCAACCAGTTTCCCGAAGAATCCTCATTTGTAACCCCACCCAGATGTGTTCAGATAACAAGCCTGTCATGCTTTCTCGGCACTGACACATGGTATAAATCACTGAGGTTTCTTAGGTTGTGTTCAAAGCCCTTTCCTTATAAAAGCAGCCATCTGAATTTGGCAAGAGCTGAATTTTACAAAGTGGAATCATTTAAACATGAAGCCCAATATATTTTGCTTTATCTCAAAGATACTTTTAAAAAATTACATTTAATTTAAGTGTTCATTCACATTCATAGCTATATCGTTCTATTAAATAAATTCAAGTTCACAGTTTAGTCAAAGGAAACTGAATACTCTAAGCAAATCAACGTAAAACTTCTTTTCTGCTCAAAGTGAGGAAAAAAAAAACCTTTCAGAGTGTTAAGAAATAAGGTGCCTTGTTGTGCTGGATAGTTCTTGTCAGCTTGATACAAAACCAGGCCCCCTGGGATGAGGGACTCCAGACTGAAGTGACTCTATCAGAATGGCCCAGGGGCGTGGTCTGTGGGGCATTTTCTTTATTAATGATTGAGAGGGTGCGGTCCCACTGAGGGTGGTGCCGCCCCTGGGCAGATGGCTTCGGGTTGCGTGAGAAAGCAGACCAAGCAAGCCTGTGGGCAGCGCTCCTCTGTGGTTGACGCCTCTGCTCGCGCTTCAGTTATTATCCTGACTTCCCCAGTGATGAACTATTACGAGACCAGGTAAGCCAAGTAAACCCTGTCTCCACCAAGTTGGTTTTACTCGTTGGTATTTAAGAAAAAATAGAAAGCAAACTAACACAACTGATTGCATAGAGAATTCTAACAAATTTACAGAATATTTTAAACAACATGCAATCTGTTGGATTTTCCCCCTAAATAATTCATTGTAAAGGCATTCTCTAATTTTATCTTTCAGTAAAAAGGCATGGGTCCGGGGGATGCCTCAGCAGTCAGAAGGTAAAGGTGCTGCCACCAAGCCTGACGACCTGAATTTGATCACTGGAACACAAACGGTGGAAAGAATAAACCAACAACCATAAGTTGTCCTCTGACCTTCACATACATGCTGTGTCATGCATGCGTGTGCACACATGTACATGGATAATAAATAAGTTTAATATATTTTTTAAGGTCAGAGTTTAGCAAAGAGCACTGTAGACCGAGCTCTAGGGGTGAGAAGTCTTCTGACATTTAAGGAACCACAAGAGTGGTTTCTCACATCAGCCTGAGAGTCACAGGACAGAAGAGGAAAGAGAAAAGGCTACAGATGGAAGTGAGGGTCTGTGCCTCTGGGGCCTGGGCTTCCTGTATGGAATCTCGGCTACTGTGCATCACGGGCATCAAGGCGAGGTCCAACAGGAAGAAGCATACTCAGATTTGATGCCCAGCAAGATCACTTTAACTTGTAGTATGGACAGCAGTTCAGTTAGAACCCGGGGAATCAGAGTCCAAGACTTTGTAGCATCAGCAAAAGTAAGATAATCACGGCAGCATGGCTAGAAAAATATGGGAGGATTTGAGAAATGCTAATGATGAAGTGAAGTAAATACAACAAATCTATATGCAAGTGAGATAGCCCACCTGCATCCACGAGCCATGCTTAAGACCAGCATCTGTCTGAAGACAGCACTGCAATACAAGAGGGGCTCAAAATAGGCAGCGAGAGTTCTTAAGCTTGCAGACAGACACTGGGAAAGCCAGATCCTGTGCACCCTAGCAGGAGATGAGCACGAGGAGCTACACAAGGACAGTCACCCCTGCCTGACCTTTGGGTCATCCTACCAGGACAGGGAGCCATGACAGCAAGAGAATCAAACTGAGTATGGTAGAGGTTATCAAGATGAAGAAAAAGAAAAGATCTTAAAAAAAAATAGAAAAGGGAAACATAGTTGGGAAGTCTCTAAAAGCAAACCTCCATATTTCCCCCACATTATATAAAAACATGCACAACCAACCACCACCAACAACATTTGCACTGGGGAGGCAGGTCTGAACTGCATGTCCTTCCAAGAGTTCAGGAAATAGGATTTCAAACTAAAATGAGCAACAGAAAAGCACAGTGATCAGATGTCACATGAACTTAGATGGTAGAACGGGAAGTAAAGTCACACACCCCACATTCATATCAGAGAGACATTCTCAGATTTCAAACCAGATCAAACCGACCACAAACTACCTCAAAAGAACTAACACACACACACACACACACACACACACACACACGGTGACATTAAAGAACAACCTCGAAAAACATTAGAGATAAAGGTTATTTTAGAAAGAAATCTAAATGATGTGATCTAAGAGCAACTGAGCATGATAAGTGTGCTGAAGAGAACTAAAGACAAAAATGGAGTTTAGAAACTAAGGTACAAAGGGTTTCCGAGATCTTGATGAAGATTGGCAGTTGGCCAAAAAGAAAAAGAAAAAGAAAGAAAAGAAGTAGTAGAAAAGAAAAAGAAAGAAAAACTAGACATCAATAAAACTTCTCTGCAATTACTTTTTCCCCCTAAAGTATGCTGAAAGCACAGGCTAAATACCTAAGGAAATTAGCTCAGGATAACCAATAAAAAGATACATTCTAATAAAAATTACCAGACAGAAGAGAAATTCTTTGGACTCCTATATAAAAATAGAATCTGTCACAGAACCAAAAAAAATGATGATTAGATGTTGACAGCAATGCTTTAAGTCAGAAGAAAATGAGAGAAATATACTCAAATATATTCAGGAATAGAAAATGTAACCTCGGGACTTTATATCCAGAGAAACTGAATTTTATGGATTACAAAATAAAAGTACAGAGAAGCTGAGTAAAATATAAGAAGTTAGAGAACATTGCTCTAGCAGCCCTTCCACAGAATTAACAACAGACAAGACTCAAAAAAGCAAACTGCTCAGGAGTTGACAAATACTAGAAGTCAGCGGTCTGGGTGGCACGTGCTGACGTGAGGCAGATGTAAGGCCATTTCTGCTGCCAAGGAAGTCATCACATTCAATCATATTTTCTCACCTTTCCTCTAAGAACTGCAAGCAAAGAGTCAATGAGTCAAACACAAAACTATACAAGCTGCAAAATGAAAACCATTAGAATACTACCTTCCTGCAACCTCCAAGGTTGAGAGGATACAAGCATAAAGAAAAAGCAGTTATTACACACTGCCTCTGCTCTAGAAGAGGAAGGATCTGGGAGAAATGAGGCGGACTAAAGTCTCATGTAATAGCCAACTTTAGTCTCGGACAATTTGTACTCTGAGGGTTGAAAAGAGTCACCTGAGTAGAGTGTACAATCACAAGGACAGGTCACACGTGGCAAACCATGTTTTCCCACAGAGGCCTAAAAACAAATAGCAATAACTAGCAGTAATGAATGATTTGAAGTAGACTCTCTCCTTCCACTACACCCGAGAGGGGCAGAAAACACATTCCAAGACCAATTCTGTGCTTTGAAGAAACTGAAGCCACATGACTCTTGTCTTAATTTTCTTAGTGTTTTCTCTCAGGTACTCAGAGTTCTCCTCATATGAGTTCATGTACGTCTTGAATGGGCACAACACCCGCCTACCATGTTGTCAAAAGGATCCAGCTTAAGTTTAATTAGTTGCTAACCTGTATCAAATAATAGAAGACCTCAGCAAAGAGTATGCAACTTTTTTTGGATTCAGTAGATAAGAATTTTCAACAGATAATTTGAAATACAAAGAAATAAATGAAAGGAGATACTTTAGATTCAAAGAGATCTGAAGGACAAATTAAGTTTAAAAAATATACACAAGATTGAAGCACAACATCCAAGGATGAATGCTAAGATGAAGAGGGCATCCAAACAATTTCTATGAAAATGAGGGTGGTGGTTATTACAGCGGGCAGGGGACTGAGAGGCTAGGAGATAGTTCGGGGATAAGAGTGTTCGCTGCTCCCATAGGAGGATGTGAACTTGAACCCCTGAAGATCTGCAGCTGAATGTATCACCCTGAGTGCTGGCTCAGGGTGGAGACAGAAGGAAGTCTGGGGCCTACTGGCTGCCAGTGTAGCTCCAGGTCAAGGGGAGACCCTATCTCAAGGAAATAAGGTGGAACGCAATAAAGCAGGACACATGGCATCCTCCTGTGGTCTCTGCAGATGCACTGACAGGTATACACACACCTCTATATCACACACACACACACACACACACACACACACACACACACACACATATATAAATGGAAGACAAGCAGGAAAAAATATACCAGAGACCTGAGGGATGTAAGCCACACAGAAGCTGCAAGGAATTTCAGCAAAAGCAGTGACAGGTGGCGCTAGCAGTCAGTCATACTGCAGCGAACTTCAAAGAACAGAGTTGGGGAGTATGGGCAAATCTTTACCTGCTTAGTTATGAAGGGAAGTAGAAAAATGTGGCAAGCGGGGAGACCTGCTTCAAAAAAACGTTACAGACATAGACCTGCAAACTCATACAGAGCTAAGAAAGTCCACATCTATGCAGTCTCTGCTTCTCTAATTAAAAACAAACAAGAACCGAAGAGACAATCTGCTATAAAATGGAGAGAGAGGTAGCAAGGCAGGTGGTTGAAGGGAGCAATGGACACCCCGAGACAGAGAGGGAGGTGCCTGAGCCTCTTCAGGAATGTGGCACTAAGGTGGGAGGGGATCCCACACAGCACTCTGCCACCTGCAGGTGGACTGGAAAGGGCAAATCACCCAGTGACTCAGGCTAGGGTTTCCTAAGCAGCAGAACTAGAAGGCAGCCCTAGGTCCTGAAAGCAGAGGAGAAAGGGAGGAAAGTCGGGAATGCTGGCTCCGAGGGAGGATCTATCTGTGAGTCTGCCTTCCATCTCATCCTTTCTCTGACCTCCTGGTGGCTTTTGCTCTTGAGTCCCGGGAGCCTGGCATTGCTCTACTCTACTCAGAGGACAGATGAGAAGACATTTGGAAAAAGGGAACATGTTAACCCAACTGCGTTTCCAACTGACTGACACCCGACAGTACTGGGAGAAAATTTCAGGCAGAAGAGAATGCCCGGATGGGCACTTGGTTAGGCATTTTGTCTGGCACGCTGGACCCACGTGTGCTTTGGGGATCCTAGGTCATTCTCTAAAATGCAGTGCAGGTGGCAGGGAGACAGTCCGCTGTGATGTTCTCACAACCCAGCACAACCACAATCACAGCTGCCTGTGGTGCTTTCAGACACGAGCAAAATGGACACACTTCCTCCTGGTTTACGGAAACATCATTTCACCTTTATGGTGGAAGACAGATTACAATCCTGAACGTTTAACCCCTTAAACCTCTGGACTGGCAGGTGTTTATAATGCTGAACAGCTGTGGTGACCACGCGTCAGCATCAGCCTCCTGGTATTCTTTCTGCAGCTAGTATTGCCCTAAGCTCTGTTCTAGGTACCAATTTCCTAAACCAACATCAGGACTGAAGGCAGACAAGATAGGGTGTATGGATTAGAGACAGGGGCGAGAACGCACAATGTTCTAAACATTTTACACTAATTACTTTAATCCCCATGTCTATAGACTGCCATATCACAGATGAAGAAATGCGGGCATGGAGAAATTAAATTGCTCTAAGTCATATAGGTAATAACTAAAAGAACACGTTTGTGGATAAGTAGTAGGATACCAGAATCCATAAACTATCATTGCCTAGGCATCAGTTACTATGTCTCCTATTGTGCTGAAAAATCCCTGTCTGCCCGGGACCTTAAATGTGACCTATGACTGTGACTTATATAGAAACAGGGTCTCTGAAGAAGTGACTGAGTTGTAATGTAGGCCCAATCCAGGAAGCTGGGACACAGATACAAATAGGGATGTAACCACGCAGCTGGTGGGTGGGAACCGGAACGAGCAGGGAATGCCAAGGACACCAGTATTCTTTGATAAGCTCATCCAGTCAGCCAATGACATGTATGAGATGGAAAAACCATTACCTATTTGGGAGTTATCAAGTGTTTTATATCTTTTCAAGTCAAAAATTCTAAGTAACTGCAATACTTGACTTGGAAGATATGATTTTAAACCTGTAGAATTTGCAGTAAAATTTTCAGTCCGTTGCTGGTGACTAAGAAAATAATTCTATAGATGCTGCCACTGTGTTTAGAACAAAAACAGGTAAAGGCGGGCAGATTCTTATGAAGTTTCCCAAATTCTGGGAGTGTTTTGTCCTTAAGAGATAATGGAATTCACTTCACAAACTCATGCCTCTTCTTTTTCTCTGCATGGATGATGCGCAGCCTTACTCTGTTACCTGACCTAATGGAGGATGCTTCTAATGCTACACGGAATATATGCTGAGACGTTCCCCAAAGAACCCTGGCATATTGTGACAGACAGCTTCTGCAGCAGCTCCAGCTAAACTCCATGCACACCAGCCCCGACTGAATTCTCCTCACCCGAGGTAATTACTAAAGGTCCACAGTGTCTCAGCAGACTCCAGCAATTCCTTATTTTAGAACACTAATACATGGAGTGCATACCATAGATGGCCTCTAGCAAGGAGCCTAAGGCGGCACTCAGAAATCAAACCTATTTATCCGCAAACGCCATTAACTTTCACACGGTAAGGGATGAATGACGACTCAAAAAGCCCATGGTAGTTGAGGTTCAATTCTGCTTATATATAGACTGAGATCAGACTAAGGATTTTAAAACCTAGTTTTCTAAGCGTGTTGAGCTTCTTAGTTATGGATGATCAGGTGGACCTGTAGGACTCTCGTTTCCTAGAAGCAAGACAGACTAACTAGAATGAAGTAGCTTACCTGTGGGTGTTCAGGCTCGAGGCTCTGGTCCCTGTGTTACACCCCACTGCCTAGAAAGACTGACTTCGCCCCATATTTGAGTCAAACCACTGCAAGGACAGGGCACTACCAACTCTGATGCTGCAGATCATGGGGTGTCTAGGGAAAATTCAGGGTCCAGTTCTAGACACGTCCCATTTTCCTCCCAAGTGACAATCTGATTCAGCATAAGAGGGAGTGGGAAGGTATCTTCAGGAAAGGCAGAGAAGGGTAGGAGCTTGGATAAGGGAATGAGATTCAGAGGCAGAGGTGTCAGAGAGGGACTGGATGGGAATGAGGGGGATTGCCGGAATGGGAGAATTGACAGAGGGTATTGGGAAGGATGAAGAAAGGGCTATCCAAGAGCAGGAAAGAGGGCAGGCTGAGGGGCTCCATCAAGGAGATGTGCTTTGGACAGAGGAACCAGTAGAAAACAGAAAGAATGACAGAAAACATTTAGTCCTGCTTTTTCATCCTCCCTGCCCTTTCTTTTCAGCCTTGTACACCCTTGGGTGAGCCCAGCCTACGCCTTTCACCTTGATTTCACTCTGTTCTTTTTTCCCACCCCAAGAAAGGGTTTCTCTGTATACCAGCTCTGGCAGTACTGGAACTTGCTTTGTAGACTGTCTCCCAAGTGCTGGGATCAAAGGCATCGCCGCCACCACCCGGCTTCACTTTGTTCTTTTAGGGATGGACAACAGACTCACTCAGTAAAAGAACAGTATTCAAGGTCTCAGATCTACAACTCGGTACGATGCGATTAAATCTCAGTTCTGAACTCTCCCAAAGCCATGGATCCAGAGGACGACTTCAGCTGTCATCCCTCAGATGTCATTTGCCTTGTTTTAAGAGTGTCATTCACGTTTTAAGAATCAGAAACGGGCCGGGCGGTGGTGGTGCACGCCTTTAATCCCAGCACTCGGGAGGCAGAGGCAGGCGGATCTCTGTGAGTTCGAGACCAGCCTGGTCTACAGAGCTAGTTCCAGGACAGGCTCCAAAGCCACAGAGAAACCCTGTCTCGAAAAACTAAAAAAAAAAAAAAAAAAGAATCAGAAATGGGGCCTGGGTAGATGGCTTAGTCAGTTTTCCTTGCAGGCAAGAGGACCTAAATTCAACTCCAGGACCACGTGAAAAAGCTAGCCAGGCAGCACACACTTGTAACCCCAGGGTAGATGTGGTGGGGGTCATGTGAATCCCTGGGGTTCAGAGGCCATTGGAGACCCTGTCCCAAGAACAAGGTGGAGGACACCTAAGGAATGACGGCTGAGGTTGACCTCTGGCCTCCCCACTCACACATACACACATGCACCATGACGTGAACATGATTGCGAACACAGACAAGAATTAGGTGTGGGTACATGGCTGTGAACAAAGAAGTGGGAAATACAATACCCACTGTGAGCAGGTGCTGCAGTGGTAAGAAGAGTAGGAACAAAGACAATGAAAAGTTTCTGTCAGCACAGAGAGATTTTTGTAGCAGCTGAGGGACAAAACTACAGTATAGAGACCGTTAGTATAACCTTTCCAACGAAAGCACGGGTAAGCCATATAAATTTAGTAACAGTTAAAAAAAAACCAGTCTAGTATGTATACTCACTTCCCAGAGTTCATAGAGCTCCTTCCTGAGGTCCTCTGGCAGCAGCTGGGTGATCTGCTTCATAGCCTCCTGAAATAGGAAGCCATTAATTCCATTACATTCGCCTTCATCGAAGTCAGTATCTAGCCTACAACTAGCCTACAAAAGCCAAACAAGGGACTCAGATTCCTCAAAATAACCCCAGTAGAATAAGCAGGCCTTTACAGGTTCCAGTTTTTTAAAGTACTATATTCATTTTTTGTTATTTTCATTATTGCAAAAAGTTAAAAGCATGGTATAAAAAGTCAGTCATTGTCACTGACATAACAGAAGTCCCAGTTTTTGAGGTACGCAGATTCCCAGAATGCACTGCTGAACACAGACCTCCCTATAACCTCAAGAGGCTGCCCAGCTGAAAGCACTGTCCTGTCCTCTGATTGTCCACATAGTGTCCACAACAGGACAATGACCAGTGCGGTCAGAGTGACTGTGTCCTCAGCAACCGTTTGAGGGGATGTCCCTGCAATTCATGCCTGGCCATGCTGAACCTTTCCACGATGTATCCAGCAGTCTAAAGACGCCTTTGTTATCACAAGAAGCCTGAGAGATATCCAAAATTCAGGAAAAGGAGAATGAAAAAATAAGAGGCGTCCTTTGTAAATACTTCTAAATCTCCCGTGGTGTCCTCAGTTTCTCCCTTGGCTTCAATCATCCTAGTATTTTTCCAAATAGCACATTTTTAAGGTCAATTAACTTCCCAATGGCCTTCTACACCTTCACTATCTCATCCTGTATAGCCCTGACTCTGCTCTACTCCAGTGTTAACCAGAGGTCAAACCCTTTGAAAAGAATAAGCTATAAGCATCAACTTCATTAATAGCAATGTCTTATATAAAATAAAATGAGTTGGAGAAAAGCGATGAAAAGAAAATGAATATTTGTGTGGATATTTATATGGTATTGGAAGGAAAAACGTCTTACAGCATACATCCGTGTCTAGAGCAAGCAGTATATGCCAGTACTAGTAATAAGCTCTTACAAGTGGCATGACCATCCAGGGAGGCCGCTCAGTCATACAGCTGGAATGTCACACCATGGAGAAGCATAAAATGGATTTTACACTTGCACTTCTTGTTCCCTTATTGTAAATCTCAGCAATATACTTGAAAACACACATTTTTGTAAATTGTCTCCATACACAGATTACTTTTGACTATACTATTCCAGAAATACATTATTTCTTGCTTGGTTTTCCCTCCACAAACATTTGTATGCAGCTTGTATATGGAAGTCCAGTCTTCTTGTCTTTGGAGAAGACCGATTCTGGCCCAGCAGCTATTAATTGCCTATAGCTCTTCCGGTAGAGGTGAGGGCTTGTGAGATTTGGCTGACTAAACAAGACCCCACAGTAACACTAGCCGAGAATTACATTTTTGAGAGCTCTCAGTTAATATTCCTTGTTTGATGGCTTATATCACAGAATCATGCCCACCTTCAAAAATGCTATCAACCTCACTGAAGATCCTCGTCAAGGGCCAAGACCTCACTTCTGTGCTTTCACGGTGTCATTCAGCCGTACATACTGGGTGACAATGCCCTTAGCTTCTTCCTTTGCTAGCAAACCATGCCAAGAATTTGTTCCCACTGAAGTGGGAGCAGCTCTCACCAAATCCACAAGTCTCTCTTATCTGTTTCCCGGCAATCACCTGCAAAGCTTGTCCTCCCAACCCTGACACGGCTGAGTGGTGTGGTGGCTCACTCAGATTCTAGATCCAGACTGGTCTTAAACCTTGGCTTGGCATTCACTAGCTGAAGACCCTAGACTCGGCCATTTAGCCCTTTTGTCTTGCAGTTTCCTCATTTGCAAGGTGGCACCTTCCTAAGAGGGTTGCATGGTCTGAACGTGGGCACACACAGTCCTTATAAGTCAGCATATGAGTCCTCAATACATATTCACTTTGAGTTTTCACTTTCTCAACCTTCCAAAGACTCCCGTAATGAAGGAAGGCCTATTCTCCTTTCACCCAGTTCGTTAGCCACTTTGTCCCTCACAGATACGGGAGAAGAATGACTCCGCAATCTATTTGAACAAGCTTCTCTCTCTGCAAAAGAGCATATAGCTGGCCACTGCTATATCAGCATCTAAGTCCAGCCCCGTAATCCTCATGATGCCTGTTAAGGCAACACTGGCAAGTTTGGGTTATAATAAAAGGTTCATGTTATCACGGTGGAGGAAAGGGTTAGACACAAGCGTTGCTTTTGGCCCCCTTTCCGAGTTCTGTCTTCTCTGCCCTCATTCTGCCTTTCATCTTAATATAAAATATCTTCTATAACAGTCATTCTTCAGTACACCAAGTAGTCGTCCTTCCTCTCTCCCTCCTCAACTTATATCGTGGCCAGCCACTCAAGAAATTTCTGGGCAAATGATGCCTCTGGTTCGCATTATGTATATTTCTCCTGAGGCCAAGAAGCCTTCATTTAATTATCTTAATGCATGACTCAGAGAACTGAGTTTTGTTCATAAACACCATCTGTATAAGGAATCCCAATCTTCCCATGCCCAAACCCAGATTGACAACAGGAAGATGTAAGGGCGCACCAGCTCTTTTCAGGCCCCGGGTTTCTCGGCCAAGAACTTGACGTTCCTAAAGACGTTTCTCTGGTCCTTCTGCCTCTGACATTTATTCCTCTGAATCAGCAGGAGTGGGCAGCAGCAAGGACGGCTGGGGCCAGAAACGCTTTTTTTCCTAACCAGAATGTGGCAGGAAAGGAGTCAGCAGCACCTTGCGATCCCGCCTCGGGGTGACAGGAATCAGGACCCAGCCGGTCTGCAGAGTTGCAGGATTCTCCCTCTGTGGTTGCAGTTCCTTGACAGTGTCTGTGGTTCTTTTCCAGAAGTTTCTGGCAGGGTCTTCTGTGGAGAAAATCCTCGTGCACTGTCAGAGGGACAGTGTATCTCTTCTCTGTCATTTCCCGTGCCTGCTCCTGGGTCTAAGGCCACGGTTTTCACTCTACATCCATACTCGTGTGGAAATAGAACCAACATCCTCCAGCCACTTCAGGAATGAGATTTTTTTTTTTTTGTCATTCTTTTCACTCAGGTGACACTTCATTACCCGTTATCCTCTGGCTAAAGTACCAATTCCTCAACAGCTGAGAATTCAGCAGCTTGCTTTGGTTCTGTGTGCATTCTGTCAAGCAACTTAATAATTCTTTTTCACAACAGTCTAGACCTACATGGAGAAATATTTCCTTCCATCATGATAAACAGGCTGTATTTTGGACCTGTGGGTCTTCTGTTTTTTGTTGATTTCATTGGTTAAATAAGGAAACTGCCTTGGCCTTTTGATAGGACAGAAAATTAGGTAGGTGGAGTAGACAAACAGAATGCTGGGTAGAAGGCAGTGTGGCAGACGCCATGAAGCTCCAGCCCGAGATGCACATAGGTTAGAATCTTCCCGGTAAGCCACAACCTCTTAGTGACATACAGATTATTAGAAATGGGTTAATTAAAATGTAAGAATTAGCCAATATGAGGCTAGAAATAATGGGCCAGGCAGTGTTTAAATGAATACAGTTTCCATGTAATTATTTCAGGTGAAAACTAGCCAGGAAGCTGGGTGGCGGGAAGCGGCCCACAGCTCCTTTGACAGAAGAAGAGGGATGGGCCTTATGAGACCACCAAGGTGCCCATATTTTAGGGTGGGTTGGAACCTAAATTAGCCCCACTTCTTTATGGACTCTTCCTGCTTCTAGATGAGCAAATACCCTATTGGCTACTTAGCTCTACTCTCCATCAGCTCGGGAACAGTTACTTAACCCTACCTTCTCTATTAAACCACGTCAGTAAAGGCGTCCTCACTAAATAACTTAGAACCAATCTCAAAGGCCTCCAAGAAGTCATTTGCAGTAATGGTGGTGCTGAAATCCATTCCTTCAGCTCTAAAGGACGAAAGAGTGAGGGATGGGGAGGAAGGAGGAAGAGATAAAGGGGAGACTTCTTCATGGAATTTTTTGTCTCTGCGTCAACAAAGTTTCTTTTTAGCCCCACGCTCACCACTAACCTTCATTTAATATCTCATCAATGCCATTTATTTCTATGAATGCCAATGCTTTCTTTTACTTTTTAAATTTCTAGCCTCTAAAGGACTAACTTAAAATGTACTAAATAGTAATTATAATACTAAATATATTTGTGAGAATCTCTCTTCGAATAGTTTAAGTGTGTGTGTGGGGGGGGGAATAATTTCCGCAAACAGACTTAACCCCCAGCTGCTGGTACGACCCTAACGAAAGCCACGCCAGCAAGAATTGAAGCCATCACGACTATTGGTTCCTGTGTCAAACCAGGCGAGAGCAGGGATGTTGCCATGTTCTTATAGAAAACAATGCTGAGAATCAGCTAAAATCAATTTGCTGGCCAAGAAGTCCTTGCTTAGAGAAGTCTGAAAACAGACGGTACAGGTAACACTTCAAGGCTCTCTTGAAGACCTCCCCTCACTATAGCCACCAAACCTAAGCTGTTAAGTACCATAGTCTATACAGACTCAGCTAGTTGTCTATCATAGGATGAGTTCCATGGCAACACCTTGACCCTCAAACTCTAAGAACATCTTCTCCGACCTTCCCTGTTTTCCAACAGGGCTAGTGAATTCTCTTCACTTCAGCGAAGGGTTTTCCTCATGGCTTTTTGCAGATCAGCACCAACCTCTTCTCGCCTATGCTTTTCTTCTTTGGGGATGTTATCTGCTGGTGTTATGTCCCCAACGATGCATTCTGCCATATCGTGAACCAGGGCTAGGCGTATACATCTGATCAGGTGAGAAACGTTGAATAATTACACAAAATTACATCCACTACAAGTTTCTTTCCTATACTATTTTTAAACTTAATAATGTGTTTTTTCTTTCTTCCCCACTCATATAGACTAATTTAATACAATATTTTCTAAAGTAATTATATTCTACCAGCCTGCATTAGTTCTGAATTAAATTACTTTTGAATATTTAACACAACACTTGAGAGTATAGAGCAGACTGAATTTTTTTAATGGTTGATTTCATAATTCTCACTTTAAGAAGTTCCTAATTTCAAACCACAAAGCCAGGAGACATTTTACAAAAATTTAGAATTGAGTATTTCCTCCAATGTCCTAATGCCAAAAGGATCTATATATAGGGTGATGGGTAAAATCGAACAGATAGGGCTTTAAATGTGGCTACCAACCTTACTAGCTACAGGAAGTTTACCCGATTATGTATTAACTTAAACGCTCCCTTTTGCTGTCCTTCATTTTATCATATAAAATGGATAACAGGGAGATACAGCTTGTAGAATACTGGTCTACCAATCATCAGGCCCTGAGTTGGATGCCTAGCATCAGAGAAAGGGTATGAAAGAATACTTCATAGAGGAGATACAAAAATCATATCTCATAAACCATGTTCTTGCTCCATACTAGTCATTTAACACATGGCTACCCTTATTAGTCTATGACAATAACCATCAGAATGACCAGAGGCAAGCAATGAAGTAGGTACCTCAGGAGGGGAAGGGCACAGTGTTTTTCAGTCCTGCTGATCAACAAAGACCTTGAAGCCTCCAGTTTCTTTCTAGTCCAGTTCAAATGTCAGACTGCGTTCATCTCAAACTGACTTCATTTTGTTTGGGGCTTTTTTTTTTTAAATGCCAAAACTCCTCTACATTCCGGAAACACCATCTGCAGAGCAACAGGACTCCCCAGGGTCCCCAGGATCACTTTGCTGTAGTCAGCTTGACTGTGTTCTGTGTTTCCAAAGTACTTTGTTTTCTCCCCACCAGGACTTTGATTGTGGCTCCTCTGTGTGTAGCCCTCTATAACTTCGAGACTTGTGCCAACTCTTTAGAAAGAATGCAGCTCTGTGGCCATCCCATCCATGGAGATCAAGCAACAGCAGGAGAGCTCCCCACTGTTAGAATAACCGGCTAATTCCCTCCTTTACCTTACTCTGTGATTTTCACTGAAGCCACAGCAATTCATTTGCTGTCTTCTATGTAAACTCTTGCCCTGCGGTCCCTAAGCATTTTAAAGGGTTGCTGAGTAACTAAAGGGGTGCCTCCTTAGAGCATCTATGTACTCGTTGCCATACAGCCTCAATAGCATGACCTCACAAATGGCTACCATTATTCATAAAAGCAGCTAGTCCAAAAGCAAAATAAATATGAATGCAAAGACACAATTTTACACATACTCACCTTCAAGGCCCTAATTTCTTATTTATTTCCACTGACACCAATGCGCATGCTCTATCAACAGAAAACCTACTGTAGTTTGTAACTGAAGCAATCCTCACACAGAGTCTAGAGACCTTCAAATAACTTACCGATCCTTGTTAAGGTGGTCATCTCTGGTCACCATAGCCATAACCGCCATCCGGTACATGTGATCTGACACACTCTCTGGCTTTTCCACATTCCTGTATACCCAGCCCGTCCGCGGGACTCTCTAATAAAGAAGATAAAGAATTAAACAAATACCACTACTAGAAACGACCACACGACCAATAGATGCTCTTCAAGAAAATGTCAGGGGATGACCACAGAGTCAACCAAGTCATGGTTTCAAACCTATTTTTATTTATATAAGACCAATGGTGGTGGCGAACACCTTTAATTCCAATACTTGGGAGGCAGAGGCAGGCGGTTCTCTATGCGTTCGAGGCCAGTCTGGTCTACTGAGCAAGTGCCAGGACAGGCTTCAAAGCTACACAGAGAAACCCTGTCTAGAAAAACAAAAACAAAACAAAAAAAAAATGCTTTATTTAAACTAACCATAGTGATCCATACATCTGAAATCAATCAAACTGGTGAGTGAGCAAAATGCAATTCACACTATACTAAAGTTCAATAGTCATCACTGCACTACTGAAGTGTAACGACGGGACAATACAAAGGTTTTAGAAAGAAAGGCAAAACTGGTGGTAAGCCTGGTGCTGCATACCTGGGATCCCAGCACTCAATAGGTGGAGACCCGAGTTCCAGGCAGCCAGCTGTACTATCAACCTCTTCTCTAAACAAGTACTTCTTAATTATGAAAAACACGGGGCTTTGCTTTGTTATTTTTCCAAACTACACGAATAGTAGATTTTTGCTATCCAAAAACCCATTTCAGAGAAGAAAACAGTAGCATGTTTTGTACCTAAACACGTGACAGACCGCCCAGATGTGACACAGAAGGAATATAGGAATTCCTGCCACGGTCAAGACTTTTATTTGGAACACGATGTGATCATGAGAGTCTGCACTTTCCCGGGGAGTTCCATGCTTCTAAAAAAATTCACGATAATTGTCACAGTTTCAGGGAACCGGTGATCTGGGAACATAGGGGACTCTGCCCGAGCTCTGACAGGCTAGGGCTGATACACGCTGAAACTGTGTTACAGAAACGGTCGCTTCCGGAAGTCATTGCGACAGGGGAAGGTCTCCACTGCTCACGTGCAGGGCTCGGCTGAACGGGTCATGGGCGCCGGGCCCAGAACGGGCGGCGCGGGGCCCGGAGCTTGCACAGGTTTCGGGTCCCGCCTCGGCCTTCAGCTTGGTCCCCGCCAGCTCCTACCCAGAACACCCAGGCCGCGCACCGCGGGGCTGAGAGAGGGGAGGCTGCGTGGGGACGGAGCCTGAGCCCGAATCGCCGCATCCCGGCCAGGCCGCGCCCGCTCGCTCACCTTGAGCTGCCCCACCAGCCGCAGAAAACGCAACAAACTGGCTCCGTGTCCAGAGGAGGCCGAAGCCATGCTGGAAAGCACCTGAACGGAGGCCCGCAGCCGATCTTGTCCCCTCGGCTCCTCCCTGTCCCCTTCGGCTCCTCCCCGCCCCCCTCCGGCTCCTCCCCACCCTCCTTACCTCCTCCCTGGGTGGACCATCTTATTTCTTTCGACAGCTAGGGCTTGGACTTTGCATGGTCTGTGATAAAGTAACCGTTGTCCACTTTCACCTGGATGGTAGTTTGATGCTAAGAGGAGAAGAGCCTCAGGAGAAAGAGGCTGGATATTGCCTGCAAACCTCGAACTTAGAAGTTCAGTGTCTGATTGGCCTGAAGTGCTAGCTCTAAGGAGCTCCACTTACATCCACCCCCATTTAACAGAGGCACTGGGTACAACTATGAAGGCGGAAATGAGTGGCAGACATACCGGGAGACTTTGGCGGAGGCAGAAAATGGGCTAGGATCACAACCTCTTAATACCTCAAGTACTGATGCATTCCCCCCCCCCCCCCACACACACACACAAATTATCATCACCTGCTTGGACCATACTTGTTTCCGATGACAACTAAACAGTACTAGCTTCTAAAGGCAGTTCATGGATATGGGCAAGATTCAAGGAGAGATGGAAGTGAGGGAGTATGTGGGAATTCCAGTTTTATTTGTAACAGGTAGGCTTATTAATATACATGCCGTGGTCCTGATGAGCTAGATATGGTTTATCACTGTTTCTTACTACAAAACACGTCTGTCCTGTCTTCCTTTTGAGTCAGACTATTGTACCAGGAACTATGCTAGAGAATTTCACGTCCACCATTGCGTGCATAATCATCAAGGTAAAAATATAGGTATAGAGTAGATTCTACAGAATGCTAAGCCAGCATCCGTGAACAAGACCCAGTATTATAGTCAGCTCCACAGTGGAGTTTGAATGTTGGGGTACGGTGTAGTGATGGAGCACAGCAGGCCCGAAGCCCCAAGTGATCTCCAGCAACTGTTTGGATTTCTATAAAATAAAAGCCCAAGCTTCAGATGCCAACACTCACCATGCTGCCTTGCTCTGCTAAGTTCATGTGTTGAAGACCCTATTCCTGTTTCTATTATTGTCCCTATCTGCTTTCTCCCGATAGATGACACCGGTAGGCGCTCCTCCATGTGCCCCCAGAGTGTTTTGAATCTGACGTCATCACAGTCAACATGCCTGTGAAAGTGGCTCTTCAGATTATAAAACCTGTCTGGACATAATCCAACAGGATTCCAGGGATCTTAAATAGCACCTTGTTTTCCTCTCTAGTTCGCAGTGTGAACCTGGGAGAAACTGGCCTGAAAACTAGGCAGACTAAAACTTCATGCCGTGGCCAACTTTATTCAGCGACCAGACAGTTTATACTCTGAGGGTTAAGAAGAGTCACCCGAGTGAAGTGTACAATCACAAGGGCAAGCTGGATGTAGCAAAACTGTGCTTTTCTTTCTTTCTTTCTTTCATTTTATTTTTTATTGATTTTTTAATTGAGCTCTACATTTTTCTCTGCTTCCCTCCCTGCCTCTCCCCTCCTCTTCAAGCCTCTCCCAAGGTCCTTATGCTCCCAGTTTACTCAGGAGAGCTTATCTTTTTCTACTTCCAAGTAGATTACATCTATGTGAGTCTCTCTTAGTGTCCTCATTGTTGTCTAGGTTCTCTGGGATTGTGGTTTGTAGGCTGGTTTTCTTTAAAAACTACCTATGAAAAAGTACGTGTGATATTTGTCTTTCTGGGTCTGGGTTACCTCATTCAAAATGATGTTTTCTAGCTCCATACATTTGCCTGCAAAATTCAAGATGTCATTATTTTTTTTCTGCTATGTAGAACTCCATTGTGTAAATATACCACAGTTTCCTTATCCATTCTTTGGTTGAGGGGCATTTTCAGGTTCTGGCTATGACAAACAATGCTGCTATGAACATAGCATATGTATCTATAATAACAACAGCTGGAGTAAATTCTCTCCTCTGCGACACACCTGGGAAAAGCAGGAAAACACATCCAAGAACAATTTTATGTTTTGAAGAAACCGAGGTCACAAGAGTCTTCTTGCAGTTTCTCCTAAGCACTTAGGACTCCCCTGACACAACTCCATTCTTGGACTATGTTCTGGCAGCACCTATCACTTACATCAAGATTTATCAATAAAAGGAGATCATTCCTATTAGAATAGGAGCACAGGAAACAGGTTGGGGGACAGGGAAAGATCTCATGGGTGCCATGTCTTAAACCCCTAGCATTACTTAAGGATCCCTTGTAAAGGGACGCAGTGGTTTTCAGAGATGTAAGTAAGCCTCAGGAGTTTAATGCAACTTCTGATGGGCAAAGAGTGCTAGTGGATTATCACTGTGCAGATTGTGTATTGTCCCTAGAGAAGCAAGGCAGTGTAGACCGGAAGGGAGTACCACGGGCACTCTCCTGCTGACTTCAGTCTCCTTGCTTGTGTAGCAGCTATTTAAAGTGGGCCATGGAGTTACAATCACTATTATTACTATGTTGTCTGCAAAGAAATTTGCTCAAGGCAATATCTACAAAATAGCTTATTAAAAAATATTTCATACTTTCAAGGACTCACTCATTTTCTTAGTGATTATAAGTTCTCCAAAGGCAAAGGCTTTACAGTGCAACTAATGAGTACTGTAAGACCTAATCCTGAGGCTCCAAACGCACCCCAGAAACACTGTTCAGGTCCATAACTGCATTAGTTACTCTTTTGTTTCTGTCGCTGCGGGGTGTGCCCCTTGGACTGTGTCTCACTGTGATGGTCACCTTTAATGGTCAAGGTGACACAATCTAGAATCACTTGAGAAAAGTATCAATGAGGGGACAGGTGATGTAGATTGGGTAGGCCTGGAGGGACATCTGCGAGAGACTGTCTGGATGATGCAGGAAGACCCAGCCTGAAAGTGACTGCATTGAAAAGCACAAAGCCAGCAGAGCGGCAACCGGGCACACACTCACCCGTTGCTCGTTTCTCTTGACTCTGGATGTGCAGAGACGATGTGACTGCTTCTCTAGGCACTGTGAGCTGGACTGTGCGCTAAAACAAATCCTTTCCTCCCTTCTGTTGTCTGTTCTCAAGGCGTTTTATCACAAAGTCCGAAACAAAGCTAGGGCGGCCTTTTCTGTGCTTCCTGTCCATGAGGATGCTCGCCTTCACCACCCGCCCCAACCACGATGGATGAGCCTCTGACACCCTGAGGAAAAAAAATAAAGATTTCCTTATGTAAGATGTTTTTCTCAAGCATTTGGGAACACTGGCACAAAAGCCTGATAAGTACAAAGAAAAACCAAACCAAATCCTATGGGGTTTAGATTACAGTTGGGGGAGAAGACTTACATGAGGGGATGCCCCAATATGTCAGGTGGTGTGATGTGACCACTGGTTGTCAATTTAATCAGCTTTTTAAAAACACTTAGGGAATTAAAGAAGCACGCTAGACAGAACTGACTTAGAAAACCCTGCCCTGAACGCAGATCCAACAGGTGGGAGAGCCTGACTGTGTAAGGAAAGGGACAGAAATGGAAAGAGTGTAGTCATATTCTCTCTCTCTCTCTCTCTCTCTCTCTCTTCCTCCTCCCCTCTCTCCCCCTCTCTTCTCCCTTCTACCCTCTTTGCCTGCCTCCCTCCCTCCCTCCCCACCTTCGTTTTCTGACACGGGGACCACTCTGCTATGCCATATCCTTGCCACCATGGTAAATTAAAACCCTGGCACTGTGAGCCAAAATTAATCTTGCCTTCTGTTTCATCACAATAACAAGAAAACTGCCTAATACAGATAGTTAGACGTACGGGGGTGGGGGGGATAAGATAGCTGGGGATATGAATTATCAGTTACATAAGGTACGCTGAGGCATTCCCATTCTAAAGTGATATTTGAATAGTGTATCCATGTAAACAAGCAAGGCAGGGGGACAGCTGGGAAGAGAAGGTTAGGAGAAAAGACTTCAGCGGGCAGAAGACTAGGTGGGTGAACACAATATAAACACTCAGAAGTCAAAGTACACGCAGTACTAACTAGAGAAGTTGAGACAAGGGCAGAGTGGAAGGCAATGAGATGGGAAGGCTCTGGTCTCATTGTTCATCCTTGTCCATGGAGCGACAGGAGGGCATTGACTGTGAACAAGTGGGGGTATGCACATATAGAAAATACTAATGTAGGAATACTACCTTCATGCTTTAAAAAAGAATTTCTTTTAGGTGGATGATTGTTTTAAAGATAGAAGACATTCATGTATGTTCATTTTCTGATGGAAGTGATTTAAGAAATTATTTATATATATATATATATATATATATATATATATATATAGAGAGAGAGAGAGAGAGAGAGAGAGAGAGAGAGAGAGAGAGAAGTGCTTGGTTGTTGTTAAGAAGAAAATTGTTACAGGTATCCCACCAGAGAAGACCCCTCAGCCACAGTTTCTGAAAGTCTTTATTCTAGCCAACTGGGGCTACACCCAAGTGTTCTTGGACTTAGGTATAGCCTCAAGTGTCCAGAGTACAGGCAAAAAGCATATGGTGGCATCTTGGTCAACAGCTTCAGGAGTAGTAGGCAGAAGCAAACAGTTTAACAGGAGCTGAAATTAGTTAGCTAAGACATCATGACCTTGGGTTCCTAGAATACAGTTGGGCAATTTTCCATAGAATTCTCCATCAAGGAAATTACATTTTAGTTAAACCTGAAAAGGCCTCAGCAAGCATACAAGATGGAGGAACCTCTGCACTGCATACCTTGCCCTGTCATGAAAGTCTAGTGTACAAGACGAAGGGTTCACCCATAATACAGGAGGAAGGCACAGGAAGTGATGGCTATTAGTGGCAGATGCGGTCATGGGACATCGTAGCTGTCCTCCTCTAATTGCTTCTGTTTTCCTACCTCAAGGAGCAGCCCAGTTTAGGCCAAGATATGTTGTAGTAAGAGAATGTGACTTTCTGATCTGTAGCTTCACAGCTGAACACATCAAAGGTTTATTTCTCCTGCTGAGTGCTTCCCCACCCCACCGCTGCCATTTCTCTCTTACACAGGGTCTCGCATCCATGCAATAAAAACATTAGAATCAGCTAGAGGACACTATTCTGATCTCATGCAAGGACTCTGTGCCAACCTCTCTTGCCAACACATGGGTGAAGAAGTACAGTTGGTTTTTAAAACCTGTTCTTTAGAGGACTATGTGACCTTTCTTATGCATATGATCGGTGAGATAAATACCATTGCTATGAACAGTTTTCAAAGGTCCTGTGAAATGCCGTCTTCCCACGGATAGGAGGTCTGAAGCCTTGTGAATGGAGGGGAAGGAGACACTGGAGGATTGAGAAGGAGAAATAAAACAGTTGTTTGGGGAAGTGTTATTGCAACAAGCTTAAATATGATTAAGAATCAAAGGACTATGAAGGAAAATGTGGTTAGGATGGTGAGATGAGCCATCTCATGATGACTTGTGCTGACAGCAAAAGGGAGATCCGGAAGCAGTGTTGTCAAGTGTGCCAGAGGAAATGCACAAATGCAAGCCGAGGGGAGCAAATATTGGGATTTCTGATTTGCAGACTATATGAAGCGTGGTCTGTGCATGGGTGCTGTGAAGCAAAGGGACTCCAAGCTGGGTGCTGAGTGTACGAGTTCCTTCTCACTCTTCTTCCCAGCATCCCATTCTCCTCTGCCTGCTGTGATTGGATTTCCTTAGATCCTTTTCTTGTTCACACAGAATTGACATAGACATCATGGAAAATGTACCTGTTATGGTTTGGGTCTGGAACACCCCCCCCCCTAAGATCCACAAAGCAAAGGTTTAGTCTTTAGCCTTCCACACTTCTGAGAGCCTCTCTAGAGGGATTATTTCCTTGAACTCAAGTGCATGCTTGAGGAGTTTGAGAATAACCTGAAATTGTCTTGAAGCTTTGCTGCCTTTGAAGGTTTTTCCTGCTGCTTAAGTGCAGCAAATGGCTGAAAAGAAATAGATCAATCTGATAAAATTATTACAGCAAATGTTCATTGAATATACTTTAGAAATCACGTAAAGAATGAAATCTGGCCAGGTGTGGTGGTGCACAACTTTAATCCCAGCACTGGAGACGCAGAGGCAGGTGGATCTCTGTGAGATTGTGGCTAGTCTAGTCTACAGATTGAGTTCCAGGACTTCGAGGGCTAAGCAGAAAAACCCTGTCTCAAACCCACCCCCTCAAAAAAAAAAGAGTGAAGACCAGTTTTTTTCTTGTCTCTCAAGACAAGAATTACTGCCTCTGTGAGCTAAATCTTTCTAGATAAAAAAGATGGCATCTGGTTTTGTTCATAAGCTTTGCCTCTGCTTTGTCAATATACCCAACAAAGACAATTTAAAGAAGAGTTTATTTGGCTTCAAGTTTGAGGGTTCAGTTCCTCATGGCAGGGATGGCAGAGTGGCAGGATTGTGAACTGGTCATGCTCAATCCACAGGAAGCAGAGCGTGAATTCTGTCATTCAGCCACATTTAAGGGAAGTCTTTCTACGTTTATTAGCCCAATCTAGAGACTCTCTCACAATCATTCCCAGAGGTGTGTCTCTCCCCAAGTCTTACCCTGTCAAGGTGATGATTAAAATCAACCATAACATTGTAACTAGAGGCTTTTTGTCCCACCCAGTGCCACAACTGCTTTTAAAATAACTATTCAGAAACTTAATTTTAATTATAAATGTTTGGCCAATGGCTCAGGCTTATTACTAGCTAGCTCTTACATTTAAATTAACCCATTTCATATTAATCTGTGTATTGCCACATGTTTGTGGCATTACCGGTCTGCAGGCATGTTGTTCCTTGGGAGGCTAGCCGGCGTGTACAAAACTCTGCCCTTCTTCACCTGTATCTCTGCTTGGGTTTCCTGCCTGGCTCTATCCTGCCTTGCCTTAGGCCAAAGCAGCTTTATTTATCAACCAATGAGAACAACACATATTCACAGTGTACAGGTTTCTACAGCAAATGTTTTATATCGGTTTTCCTTAACCCTTGATAATTTTTGCTTCAAAGGGACAACTGCCAATGTTTTAAGATGTTTTGTTTTTCACAAAGTGGGATCCAGTGCACAAAAAGTCCTTCTATAACAAGAATTACTGAGCACAACATATCAAAGGTGCTCAGATAAAGAAACTGCATTCTGTAGATCCAAAAAAGAAGCTCTCGAATTTGCATCTTTTATATTGTTGATGAGGCACGATCCACAGAAAGCTGATTTTGTGGGTGTATTTTAAAAGAACAAAGGAATAAACAAGTTTTCTGTGACATTTCCATTTTGAAGTAGTATGGAATGGCTCTTTCCCCTGACAGACTCTGGGAAGATGAAGGGAATTACAAGCTGACTTTGATCATTTATGCAACTAGGTTAAAGTGGAGGAACCCGAATTAAGAAGATAGAAGTAGGATAAAGGAGCCGGAGAAGGAAAGAGTATCACAAAAGCCATGTTTGTTCAAGGGAGAGAGATGAGAGGGATTTGGCTTTGTTCTGCTTTGCCACTTTCTTGCCTGTGGCAGAGCACTGCAGTTCAGCTTTGAAAACTCAAAGGGTTCATGCAACTTCCCCATAGAGCCAGCCTGTAACTAAAGACCCAGGGCACAAGCGGCTAGGCTAAGATGTACCTCTGTTGGTAAGGTGCCTGCCTAGTATACAGGAAGCACTGGATCTGATTCCCAATGTTATATCAACTGACGAGGTAGCACACACCTATAATCCCAGCGCACAGGAGCTGGAGTTGAAGTCACCCTCTGCTGAGTGATGAGTTCTAGGCTAGCCTATGCTACAAGAGACCCTGTTTTAAAAGAAAAAACCAAGATTGGCTTTTTTCTAAAAGGAGTATCCAGGAAACCAAGTCTAGTGGGTGGAAGCAGAGGTAATGGTAACAGAATTGTCTCCATCCCTAAAACTAAGTGAGGGACAGTTTTGACCTGATGCTTCATGACACAGTCAGTTTTCACATCCCCACACACCCCACCATGCATGAACACAGAATGACTCTTCTGTTTTCGTTGTTGTTTTCAATTTTAATGATACGAATCAATGACCCCTTCCATCAGTCCCTGCTAAACCCTCAAATCTCCTCCATAGATGACCTTCTTTTGACACGATGTTCTGTTTTTGTGACTATTAAAGTTTGCAGTATATAGATAACCCTAAATTTTAATCACTTTTAACCCTAAAGTTAAGAACAGGTAAAGTTGAGCCAGGCACAGAGACAGAGCTATAATCCCAGCTCTCAGGATGCTGAGGTAGGAAGACCTATCCTAGGGTACATAGGGAGATTGTCTGTAAAAACATTGCCACACCATCATCCACAACAAAGAAATACAAATCAACTGCCATGAAAGTTCTTCCACTGCAGACCCCGTTATCTAGGGTAGCTTCAGACTGCATGTCTAAGGTATGGTTGGTTGCCCATACGTGTCTCAGAATAGACCACTAGGTCACTACTTTGTAATTTTCCATGAGACACAGTTGTTGCATTCACTGGGGTTACTGCTATTTATCACCCCATTCTATGGGTTAAACTTGAACTTTAATTCTCTAAAACCAAAGCTTTGGCTTGACCACATTATCTGTCCGTCTCAGAGGGAGCAGGGCAGGGTCCCCAGGGAATATATATATTATGTATACAATATTCTGCCTGTGTGTATGTCTGCAGGCCAGAAGAGGGCACCAGACCTCATTAGAGATGGTTGTGAGCCACCATGTGGTTTCCGGGAATTGAACTCAGGACCTTTGGAAGAGCAGGCAATGCTGTTAACCACTGAGCCATCTCTCCAGCCTCCCCCTAGGGAGTTTCACAGAGAACTTTATCCCTCCTTTTGATTTAGGGGTTTCTACTTTGTGAACTAGCAGGCATCTTAAATCTGGAGGCACAATCCTTCTCCAGCACTATGAAGTCAACAGTGCCTTTTGCTCACCAGTGGCATTTTCCTTTACATTATTTTTAAAGGAAAATTATTTATTTATTTCATTTACAGTGTTCTGTCTGTGTGTCTGCCTGCAGGCGAGAAGAGGGCACCAGATTTCATTACAGATGGTTGAGAGCCACCATGTGGTTGCTGGGAATTGAACTTAGGACCTCTGGAAAAACAATCCGTGCTCTTAACCTTTGTGCCGTCTCTCCAGTCCTTCCTTTAAAATTTTTTTGTCACTTCCTTGAAATGGCACTGAAGTTGAGTAGCTAGAATCCATGGGATATTAGTTCCAGCGATCTCTGTGGATGCCCAAATCTGTGATTCACAAATCCCTCATCTGAAATTGTAGCCAGTCTTTCTCTGTCCTGTCGGCCAGCTCCCAAATAACCACATGGACACTTACTATTAATTATGAATCCTTGGCCAATAGCTTGTTTCTAACTAGCTCTTATAACTTAAATTAACCCATATCCTTCAATCTACGTTCCTTTATGTGGCTCAGTTACCTTCACTTTGTAATGCCCATGTTGATTGCTTTGTGTGTCTGGTGCCTCCCCACGTCTTCATTGTTCTTCTTCCCAGAATCCTCTGTGTTTGGAAATCCTACCTCGCTATTAGCCATTCAGTTTTTTTATTAAACAAATCAGAGTGGCACTTTTTCACAGTGTACAGAAAGATTATTCTACAATATGAAATGGAAGTGTGTATGTGTTTATTTGTAACCTCTGAAGCGATCAAAACCATCCCTGCATTATTTATACTACTGAATGCTATGTAAATAGTTGGATTGTATGACTTAGGGGATAATAACAAGAAAAAGTCGATCATGCTTAGTGTAGAAACAATGCTTCCACTCAGATCTTTTGTTTTTTATAAAACAGATTCCTTGGGCCAGGTGTAGTGACAGGCTTTTAATTCCAGCATTTGGGAGGCAGAGCCAGGCAGATCTCTGTGAGTTTGTGACTAGCCTGGTGTACATAGTAAGTTCCAGGACAGCCTGGCACAAAATAAAACATGACTAATTCCTGTTACGTAGCCCTGGCTGGCCTGGAGTTGCTACGAAAAACCAAGCTAGGCTAAAATTTGTAATGGTTCTCCTGACTTTGCCTCATGAGTGCTGGGGCTATAGATCCGTGCCACAGATTTCATGTTTTTCATGTGTTTTTTTTGTGTGTGTATGCATGTGATATACACACATGTATGTATGTACTCAAATGTGTTTGGAGGCCTCGAATGTCGTTCTCAATACCTATTTACTGAAACAGGGCCTCTCAATCAAACTCAGAGCTCACCAATTGTCTACTTTAGCTGTCCAGATTATCCTAGAATCCTATCTCTTCCTTCCAAGTGCTGGGATTAAAAATGGCCACCATGCTTCCCTTTCTTTTACAAGGGTTCTAAAGATGTGACAACCACTCCCCATGCTCTCCTGGTGAGCACTATGTATTTTGAGCCACCTCCCAGCCCCCTGTCAAGGGTCTTTGACCTTCATCTAAATGACTCTGTGGATGTAAAACCTGCAGTTGTAGAGGGAACAGCTATCAACTATGTAGAGTACGTTATATTAAGTGAGGAAAGTTTCCTTCTAACAATGACTCGAAGAGAAGGTTTCTTCCTTTCTTCCAAGTACAGGGGATGTAGTAACTGTTGCTATTCTAAGGCATCCCTTGGTGAGTAAAGAATAGGTCTATAAGCAAGGTTTTTGCAGCATATCTTAGTTACCCCAGAGACCAAAAGTTCAGGAATCTTACTTATTTGGAACAGTGTGGAACTTACAGTTTTAAACAGTAAGAAAAGCTTTAAATGTGAAAACCAGGGAAAAGGCACATTTGGGGGCTTCTAGCTTTTGAACCATCAAAGTGAAATCCTAATTGGATTTGGCCCAACAAGACACTTGGCACTCAATGCTCTCCTGGTTTGATGTCCAGAAGAAAAGGAGCCACATCAATATCTCATGAGATCATAAAAGACAAACCACATCAGCCTGCCAGCCAAGGGCTGAAGACGTACGATGGAAAAGAGAAGTGAAGCAGAGCACAGGACCACAAGCATCAGAAACAGCGAGTGGTGAACACGGCAGTGGTAGCAAGCCTGACACAGGGAAATCACCATGGAGATGCCCGTGAAACCTCAGAGCTGTGCGAAGCCCTAAACTCAATCCTAGAGCCACAATAAGTGCCCCCCTCACCTACCCAAGCAAATAAAACCTGCAGGGAGTTAAAACAGCAAAGCACAGAGCATTTAAGCAGTTCCTTTTGAGTTGTGGAAGTGGAAAAGAGAACTCAAGGGGGTGGATATAAGATGCATCAGTGGAGTATGAAGACCTCTTCATGCATACCAGGCACTTTGCTGAAGGAACCAGAGGGACAGGAACAGTGCTGTGAGATTATGCCTCCTAGAAATGTTAGACCCCACACCTGTAAAGCCTCACCAACATGGCTGTGTAAACGTCATCTGGACAAGGATGGCAATAGACACACGAATGTGGAAGGGAGAGTGTTCAGGAGGCCGCAACCCTAGACAAAGAACAATAGGCAGCTAAGGAATGCTGGGAGCAGGATAAATAGTCTTCCTCAGGGAAGAGTACACCAATTGATTATCCAACACCAAATGGTCAGCCCTGAAAACATATATACATAATTAACATTATGCAGACTGAGCAGGTTGTATTTATGTATTTAGGAACACACATACACACACACACACACCACCACCACCACCACCAATAGTTAAAGAAAAAGGAGCCATAATCTTGAAAGAGAGCAAGGGGGTGGTGTGTGATAGAGTTTGGAAGGAGGAAAGGGATAAGGGACATGATGTAATTATATTAATCTAAAAAATATATTAAAAATGAGGATTCCTCCCTGGCATGCTCACAAGCCAGCCTTGTAGAAGATTCCTCAGAGACTCCCCTCCCAGGTGATGTTACATTGCGTTAATGACACAATCAAAAGTAACAACCACAGTAGGTCATAGTACAATGTATCACTTATACATTTTTTTTGTATACTCACAAGTAATCATGCAAATACTTCAGTGCAAAGATGTATAGTTGGTAACACTTGATAAGGTTAACACAGGGCTGTGTTACTAGTTCCACTGTTCTTTGTTTTCCTTCTAGCAATAAAATAGTTTACCACCAAATGTATGCCATAAGTCACCAGCAGAGCCTCCTGCATCTCTTCATTGTATGAAGACCCTATGTTGTGGGATCGATCTGAACCACCTAGAACTTCCTTTATGAATGCAAAGACATAGCCATGTCATGAATACTTGCCCCATCATACTTAAAAAAGACAAGTCTTTAAGTTAGTAACTGCTGTCAAGGCAAGTGCAGTTCATGGACACTCCCTTCCTTTCAAAGTTTTAGAGAATTAGGAGATGAGAAAGCCAACTATGAAGTTACAGAAAAAGACTCTGTTCTTTTTTTTTTTTTTTTGGAAATGTATTTTAAAATTTCTGAAATGTTTCTTGGGAAGTTTTATCGTGTTGATATGATACTACATGTAGTGTCTTGGGAGAAGATACTGCTTGAGCCATCTTATACTCCCAAAATCGAGAACCTACCAGAGTGTTCCTTTATCTACAGTGAGGATAAGATGGTGGTAGATTTAGAAAAGAGAGCTATAGGCAGAGTATGTTGTCAGGACTGAGATTAGCTCTGTTTTGCCAGCTGCTTCCCAAATGACTATGTAGAGACTTATTAATTATAAATGAGCTTAGCCAATAGCTCAGGCTTTTTACTACCTAACTCTTGTAACTTAAGTGAACTCATTTCTTTAATCTACATTCAGCATGTGCAGTACCTTCTTTCAAAATGGCATGTTTATCTCATGCTTTTTCTGTGTCTCTCTGCTACTTCTCTGACTCTGCCCTCCTTCCCAGCATCCTCTGTATCTTGCTGTTCTGTATAAGTATAGACCTCCTGCCTAGCTACTGGTCAGTCAGCTCTTTTCTGAAACCATTGAAGTAGGAGACAATGCATGTCAGACTTTCAGAATGATTCTTCCTTGTCCCCAAGGCCAGTGGCCACCTCAGTCAGTGCCATAGCTCAGCAGCAACATCTGTTCTTAACTTTCTGCATCTTCCAGTCACCCCCCCCCTCAGCTTTTAAACTTCCTTTTAAACAGGAGTAGCCATGGGCTGTATAAACTCTCAGCTGTTTCTAATTCCCTCCCAGACCCATTCTCTCCCAATAAATGACACATTGTAGAAGGTGTTTTACAACCTGACTTGTTAATAGATCCAGACCTCTCTTGCAACAAAGCCAAACAAAGCAATTAAGGTTAAAACACAAAAGTCACAGACACACACAAGAAAGATAAGCATAGACTTATTTACAACCCATGAAAGGAGCCAGACCGGCTAATGTGGAAAGTACCTTTTAACTCTAACAGTCTAACCTTGCAGGAAAATACCCTGCCCTGAAAGATCACACTACCTCAGGCTCGGTTATTTGGCCTTTCCTCCTCCTGGCAAACATAGTTTCTCTTCATGGGTTCCATACAGACTGTGAATGAACACTGGAGGGCTAACTAAATCCGCTCGCTTTTCTCTTCCTCGGTCATTCAAGACTGAATCATCTCTTTGTAAAACACTCTGAGGTTCCTACGTGACAACACTGAGTTAGAGAAGTCATCGTTGTCAGCTATGGGGTTCACTGTCACCCCTTAAAGATGGATAATTTTTCCTTAAGTTTCTGTAACTGTGATCTATCATTTCAGACTGGGAGAGAAAATCCTGACCGGTTGTGAAGGTCATGTTCAACCTTGAAAATGCCCAAAAGAATCTCATTGTTTTCTTGCATCGAGCCTGATGAATACATTAAGTAATTTCTGACTAGTCGTCAATATATGTGCACAGAGATGATGTAACAGCTCGAGGTAATAGTAAAACTCTAGGTGTTGACAAATGTATTGTGCTGTCCACAGTCCCTCTCAGGGTGGGGAGAGAGAGAAGGGGTGTGGGAACAAGTGGTGCACCCGAAAGAATTATGCGTATCTTCCTAGCTTCTCAGAAACACGGGAAGGAATGAATTGGAGGCAATTTTCAGAGCATTACCAAGAAACCGCCTGTAGTTTGGGGATTCAACCACAAGGTGGCACTATCTCATTAGCATTTTCTCCTCGGTTCTGAACCGTGGACTACATGAAGCATCCTTTTTTCTTTTTCTTTTCTTTTCCGTTCTTTTTCTTTTCCTTTCCTTTCTTTTCTTTTTTTTTTGTTTTTCAAGAAAGGAATTCTCTGTGATTTGGATGTATTCATCCTGGAACTTGCTTTGTAAACCAGGCCTTTCTGTCCCTCCTGAACGCTGGGAATAAAGGTATGCCCATGGCCGCTGATGTGGATTGAGTAAATATTTATACTCTCACTATGCTTCTGACTTTCTTCTTTCTTCAATCTCCATCATTCTTCTTCCCTATTTTTGCCTTTAGGAATATGGGCCAGTATTTAGGGATAAACATGCAGATAAAAGTGGCCATGTTGATAATAATCTTAACATATATAAATATATACATATGTATACACAAAAATACACACACACAAATTTCTTTTCTCTTCTTTTTTTTTGCGACAGTGTTTTTCGCTCTGTAGACCAGGATGGTCTTGAACTCACAAAGATCCACCTGCCTCTGCCTCTTGAGGGCTGGGATTGAAGGCGTGTGCCGCCACCACCATCTGGCTCGTAACAGGTAATTTAAGAGAAATAGTACTTGGCATTTTTTGAAGGCTCAATATATGCCTATAGGCATTCAAGGTATGGCTTCTTAGACTCTCAGAAACTATGCAAATTGCTTTCATTTATTTTGTGAATAAAGACACTGAGTTTGGAGATGAATTAAGCAGAAGAGACACCAATGGCCCAGGCTTATCTAACGTCAGACCATTTAATGATCATGCATGGAGCTTGAATATTGGGCACAGTGAGAGCAGAAAGTCCAGCCTTCATAATGTTCACAATCTGAAAGTGAAAACAGAGCACACGGACCAGCTTATAGTGCAAATGGAAAACATGTGCATGATATAATTATTATCCCCATAAAGTTTACAGGGTGTGAACTAGTACAGGAAGTGTAGGCTGCTGGGCATAGCGGCTCCACAGTGAGACCCTGTTTCAGAATAAAATAAATAATAAATAAATAGGGAGGAAAGAATGGAGGAAGGGAGGGAGGGAGGAAGGAAGGAAGGGAGGGAGGAAGAGAGGAAGGAATGGAGGAAGGGAGAGAAGAAGGAAGGGAGGAAGGAAAGAAGGAAGGAAGGAAGGAAGGAAGGGAGGAAGGGAGAGAAGAAGGAAGGGAGGAAGGAAGGAAGGAAGGAAGGAAGGAAGGAAGGAAGGAAGGAAGGAAGGGCGGGCAGTGGAGGTTTGCATACACTTACAGATGGAAGACACCAGAAGCCAACCGTTTTCTCAGAACTGACTATTTCTCAGAGGGCTGTTGTTCAGAAGCGAGTGAATGAGGAAAATAGAAAGAAGGAATTCTTAGAGCTTTGCCTTCACACTTGGGGATCCTTGCTGAGGAAGATTTTATTACACAATAATTTATTTGCTTTAAAATAAGTCAAAGGAGACTTGAGTCTTGTCCCTGCTCTCCCAGATCACTTCCCTCACACAAAGGAGGCGAGTGCTCATGCTGTGGAGACAGAGAGGCTGACGGGCACCTGTGTGCACACTGCGTCATCTCCATAGACTGCAGAGGGCAGAAGAGCTACGGGCTGGTGTCCCTCAGAACTCCAGGTGTCGGCATCTTCTCTAAATTAGCAGATGCCACACAGCTCCATCCAAAGTGGCAGACCACAGAGCTCGGTCTCTTTCCCTGGCATGAGAATTGCTTTGGCATTTCCTCAATTGGATTTATGTGTCAGAGAAGCTTCAGGTGCATTGTTGAATTTGGTGCTGACCATTATCCCATGAGCAAGGAGTTTTTCACTTTGTCTTACCGTCATGCCTGTCACACACACACACACACACACACACACACACGTTTGTAAATGAGTGGAGATTACTTGGCTTAAGTCACAGAACTGATTTGTATCTGATGCTGGGCTTGAACTTGAATGTTCACATCTTTATCAGCTCACCTTTCACCTGGAACAGTAAGAACACTCCCTTGCCATTATATTTAGAAAAAGTATATGGATGCCTAATATAGCAGGTGTGCATCCTACATTGCTTTAACCTCCTTACAAATGGTCCAAAGTGGTTTTTCAAACACGTTACAGGGCAGAAGAGGTTTACACAATGATTCATGTGTATAGGTACAGAAATCAGTACCTATAGCTTGTATGTTACAGAAAGCTGCTGCATATCAAAAAGATCGAAACTTTATTCGGAAGCAGCCTAGGACATCACAATCAGTTTTCAGACAGTCACAGTTTTGTTCTGCTACCCTCTAAGTTATAAAATGTAGGGAGCTCAAGTTGGGGAAAGAGTCGCTCCCCTTCAGACCCCACTGTGGGTGGGAGCGAATGGCTGTGTGAGTGGGGGAGACACATGACGTCACTGCTCTACTGTGGAGGACAGATTCCTTGCTCTAAAGAAGAGAGGCCAAGAAGAACTCTGAGATCCCTAAAACAATGAAGAATTATTCACAGCCTGAATAAAGCTTGGAAACTTAAAAAAAAAACCATCCAAAAAATGTTATGATTGATCCAGAATAAACAATACCATTGCTAATCATCCTTTTTAAAAATGGATTTCACAGATAATGTGAAACTATAGAAAAATTAGGTGTTTTTCTCAATACCCAGAGATAGCCACAGTGGCCTTCATTATTAAAGCACGTTGCTGTACAACTCAGCAGTTTCTCCAGCACGCTGTAAAACAAAGTGTTTGTAGGTGGTTTCCCCTTACACTGTCTGTACTCTGGCTGCAGGAGGCAACACTGGTGTCTTGCTGAGAGATGGCGCCCTTGACCAAAAGATGACTGTAGCGAAGTTAAGCCAGCAGCAAAAGCCCTGTGTGTGTGCGGGGGGGGGGGGGGGGGGGGGGGGGGGGGGCGCCTGTGGGCCCTGGATTCTTCCTGCATTACTTCGTTCCTTCTCTTTAAGAGGGGACATGTGTTCATAAGTGTAAATAAATAAAGCCACAAAAAATTTCTTTGGATGACAAACTCAGTTCAGAATTAAAACGGAGGAGAGCGAGGAATCTTAAATGACTCCTCTTTTGTGCCTTACTTAAGTTGATTTTGTAATTTAGATTCGTCTGTTGTGAGGAGGTGGTGGGTTTTTAGGTCAGAGTTCATTTTTAAGGACCTGGGAGCCATAGCCCTGTGGTAGCAAGAGCACATGGGGCTTCGTGTTCTCAGAGAACTTCCAAGACAAAATAAGCAAGCCTAGCAACAAAACCCCAAGCACAGTACGAACTGCACCTTGGGGCTTAACACACCACAGTTCAGGTTTAATACAGAACATGGAGAGAGAGCAAAGTGCAAGAATTCTTTTCCCTAAACCGGTGTAGGGAACACGTGTGATACATGCAGGTCCGAAGCCTCTTCGTGAAACAGATAACATCGGAATCTTCCTGTCACTTGGAGCTCCGGTCATCTCTGCAGTGGATGGACGAGTATCCCCAGTGAATGCTCAAAGCCTCCAGAGATGAAGCAATCAAGTCTGTCATGCGCCATCCCAGCCCTGACTATGCTCTCATTATATCGTTCCGGTTTTGGTAAAATAAAATTTATTTCCCTAAAACTTTTACCTGAATTAAACAACAACATCAAAAACGTATGAACAAAACAGGACTTCAAGAACTGCAGCGTCTGCCATGTACTAAACCTACCTGCCTATTAGGAATTAAAGGTCAAGAAATCATAGGGAATTTGACCAGATTTGCGGGATTATTTCCTCCTTTCTCCTAAGCAATAAGCTATGCTCTACCAAACCCTGACATTCTACTGCATGTATATTAGTATCTCAGTGGAGCGAGGGACTGTAACCCGGACAAGGCTTCAAGTGGCTACCCACCACCAAATGTTTAAGTGCCATGTCCCTAGTGGTTCTAAATTCCCATAGAAGTCTAGTCTGGTTTCAGCAGGGTTCAGGTCAATATCTGAGAACCATTTGGAGAGACCATCCCACCACACTCTGTGCCTCTTCAGGCTTTACAAACGTGCCGCAGAATGCAAACTCGCACCGCGCTATTCCTGAATCAAAGATTGCCTCGAGAAAAGCTATTGATAGCAGCTGTAAACACATCTGTGGTTAGTGCGACCAAATCCATCAAGCAGAACCATTTGGAGGCAGCCGAGGTGATGAGCAGCGAGAAGCTTGAACTATGAGGATGTGGGTTTCCCGCTAGAACATGGACTAGGATGAGCAAGCTGAAGCGGGAGTAAGGCAGAGAGGAGAGAGAGGTGGGCGGACTGCCCCTTCTTGTCATTTTTCATTAGAAGACATTTCAATAAATTGTCCATTGAGAAAGTTGCAAAGAAAGTAGAAGAAAGGATAGCCTGTATTGATTGTCAAAACTCAAGATTTAAAGGCAGAGGCAGAGGGAGGAGGAAGAAAAGGGAAGCACAGATAAAAATCATTCCAGTCTCCAGAGTTGGAATGCTTATAATGCAAAGAGACAGTTGCATTAAAGGATTAGGCCCCACGGCCTGATTAACATCATTTGATCTTCTGCTATTGAAAAGACCCAGTGTACTTTCAAAGGCAGTGGGCTTTTTAAATAAAACCAGGAGTGTGGGCTAACAGAGCACCCCTAGAAGAGACAGCGACTCAGTGTTTGGCTGCTGATGCTTTTTTCTTTTTTGTTTTTGGTTCTACCTTCTTCATTATGGTCAGTTTCCTCTTCTCTGCCAGTAGGGGCTGTGTGTAAGTCTGAAAATTTGGGCTCTGCAAGATGTACTATGATTAGAACAAACACTTATAAATGCATTATGACCCTCCCTGGTCAGGACAGAGTTTGGGCCATGCACCTACCACGAATTTCATAACTTTGGCACATCTTCCACTTTGTTCCTGGTTTTACCCGTAAAACACTTATTCTCCCTTCTGTCTGCTGGTTAACCAATAAGCAGGAAAATTGCTGTGACATGGGTTAGCACACCTCTACACTCTCTTGTTTTCATCATGTACTTTATCTTTGTTTTTTTCTGATTTCTTACACAAATTTTGGTGTTTTTCCTGAACTTGAGTGGTCTTTGAATGGCCCATTTTTCCGTGAGCTAACTTGGTAGGGGGCTGTGGTTGGAGCATCTCTATGTTTATGTTGTTATGTCAGGGTGGCTAGGCTGTGGGATGAGGAGGGCTTCTGGTTGCTTCAGAGTGCCAAACATGAACCTATCTGGTTCAGTCTCTGTGATCCATTCAGTTCCTGCCATTACTGCCAAGGCAACTTACAAAGGAGGATTGTAATCGTGATGGGTTTCCCAGCAATGACTGGACAGGAGCAACCAGAGCACTGGCTTCTGCCCTGTTGTAATAGGAGCGGGCTGTTTCCCGCCACCCGGCTAGCTTTAGCCAAAATAATTACACGGAAACTGTATTCTTTTAAACACTGCCTGGCCCATTAGTTCCAGCCTCTTATTGGCTAGCTCTTACATATTAATCTAACCCATTTCTAATATTCTGTGTAGCCCACGAGGTGGCTTACCAGGGAAGATCTTAACCTGCGTCTGTCTGGAGTGGGAGAATCATGGCGACTCCTGACTCGGCTTCTTTCTCCCAGCATTCTGTTCTGTCTACTCCGCTTACCTAATTTTATGTCCTATTAGGGCCAAGCAGTTTTCTTTATTACTTAACCAATGAAACAACAGATAGAAAGATGACCCCCCTCCATCACTGCCCTTCACAAGCGAGACCCTGACCTGAACCGCACCAATGGCGAGAATCACACATCCCTTAAAGTCTTGCTGGGATGAGGTCCTAGTGAAAGGATCCCCTCCCTCTCAAGCTGGTTTCTTCCCTTGTTGGTTTTTGAGTGCAATCACCTTGGGTAGTAATCCTCATTAAAAGCTACCAAGTTAAGTTTGTCATTTGGAAATAAGTATTATGGGATGCAATGCTTTGGAGAATTGGAAACTGAACAAAAATGAAACACAGTAAAAATGTAAATCTAAATTGAGTAAAGCTTTGAAGAGAAGACACAATCATCGTCTAGCTAGCTGCAAGTATTACAAGACTGAATTTAGGCTTCTTGATACAGACTCCTCAGCTAGGAAGTGGAATTGTTTAAACACAATCTAAAATTTTCAGTATGCAACTTGAAGGCTTCCTTTCTGGAAGGAGACAATAACATCCCAAATGCCAATTTGAAAATAGCAGTAAGTCAACAGCTGGACACAGAGTCAAGCCCAAAGGTATGTGCATTGCTGGAAGCTCAGGAACACAGTTAATACATTTGATAAAGGAACACGGCATGACATCATTGCTTTGCACATAAGTACAAATCAAATGAATGGGATACCAGGATCGCCTACTTTTCTTTTTTTTTTTAATTTTTTTTATTAATTTATTTATTTATTAAAGATTTCTGTCTCTTCCCCGCCACCGCCTCCCATTTCCCTCCCCCTCCCCCAATTAAGTCTCCCCCCAGCCCGAAAAGCAATCAGGGTTCCCTGTCCTGTGGGAAGTCCAAGGAACCTCCACCTCCATCCAGGTCTAGTAAGTTGAGCATCCAAACTGCCTAGGCTCCCACAAAGCCAGTGCGTGCAGTAGATGGGTAAATTACCAAATAGTAATATTCCATCTGCTGGGGGGGGGGAACGGGTAACTAGATCCACAGTTTTAAAAAACAACTTGACAAAATCTTAATCTTTCCCTTTGACTTGGTTGCCCTAATTCATAGAGTACATTTTGCACATACACGGGTCTTATAGGTAACATTTTATTAAAGATTAGAATAAGTATAATAACAACATAGCTAATATCATGAAAGAACAAAGACTCCAAACAAATGAGAATAAGAGGATAATCGTCTAGCAAATTGTCAAGTGAAACCTAATTGTAAATCCACATGAAGGGATATCATATAGTTATTAAAACAGAAGTTTCCAAAGATTCTTAATGGGATCAAACATTAGGTGAAAGGGGAAATTATAATTGAGGAGGAAGCAGTGAGCTTGGCATATTATAGCAACAGTGAAAGACCCGAATAAATTCAGACCCCTATAGCAGAAAGAGTAGAGCCCAAAAAATCTAGTAGGGAAAGAAGAACCAAAAATCTAGGTTAGCCGGTTTAGTGACTCTCTTCCAGGAACTAGCTGACCATAAAGTTAGATTATAATCTTGAGAAACAGAGAGTTACCCCCTTATGATTATCACTAGTATTTTCAGAATTTTCCAATGACGCCCTCCCTACCCCCTTTGGGTTATTGGCTTATGGTTTCTTCCCTTAAATACCCCTTCTCCCAGATACTCAGGGTCGGAACTCTACCCCTGAGTGAGAAATGAGTTTCGGCCCTGGGTGCACTGGTTCCTGTACTGTCAATAAACCTTGTGTGATTGCAGCAAGCACTATCACTCTCTCGTGAGTTCCTGGAGGGTTGTGTTATCCCGAGACTTGAGTGAGAGTCTCCCCGCTCCGGTGGTCTTTCATTAGTAATCTTTATTTTCTTTGGTGGGATTTAAGCTAATTTTACATTGTTTAGAGCTCAAGGAGATTTGACCAGATAAATTTTGGGGTGCTTAAGTTTTCAATCCTATTCTCAAAGAAAATATATCGATTTTATAATATCACAGAAAAACTGAATTTTCTCTTAAAAGCTTCCTTTTTTGATGTGTGTGTGGGGAGAGGTTGCGGGTGTGTGTGCATACATGTATGAGCTTGTGGAAGCCAGAGGTTGGCTTTGACCATCTTTTTCGGTTGTTTTCTACTTTATTCTGAGAGAAAAGGTCTCTTACTGAGTCGGGAGGTCGCGGGTCTTGGCTAACCTGGCTGGCCAGGAAGGCCCGGGGATCTGCTTGTCTCTGCCTCCCAGCGCTGCAGCTTCCGGTAAACACGTGAACACGTGAACAAGCTGCTACACCAGGATTTTACGTGGCCAGAGGGATCTGAACCCAGGTCCTTAGGGTTATTCAGCAATTCTTTGGGTCCCCACTCTCTGCTTTTCTTTGGAGAGATTTAGAAGGATTCTAAAGCTCTACCTCCCTTACTCCCAGGGAGCCTTTGACTCAAACACAATTCAAAAGAAAAAGGGGGTCATTTTGATGCTGATTAGACCGATGTCAGTTCCTTGATTTTCTTCTCCGTCCACCCAACCCGGCTGCCGCGGCTCACGTGGGTGCTGTTACTCTGGGAAGCTGCGGTAGGACTGAGTGGGCTAGATGTGGCGACAGATTCAGGATCTGGAACCTTGTGCTGTGACCTTCGTTATTAAATGGCTAAGCCAAGGTGCTCCGGTGGACTGGCAGCCCAGCTGAAACTCGCGTGAGAACCAGTAACATCAACTTTTTTCTTCCTTTCGCTCGAAATCCTTTCCAGTTTTTAAAACTTAATATAGAAGACTTTTCCTTATGAACATCAAAGGAAGCGCTGCTCCTCTCCTGTCTCCTTGGCTCAGCTGTGCCTCTCCCATCTCACTCCTCTGGCTGGCAATTTGCATGATTTGTTTAGGCTAGAGGTAAGAATAGGATCTTGACTTATGTTAATAATGCTAGCCTCAGACAAATGAAGGGTAGGAGGAGCTTGTGGACCTGCAGATCTCCACATTTTAGAAATCTCATCTGCCTTCTAGGCCTAGAATCATATTATAAATAAGAACCTGGAGCTGTGTTCCACACACGCGCTTGCCCTTTATGTCATAGACCAGGAACCCAGGACCAGGGAGTTCCTTCCCAAATGGTTCAGGGTTATTCCAGTCTTCTCCGGTCTCTGAAAGTGCCTTGCACCACAGGCTCAGATGGGAGAGGAAGGGCACCCTGGAGAGGGTATGGAAGCAGGAATATGTTAGAAGCTTTCGTGTACAGCTCGACAGGGAAGTATTGAGGTTTAGCACAATGTCTCACACGCTATTAGTAATGAGTACTATTCCTAATTCTTCTCAGAGCATGTTATTATATAACATCTTCCCCCTTGAGAGAGAAAGGAAAACAATGACCATGAGAATTTAAGATTCTAGAGCAAACTACTCTTATTTTACTTTTCAGCGTAATTTATGATGGAATCCCCCCACCCCATAACTTCGCTATTGTCCTGGCCAAATTCCAGTACTCTGTATTCAAGCTAATCATATTCCTCCCCCACTGGATACATTATTCTTCACTTCCCCCATAAAAATCATCATGTTGTACTTGTGAAACAAAATAGCTTCTGTGTTCTACCACGCATGCAAAAAAAGTTGCATTTCAATGAACTTCTGCATGTGAGGAATTTGATGGCTACATGGGAAGCTGTTGCAGAGAGCTTAGCATTTAATTGTGCATTTGGAGACTGGTGAATACTCCTCGCTTCTCAAGTAAGCCACTACCTTCACCTTCTGGACATTTTAAACCTCACCAGACCTGAGGTTTCATGAAGAGGCTTAGCCTGTGCTTCCTGCTCATCCGGAAGACTGTAGAAATGGGATATTTATAATAAAGTTGGGAAGAAAGACATAGAGGGAGCTAAGGAGCTGCTAGTCTTTCTTTTTTCCTAGATTTAATTCTATTGGTGTCTGAAATATCATTTTGAGTATTGGTTGGGAATATGTTTCTTGAGTGTACATCCTTTGGAATTGTGGGAGTGGCTAAAGAATAGGGGTAAATGTTTAGAAGGGAACCGATGCTTGCTTAGTGCTGCAGCATGGTAGGCAAATGTAAGTGAATCCACAAGAGCCCGAAGAAAAGGATACCAAAGATTTAGTAGGAAACACTCAGGAATAACAGCAAGCCATCTTGGTCTTTCTTATTTCCCTGGGGAAGCACCAATCCCATCTTCTACCACCACACAAGAGCGAGAGCAACCCCTCCTCTTTCCTTGTAAGTCGTCCATGCAGAGAAGAAGCCACGCCCTAAGGCTGGTACTGCATATCTATTGGAGGAATTGATTCCCAGAACACAGCATGGCTGGGGGTATAGTTGGATACCTTCAGAGAAGCCATGATGAGGGGTAGGGAAGGTAGTAGGGGGCTGGGAAACCTCACTGTAACCAAGAGAAAGTGCTAAGGACTCAAAGTCTTACTGACTTAGGAACCTGAAATCTTACTTTCAAGTTCTTTTTTACCTCTCCTGGAAATTTCAACTATTTTTTTTAACACTTTTGAAAATACTACTTCGAAATTTCATCTCTGCACAGCCAGAAAAAAAAATGATCATAAAGAAAAAAATGACAACAAAGGCCAGTGTGGGTGTAGGGAAAAGGGAATATTCACTGTTGGTGGGATTTCAAACTGCTCCGGCCACGGTGGAAACGAGTGTGAAGTACAGTGGTATATCATTTGTGTCTTAATAAATAAAGCTTGCCTGAAGGTCAGAGTGCAAAGCAGTCACACTAGTCAGTCATACAGGCCAGGCAGTGGTGTCACACACCTTTAATCCCAGCAGCCACACTAGTTAGCCATAGAGGCCAGGCGATTAATACCAGCACTAGAGAGAAATATGAAGTGGAAGAGACAGGAACACAGTGGAGTCTAGAGTCTGAGGTTTTGTGGAGACAGATGCAATCTAAAGACAGGATCTCCCCTTCAGTTTGATCATTGGTAGAGGTAAAAGAACTCTCTAGTGGCTGGATGCTTTGCTTTTCTGATGTTCAGCTTGAACCCCAGTATCTGTCTCTGGGTTTTTATTATTTGTGCTACAGTGAGGATTTCTCAGAAAGCTAAAAGTAGAACTCCAATATGATCTAGCTAGACAACTCCTTGGCATATACCCAAAGAGCCCTATACCCTGAGACAGAGACACTTGCACATCTAACCTCATTGCTGTTCTAGTCACAGTATGGCAGAAATGGAGTCAGTGAGATGCTTGTCAACTGATGAATAGATAATGGAAATGTGGTGCGGACACACATGCAATTCTATTCAATACAAGAGAAAATGAAATTTGCAGGAAAATGGCTAGAATTAGAAAAAGAAAAGCAAGCCAAGAGAAGTGACCCAGGTTTAGAAGGACATCTTCTCCCTCATATGTAGATCCTAGCTTTGGATTCTGTGTTAAAATTGGAGTCCGCGTCTGCAGGAGCTAGGGAAGAAAAAAGCAGTAATAAAAGGTTGGGGGCTGTGGAAGGACTTGGGATAAAGGACAGAAAAACATGATATAAAAGTAGATGCTAGGTCTGGAAACATTCAAAGAGCAGTAAGGGGATAAAAGGTATGGATGAGGAGGTTGGATCAAACAAAACCCTTGGGGGGAACCATAAAAAAATACAAAGGTAACCAAAAGATTTAAATATAAAAAGGCTTGAATTGAGGTACTCCCCATGAATGGATCATGCTGTTCCCAGAAGTCATAGTTCTTTAAACAAAATCCTAGAGATATTTCTCTATAAGTTGTTGGCCAAGGAATCCGAAGAGACTCCCAAAGCAATGGAGGCTGTTGCCATTGCTCTAGCCCCCCCCCCCCCAGACTAAATGATAAGACCCTGTTGCCAATGACATCACACAGATGAACCAAGCTGGAACTACACTGAATACTTCAACCCCACTGACTAGAGTTCATAGTGACAGAACTGCTGGCTGTAGTGCGGGGAACTGAGGAAGGGAAAAGTACTGTAAGTTTTACCCAGCTATGAGTTGTGAGTACCACAGTGTTGACCTGCTAGACAAGATATGCTGCATTGGTGCAATAGTGGCGCCCTTGTTAGTGAGGTAACCAACCACTCTGGATTTGAAGCCTGCTACATCGAAACAAACACAAATTTGATACTATAAACTCGGGCAAAAAAAAAAAACAACCCACAAAAGCTGTGGCTGGGGATATCATAGGCCCTGAGGTAGAGCTTGCTACTTATAATAAGTTAAATAATTATGAAGCCAAACTGTCCTCTAAATAATTACATTTATACTTAGGCTTGTGCTGTTGTCAATCTTGACCAGAGAAGCTTCTTTTCACAGGGGAGTATCAGTTAACATGGAAACTCATAACTGATCAAAATTCAGATAACAAATGACTGTTGAGTGTTCAGTCCTAATTGAGACACCTCTATCAATCTCTCTAAGAGCCAGGGAACAATATGGAAAATAGAGTGGAAAGATTACGAGGGCTGGAGGATATAGAGAAGAGTTTGGACTCTCTGGATGTGACAAGGTTGATGAAATCATAAACACGCAGCAGCTATGCCCTATGCCCTGATGAAAGACAAGAAAGTAGGACAGAGCTATCTGAGGTGAAGAAGGGGTTCTACAAGGTTGGAAGGGGATAAAAGAAGGTAACAGCATGAATACATTTACAATACAATTGCATGTCTGTATAATATCACCAAAATTAAATTTAAGAAACATTGCAAAAGAAACACCTCTGTTACATTGTACCTGTTTAGAAGGACTTTGTCATCATCTACTAACTCATCCCTTAAGCTCTGCTTCTACGCCCAGGATCCAGGCACTCCTTGGCTCTGCTTTCCTGTGCTCTGTGCACTTTGGAAATGGTGGTTGTCAACCCCTCCTGTTTGAGTATTTATTGAATTACTGCTTTTAGTTTAGGCTAAAAAAAAAGCCTTTCTCTTGTGCTTTTACAATCTAAACTTTTAGTCTGAGGTGGGTATGGTGTCAAGGGCTTGTAATCCCAGTATTGAGGAGACTGAGGCGGCAAGATCATGTTTGGAAAGCAGCTTGGACTACATAGATAGATCTTGTCTCACAAAACAATCAAACAAACAAAACCCCAAAACTTTCTCTCTGTCTAAAATGGTCATATAATATCCACTATGCTAAAGGCAATTTATAAGGAAAATTATGTGAGTTGTTTGGGTTCAAGCAATTATTTGGGGATGGAAGCATTTGAAAGATTCTTATGACAAATTGAGAGTTTACCTGATTGAGTCCAGAAAAGCATCCAAGCTATTTGTCGTTTGGTTTGTGTCTATTCAGGCAGAGCTTTGTTTTCTATTTATTGCCTTTGAGATAATAGAGGGGCTATGTGACACTGGGTTTCTATCCAGTTACTACCATCATTATGTGATGGGCATAATCCTTTCTACAAACTGAATGCAGACTGGTCTTTCCAGTATAGAGCCACTGACAGGAGGAGATTCTCAGTGGTTGTCTATATGATGACATTCCCACATGGTTTGGGGATGTTTTACTATCCTCCCTCAACTAGGAACATGAAAGCAAATCCCTGTTTCCAATTCCTGCAGCAGACTGAACTGTTTCACACACAATGAATGTTCAATTGGCTATACCCTTAAAGCAATAAGGATTGGAGATTCTAGTTGAATTGTTTTGTTGGAGGTTCAGTTAAACAGCCGGTGAATTATGATCTAGTTAAAAGACTACCTACCAACTTGATAGACCACCTGAACAAAACTGTGGCTAAATGAGATCCATACAAATATCAGAAGAGTGACTCCCTAAGTTGCTTGTTTGAGATCTGGACGTGAAATGCTTCCTGGAAGGCCTCATGTACTAGAACTGTTCCCCAGCTGGTGGTGCTGTTGAGAGAGAACTGAATCATGATGATGCTCACCTCATTAGAGGCATATATCCACACTGGTGTGTGACTGAATGGGTTATAAAGAGTTGGAACGGGGCCATGTTAGTGAATGCCTTTAATCCCAGCGCTCGGGAGGCAGAGGCAGGTGGATCTCTGTGAGTTCAAGACCAGCCTGTCTACAGAGTGAGTTCCAAGGTAGCTAGGGCTTCATAGAGTCTGGTTAGAGAATGTTAGTTACTGAGGCTGTATCTTTGAAGAGCACATTGTATCCCTAGATCCTTGGTCTCTGCATCTCTGCCTCCTGTCTATCATGAGGCAAGCCATCTGGGCCCCATCATGACGTTCTACCTTGCTATGCGTGAGCCCAGAAGCACAGGAGTCAAACTGAAAACACGAGCCCAAAGGAATCCTTCATCTTCAATTCCCCTCAGCTATTTTGTCCCAGCCAGAAAAGCCCAGCATGGAAGAGAACTTTGTTATCGCCAGAAACACACTTTGAAATCAGACCTAGATCTGAAGTGTGGGCTGGCTGTCTACTGGCTATGTGTTAATGGCCAAGGTTCTTACCATCTGAAACCTGTCATTGCCATCAACTCTTCTCATCAGCAAGCTGAAGAGAACATCTTCACTTTACTACCACATTCACTGTTCCTATGTTAATTACTATAAAGAGAGTAAAATGTTTAACATGCCTCGGAGCAAAAATACCCAATGAATATAAGCTGTTCTTTTTAAATTAAAAGAGCCATATACTTTGCTTTTATAGGTCCTGGTCAATAATATAAAAAAGATTATGTCTTAGTTAGGGGCTTCTATTGCTGCGATGAAACACCATGCCCCCCCCCAAAAAAGGTTCAGGGATGGCATTATTTGGCTTATACTTCCACACTGTATTCCATCATTGAGGGAAGCCAGGATGGGAATATAAACCTGCAGGAACCTGAAGGCAGGAACCGATGAAGAGACCATAGCGGGATGCTGCTCACTGACTTGCTCAGCATGGTTTGCTCAGCCTGCTTTCTTCTAAACAAGACCACCATCCCAGGGATAGCACCACCCACAATGGGCTGGGCCTTTCTCCATCCATCACTAATTAAGAAACTTTCCTATAGCTGGATCTTATTTTTTTTTTAAACATGATTTCTTCATTGATTCTTTGGGAATTTCAGGTCATGTATTCCAATTTTGCTTACCTCCTAGTCCCCCCATAGATGCCCCCACCCCTGCAGCATCTCCCCAAAAGAAAATAAAAAAATTCAAACCAACCAACCTAACAAACAAAAAACCCTGTTCCCTCTGTCTTTCCCACCTCTCCACCACCTCTTTATTTGACCTAATGGCCTTAGGAACTGTGGTGTGTCACACAGTAGACCCTTTAGTTCAGTCAGTTTCACTTGCAAATGTTCATTGCAATGAGTCATTAGCCTGGTTCAAGTGTCTGGTTTCCGGCACACGGTCATCACTGATCCTCACTGAAATTCCTTTAGGATATCCCTTCGCTGCCCCAGTAGTAGAGATCCTTCGGATGTTCTTCCCCATTACCAGACCCTTCATGAGCTCCAGCAGGTAACAGATCGGGTAGGTGTTAGGGTGGACCAACCCAAGGCCTGACTGTGGGCCTGGGAGGTAGCTATGTTGGTCAGTTCAGGCCGCTGGGACTGTCCCCCTCACGTGAGAGGTGGAGCCAGCTTTCCCAAACCACCAGGGCCAATTCTACCACACCTGTGGTGGGGCCTGTCTCTCCCAAGTGCAGTGGGGAGGGTGTCAGCTCTCCTCTGAGGGGCAGAGCCAGCTTTCCCAGGGCCAGAGAAGGCCAGCATGACCCTCTGATTTTATCATGCTGGTTTCCTATGGCCTGCTGTGGTAACACAGACCACAGACACCAACACAGACTCCAGCTGCAGCAGAGTCTGTGCAGCATACATAGGCTTCTAAAAACCCGCCAGTGTGCGACTATACAGGCAAACTGGTATGATAGATACAATGGGAATTTCAGATTTCACTTGAAATTCGTGGGCTTTGTTTACTGAACTACCTGAGACACAGCAGAATGGCAAAGTTCAGGAGGGGCTGTAAGTGAGTGACAGACTACAGGAGACACTGTGAGTGAGTGACAGTCTATAGGAGACACTATGAGTGAGTGACAGTCTACAGGATACACTGTGAGTGAGGGACAGTCTATAGGATACACTGTGAGTGAGGGACAGACTACAGGATACACTGTGAGTGAGGGACAGTCTATAGGATACACTGTGAGTGAGGGACAGTCTACAGGAGACACTGTGAGTGAGTGACAGTCTATAGGATACACTGTGAGTGAGGGACAGTCTATAGGATACACTGTGAGTGAGTGACAGTCTATAGGAGACACTGTGAGTGAGTGACAGTGTATAGAATACACTGTGAGTGAGTGACAGTCTATAGGAGACACTGTGAGTGAGTGACAGTCTACAGGATACACTGTGAGTGAGGGACAGTCTATAGGATACACTGTGAGTGAGTGACAGTCTATAGGAGACACTGTGAGTGAGTGACAGTCTACAGGATACACTGTGAGTGAGTGATAGTCTATAGGATACACTGTGAGTGAGGGACAGTCTATAGGATACACTGTGAGTGAGTGACAGTCTATAGGAGACACTGTGAGTGAGTGACAGTCTACAGGATACACTGTGAGTGAGTGACAGACTATAGGATACACTGTGAGTGAGGGACAGTCTATAGGATACACTGTGAGTGAGGGACAGTCTATAGGATACACTGTGAGTGAGAGACAGTCTATAGGAGACACTGTCAGTGAGTGACAGTCTATAGGATACACTGTGAGTGAGGGACAGTCTATAGGATACACTGTGAGTGAGTGACAGTCTATAGGATACACTGTGAGTGAGGGACAGTCTATAGGATACACTGTGAGTGAGTGACAGTCTATAGGATACACTGTAAGTGAGGGACAGTCTATAGGATACACTGTGAGTGAGTGACAGTGTATAGGATACACTGTGAGTGAGTGACAGACTACAGGAGACACTGTGAGTGAGGGACAGTCTATAGGAGACACTGTGAGTGAGTGACAGTCTATAGGATACACTGTGAGTCAGTGACAGACTACAGGAGACACTGTGAGTGAGGGAAAGTCTATAGGAGACACTGTGAGTGAGTGAGAGTCTATAGGAGACACTGTGAGTGAGTGACAGACTACAGGAGACACTGTGAGTGAGGGACAGTCTACAGGAGACACTGTGAGTGAGTGACAGACTACAGGACACAGCATGAGTGAGTGACAGTCTATAGGATACACTGTGAGTGAGGGACAGTCTATAGGATACACTGTGAGTGAGTGACAGTCTATAGGATACACTGTGAGTGAGGGACAGTCTATAGGATACACAGTGAGTGAGTGAGAGTCTATAGGAGACACTGTGAGTGAGGGACAGTCTACAGGAGACACTGTGAGTGAGGGACAGTCTATAGGAGACACTGTGAATGAGGGACAGTCTATAGGATACACTGTGAGTGAGTGACAGTGTATAGGATACACTGTGAGTGAGTGACAGTCTATAGGAGACACTGTGAGTGAGGGACAGTCTATAGGAGACACTGTGAGTGAGTGACAGTCTATAAAAGACACTGTGAGTGAGTGACAGTCTATAGGATATACTGTGAGTGAGGGACAGTCTATAGGATACACTGTGAGTGAGTGACAGACTACAGGAGACACTGTGAGTGAGTGACAGACTACAGGATACACTGTGAGTGAGGGACAGTCTATAGGATACACTGTGAGTGAGTGACAGACTATAGGAGACACTGTGAGTGAGTGACAGACTACAGGATACACTGTGAGTGAGGGACAGTCTACAGGAGACACTGTGAGTGAGTGACAGTCTATAGGAGACACTGTGAGTGAGTGACAGTCTATAGGATACACTGTGAGTGAGTGACAGTCTATAGGATACACTGTGAGTGAGTGACAGACTACAGGAGACACTGTGAGTGAGGGACAGTCTATAGGATACACTGTGAGTGAGTGACAGTCTATAGGATACACTGTGAGTGAGTGAAAGACTATAGGATACACTGTGAGTGAGTGACAGACTACAGGAGACACTGTGAGTGAGTGACAGTGTATAGGATACACTGTGAGTGAGGGACAGTCTATAGGAGACACTGTGAATGAGGGACAGTCTAGAGGATACACTGTGAGTGAGGGACAGTCTATAGGATACACTGTGAGTGAGGGACAGTCTATAGGACACACTGTGAGTGAGTGACAGTGTATAGGATACACTGTGAGTGAGTGACAGACTACAGGAGACACTGTGAGTGAGTGACAGTGTATAGGATACACTGTGAGTGAGTGACAGTCTATAGGATACACTGTGAGTGAGGGACAGTCTATAGGATACACTGTGAGTGAGTGACAGTCTATAGGATACACTGTGAGTGAGGGACAGTCTATAGGATACACTGTGAGTGAGTGACCGTCCATAGGATACACTGTGAGTGACAGACTACAGGAGACGCTGTGAGTGAGTGACAGACTACAGGATACACTGTGAGTGAGGGACAGTCTATAGGATACACTGTGAGTGAGTGACAGACTATAGAAGACACTGTGAGTGAGTGACAGACTACAGGATACACTGTGAGTGAGGGACAGTCTACAGGAGACACTGTGAGTGAGTGACAGTCTATAGGAGACACTGTGAGTGAGTGACAGTCTATAGGATACACTGTGAGTGAGGGACAGTCTATAGGATACACTGTGAGTGAGTGACAGACTACAGGAGACACTGTGAGTGAGTGACAGTCTACAGGATACACTGTGAGTGAGTGACAGTCTATAGGATACACTGTGAGTGAGTGAAAGTCTATAGGATACACTGTGAGTGAGTGACAGACTACAGGAGACACTGTGAGTGAGTGACAGTGTATAGGATACACTGTGAGTGAGGGACAGTCTATAGGAGACACTGTGAATGAGGGACAGTCTATAGGATACACTGTGAGTGAGGGACAGTCTATAGGATACACTGTGAGTGAGTGACAGTCTAAAGGATACACTGTGAGTGAGTGACAGACTACAGGAGACACTGTGAGTGAGTGACAGTGTATAGGAGACACTGTGAGTGAGGGACAGTCTATAGGATACACTGTGAGTGAGGGACAGTCTATAGGATACACTGTGAGTGAGTGACAGTCTATAGGAGACACTGTGAGTGAGTGACAGACTACAGGAGACACTGTGAGTGAGTGACAGTCTATAGGATACACTGTGAGTGAGTGACAGTCTATAGGATACACTGTGAGTGAGTGACAGTCTATAGGAGACACTGTGAGTGAGTGACAGACTACAAGAGACAATGTGAGTAAGTGACAGTGTATAGGAGACACTGTGAGTGAGGGACAGTCTATAGGATACACTGTGAGTGAGGGACAGTCTGTAGGAGACACTGTGAGTGAGTGACAGTCTATAGGAGACACTGTGAGTGAGTGACAGTCTATAGGATACACTGTGAATGAGGGACAGTCTATAGGATACACTGTGAGTGAGTGACAGTCTATAGGATACACTGTGAGTGAGTGACAGTCTATAGGATACACTGTGAGTGAGGGACAGTCTATAGGAGACACTGTGAGTGAGTGACAGACTACAGAAGACACTGTGAGTGAGGGACAGTGTATAGGATACACAGTGAGTGAGGGACAGTCTACAGGAGACACTGTGAGTGAGTGACAGACTACAGGAGACACTGTGAGTGAGTGACAGTCTATACGATACACTGTGAGTGAGTGACAGACTACAGGAGACACTGTGAGTGAGTGACAGACTACAGGAGACACTGTGAGTGAGTGACAGTCTACAGGAGACACTGTGAGTGAGTGACAGTCTATAGGATACACTGTGAGTGAGTGACAGACTACAGGAGACACTGTGAGTGAGTGACAGACTACAGGAGACACTGTGAGTGAGTGACAGTCTACAGGAGACACTGTGAGTGAGTGACTGTCTATAGGATACACTGTGAGTGAGTGACAGACTACAGGAGACACTGTGAGTGAGTGACAGACTACAGGAGACACTGTGAGTGAGTGACAGTCTATAGAAGACACTGTGAGTGAGTGACAGTCTATAGGATACACTGTGAGTGAGTGACAGACTACAGGAGACACTGTGAGTGAGTGACAGTCTATAGGATACACTGTGAGTGAGGGACAGTCTTTAGGAGACACTGTGAGTGAGTGACAGACTACAGGAGACACTGTAAGTGAGTGACAGACTACAGGAGACACTGTGAGTGAGCGACAGTCTATAGGATACACTGTGAGTGAGTGACAGTGTATAGGATACACTGTGAGTGAGTGACAGTCTATAGGAGACACTGTGAGTGAGGGACAGTCTATAGGAGACACTGTGAGTGAGGGACAGTCTATAGGATACACTGTGAGTGAGTGACAGTCTATAGCATACACTGTGAGTGAGTGACCACTACAGGAGACACTGTGAGTGAGTGACAGACTACAGGAGACACTGTGAGTGAGTGACAGTCTATAGAAGACACTGTGAGTGAGGGACAGACTACAGGAGACACTGTGAGTGACTGACAGTGTATAGGATACACTGTGAGTGAGGGACAGTCTATAGGATACACTGTGAGTGAGTGACAGTCTATAGGATACACTGTGAGTGAGTGACAGACTACAGGAGACACTGTGAGTGAGTGACAGTCTACAGAGGCACTGTGAGTGAGGGACAGTCTATAGGAGACACTGTGAGTGAGTGACAGACTACAGGAGACACTGTGAGTGAGGGACAGTCTATAGGAGACACTGTGAGTGAGTGACAGACTACAGGACACAGCATGAGTGAGTGACAGTCTATAGGACACACTGTGAGTGAGTGACAGACTACAGGAGACACTGTGAGTGAGTGACAGTCTATAGGAGACACTGAGAGTGAGTGACAGACTACAGGACACAACATGAGTGAGTGACAGTCTATAGGATACACTGTGAGTGAGTGACAGACTACAGGAGACACTGTGAGTGAGTGACAGTCTATAGGATACACTGTGAGTGAATGATAGACTACAGGATACACTGTGAGTGAGGGACAGTCTATAGGAGACACTGTGAGTGAGTGACAGTCTATAGGATACACTGTGAGTGAGTGACAGTCTACAGGAGACACTGTGAGTGAGTGACGGTCTATAAAAGACACTGTGAGTGAGTGACAGTCTATAGGATACAGTGTGAGTGAGTGACCGTCCATAGGATACACTGTGAGTGAGTGACAGACTACAGGAGACACTGTGAGTGACTGACAGACTACAAGATACACAGTGAGTGAGGGACAGTCTATAGGATACACTGTGAGTGAGTGAAAGTCTATAGGATACACTGTGAGTGAGTGACAGACTACAGGAGACACTGTGAGTGAGTGACAGTGTATAGGATACACTGTGAGTGAGGGACAGTCTATAGGAGACACTGTGAATGAGGGACAGTCTATAGGATACACTGTGAGTAAGGGACAGTCTATAGGATACACTGTGAGTGAGGGACAGTCTATAGGATACACTGTGAGTGAGTGACAGTCTATAGGATACACTGTGAGTGAGTGACAGACTACAGGAGACACTGTGAGTGAGTGACAGTGTATAGGATACACTGTGAGTGAGGGACAGTCTATAGGATACACTGTGAGTGAGTGACAGTCTATAGGATACACTGTGAGTGAGTGACAGTCTATAGCATACACTGTGAGTGAGTGACCACTACAGGAGACACTGTGAGTGAGTGACAGACTACAGGAGACACTGTGAGTGAGGGACAGTCTATAGGAGACACTGTGAGTGAGTGACAGACTACAGGACACAGCATGAGTGAGTGACAGTCTATAGGACACACTGTGAGTGAGTGACAGACTACAGGAGACACTGTGAGTGAGTGACAGTCTATAGGAGACACTGTGAGTGAGTGACAGACTACAGGACACAACATGAGTGAGTGACAGTCTATAGGATACACTGTGAGTGAGTGACAGACTACAGGAGACACTGTGAGTGAGTGACAGTCTATAGGATACACTGTGAGTGAGTGACAGACTACAGGATACACTGTGAGTGAGTGACAGTCTATAGGAGACACTGTGAGTGAGTGACAGTCTATAGGAGACACTGTGAGTGAGTGACAGTCTATAGGAGACACTGTGAGTGAGGGACAGTGTATAGGATACACTGTGAGTGAGGGACAGACTACAGGAGACACTGTGAGTGAGTGACAGTCTATAGGAGACACTGTGAGTGAGTGACAGACTACAGGAGACACTGTGAGTAAGTGACAGTGTATAGGAGACACTGTGAGTGAGGGACAGTCTATAGGATACACTGTGAGTGAGTGACAGTCTATAGGATACACTGTGAGTGAGTGATAGTCTATAGGAGACACTGTGATTGAGTGACAGTCTATAGGAGACACTGTGAGTGAGTGACAGTCTATAGGAGACACTGTGAGTGAGGGAAGGTCTATAGGATACACTGTGAGTGAGTGACAGTCTATAGGAGACACTGTGATTGAGTGAGAGTCTATAGGAGACACTGTGAGTGAGTGACAGTCTATAGGAGACACTGTGAGTGAGGGAAGGTCTATAGGATACACTGTGAATGAGTGACAGTCTATAGGATACACTGTGAGTGAGTGACAGTCTATAGGATACACTGTGAGTGAGGGACAGTCTATAGGAGACACTGTGAGTGAGTGACAGACTACAGAAGACACTGTGAGTGAGGGACAGTGTATAGGATACACTGTGAGTGAGGGACAGTCTACAGGAGACACTGTGAGTGAGTGACAGTCTATAGGATACACTGTGAGTGAGTGACAGACTACAGGAGACACTGTGAGTGAGTGACAGACTACAGGAGACACTGTGAGTGAGTGACAGACTACAGGAGACACTGTGAGTGAGCGACAGTTTATAGGATACACTGTGAGTGTGTGACAGTGTATAGGATACACTGTGAGTGAGGGACACTCTATAGGATACACTGTGAGTGAGGGACAGTCTATAGGATACACTGTGAGTGAGGGACAGTCTATAGGATACACTGTGAGTGAGTGACATACTACAGGAGACACTGTGAGTGAGTGACAGACTACAGGAGACACTGTGAGTCAGTGACAGTCTATAGGAGACACTGTGAGTGAGTGACAGACTACAGGAGACACTGTGAGTGAGTGACAGTCTATAGGATACACTGTGAGTGAGTGACAGTCTATAGGATACACTGTGAGTGAGGGAAAGTCTATAGGATACACTGTGAGTGAGTGACAGACTACAGGAGACACTGTGAGTGAGTAACAGTGTATAGGATACACTGTGAGTGAGGGACAGTCTATAGGAGACACTGTGAATGAGGGACAGTCTATAGGATACACTGTGAGTGAGGGACAGTCTATAGGATACACTGTGAGTGAGGGACAGTCTATAGGATACACTGTGAGTGAGTGACAGTCTATAGGATACACTGTGAGTGAGTGACAGACTACAGGAGACACTGTGAGTGAGTGACAGTGTATAGGATACACTGTGAGTGAGGGACAGTCTATAGGATACACTGTGAGTGAGGGACAGTCTATAGGATACACTGTGAGTGAGTGACAGTCTATAGGAGACACTGTGAGTGAGTGACAGACTACAGGAGACACTGTGAGTGAGTGACAGTCTATAGGATACACTGTGAGTGAGTGACAGTCTATAGGATACACTGTGAGTGAGTGACAGTCTATAGGAGACACTGTGAGTGAGTGACAGTCTATAGGAGACACTGTGAGTGAGTGACAGACTACAGGACACAGCATGAGTGAGGGACAGTGTATAGGATACACTGTGAGTGAGGGACAGTCTACAGGAGACACTGTGAGTGAGTGACAGTCTATAGGATACACTGTGAGTGAGTGATAGACTACAGGAGACACTGTGAGTGACGGACAGTTTATAGGAGACACTGTGAGTGAGGGACGGTCTATAGGATACACTGTGAGTGAGTGACAGTCTACAGGAGACACTGTGAATGAGGGACAGTCTATAGGATACACTGTGAGTGAGTGACCGTCCATAGGATACAATGTGAGTGAGTGACAGACTACAGGAGACACTGTGAGTGAGTGACAGACTACAGGATACACTGTGAGTGAGGGACAGTCTATAGGATACACTGTGAGTGAGTGACAGACTACAGGAGACACTGTGAGTGAGTGACAGACTACAGGATACACTGTGAGTGAGGGACAGTCTATAGGATACACTGTGAGTGAGTGAAAGACTATAGGATACACTGTGAGTGAGTGACAGACTACAGGAGACACTGTGAGTGAGTGACAGTGTATAGGATACACTGTGAGTGAGGGACAGTCTATAGGATACACTGTGAGTGAGGGACAGTCTATAGGATACACTGTGAGTGAGTGACAGTCTATAGGAGACACTGAGAGTGAGTGACAGTCTATAGGATACACTGTGAGTGAGTGACAGTCTACAGGAGACACTGTGAGTAAGTGACAGTCTACAGGAGACACTGTGAGTGAGGGACAGTCTATAGGAGACACTGTGAGTGAGTGACAGTGTATAGGATACACTGTGAATGAGGGACAGACTACAGGAGACACTGTGAGTGAGTGACAGTCTATAGGATACACTGTGAGTGAGTGACAGTCTATAGGATACACTGTGAGTGAGTGACAGTGTATAGGATACACTGTGCGTGAGGGACAGACTACAGGAGACACTGTGAGTGAGTGACAGTCTATAGGAGACACTGTGAGTGAGTGACAGACTACAGGAGACACTGTGAGTGAGGGACAGTCTATAGGATACACTGTGAGTGAGGGACAGTCTATAGGATACACTGTGAGTGAGTGACAGTCTACAGGAGACACTGTGAGTGAGGGACAGTGTATAGGATACACTGTGAGTGAGGGACAGTCTATAGGAGACACTGTGAGTGAGTGACAGACTACAGAAGACACTGTGAGTGAGGGACAGTGTATAGGATACACTGTGAGTGAGTGACAGTCTATAGGATACACTGTGAGTGAGTGACAGTCTATAGGATACACTGTGAGTGAGTGACAGTCTATAGGATACACTGTCAGTGAGTGACAGTCTATAGGATACACTGATGTGAGGGACAGTCTATAGGAGACACTGTGAGTGAGTGACAGACTACAGAAGACACTGTGAGTGAGGGACAGTGTATAGGATACACTGTGAGTGAGTGACAGTGTATAGGATACACTGTGAGTGAGTGACAGTCTATAGGATACACTGTGAGTGAGTGACAGACTACAGGAGACACTGTGAGTGAGGGACAGTCTATAGGAGACACTGTGAGTGAGTGACAGACTACAGGAGACACTGTGAGTGAGTGACAGTCTATAGGATACACTGTGAGTGAGTGACAGACTACAGGAGACACTGTGAGTGAGTGACAGACTACAGGAGTCACTGTGAGTGAGTGACAGTCTATAGGAGACACTGTGAGTGAGTGACAGTCTATAGGATACACTGTGAGTGAGTTACAGACTACAGGAGACACTCTGAGTGAGTGACAGACTACAGGAGACACTGTGAGTGAGTGACAGTCTATAGGATACACTGTGAGTGAGTGACAGTCTATAGGATACACTGTGAGTGAGTGACAGACTACAGGAGACACTGTGAGTGAATGACAGTCTATAGGAGACACTGTGAGTGAGTGACAGTCTACAGGATACACTGTGAGTGAGTGACAGACTACAGAAGACACTGTGAGTGAGTGACAGACTACAGGAGACACTGTGAGTGAGTGACAGACTACAGGAGACACTGTGAGTGAGCGACAGTCTATAGGATACACTGTGAGTGAGTGACAGTCTATAGGATACACTGTGAGTGAGTGACAGTCTATAGGAGACACTGTGAGTGAGGGACAGTGTATAGGAGACACTGTGAGTGAGGGACAGTCTATAGGATACACTGTGAGTGAGGGACAGTCTATAGGAGACACTGTGAATGAGGGACAGTCTATAGGATACACTGTGAGTGAGGGACAGACTACAGGAGACACTGTGAGTGAGTGACAGTCTATAGGAGACACTGTGAGTGAGGGACAGACTACAGGAGACACTGTGAGTGAGTGACAGTGTATAGGATACACTGTGAGTGAGGGACAGTCTATAAGATACACTGTGAGTGAGTGACAGTCTATAGGATACACTGTGAGTGAGTGACAGACTACAGGAGACACTGTGAGTGAGTGACAGTCTACAGGAGACACTGTGAGTGAGGGACAGTCTATAGGAGACACTGTGAGTGAGTGACAGTGTATAGGATACACTGTGAGTGAGTGACAGACTACAGGAGACACTGTGAGTGAGGGACAGTCTATAGGAGACACTGTGAGTGAGTGACAGTCTATAGGATACACTTTGAGTGAGTGACAGACTACAGGAGACACTGTGAGTGAGGGAAAGTCTATAGGAGACACTGTGAGTGAGTGACAGTCTATAGGAGATACTGTGAGTGAGTGACAGACTACAGGAGACACTGTGAGTGAGGGACAGTCTATAGGAGACACTGTGAGTGAGTGACAGACTACAGGACACAGCATGAGTGAGGGACAGTGTATAGGATACACTGTGAGTGAGGGACAGTCTACAGGAGACACTGTGAGTGAGTGACAGTCTATAGGATACACTGTGAGTGAGTGATAGACTACAGGAGACACTGTGAGTGAGGGACAGTCTATAGGATACACTGTGAGTGAGTGACAGTCTATAGGATACACTGTGAGTGAGTGACAGTCTACAGGAGACACTGTGAATGAGGGACAGTCTATAGGATACACTGTGAGTGAGTGACCGTCCATAAGATACACTGTGAGTGAGTGACAGACTACAGGAGACACTGTGAGTGAGTGACAGACTACAGGATACACTGTGAGTGAGGGACAGTCTATAGGATACACTGTGAGTGAGTGACAGACTACAGGAGACACTGTGAGTGAGTGACAGACTACAGGATACACTGTGAGTGAGGGACAGTCTATAGGATACACTGTGAGTGAGTGACAGTCTATAGGATACACTGTGAGTGAGTGACAGACTACAGGAGACACTGTGAGTGAGTGACAGTGTATAGGATACACTGTGAGTGAGGGACAGTCTATAGGAGACACTGTGAATGAGGGACAGTCTATAGGATACACTGTGTGAAGGACAGTCTATAGGATACACTGTGAGTGAGTGACAGTGTATAGGATACACTGTGAGTGAGTGACAGTCTATAGGATACACTGTGAGTGAGTGACAGACTACAGGAGACACTGTGAGTGAGTGACAGTGTATAGGATACACTGTGAGTGAGGGACAGTCTATAGGATACACTGTGAGTGAGGGACAGTCTATAGGATACACTGTGAGTGAGTGACAGTCTATAGGAGACACTGTGAGTGAGTGACAGACTACAGGAGACACTGTGAGTCAGTGACAGTCTATAGGATACACTGTGAGTGAGTGACAGTCTATAGGATACACTGTGAGTGAGTGACAGACTACAGAAGACACTGTGAGTGAGTGACAGTCTATAGGAGACACTGTGAGTGAGTGACAGACTACAGGAGACACTGTGAGTGAGTGACAGTGTATAGGATACACTGTGAGTGAGTGACAGTCTATAGGAGACACTGTGAGTGAGTGACAGTGTATAGGATACACTGTGAATGAGGGACAGACTACAGGAGACACTGTGAGTGAGTGACAGTCTATAGGATACACTGTGAGTGAGTGACAGTCTATAGGATACACTGTGAGTGAGTGACAGTCTACAGGAGACACTGTGAGTGAGGGACAGTCTACAGGAGACACTGTGAGTGAGTGACAGTCTATAGGATACACTGTGAGTGAGTGATAGTCTATAGGATACACTGTGAGTGAGGGACAGTCTATAGGAGACACTGTGAGTGAGTGACAGACTACAGAAGACACTGTGAGTGAGGGACAGTGTATAGGATACACTGTGAGTGAGTGACAGTCTATAGGAGACACTGTGAGTGAGGGACAGACTACAGGATACACTGTGAGTGAGTGACAGACTACAGGAGACACTGTGAGTGACTGACAGTCTATAGGATACACTGTGAGTGAGGGACAGTTTATAGGATACACTGTGAGTGAGTGACAGTCTATAGGCGACACTGTGAGTGAGTGACAGACTACAGGAGACACTGTGAGTGAGTGACAGTCTATAGGATACACTGTGAGTGAGGGACAGTCTATAGGATACACTGTGAGTGAGTGACAGTCTGTAGGATACACTGTGAGTGAGGGACAGTCTACAGGAGACACTGTGAGTGAGTGACAGACTACAGAAGACACTGTGAGTGAGGGACAGTGTATAGGATACACTGTGAGTGAGTGACAGTCTATAGGAGACACTGTGAGTGAGGGACAGACTACAGGATACACTGTGAGTGAGTGACAGACTACAGGAGACACTGTGAGTGACTGACAGTCTATAGGATACACTGTGAGTGAGTGACAGTTTATAGGATACACTGTGAGTGAGTGACAGTCTATAGGCGACACTGTGAGTGAGTGACAGACTACAGGAGACACTGTGAGTGAGTGACAGTCTATAGGATACACTGTGAGTGAGGGACAGTCTATAGGATACACTGTGAGTGAGTGACAGTCTATAGGATACACTGTGAGTGAGGGACAGTCTACAGGAGACACTGTGAGTGAGGGACAGACTACAGGAGACACTGTGAGTGAGTGACAGTCTATAGGAGACACTGTGAGTGAGTGACAGTCTATAGGAGACACTGTGAGTGAGTGACAGTCTATAGGATACACTGTGAGGAGGGACAGTCTGTAGGATACACTGTGAGTGAGTGACAGACTACAGGAGACACTGTGAGTGAGGGACAGTCTATAGGAGACACTGTGAATGAGTGACAGTCTACAGGAGACACTGTGAGTGAGGGACAGTCTATAGGAGACACTGTGAGTGAGTGACAGTCTATAGGAGACACTGTGAGTGAGTGACAGTCTATAGGATACACTGTGAGTGAGTGACAGACTACAGGAGACACTGTGAGTGAGGGACAGACTACAGGAGACACTGTGAGTGAGGGACAGTCTATAGGATACACTGTGAGTGAGTGACAGTCTATAGGAGACACTGTGAGTGAGGGACAGTCTATAGGATACACTGTGAGTGAGTGACAGACTACAGGAGACACTGTGAGTGAGGGACAGTCTATAGGATACACTGTGAGTGAGTGACAGACTACAGGACACAGCATGTGTGTGTGATAGACTTCAGGACACACTGTGAAGCCCATTAACGTTTGCTTGATCTCTCCTCACTGAGCTTAGGACTTTAGTCTACTTGAACGCATCAGGACGGCAGTAGGGTTTGAAGATGCAATTGTTACTTGTGTCATTGCTGTGACAAAACACACAACAAAAGCAGCTTACGAAAGGAAAGTCTTATTTCAGGTCCCCACTTAAGGATGCAGTCTATCCTGGCAGGAAGGCGCTGCACTAAGTGTGTCTCTAGCAGTGGTGGCATCAGGCAGCTGGTCACATCCTATCCACAGTCAGGAAGCAGAGACATGAATGCTGGCTCCCCATCTGCTTTCCCTCTGTCACTCAGTCTAGGACCCCAACCATGTAATGTGCCTCCCACATTCAGGGTGGGAGATTTTCTCTCCTCAGTTAAACCTCCTGGAAGTGCCCTCACAGACATAAACAGAGGTTTGTTTCCTAAGTCTTAAATTTAGTGACATTAACAATGAAGAGTAACCATCATAGGAGGTTAAACTGATAGGTCTTCTGACCTTCCTTTCTGCATCCTTGCTGTAATAAGTATAGTAAAATCATGCCTTATAAACATGTAAAAATAGCTTAGTCAGGAACCCCATGATACCCAAGGCTGCACCTGATAACCAGAACCTTGCAGCATCACTCACTCAAGATAATCAGATAATTCTAGAACTCCACAACACCCACTGGACAGTCTAAAAGCAGAGACCAAGAGCAATGCTCTGCTCTGCACATCGGGAGAGATGCCACCTTGGTCTGCCCTGTGGCTGGAGAGTCTCCCCCAGGGTCCTAACCCTCTTATCAGAGACTTCCGATAAAGACTGGACCCGAGCTTCAGCTAAGATGTCACACAGGAGAATAGCATTGGGGAAATAGGTTTAGGACCATATTAGGAACTTAGAGTGTGAACCATGTGTTATGACTCTCAGCATAATAAAATATAACTTTTGTTATACTAACTATGACTATATACCTTCTTGCTTAAGAAACTTGTGAATAAATCCTCTGTCCCACTTGTGATGACTTGGAAGACAATCATTGTGCCTGCTAAACTGGCACCTTTAGCAGAAATAATTGGGAGAAAAATTATTGGTGTGGATTTGCCATCTCCCACTGACTTCCTTTCAACAGAGATGAAATCTGTTTACAAATAGAATTGAAAGGGAAAACGTTGGTCCAAATTTGGAGGCATCAGAATATAAGAAAACTCAATTTGCTGCTAAATAACTAGGCATTGATATGTAGGATGAAAATCTCTCTGAGGGATACAGGACCAGTAAAAATTTTTAATTAAAGAAAATTATCTGAACTTGGGGGAGGTGATCAATTAAGATGTGGCTTCCCCACCTCTTGTGGAGTCCCTTGGAGAACCATGAGTCTATGGAAGACAAAGGTGCCCAGATAAGAATGCTTGGTAGTCAGTCAGACTTGAGAAACATGAGGTTGTGTCTTTGCACATGGAACTGATTCAGCAAATGGACCAATAATTTCCTTAGATCTTGTGAAAATTAAATAACCAAATGAAGGATAATCCTAGATCAAAAACCTTAACCTTTCATCATCTAGGTCTTAAGATGTCTGTCTTTTGGGCTCCATAGAGCCCCTCTAGGAAGTGGCTCTTGACCCAATGAGGCCATAGTTTCCATTCCCAGATATGACCATGGAGAAGAAAGCCACATAAACACATCAGGAGGAAAAACCAGGAGTTACAGATAGCAGTAGAGAAAAGGAACTCATTCATTGCACAGACAAGCAGGGACCTCAGACAAGCGGGGCTTTATTATGTGCTTAGCCTGAGTGAAGAAAATTCTGACAGGTACATGGAGAGGTCTACTTTTGTTTTTTCCAAATAGGAGTTTTTACTATAGCTTTCCTTCAATTCCTGTCCAGTATTTAATATTGGTTGGTATTAGACAGATTGTCACTTAGATTATGGGCCACAGGTCCAGATAGAAAGGGCGTTATTTTGCTCAGAAGTAATGAATTTTAATTCAAGGGAAAATCTCACAGGGAATGAGCACAGTTTCAAATTTCAGAGACTGAGTGAGGTAGATATTTGGCGTTCATTGTTTGTCATGCTGTTTCTTTTCTCCCCCTGGGCACAGAGCCTTTTTATATGTTCTGATTTCCCATGGTTAAGGACAGCCATGTGACTGTAGGTAGTGGACACGAACAGAAGAGATGTGTACCACTCCTAGATTAGGCTCATAGGACCAACTCCAATGTTAGTTTCTGCGCCTCCCTTCTACCCAATGGAAGATGCTCCCAGTAGTAACAATGGACTCTAGTGGCTCAAGCTGACTGAAGAACCCTGATGCAATCAAACACGGGGCCAGAGTTGCTAATGAAAGATAAGCTACCAGAAAATGCTGCCTAATCAAGAGGATCCTTTAGGGTTTTTGTAGGAACAAGAAATACATCTTGTTTTATTGAGTTACAAAAATTTGGAAGTTGTTTTAAAAGTAAATTAGTAACTTTACTTAATGCATGTACTATGCAGAAAAATTCTAGAGAGAGGCATTACTTTTAAAAAATGTTTTTGAGATTGTTATTTTTATTTTACACGTATGGGTGTTTGCCTGAATGTATCTCTGTGTACCAAGTGCACACAGTGCCCAGGGAGGCTAGAATAGGGTGCCAGATACCCTGGACTGTAGTTACATCAGGCCATGTGCAGCCATAAGAATGGTGAAACTTGAACCCTTCTCCTGTGGAAGTGCAGCCAATGTATTTAACCACTGAACCATCTCTCCAGCACCAAGCCATTATGTCTTAATACACAGTCATTGGGAAAATACGAAGTAATATTTGGAAACTAACTGATGAAACTGGAGGAATAGCAATCCATACTGAGGAATCAGCAGGATCAAATTCTATATTGAGTGAATGGATTTGCTTGATGTATATAAGGAAGAGCAAGGAAATCATGGGTAGGCTGAAGGCATAGGAGGAGACGGTACCAGAGAGGCCAGATGGTATGAGGAATTCTAGGCTATCACTGGAACTTTTGATTTATTCTGGGTAAGGGAGGAAGCTGTAGAGTTTTGATTAAAGGAAAGCTGTCATCTCATATTTGGTTTTCTACTTTAATCCACTGGTGCTGTGAGAAAGGAATAGGCACTCAAGGATAGAAGTAGGTGTCGAGATGGTCAAGGTGCTTGTCACCAAGCCTAAAGACTTGAATTTGATCTGTCTGTGGAACCCACATGGTGGAAGGAGAGAAGCAAGTTGTCCTCTGATTTCCACATGCATACATGCCTGTTGTGACCACACACACACACATACACACACACACACACACACACACACAAACACACACACACACACACACACTGCAACACACACTGCAAAACAAATAAATAAAAAGGATAGAAGCAAAGAGAGGGCTAGCAAAAAAACCTCAGATAATTACAGTCTAGGTGGGTGAGAAAGAATTAGATTCTGTAACAGGCTTTGCTGCAGGACTAGATGATAGTGAGAAAAACAAAACTCTGCCCAACAACCCCAAGATTGACAGCTCTAGCCACTGACTAACATAAGAGGGTCGTCTTTTCTCAAGCGAGAAGATGGGAAGACAGCAAGTTGTGAAGAGAATGGGGTTAGGGCTTTAGATACGTTAGGCTTGATGCAGCCTCATCTCATCATCTGTATTCTCCCGGATATTTCTCTTCCCAGCCTTGTGCTTTCTCTGATCTGAGAACTGCTTCCTATTTGTTTCCTTTCCTGGGTAATTTCTACACTCTCAACTCTGATATCAGCAAAAGTCCATCATTTTCTTCAGGAAGCAAGCCTTCCTTCTCCCTGACCCTGGATTGTGTGTCATTGCTGACTGTTATAACTCCATAATTTTTGTTTATCTCTTTGTTTGATTTTGGTTTTATTTTTTGACACAAAGTTTCTTTGTATAGCCCAGGATTCTCTGGAACTTTTTTTGTAGATCAGGCTGACCTTGAATGCAGAGATCTACCTGCCTCTGCTTCCTGATAGCTGGGATTTAAGGTGTGTGTCACCACCACCGCCCTGCTAGAAGTCCATCTTGATTCCCTGGGTGAACTGTGCACACTAGCCTATTCTGTCCTCAGATCCTGACGTAGGGGCTGCCTATGGAACAGGCTCAGATGTACTGCTACAAGAGTGGGCTTAGTGAATGAATGGACTCATGCATAAGTACACAGCAGCCTCCGAAGGAGTCGTGCAGAGAAGTCCTAGAACAGTCTCCATATCAAAAGTCGATAAAATGCCAAGATGGGCAGCTTTCTCTGAATGACTTCATCACAAATTTTGTATGTGAAACATTTCACATTTTATATTAAATTATTGGAAGTTCTGGAAAAGCTCACAACTGACCAATAGCCTGTGTAGATCTTTAGGAGATGCTAAATTTAAGTTTGTTTCCTTCTCACTTGCCTTACTTTTTATTCTATTGCCCCAATCACTTTATGTATCTTTGTAAACACTTTGTGCCATTTAAAATATTTCTTTGCTTTTGTGTTCTTTTTGGTTAGGAAACTTTTACTACTCCAAATTTAAAACGTGTACAAGCATAGAAGGAATAGGATCAGAAACTTGTATGTACCAAGTTTCAATGATTTCAGCACAAGGCTGATTCTTGACTCATCCATCTCTCCCTCAATATCTGTGAAACAGATTTTAGACATCTCATAAATTATAAATACTTTAAGAAGTCTCCAAAAGATAGGGCTCTTTTCAAATGCATGGCTACTCTGCTCTTTTAAATTTTTTTTATTCATTATACATACAAACCATACTTCTCCTTCTATCTCCTTCTGCTGCTTCCCCAACTCTCCCCCCACCCCCATATCCACTCCTCAGAAGGGGTAAGACTTCCTATGGGGAGTCAACAAAGCCTGGTGTATTAAGTTGAGGCAGGACCAAGCCCCTCCCCTCTGTATCAAGGCTGAGCAAGGTGTCCCTCCATAGGGAATGGGCTCCAAAAAGCCTACTCCTGAACCAGGAATAGATTCTGGTTCCACTACCAGGGACCCCCCCCCCCCCCGCCACAGACCAAGCTATGCAACTGTTGCCCACATGCAGAAGGCCTGGTTTGGTACCATATAGGCTTCCCAGCTGTAGGTCTAGAGTCCATGAGTTCCCTCCCCTGAGCTTGGTTCAGCTGTCTCTGTGGATTTACCCACCATGATCTTGACCCTGACTTGTTCATATAATCCCTCCTCCTTGTCTTCAACTGGACTCCCAGAGCTTGGCCTGGTGCTTGGCTGGGACTCTCTGCATCTGCTTCCATCAGCCACTGGATAAAGATTCTATGACAACAATTAGGGTAGTGACCAATCTGATTACAGGGGAAGGTTAGTTCAGACACCCTCTCCACTATTGCTAGGAGTCTTAGCTGAATTCATCCTTGTAGATTCCGAGGAATATCCCTAGCATTAAGTTTTTGCCTATCTCCATAATGGCTCCCTCTATCAAGATACATCTTTTATTGCTCTCCCACTCTGTCCCTCCCCAAACTCTCCCATCCTATTTCCTCATGTTCTCATCCCCCATCAACCTCCCCTCTACCGCCACTCCCTGCCCCCATTTTACCCAGGAGAGTTCAACTATCTCCTTTTCCTAGGGTGATCCATGTGTCCCTCTTAGGGTCCTCCTTGTTTCCTATCTTCTCTGGAGCTGTGGATTATAGTAAGAGATTTTAATGACAAGTGATTGCTAATTTCTGGGTTTTTTTTGGTGGTAGTGTGTGTGTTTCCTTTCTTTGGGTTTTGTTGGTGTGATGTTTTCTGTTGCTTATGTTTTTGTGGGTGCAGTTAGCTTCCATGGGTTGGGGGTTTCCTTCTAGTACTTTCTGTAGAGCTGGATTTGTGGCTAGGTATTGTTTAAATCTGGTTTTGTCATGATTATCTTGTTTTCTCCATTGATGGTGATTGAAAGTTTTGCTGGGTATAATAGTCTGGGCTTGTATTCATGGTTTCTTAGTGTCTCCAGCACACCTGCCTAAGATCTTCTGGCATTCATGGTTTCCAGTGAGAAGTTGGGTGTAATTCTGATAGGTTTACCTTTATATGTTATTTGACCTTTTTCCTTTGTAGCTCTTAATATTCTTTCCTTATTTTGTATGTTTTGCATCTTTATTATTATTTGGCGAGGGGACTTTTTTTTTGATCCAGTCTATTTGGTGTTCTGTAAGCTTCTTCTTGTACCTTCATAGGTATATCCTTCTTTAGGTTGGGAAAGTTTTCTTCTATGATTTTGTTGAATACGTTTTCTGTGCCTTTGAGCTGGAGTTCTTGTTCTTCTACCCCTATTATTCTTAGGTTTGGTCTTTTCATGGTGTCCCAGATTTCTTGGATGTTTTGTATCATAAGTTTGTTGGCTTTAATGTTTTCTTTGACCAATGAATCTATTTTCTCTGTAGTATCTTCAACCCTGAGATTCTCTCTTCCATCTCTTGTATTCTGTTGGTTACGCTTGCCTCTGTAGTTCCTATTTGTTTACCCAGATTTTTCATATCCAGAATTTACTGTTTGTGTTTTCTTTATTGCTCTGTTTCTGACTTCAAGTCTTGCACTGTTTGCTTCATCTGTTTGATTGTTTTTTCTTGGTTTTCTTTGAGAGATTTCTTCCAATATTTTGTTTGTCATTTCCTCCGTTTCTTTAAAGGAATTTTTCATTTCCTCTTTAAAGGTCTCCATCATTTTCATAAAGTTATATTTAAAATCATTTTCCTCTGCTTCTTCTGGGTTAGGATGATCAAGTCTTCCTGTTGTATGATCACTAGGTTCTGGTGTTACCATGTTGCTTTTTAGGTTGTTTGATGCATTCTTGCATTGGGGCCTACCCATCTCTTTCTTCAATTGATGCCGACAGTGTCTTTGCATCTTGATCCAATCCTTGCAATGGCTGTCTGCATGCTGGGAACTGTTCTTGGTCTTCTCTGTACTGTCACTGTCTGGGTCTCAGGGGTTTTGGAGCAGCCTACCTTCAGGAAACTTACCTGGTGGCTGACTAGAGAAGCTGTGGCATCTGGGGGAGGGGCCACGGATTTTACCCCACTATGAAGGGCTTAGAGAGTGCCTCGTCACTCAGCTCTTGGTCCACTCCATGTAGTAGCAGGCTGTATTTCAGAGTTCCACTCTCCCCCCATATTTCTTTCTTCCTTTTTGCTCTGTTGCAGTTTTCTGCCCCTAGCTGTGTTCATTTGTAAACCTCACTACCTGGTTCTTTATTAGGGATTTTCTTCAAATTATTTTACCTCTTCAGGCCAATACATGTAAACTTACTTTCTTACCTAGTTGCCTTAGCTACATTCTCTGCTGCAGAGAAAACAGCATCTTCTAGTCTCCTATTTCATGGGACTCTTATTCTGTATTTTACCATGAAGCATGAGGTGGTACTGAGTTTTTTGTTTTGTTTTATAGATGACTTAAAGTTTCAGAGGGTTCATTGTGTGGTAGCTTGGCCTAGAGTAAGTGTGTCTGGTGGGGCATCATGTTGGCAGGGGTACATAGCAGAGGACTTTCTTTACCCTATAGGGGTCACAGATGAGCTAGGCATGGAACACTCTAAGAACTCACCCTCAGCAACCCACTTCCTAAAGGAAATCCCATAGCGATACTTCTGGCTAGGGACCAAGTGTCTAAATTATGAGTTGTTTGACTTCTTATCCAAGATGTTTTCTCTCATCTAACTGACTTTCCAAGTTCATTGATTTGCTTGTGGAGAAGGTTTCTAGGTTCAGTCTCCAACTCAAAATCCTACTGTCTTAATCCCCCAAATCTGTACCACCATCCCTGGGTTAAAATTTTAATGTTTTTATTTTTCCTTTGAGAATGGCATATTATATATTTTAATCTTTGTCTTCCCCTCCCTTGACTCCTCCGTCTTCCTCCTCCACTAACTTACTGTTCTTTTTGTCTTTTGAAAATAAACAAATAAATAAAACAAAACAAATTAACCTCCTTCCAAAGCAAAATAACAACACGGAATTCAATTTGTGCTGGCCAACTACTCCTGAGCAGGGGGCTTGCCCTGCAGTGTGGTTGGCATTACGCAGGGTCACTCCACTGAAGCAAATCCATTTTCTCTTTCTGATCAGCTATCAATTTCAAAAAGCTTCACAGGTAGAGGTGGGATTTTCAGTCCATTTCCTCTGCTCTGCGCTGGCATCTTGACTGGCTTGAACTTGTGCAAGTCTTGTTCGTGCTCACAGATCTGTGGATTTGTAGCCACCCCTGCTCTGTTGTGACTAGAAAACAGTGTTTCCTTGAAATCACCCACTACCTCCACCTCTTACAGTCTCGCTGCCCCGCTTCCACATAGATCCATGAACCCTGAGAGCAGGGCTATCATACAGGGAGGAGTTGTCATATTTCCATAATCCTTGTAAACCACTTCAAATCCTTTATGTTGGAAATCAGGTAATAAAATAAATGAACACACAAACATGAAGTTCTCTCTTATGTATGTTTTAAGTCTTTTTACTACATGATCATAATTTATTTATACAGCTAAAGGAGAGGAGAAATATGTCTATTCCCTTGCAGTTCTTGTTTGCTAATTGACTAGCTGCTTGAAGTCAGTGTTTTGAGTTTTGCTCCTCTACAGTTTCTGGGAAGGACCATGAGATAAACATATTTACATATTATTTCTTCTCCTTGTTCTTTTTCATGTTCTTATTCTTCCTCTTCTTCTCCTCTTCCTCTTCCTCCTTCTCTTCTTTTCCTCTTCTTCCTCTTTATTTACTTACTTTAGACAGATCCCCTCGCCTACATCCTAGCCTGGCCTTGATCCTGATATGTAGTCAAAATGACCTTGAACTTCTGATTCTTCTCCTTCTACCTCCCCAGCGATGCACAAACCTTCACTTCAAGACTAGGTGAAGCAACCCAGTAGAAGGAAAAGGGTCCCAAGAGCAGGTAAAAGAGTCAGAGACACTCCTACTGTCAGAAGACCTACAAGAACCTTGTAGTAGTTTGAATGTAATTGGCCCCCATAAGCTCATAGGGAGTGGCACTATTAGGAGGTATGGCTCCATTGGATTAGGTGTAGCCTTATTAGAGGAAGTGTGTCACTGTGCGGGTGGTCTTAGAGGCCTCCTCAACCAGGCTCACTCTGACATTCAGTTCAATTCCTTTTGCCTGCAGATCAAGATGTAGAAATCTCAGCTCCTTCTCCATGTCTGCCTGCGTGCTGCCATGTCCCACCATGATAATGGACTGAAGCTCTGAAATTGTAAGCCAGCCAATTAAATGTTTTCCTTTATAAGAGTTGTTGTGGTCATGGTGTCTCTTCATAGCAATAGAGGCTTTTACTAAGACAGAAGTCAAAGTATACAACCATAACATATTCACAGAGGATGTAGCTCAGACCCATAAAGGCTCTGTGTTTATTGCTTCAGTTTCTGTGAGCCCCTACCAGCCATGCTTAGTTAATTCTGTGGACAGTGTTCTCATGGTGTCCTTGACCCTTCTGGTTTCTACAATTATTCCTATCTTGAATGTGAACAAACTGCAAATATTTTAACTGTCCATGCATAGGGTAGTGAGTGAACAAAACTTAGTATGTCTATGTTAGATATACACATGTTAAGAAAAAACAAAATGTGTCTCATTTTCCTTTTTACTTTAGAATATATCTTGAGTAGTCCTCTACACTGGTTCATATGACTATTTATTATTCTCCAATGTTAACTTTGTGTTTGTTCATCAGATGAGATTGGAGGGATATAGCTAGATGGAGATTATTTTTCTTCCTTATAGAACTCTTTATTTGAATTGTAGTGAACATTCATCATTTTTGTAACTAGAAGCATCTAATAAAGTCAAAAAACTTGGTAGCACATGATGAAGGAGGGCTGGTTCAATTTTTGGAAACGAGAATACCTGAGTTGGAATAAATTGTTTGAATATGAAGAGTACTCAAGGTGACTAAACTTTGAATGGCAAATTTAAAATTTAACTACAAAGTAATGGGCCTGTTTTGTTTACATCTTAGTTTTCACAAACCAAAGTCAAAGGTATGTTTAAGCAAGTGATATCCCAAAGCTTTTAGAGATCAGTGAGAGTATTCGAACAACCAGACTCTTACAGAATTGAAGGAGGCGATAGAGTCAGGAGCTAGAGAGATAGCTGTGAGGTTAAGAGTGCTTACTGCTCTTGCAGAAGACCCATGCCCAAGTCCCAGGACTCTCATGGCAGCCCTCAGTCATCTATCGCTCCAGTTCCAGGAAACCTAATACCCTCATCTGCCTGTTTCAGGCTCTTGCATTGATGTGGTACACACATATACATGCATACACAAACACACACACGCACAACATACACTTTCATATACAGCATATACATAAACACAGCCCATATATATGTATATACATATATATGTATTGTGTGTGGAGAGGCATTCTTGTTTATATGAATTGAGTGGTTGAAAAGAAATAGCAACAATTTTTCTTGCCACTAGAGAATTCAAATTCATTCGAACTTGCATTATTTTCTTCATTTTTTATGTTAGTACATCATTTCATTCTCATTGTTACTTATTTTGCTTAGGCAGTCTTGTGACTTCTCACAATCAAATGCCATTTAAGAATCATATTGACATACTTTCCCTTGTCATGCTGTCCTTGTGAGAAAAGCATTTTAAGTGTTACAAGGAGGTGCTGTTACTATTACAAAGGTTATTATAGGAAGGATAAAAGGACTCCGTCAGGAACAGTAGCCCCATACATGAGACAAACAATGTTACACAGTTCCAGAGGCGTTGTAAGGAGAGTGGAGTGTACAGATTAGGGCAGATAATACAGGGAAATATGCGAACCCAAGTTCCGTCTATGGAAATAAACGGAGAAATACAGAGGAATCCGCAGCGCGATGTTCTGAGGGCACGACAGGGTGCAAACGTATCCTGTGACTGGTTATCTACAGAGCCCTGGGACTCGGTCCAGCCACTTTGATCCTCTAAAGAAGCAAGACGGCTTCATCGTGTAAAGCTAATTTGGTGGAGTTCACAGGGAGTGCAGAGCTGGGTCTTGAAGGAGACTGCCTGGGTGACCTCACTGCAGGGCACTCAAAGGCTTGGGTGCCTGCCACTCTCCTAAACAGAGACCTTTAATACTGCCTTTTTAGTGTTTTTTTCCTCCTGAGGTACGGACGGGCCTGCTAGTTGGAGAATGAATTTATGGCAAATACTGAACATGGGAACACTATGCTCTTCAGATCTTTCAGGGGGTCTCAATGTGGCCTCTGAGTTCAGCATGTAAGCAGTAGGCCTTCTTCAAAACAGTGGCCCTCTGTGCCTCCCAGCAGATGGGAGTGTATTGGGAAATCTTAGCGGCATTCTGGAGGAATCACTGTGACTTTGATGCGTCACTAAGCCAAGGCCAGGAGCTATGGAACATATTACCTTACCATGAGAAGCCTGCCTTGCACGGCTTTGGCATTTTGTAAAAGTGGTCTTCACCCTGAGAGTCTTGGAGTGTGCCTTACATGGTAATAAATTACGTTACCAACACCCGCTATGACCTCAGTGAGAGATGAGTGTAGCCAAGGGCAGCTACGCGTTCCTGTCAGTTAATTAGTGTTGGTGTTCATTAAAAGTGGGAGTGAGAGCCTGGAAATGGTCCATTACTCATTGTGAGTGGAAACATGGGACAGCAGAAAAGCTGTCCAAATAACCACTGAGAACTGAACCAGTTAGCAGAATGGAGACCAAGGAACGGTACTTAGCTGGAGTGCTTTGTTTTGGATACACACACTCATGGTGAACTCCCAAACCCTCTTGCCCTGGGCCTGCACTTGTAATTTCACACACATTTCCAATACATTCATGATTCAAGTGATGGATTGAATTGCCCTTCCTCAAGAAAAAGATGTTGAAGTTTGAGTACTCAGGACCTGTGAGTGCAAAATTATGTTTGGAAATAGGATCATTATGGATGTAATGAGTTAGATGAGGTCATACTTGATTAGGGTAGACTCTGATCACTGTGACTGATTTCCTTTTAATAAATGGAGACAAAAGGAGGAAAATGTCACACCATGCAAGAGTTACATAGATACTGAGGGAAGCTAGTCTTGTGACTATAGGAAGCGGGTGGAGTTACATGGCTACAAGCCACAGACTGACCCTCTCCTTGAGAGCGTTGGAGGGAATGTGGCCCTGCTAATATCGTGATTCTGGATTCCTATTCTCTTACACTATGATATTTTGAATGTCTGATATTTTAACCCGCTTAGTTTCTAGTGTTGTATTTAGTAGCCCAAGGAAGTGAACAGACCTCACTTCTGTTAAGTGGACCCTGCATCTGGTGGTTTGTCAAATGTGCTTTTCCTTTTACACAGTCAGGTTTATCGTTGCTTCAAACAATTCAAAGATAAGCACAGGAGCTCATTCATTCCACTTCAAGCAATCAATGTCTGTCATTGTGACTGAAACAAAATAAAAGATGATGAATCTTGAGATGAGTGATCAGTGTTATGTGCACTGTTTTGGAGGCAGAGGAAATGAACTCATGTGTGTGTGTTTGTTTCATTCTTTGACCTACAAAACAACAGTAATAGAATTATAGCAAAGGCTTTTATTTTGAATATATTTACCTTAGGTAAAGAAACCATGGTCCACGTACATAGGAGAATACTATTCAGTCCTATGAAAGAACAAACTCAAGCTGAGGAGATGGCTCAGTCAGTTAATTGCCTTCCGGACAAGAAGGAAACATAAGTTTTGTTACCTCCTGACACCCATATGAAAATCCAGAGATGGTGACTCATCTATAACCTAGTATTGGGGTAGGAAGGGAACAGGATGAAAGGTGAGACAGGCAAAGTCCTAGGGCTTCCTGATAACCAGTCTTACCAATTGGTGAGCTCCAGATTCAGTTAGAGACCCCTGTCTCAGAAAATACAGTGGACAGTAATAGAGGAAGACATCCTAATAACAACTTCTGACTGCCACATGTGTACACGTGACATGTGCACACACATACATACACACTACATACATGTACACACAAAGAATAAAGTTCTGTCAACGATTACAAGGTGGATGCCCTGGAGAGTGATTGTTACGCTAGCTGAAATAAGCCAGCCACAGAAAGATAGGTGCAGCATGGTCTCATATCAAGTCCAAACAAGCCATTCTTAAAGTTGAAAAGAACGGTGATATCTGAGGCTGGTGAGAGCAGAGAGGGACAGATGGAGAAAGGTTGATTCGAGGGTACCTAAGTGTTGTAAGAGTGGCAGGCTGCTTCCCACCACCCAGCTAGCTTTATACCCGAAATAATTACATGGAAAATGTATTCTTTTAAACATTGCCTGGCCCATTAGTTCCAGCCTCTTATTGGCTAGCTCTTACATATTAATCTAACCCATTTCTAATAATCTGTGTAGCCCATGAAGTGGCTTACCAGGGAAGATCTTAACCTGCTTCTGTCTGGAGTGGGAGAATCATGGAGACTCCCTGATTCAGCTTCTTTCTCCCAGCATTCTGTTCTGTTTACTCCACCTATCTAATTTTATGTCCTATTAAAGGGCCAAGGCAGTCTCTTTATTTAACCAATGAAATCAACACAAAACAGCAGACTCCCACATGGTACACTCAAAATGGCTGTTAACGTCTTGAATAGTAACGTTCTCAGACATTTTATCTATAAAAGAATTTTTTTTTACCTGCAATAACCGGTTCCTGCCAGTGGTGGCGAAAGAGTCCACTTGAGTCCACGAGGAGAGCCGGTATTACACGGGCTCCCGATATATAAGTAAACATTCACCCCAGGCAAGCCCGCCCCCTAAGGGGCTGGCTTAACCCTACATCTCCCCCTTTTGTCTAAATAAGACAGAACTAAACCAAATACAACTATAAACAATAATAACAAATAATAATATAACAAACAAATACAACTATAAACAATAATAACAAATAATAAACATAACAAACAATATTGAGAACAAAAGTTTTGCTAGACATTCTATCTCAAGGAGTCTAAATAATGTAGAGAGCAACTACAATTATATAATCTTCAACTCCGTCAAAGATCTGAGAAGGGAATAAATATTACTTAACAAATGAGAGATATCCAAAATGTGCAACAAATGACAGAGACAACTGACTACCTGGGAAATCACCCAAAGTCTCGTTTGCAATGTTGAGTCAATGAACTTTGGCTAAGGCCTAACATAACTGACATACCATTATCAAACTTTCTTAGAATTATCCTACCCTGTCTTGGCAAGATAAGACAATCCTGTTTCATATCTTAGTCAGTAGTTGAGGTGTGGGCTTTTCTTAACCCAAAGGCCAGTTCTGCCAAGAAGACAAGCGCCCACTGGAGTGTCTTTGGTGCTCAACGTTCTCTCGGGAGTAGAGTGGCTTTGCCAGGAGTAATTGTGTCTCATTGGCACAGAATTCTATGTTAGATTAAACGACATTTTCTACAGCTCTTCGAAGAGGCTGAAGATTATACTATCTATACTAAATATAATCTCTATGTATCTAAAAGACCTGATTAACCTAAAAATAAATATGACAAACATATAATTCTCAATACCTATCTAACTTGAAGACTAAAAGAATAAACAACTGTGCAATATATAAAGACAATGATCTTCAACTGTAAACAATGTCATTACATATCAAATGTAAACAATGTTATTATATAAATAGTATCAGAGGTAGAAATGTACATTGTAATATGGTATATGTATCAAGCATACTCTTTTATACAAAAATAGAGGTAGGAACACTCACATTCAATATTCAATATATCAATACACAGGAAACAGTACCAATACAATTTTCTAAAAACAGTAATTCACTAATACCAATCATCTCATCAAACCAGTTAATCCCCCCCCTTTTTTTGAATATACCCCTAATTCCATAAAATATCTCCCCATCCCCTCAACCCTAAACCAACCACGAAAAGATGTCTCTAACCCTGCAGGCAAACTCTGTTGGGAGAGGGGACGTCGTCCTCTTAGATTGCTTCTAGCTGACATGGGGGTGACGTTCTCCTTATGGGCCCCTGTGAAAGCAAATGATGGTAAAATTCCCAAATTAACCTTTGACCTAAGAAAATTATAACTAGTCTCTGAGCGTTTTGAGAAGGTCCGGCCAGAGTGTTGTCAAAAATACGCACCATTCGAAATTTTCTCATGCAGTGACATTCTGCAGGACACAGCAGATAGTGACTGAACTGTCTTTGAAATTTCCTGCTTCATGAAAATGTCTGCTAGATACTATGGGCCTGAAGGCTGAAGATGGATGCCCCAATGGTACAGAAGAACTTTGGGTGACTGTACAGGCAGTGAGATGTCTCTGTCATTTCTAGAGCTTTGGATTTCTTGTTTGCTTAGGTAATATTACATCCTTCTGGAGTCTTTGATGGAGTTGAAGAATGGTTAGTTATAGTTATAGTTTTCCTTAGTTATGATAAAAGATAAAATAGATATAAATATTGTAAATGTAATTCTTGCTTGATAACTGTTTTGTTACATGTAATCTCACTATGTTAAAGTGAAAGCCTTCCTTTTTTGTTTAGACAGAAAAAGGGGAAATGATGGGGGAGAGTTTTCTGACTTGTGTTAATTTCTTTGGTTAAATAAAGAGACTGCCTTGGCCCTTTAATAGGACATAAAATTAGGTAGGCGGAGTAAACAGAACAGAATGCTGGGAGAAAGAAGCTGAGTCAAGGAGTTGCCATGATTCTCCCACTCCAGACAGACGCAGGTTAAGATCTTCCCTGGTAAGACACCTCGTGGTGTTACATAGAATATTAGAAATTGGTTAGATCGATATGTAAGAGCTAGCCAATAAGAAACTGGAACTAATGGGCCAGGTAGTGTTTAAAAGAATACAGTTTCCGTGTAATTATTTTAGGGCATAAGCTAGAGTTAGCTGGCTGCTGGGGTGCTGGGGACATAGCCCCACTGCTCCTATTACAAAACCTAAGTTACAGGTAGATGGCAGGAGGGTCTGGTAAGCTACAGCATGGTGGGATGGCTCTAGATGATGACAAAGTATATTAACAACAATCTAGAGGAGTTTTAAATCTTTCCCCACAAAGAGTTTATGATTAAAGAGACAGCTTTATTCCTGTTTAAATAGTACATGTATTGAAATACCACATGGATTTCCATAACTATGCACAACTTTTATGTATCAGTTAAAATAAAAACAAATAAGTAAAGCCAAAATAACATGCTTGTTTCATTACATATGTAATGTTGGTACTCCAGTATTGTGAGATATTTTGATTGTGTTCTGACAAATAAAGCTTGCTTGGAGTCAGATGTGCTACACAGCAGCAGACAGCTGTTTCTGTCGTTTCTTAATTTTGGAAGTTGCTTGCTCTGCACTTCCTGTTTACTCAGGTAATATTGTATCTCTCTCAGTTCTCTGAGAAAGTTAGAGTTTTCTATAATTTTCTGAGATGGTTATAGTTTTCCTTGTTAATGAATTCAGAAATAAAACTCACAAAAGAGGTACAAAGTATATAACAAGATAGTTTGGGGTTGGTAATACAAGTTAAAACAGAAAGTGGATTAGGTATAACACTTCTACTCACCAAGCTAGAATAGATAATGGTTTATTTTATCTCAATTTGTCAAGTAAAAATGGACTGTACACTGTTAATGTATTTTTTTTGTTTTTGGCTTTTCAACTAAGAGGTTCTCTGTGTAGCTTTGGTGCTTGTCCTGGAACTGGCTCTGTAGACCAGGACAGCCTCGAACTCACAGAGATCCTCCTTCCTCTGCCTCCCAAGTGCTGGGAGTAAAGTTGAAGTTGTGTGCCACCATCTTTGGGCTGTTAATGTAATTTTTAACTGCATATATTTGTGTATCGTTATTGTACTTTTTGTATATAGTTTTACTATGTTAGTTAAAGCCTTCATTTTTTTATTTAGACAAAATGGGGAAATATTGTGAGATACTTTGATTGTGTTCTGACATTTAAAGTTTTCTTGTAGTCAGAGGGCAGAGCTAGCCTCTAGCTGACCATCGAGCTTTGGAGGACTGGAGAGAGAAAACAGGAAGTGGTAAGGAGGGGCTGAGACAGGATCTCAGCCATTTTAGATGGAGAAATAGAAGAGTCAGGAAGCAACTGGCAACTGCTCTTCTGCTTCTCTAATTTTTCAGGTTTTGACCCTGATTTCTGACTCCTGGCTTTTTATTGATAAGATTAATTAGATTTATACTTCATTCCAATAAAGCTTTCTGCAAAGAAGGGCTCATGGACAGTTTTAAATTTTTCAATTTATATCCTGTTCAAAATTTTGATAGGCAATAAATAGTAGCAAATGTTCATGCCAAGCTTAAGATATATACTTTGCTGTCATTCACTGCTCTTTTTAACTGATAGTGACATAAATCAAAATATTTCCAAGCAAACATATGTCTGGCATCCTTAAAATAATCTGTACAGTTTCTGTCACATACATTTGCTGTTTAGAATGCTCTTAGTAGCTTATGCCTGTGGGTTTGGACTTTAAGGCATGTAGACATCATACGACATGTCCTTTTATCAATTTTTCATAGGTTATAATCAGAGTTCCCAAGGTTATAACTCCTGTCAACCATATTTGTCTTTGAGACTCTATGAAGGAAACCTATTGTCTATTTTCATATCTGTACTTGTATTTCTTTTTTTTTAATTTTTATTTACTTATTAAGTATACAACATTCTGCCTCCTTGTATGCCCACATGCCAGAAGAGGGCACCAGATCTCATTACAGATGGTTGTGAGCCACCATGTGGTTGCTGGGAATTGAACTCAGGACCTCTGGAAGAGCAGCCAGTGCTCTTACCCTCTGAGCCATCTCTCCAGCCCCTGTACTTGTATTTCTTAAAGGCATTCAGACTTAACAACTTTTGATAATTTGTATATTTGTATTGTGGCATATGTATAGGTTTGTGTGGTTACATGTGTACAGCATGTAGGTATACATGCAATATTTAAATCTGTGTATGGAGACCAGATATTTGTGTTGACTGTCTTCAATTGCTCCTCTTATTGTTTTCACTTTTTAAAAATTTATCTGTCATCTATCTATCTATCTATCTATCTATCTATCTATCTATCTATCTATATCTATCCATCCATCCATCATCCATTTAGTGTGTGTATGTGTTTGTGGGTGGAAGTGTGCGTACATGTGTATGTCTGTGGTATATATTCATGTTTATGTGGATGCCTACACAAGGAAGCCAGAGGAAGATTCTGGGTGGGGTATCTTTCCCTATTGGTGCCACCTTTTTTTTGAGACATTTTTTTTTTCTGAATAAGAAGTTCATTGATTTGGTGGTGTAGGAGGTCCTTCTGTCTTTGTGTTGCTTTCATTGGTTAATAAAGAAACTGCTTTGGGCCTGTTGATAGGGCAGAACTTAAGTAGGTGGGGAAAATTAAATGTAATGCTGGAAGAGAGAAGGCAGAGTCAGAGAGACACTATGGTGCCATGGCCAGAGTCAGACATGCTGAATCTTTGCTGGTAAGCCACTGCCATGTGGCGGTATACAGATGAATAGAAATGGGTTAAATCAAGATGTGAGAGTTAGCCAGTAAGAGACTAGAGCTATCAGGCCAAGCAGTGATTTAATTAATACAATTTCTGTGTGGTTATTTTGGGGCTAAGCTAGCAGGGTGGCCAGGAAAACAAGTGGGCCCTCCTCCTTACAATTTGGCTATCCAGTGAGCTCCTGGGATATGCCTGTCTCTGCCTTCTAACACTGGGGTTACAGGAACATGGTTCTGTGTCCAGCTTTTTATGTGACTGCTGGCAATTTCAGTGATGGCCCTCTTATTTTAATCATAACTGCTATTACCCACTGAACCAACTTCCCAGCACCCTCCACTTTATTGTTTTGAAATAGGGTCACTTGCTGAACGTGGAGCTCATTGATTTGGCTAGGTTGGCTGGCCACAAAGCGCCAGGGATCCTCCTGTATTTATCTCCCCAGAATGGGGATTAGAGACTTGCACCAATGTGAGGTCTTACACAGGTGTTGAGGTATCTGGAACTCAGATCCTAATGCTTGTGCAGCAGGTACTTTACAAACATTTTCCAGTGCTGGCAACATTTTTTTTCCTAATTTCAGTTCTCTTCCTTTGTGAACGGTGCTACCATTAATCCAATTACATGTGTGTTGCACTGCCCTGTTTCCAGCTTCTCTCTCTGCTTATGTGTAGATGAATTGTGATCAGCCAGCTTCTTGATCCTGCTGCCTGCTGCCATGCCTTCTTTTTACTACAGACGCTCTTCTTCTAGAACTGTAAATCAAAATAAACTCTTCCTTAAGTTACTTTTGTTTAGGGTGTTTTCTTACAAAAACAGAAAAATGACTAGTATGGTTTCCCAGTAAAACATCTGTTTAAGAATTAATATCTGCTGGGCAGTGGTGGCTCACGCCTTTAATCCCAGCACCTGGGAGGCAGAGGTAGGCAGATGTCTGTGAGTTCGAGGCCAGCCTGGTCTCCAAGAGCTAGTCCCAGGAAAGGCTCCAAAGCTACATAGAAACCCTATCTTGAAAAACCAAAAAAAAAAAAAAAAAAAAAGAAAGAAAGAAAGAAAAAGAGTTAATATCTGTTCTTCCACCTCTTCCATATTTCATCATTTCATTCTTGGTGAACAAAACACCACTATTTCAAAAAGTATTCGTTGACAACATTGAGCATTTATACAATGAACATTTGTCCTTTTTACCCTTTATTATCCTATCTCATTTCCTATTCTCTTGCTGAAACCCCTCTGCTTATCCATAATTCCCCTTCCTACTTTCAAAGCTTTTTGGTTCATATGCCCTATTAAGTATAAATAGGGTTGCCTACATGAACCTAGGTGAGTGGTTGTTTATTGGTACTGCTCACTTACCAGTGGCTACACCATTAAAGAAAGTGATACTTCTTCCCTTAGCCAAAATTAACAGTCAGTAATCCCTCAGGGAAGGGTGGGCCTCATGATCTCTTCCCCTTTCCATGATGGAATATTGGAGGGCCCAATTACGTGTAGGTTTGCTGCAGGTAACCACAACCGCAGTGACTTCATGAGTGCAATGCTAGGTCACACCCGAGAGACACTTATTTCCCCTTTGGCTCTCATCCCTAGCCTCTGGTCTTTAGGATCTTCTCACTTCCTTTTCAGTGATGTCCCCTGAGTCTCAGAGGGAAGGATTTGTAGACGACCAATTTAAGGTTGAACATTTTCCTCCTATGATCAGTTGTGACTTTCTGTACTAATGGGCATCCATATCACAAAGAAGCTTCTCCAATGAGGAGTGAGAGATGTATCAATCTATGTGTATAAAGATAAATATTTAGAAGGCTGTTTGCTATCATGTTCATCAAGCAAAATAATATTAGATGCTCACCCATATGGTCTGTAATCTCCCCAACCATATATTTTCATTATGTTAGTAATATCAAACATAAGTTCCCTCTAGTGGATCTGTTGTATTAGGCGGCGGGCTGCGTCCCGCCACCCGGTTAGCTTTACTCCCGAAATAATTACACGGAAACTGTATTCTTTTAAACACTGCCTGGCCCATTAGTTTCAGTTTCTTATTGGCTAGCTCTTATATATCGATCTAACCCATTTCTAATAATCTGTGTAACTCCACGAGCTGGCTTACCAGGAAAGATCTTAACCTGCGTCTGTCTGGAGTGGGAGAATCATGGCGACTCCTTGACTCAGTTTCTTTCTCCCAGCATTCTGTTCTTTTTACTCCACCTACCTAATTTTATGTCCTATTAAAGGGCCAAGGCAGTCTCTTTATTTAACACAATGAAATTAACACAAAACAGAAGACTCTCCCCCATCATTTGTTTAAACAAAAAAAGAAGGCTTTCACTTTAACATAGTGAGATTACATATAACAAAACAGATATCAAGCAAGAATTACAGTTACAATATTTATATCTACTTTATCTTTTATCATAACCAAGGAAAACTATAACTAACCATTCTTCAACTCCATCAAAGACTCCAGAAGGATATAATATTACCTAAGCAAACAAGAAATCCAAAGCTCTAGAAATGACAGAGACATCTCGCTGCCTGTACAGTCACCCAAAGTTCCTCTGTACCATTGGGGCATCCATCTTCAGCCTTCAGGCCCATAGTATCCAGCAGACATTTCCATGAAGCAGGAAATTTCAAAGACGGTTCAGTCACTATCTGCTGTGTCCTGCAGAATGTCTTGCAGACTCTTTCATGAGTCATGAACCCTAAAAGACCATCTCACCTTTACGCAAGTTCAGCAGTCCTCCCTCTGTGGGTTCTCTGTGTCCATTTTATGCAACAGTCCAGGCAAGAGCAGTTTCTTGCCCAAATGGCTATCAAACTCCATAAGGATCCTCTTTGATGCCCGTCTTCCTCTCGAAGTAGATTGGTGCCGCCAGGAGCAGACATGTCTCATTGTCATGAAAAGTCCTAAGTTATTAAAACATTTAAAATGCCATATTCTGCAGTCTTTGAAAGATATGAAGAATGTCTATCTAACTGAAATGTATCTCTATATATCTAGAAAATCTAACTAACATGACTACAAGCTTTACTATTATCGATAATTATCCATTAGCAACCTATATTTCCTATTATACATTACATTTTAAATGAACTACACAATCACAATTCCTTAATCAATATCAGAAATACACATAACAAAATTGACAATAAAATCCATACCAATGCAAATTATTCATACCTATATCATTTCCCCCTTTAAATGTTAAAGCACATTTATAAACAATATTTTGGGAACATGGGCACAGTTTTTTCTCTCCAAACTGCTTCCTGCTGAATGGGGGCACTGTTAATCAGATCGTTTAGGGTGTAACCTGTGTGTCAGGTTCATCTCAGTTGGCAGTTGAGTGAAGTAATTTTTTGAGGGTGTTCCCAGCAACTTTTCGGGAGGTCGTGGTCTATCATACCATATCGGGATAGAATCAATCCACAGGGTCTGGTCCTCTGTGAAAACAAAAGAAGACCCTCTCCAAAGCATCATATCCTTAGACCCAAATTTTGAAATCGTAATACCCTTATAGCCATTCTGGTTTAGCTTGGCAGCCCATGTAATGAAATGTCTCTCTGTACTTAGCTCCTTCACAGTCAAAAATTTTAAAGAAAACACAATGTACATAATCCAGACTCTCTGTGAATTTTCCATTTTTACGTGACTTATTTTTCTTTATTTCTTTTAATCTCTTAACTATCTGTACTCTGTCTCTTTAAAAACTTTACCCTTTTTTTATGGGCATTAAATTTATTCTCTCTATTTTTTCTCTCTCTCAAGCCTACGTACACTCATCCAACATTGTGATTCATTTAGTGGTCTTTTATGCCTGAAATCTGTTTTTTTGTGAATCTGTAATTTTTTTGCTATCCAGGAGCATTTCTTAAAACTGGCTCGTATGACGGGTAGTGTCTGAAGTCCCCAGTCAGCAAAACACATAGATATCAATGAAGCCATTAGTCTTGGTAGAATGTGATTGGGGACCAAGACTGAGGTTTTAGACACCTTGCCGTTTGGAAGACAGCCAAGTGAGAGAGACATTAAGACAGACAAAAATGGAAACAATCCCACTGACTGCTGCTGTCCATATTCTTCTGCTGGGGTTGCAGCTTCACCAAGGAAATCTAAATGATGCTTTATGTACTTGACAGAGCATGCAGCCTGCTTCAAATATGAAAATGGTTTAATGGTTTAATGCTCTCATATTTCTCATTGTCTTTCGTATATGGAGGTATCTGACTTGGGTTTTCCTTGGTGCCCCACCCAATGGAACTGGTTATCTCCTAACCTCCTTCTGTTTGCTTGTTTGCTTTAGACTTCAAATACTGACCAGATGAAGAAAGGAATTTAATAGAAATCTCAGTAACAAATACAACTCTATGGAGTCAAACACAGCCCTAACCACATGTAGGCACACTGAATATTAAAATTGAAATCAAGAGACAGGATCCTAGTTACAGTGAGTAATTTCACAGTTTTCCATTAAATGCCCAGAAACTAAAAAGTCAAGAAGAGTGCAAAAGAAATGAAGTTTGATAGTACGGGAACAGGGGAAGACAATTAAAGATGGATGTAAATGAATTGCCTTATCAAGGCATTGTGAACCCGTAGGTATGTGTTTGCATAAACTTGAGTAGGTGCTTGAAGGTCAAGATCTGTCATGCTCTCTTGGAATGGCGGAGGCTTGTACAAAAACATTCATCAAAACACAGACTGCATTCCATTTCCACAGCCCTGGATCAGGACGGCTCAGGATGGCCCTGCAGTGCCGTTAGACATCTAATGCAAAGCTAGCAAGGCGTTCTGCTTTTCTCTGAGACCTCTTGGGAGGAATTTTTGCCAAGAGCCGTTCTCAGACCCGCTGCCTGTCAGGAATGAACTATGCCACCAGTTTCAGTTAGGACTTCCGTTGTCAAAACAATAATAGCTGTAATTTTCTCTCCCTCTGTTTACAGGAAACAAACCCTTCCTTCCTGTCCTCTGCCTGTAGCAGAAAATAGACAAACCAAGCAGATGTCCAGGGATGGCAGAGCAGTACCTGGGGCTGCAGCTTCCCTGGAGAGGAGACAGGCTGCTGGGGTCTGTGGGGATGGTGGGCTCGAGGATGGGCGTGGGGGAGGATGTCTCTGACATCCTCCATTGTCTCTTTGAGTGCCTCTCCTACAGCTGTCAGGCGGGGAACTAAATATGGCCAGGGAAATCTCAAAACGGCTAAAGAGTATTTTTAAACTCTCGCAGCCGCCCGTTTGCAGACTCGGTGACGTAGATAAACTGGTTGCAGAATTTCTCATGGGAATCGAGGGCGCTGCGACATGGCTGCTGGCTTTGGTTGCATGTGCTTTTGGCCCTGTTAATGTGTCCCTTGGGGTTTCGTTTCACATCTTAAAGACTTGGGAAGCAGCAAAATCTGAGCCTTGCCAAGAGAATGTACCAGGGGGCTATCAGAACTGTCACTCAAGCGTGGCCACGGAGGACCTAAGGAAGCTTGCAGGCTGGAGCCCTGGCTACGGCATGAGCATGGGAGAATGTTGTCCAAATACACGAGTATTCTAGGCGCTTTGCTCGTAGAAATCATCGTTGCCGCTGTCCTTTTTTCGCCCCCATTCATGCACATTATCCAGCTGTTTTATAAATGTGCATCTCTCTAGCATTTGTGTTTCTAGCGATGGTGTGGAAATGTCTTGGGACAGAAAGTGTTTTGTTTTGTTTGAGACATGTTGATATTCAAGCTTTTGTTTCAAGAAAGTGAAATTATGTTTGAAGATAGATAGAACAGTTTTTTTTTTTTGTGTGTTTACTAGTGGGAAAGTTGCAGTGAGAACAAGGAAGACAAACAAAGTGGTCACCGAGTGTTGTTTCTCATAGAACGTGGAAGGCAGACAGAGTGGCCACTGAGTGTTGTTTCTCATAGAACACTGAGGGCAGCTTGTTAGCTGTGTCTTGTGTCACCAAATTATTGGTGTCACCATTTATGCTATGCAGTTGATTTCTGCATTTGAGTTGTCTTGTTGTCCTTTAATGCTACTGAGGTGGTTTTTGTTGGTCTCCCAAAAAGACTATGTGGTTTACCTGTAGAAACTCATTTAGAAGGTAGGGAATTGAAGTTTTCAACTTGATTTTTCCTATTGCAGTTTACATAGTATAATCAACACTGTTTTCATAGGGCTAGCTGATTTTCTGTTTTTTTGGGGGGGCATTATTGTTTTATTTAAAGCTGTCAACAAAATTGTATTTATTTAAAACCCAGCAGAGGGGCCCCTCAGGCCCTGGTTCCATCTCCGGTCTCTAGTGAAATAAGCAAAAAAATGTCCAGTGCCGGGGAGAGACAGATTTCTGTGTGATGTCGGGAGGGAAACTGAACAAATTGAGACTTAGATTATCCCTCCTGCAGCTCACTGTGGAAACTCAGGTGCCATCGCGTGTATGATGTAAAGATGTTCTCCCCTTCCCCAGGACTTTAGGATTTCTGTGCGTATCTCATGTCTTCCAGTTTGTGTAATCAAACTTTTTCAACACTTGCTGTTCCTTGCAAGAGGTACATCTGTTCACATTCCATTTCTCACACAGGAGGGAAAGAGTCCAATGAGGTAGGGTCACCAGCAGTGGAAGACGATGCTTGTTATAGCTTTGGACTGAGGAGGTTGCCCCTACGAGGACCTCCAGTTACTTGGATGAGAACAGCATCTTAACATGGGCCACAGGAAACAACCTTGGTCCAAGTCTGTATGGAATAGAGCTAGGACTCGATGAGAGATAGACAGAGAGAGACACAGTGAGAGAGAGAGACAGAGACAGTAAACACTTTAACATAAGCGCGAGGGTTGCATCAACAGCTGTGATGTCACTCTGTGGCCTTTGAAGTCATACTGTCTAATAGTAATGTACAGCCAGACTTAACCAGTGTGTAAAGGGTAAAAATGAAGTTAAATATGAGTGAATTTAGTTATTTCTTTTGTAAATGAAATTACAAGGTGGTGTCTGTGGTTCACTGTTCTGGTTTAGGGTGAAATGGGAGTGTTCATAGGTTAAACTTAAAGATTGCTATTCTAACTCTTACTTGAGACATCTTTCAGAAGAAAAAAAGTATTGTTTCTTTGCCGGCAGTGTTATAGCTGTTTTGGTTTATTCAGTTTCGCTGAAGCTCTGACTCTCGGCCAGCACAAAATGTAAACCACTTCCCAGGAAGAACAGCTTCCTTCTCTTCCCATGTCTCCTTGACTCCCTGTCCTTCTCTCCTGCCTCAGAGGAGCTTGACCATACAACTAGTGAGAATCGACGGTTGGCACTTGTACAGTGTGGCTATGGTGCTATCTCAACCCACCCCACCCAACATGTGAATACTGTAGAACTCACATTAAGTACAATTTACAGCACTTCATGTGTTTGTTCAAAGTTAGTATTCAGCCCTAGGATACACCTCATTAGTGGAGTGCTTACCTGGCATGCATGGACCTCATTTGATCCCCAGTACTGCAGCTTCACCACACACAAGTACATTAGTTTGATTAAATTAATATAACTAGTTAGTGATTAGCATTATGCTAATGATGGTTGAATAGCCCTAACTGGTGAGTGTGTGAATAGATTTTCCAAACACAAAGCAAAAGTAAACACTTTATTTCAGATGACTTACTAGTAAATGTTTAGTTAAAAAAAGTAATTAAGGGTCAGTCAATTAGCACAATTGGTGAAAGTGCTTGCCACCAAGCCTGAAGACCTGAATCTGACCCCTAGGATCCACACATGGTGAAAGGAGAGAACCAAGTTGTCCTCTGACACACACACACACACACACACACACACACACACACACACCATGCCATGGCCACGCCCCTACAATAAATAATATGCTAAACAAAAACTATCTGAGGGTCTGGGGAGATGACTCAGAGTTGGTGACTGCTTGCCATGCAATAGGAGGGCCTGAGTTTGAACTTCAGTGTAAAAGCTGAGCATACCAGGTGTGTAATCCCAGCACCAGGCAGGCAGAGGCACGAGAAGCCCTGGGGTTTGCTGGCCAGTCTAGCTGAATCAGTAAGCTCCAGGCTCACTGTCTTGTCTGAGAAGAATGGAAACTGAGGAAGGTGCCTACCCTGGAACCTTCCCTCCACGTACAGCAGCATGCAGGATACATACACACACATACAAGCGCACAAAACTACATACTACTTTATACATTGAGGTACGCTGTTGTTGTCTTTGGTGCTGGAGACCAAGTGATCAGCCATTTCATCTTGGGAAAAGAGGTTAAAAGGAAAGCCATGGCAGACTCTGTAAATGGACATTTTTTAAGATGTTAGAGACTCGGTTGAGTTTCTTTATGTTTGATTTCTTACCATCTTATTTTCTTCGGAAACATGCTGCAGCACCGTGATTGTACGAGAAACACTAGGGCATATTTCAAATTAAATTATCTTCATTCCTTTTGATTTGAATGCACCATGAGAAAAATGAGCTCTGAAGTGCCCCTCCTGGCTTTACCCTGACAAAGAGCATTCTTGTTTTGCTGCAGCCAAGAGGACTGTGAGAAAGGGCAAGGCGCCTGCTCTCTTTTCAGGAGGAGTGCTTCACTGCGGGCGTGGGCTTTCTCAGGGTTGTCAGTTTGCAAGGGGATTCCATGGGTCAAGCTAATAGTTAAATCAATGGCGTGCCTATATGGGAAAAACAGCGCCTTATCAAGCGCTGCAGGGCGAAGACGTGAGTCTGGACTCCTTCACACGCATCAGGTATTCAAATTATTTCAAAACATCAGTTAAGATGATGGCTGCAAAATACTTTGAATGCTGCTAAAGATAAATCAATTGTAGGCTTTTCTAAGAGATTAAAATATTCATTGCCACTCAGACTTGTGCTTCCCTATTAGGGTGTGTCTGTTAGAGCCCTGATCTTCCTCCCCGCGTTACTCTCAGCTACTGCAATGAAAACCATCTTGCTAGGAACACGCTCCTGTGGTGCTGAGATGTCTGGCTTTGTGACTGAATTCCATTTGCTCCTAGAAGTATCCCAACTTGCAAAACTCCAAGTTATGATTCTTTTCAAAAGACTGAACTGATTAATCCAATCACTTCTAAGGAGGATTAAACAGCTTTTATTCTCAAAAGGGAGGGGGCTTCTGAATAACAGTCATATGTCTTTAGCCCCCAGATTTTCATATTTCTCACCACAAAAGTCTGTTCCTGGGGACCAAGGCAGCCAGCCCTGGGTGTGAAACATGCTATTGATTGTCTAGCCTTTGTGATTTTTCCCCCTAATTTAGAGAGAAACCCTTCATCTCTATGTAAGTGAATAAAAAACCCAAAGGCTTACCTTTCAAACACTTAGTTGAACCAACCTATGCTAAGTATATTTAAATTAAGGTGTGTGTAAGTTGGGATGAAGTTCACCTGTGTGAGAGAGAGACAGAGACAGAAAGAGAGAGAGAGAGAGAGAGAGAGAGAGAGAGAGAGAGAGAGAGAGAGAGAGATCCATCTATCCACCTAAACAGCTCCAGGGCCTATTGCTTCACATTTTAGGAGAATGGAGAGATTTGGTGTAGGCTGCTGTGGTAATCCTAAGCCTTTGTCTGCTTTATGCTCCTATAACATAATACTACAGAGTGTGTAATTTATAACGAACAGAAGAAATTTGTAGGCTCTCATGGAAGTTGAGGAGTCCAGGATTGAGGAACTGGCATGTAGTCAGGTTCTTCTTATTGCACTATTCTAAGCAGAAGGACAAAGAGGCTGAAATAGAAAGGAGGCTGGACTCACTTTTTTACTGGGAATCCACTCTCCTGATCATGAATTCTCATCTTTCATAATATCACTAAGTCATTTATGAGAACAGAACCCTCATGACCAATACCCTCTTAAAGGGCCTGCTTCTCAACAAGTTAGGACACGTAAATTTCAATGTGAATTTGGAAGGGCACAAGTATTCTAGCTACATAATCCTACAAAAACTCACCTGCCTCACTACCTTGTCTGTCCTCATAGTCATGAGGGGATGATGTCATAGTTATGAAGAAGTGATGCCATAATCATGAGGAGATGATGTCATAGTCATAAGGGGTGATGTCATAGTCATGAGGATGTGATGCCATGGTCATGAAGAATGATGTCATAGTCATGATGGGTGATGCTGTTGTAGCCATTTACTTCACAGTAGAGGGAAAAACAAGTGGAAGAGTTCCCCCCAGCCCACATGTATTCTGTGGGCACACAGATATTTCCTCTTCCTCTAATTGCTCTGAGCATGATTGCATGACACAAGCGAGGCCGAGAAACACAGGTTTCTAACCAATTTCAAGTTCTGTGGCAAGGGGGAAGAAAGTAGTGGTTATGGCAATAGAGACAATGCATGTTTCCTGCCACAGGCTGTACTGAAACCCAAGGCACAGAAGAAAATTTCCCCTCGCTCACCATTCACGTATTCAGTATTTACTGATTAAAACTTTGTCTTAGGTGCTGAATATTGAGACTACAACAATTGAGTTTGTATTCTATTAATATTGATATTGAATGGAGAAAATCATCCTGTTCATGTTTATGGATGATTATGTAATAGAGGCACACACAGGTTTCCATGAGACAAGTTAGTCTAAATTGCCACTCAGACAAAATGCAGGTAAGGAAGACTTTAGGGACACAGAAAAAAAAAGCATTGGGAAAGGTGGCTCCCCTGATGTGTTAGAGGTGATATAATATAAATATGGAAAACATGCTCATCAGGCATTATTAATAAAGGATCTCTATTGTGGGCTCTCAAGATGCCGTTACAGGAGAATAGAGCCCAGCAGGGTGGAATATTAGAGGTTAATGATGAATCAGAGAGGAAAAATACAGTTTACTTTAAGAAAAGACTATAAAGGTAAAGGGAAGGAAATGGCAGCCAAAGACTTAAAGGCTAAGTGGAGGTTTCTATTTAGGGCTACAGAAAATAGAAGCATCTTTCAAAAGTGCCCCAAAAAGAGGGGATGGAGGGTTGTTCTCTGAAATGGCAGAAAAGAGAGTAAAACCTAATGTCAAGTCAAATGGTACACAAGGAAGTGGCCATAAAACAAAACTGTGTCTAGAGGTGGTTTCTTTATTTTCTACTAAGTAGGAGTCCACTTTGAGAAACAGGATAGGAGCCATAGAAAACAGCTAGGCATGTTAAAAATAGCTATTAGTGTCTGCAGAAACAGATGGAGGCGGGAGAAAGAGAGGATGAGGAGGATGAGTGGGCACAGCGTGAGCTCTTTTCTCCTGTCACCACTCTTGAGACAACCGCTGCCATTTATTCTTGTATAGTGTTTTCCAGAGGGGCTCTGTGCTAACAGAAACAAATGCTATATTTATCTCTGTTTTAGCTGGGCTTCTCTAGAGAATCAGAACCCATACAATGAATCTATGTGCCCGCAAAAGCGGGATTGAGTAGAGCTTAGAAGTTACTGTCCGAATATTCCAACATTGGCAAGGAAAAGCCAAGACTCCAGCAGTCATTCAGCCCATGAGCCCGGATGACGCAGCTGGTCTTCACTATATGCTGGAACCCCGAAGATGTAGGCTCTGACACCAGGGAAGGCACGCCTCTTGCCAGCAGGAGTGAGGGCAAGCAGGCAAAGATCAAAAGCTTCCTTCTTCCCTGTCCTTTATATAGGTTGCCATGAGGATGTGTGGTCCAGATTTAAGGTGGATTTTCCCACCTCAAACGATTCAATGACAACCACAAAAATCCTCACAGCTATAACCAGCTATTTGGGTTTAATTCCATATGTCGTCAAGTTAACAACCATGAGTATTACAATCACTCCACATTTTTTTCATACTGTCCTGTTCGTCTTGCTTTGGATAATATAAATAAATATACATGGGTATGCCACTACTTTCTGTAGTTGAGGCATCACCATTAACTCCTCCCCGAGCATCTAAAAACAAGGTAGCCACATATCAGCCACGGTAGAAAAGGGATTCCTCTATCACACTCCTGTAATGCATCTGGTATTAAACTCTGTGTATTTTTAACTTCAAGGACACTGATGGTGTTCGTACCTCATTTCTCGCTGGTTTATTAACAGCAGATTGGGCTTGTGCTGACCTCTTGCTTGCGTTGTGTGTTGCAGGCAGGAGCATCTTGGCAGTGATCTGCAAAATTCGCCCTCCCAGGAAGCAAAGCACCCACACAGCCCGGCTTTGTCTCTGGGACAGCGTGTATGAGTGTGGGGGACGAGGCTGGCCTCCTCCCAGCCGTGTCCATTTTGTGTCAGAGTACATTGGCAGCCTGAGAATGATTCCAGAGTGAAGGGTTGTCTGTCAGCTCCGAAGACGTGCTATCAAACGAATAAATGGTTCCTGGGCCTTTGGGTTGGCCTGCTGTGTCGGGTCACGGTTCCAGCAATTAATTCTCCTGTCCTCTCTTGCCAGTGGTAGGCAAGATAAGTGCCAGGAGCAGGTGAGGGAGATGTAGGACGCGGCAGGGTTGGGGGTTGGGGGTGGGGGCTTGCTGCTTGAGGATGAAGAACGCCATCCTCAGCACCACTCAGTCCCCGCGGCTTGAACCAAACGAATTCCTTCTCTGAGGCTAAAGACAGGTCACGAGGGATACAATTACCAACCCAGGAAAAAGAAGATGTTTATAGCTTCTGCTGCTTTTACAAAAATAGATGAAAGGAAAGATTGTTTTCCACCCTTTGCAGCCCGTGAGCTTTCTTAGCTTGGCGCAAAACTTGTTCCTTTCCCCAACACCAGGAGAGTCTGGTGGTGCGCTCTCATGTTGTGTCGAGCGCATTGGATTATACACAGTGATTACTGGGCGAAGTCCTCCAGCTTCAGAGCTGCTTCCTGTTGGCCACATTCTAGTCCTCCCTTTCCCCTTTCTCATTCACTCCCTTCTCCTTTGCCTCCCCTCCTTCCAGCTCTGCTATAATTTGCATGCCATGAATTCAGTTATTTTACAGGGAAGCGGCACTCATCTCAAAGTTTACAGAGCTGCACACTATGAGCACATCCAAGTCTGGGGATATTTTTCTTACCCCCAAATGAGTCCTGATATCTATTTACCGCTGTCCTTTCCCAACTGCAGGTAAATACTAATACTAATCTACTCCTCTTTCTATGGATTTGCTTTTACTTGGCATTTCATAGGAACAGGATTTTTTTTTTTTAGATTTGTGTGTGTTTCAGCTTCTTTTGCTTGGTATAATATTTTTAGGTGACACGAGTGAACAGTTTGCTTATATTTCTTGTTGAATAGTGTTCCCTTGAATCGCTTGCCATGTTTCCAGTTGACTGACATTTGAATTAAGTCCCCTTCCCCATTAGTCCGAATGGTGTAGGTACCAGTTATTGTATAGAAGTGTTTATGTCAATATTTCTTTCTTCCCCTATTTTTTTCCTTTTATGGAACCCATCCCGATACTGCTCCAGTGGTCAAGAACTTGAGACGAGATAGGCCTGGGGCCTAGAGGAAAACCAAACACAAAAGGAATGTTGCAATAAAGTGACTCCTGACGGCATTCTGCTGTCATAGATCAGTGTCTCGCTCAGAGGAATTTCCTTCTGCGGTAGAAGGGAATAAATACAGTGAACACAGCTAGACAGGGTGTAGAGGGTGAGAGACCTTGGAAGAGGTGCTCTTAAGTGGAGGATGTCTCCACCAGTGAGTTCTGTGTTCTCACAGCTCAGGGAATACCGGACAGGGAGGCAGAAAGAGTGTAGTCAAAGGGCACGAAGAACACCAAGAAAACAAGGTCTTCTAAAACAGACGAACCAAATACGCCCGTGACTCAGAGAGACTGGCAGCAGGCACTCCTGCCAGCAGCCCAAGCCAGATTGGGGTCCCAGTGCTGAGAGAGGTGGGCACAAGTCTCCACCCCAAACCCAGAAGCTGTCGTCAGTTATTAACTACTCAGAAGTGGAAGTTTCGTTTTCCTAATGGTTTATCACTGTATATACAAACCACTTTTAAGGCCAGGTCCCATGTCTGGAAGTAGAAGATCAACACAAAACAAAATTGATGGCATCGTTGGAGGTTTTGTCTGCTTGTTTGGTCTGGGTTTTTGTTTTTTGCTTTTTTAAATGTTATGTTTCTTTTTTTCTATCTTACAGGTCTTTTGCTTATATTATGGTTTCTGATTTTGTGTTTTTAGGGGATACGCAAGTGCAAAGGTATGTGCCTACATCTATGTGTTTCTTGTGCTTTTTCTTTGATTTTTTTTTGTTTTCCTGTTCATTTGTTTGTCTTGTCCTCTTCAAGTTATTGTGTTTATTTTCATCATATCTTGATTTCCTGTCTCTATCTATCTATCTATCTATCTATCTATCTATCTATCTATCTCTTGTTGCCTGTTTGTTTTCTAATGAAAAAAAAAGCAAGAAATGAAGCAGATTTTGTTTATTGGTGGTTCAGACAAAGGCATGGGGTGAAGTAGGAAGGCTGTAGGAGAAGATCTGCATAGTTCCCTGGGAATGGAGTCTGGGAAGGAGGAGAGGCCCCAGTGAGTGGTCCGCTCCAGGGCTGGAGATGAGTCTGAGGACTCAGAGCTGGAGGACAGCAGCGAGAGTAAACTCAGCCTACCTGATTCCCAGGCTGGCATGGCCAGGGGATTTCCATGGACAGAGTGCCTCCAGGTGTAGGTGACTGAGACAAAGTGATGGGGTGAGGGGAATATTTCTTTTCCTTCCTCTTGGGTAAATATATGGGTATAACTGTTGACTCATGGAAATTTAAAAATTTTTATTTACCACTTTAGAAGCTATGGAATGTTTTCCAAATGGGCTGCCTGATTTTATATTTTTAACACCAATGGCAGAATTCAAGTTTATGCAAATGCTTGCCAGAGCGTGTTATTTTGTGTCATATGGAAAACAGCCAGTTGTGTGTGTGTGCAGCCTTCTTCTTGGAGTCAGGCTGAAGAAATGAAGGGTTTTTTCTTCTTTGTCAAGGTATTGATACAGTCTAGGGACCTTCAGCTGCTGATTCTGTCTGTGTTGCTTTAGATTTGCCTGCTGTCATCTGTTGCCCTGGAGATTTATTTTCCTGCCTTTTAATTCCTTAACTGACAAAGAAAATGAATCCAGTAAAGACCCCTAAACTATACGAATATTACTAACCCCCCAAAATACATTCTGAAGTAAAAAGACCAAACAAAATAAACAAATAATAACTAAAATGAAGGAGTAGTGATAGTTTGGTTTATTTTTATTTGTTTGTTTGTTTTTGTTTTTTTGAGACACGGTTTCTCTGTAGCTTTGGAGCCTGTCCTGGAACTAGCTCTTGTAGACCAAGCTAGCCTCGAACTCCCAGAGATCTGCCTGCCTCGGCCTTCCAAGTGCTGGGATTAAAGGCATGCTCCACCACCACCCGGCTATTTATTTTTTTAAATTACACTTTATTTTTGTGTTTTGTTTTTTGCTTTTTCAAGACAGGATTTCTCTGTGTAACTACCATGACTGTCCTGGAACTTACTTTGCAGAACAGGCTGGCCTTGAACTCATGGAGATATGCTTGCCTCTGCCTCCTGAGGGCTAAGATTAAACAAATTACACTTATTATGTATTGGGCAGAAGGGCTGCACGCACAAGGCACAGTGCAGGTGAAGGGCAGAGAACACTTTTGAGAGCATGTTTTCATTTGAAAGCCAGACACGGCATCATTTACCTTTGTGTTGAGCGTTTGGTCCCAGCAGATCCTAGGTACTGTCTGGCCAGCCAGTCTAGCTGAAGTGACAAGTTCCAGGTTCAATGAGAGACCTTACTGAAAAGAAAGAAGAGGAAGAGGAGGAGGAGGAAGAGGAGGAAGGCAAGGCCGACATTAGACTCTGACCTTCATGACTTAGCATGGCACTACCCGCTGTGCCCCTCCTACATACACAAATAGAAGATACAATCATAATACAAAGAATTAATCAAACAAGTATTAGGGAGATAGTTCAGCATTAAGAACACTGGCTGCTCTTGTAGAGGACCTAGGTTTGATTCCTAGCACCTACATGGTGGCTCACAATGACTTGTAACTCCAGTTCTAGGGGATCTGACACTCTCTTCTGGCCTCCATGAGCATCATTACATATGTGGTATATACACACAGAACATACATACATACATACCTATACAGATAGGCAAAATACTCATACACTTAAAATAAAATAAAAAATTTGAAAACCAAAGCAAAGTATCATTGAAACAGAGGTGTTGGCTCAGTTAAAAAAAAAGCAAAGCAAAAACCTTCCCTGCCCCCCAAAAATCAAGATTAGCAACTGACAAATCATTCAACAAAATGAGCAAAAGAATAAGAGAGAAGACCCAGATGAATAAAATTAGAAATGGAAATTGTGATTTCAAAGTACATACCAACAAAATCCTGAGGATATTAGGGGGTGTATTTTGAAAACTTTTATTTTCCTCAAACCTGGAAAATCTGGAGGAAATGGACAAATTCCTGTGTATATGATATATGAACTATCAGAACTAAATCAAATGAACATAAACAACTTAAACCTAAACCAAGTTGCGAGACTGAGGCAGAAATAAAGTGTCTTTTACCAACCATAACCCAGGTCAGATATAGTCACTGTTGAATTCTACCAAACCTTTAGAGGAAGGCTAATGCCAACAGTCCCCAGATGTTCTGCAGAAGAGCAAAAGGAAAAACACTACCACCAAATCAGACTCTTTCCGTGAGGCAAGAGTTACTCTGACATCAAAACCGAATAACATAATGAAAAGAAACTACAGTCCAGTTTCTCTGTGAAAATAGATGCAACAAAACAAAACAAACTCAAATAAACAACAGCAAAACACCCAGCAAAAGACCCATAAACCAAAGTTAAGAACTCATTAAGATGTACGCACAGCACGGTCAGTGCCAGGGTACTTATGCTCTCTTGTGAGCAAGCCTAATAAAACTCATAGGGTCTCTCCCTGATACCCTTGCACCCCCATCCCCCTCTCCCTGCACACATATGCACAAATACATCTGGGGACAGAAATAACATGATCACCCCAATAGAGGCAGAATCTTTGGCAAAGTTCAACATATTCTACCATAACAAAAGCCATGAAGTACTTAGGAATAGAAGGGACATACCTCAACATAACAAACACAGTAATCCTATGAACAAAAGTGTACTAAGTGGAGAAAAACTGGAAATACTTCCTCTAAAATTAGAATCAAGATATCCCCACTCTTATTGGACATTAGGTGTGAAGTCTTCAGCAGAACAATTGGCAAGCGGGGGAAAATTGGCAAGGAAGAGTCAACTCATTCTTATCTGGAGACTACATGATACCATACTTAAACCACCCCAGAGACTCTAGTAGAAAACTCTTGGATCTGGTGAGCATTTGAAGTCAAATAACAGGATAAAGGAAAATCAACATGAAAATAAATAGGCTTTCTATGTGCCAATAATAAAGTTGACAAAAAAAAGTCAGGAAATAATTCCACCCGGGACACCTTAAAATAAAACAAAATAAAGAATAAATCTAAAAAAGTAGGTAAAAGACCTCTGTGATGAAATCTTTGAAATACTGAAGAAAGAAATTGAAAATACTAGAAGACAGATTTCCTATATTCAGAAATATAGTAAAAGTGACTATATTATTGAAAAAATCTACAGATTCAACAAAATTTTCATAAAATTCTACTAACTTTTTTCATAAAACTAGAGAAAACAATCCTAATATTCACATGAAGTGAAGAAGACCTTGAATAGTCAAATACTGTGTATAAAAAGCAAGTTACTTTTGTGAATGATTGTCAGTGAATGGGTTTGGAGCTATAGTTGAAGGTGATTACCTTTTCTCAGAAGAAAGGCATTACTTCCCAAGTGCAGATACATAAGAAAGTGATATTTCTTATTGCTCCAGTGAAGCTAAAATCATTAGGTAACCACTGCTTCAATGCTTGGGCCTGCTGTCAAAATGTATTCATTGACTCTGACGGATTCCATCCAATGTCTTCAATTCTTCCCACACCTAAGGCCATGCTTGCCTCTCTAGCCATGCGAGCCTATGCCATGCACCTTCTAAGTAGAGCTCTCGATTGCTTTTGGTCACACTCACCTGCAAAGCTGGCTGGGAGTTCATTCTCTCCACACACCATTCACACAGCAGGTGACTCTGGGACCAGAGTCATAACCTTTACCTGTTCGGCTGCCTTGCTTATTTCTCCTCCACACTATTTAGCTCTGACCTTCTAGCCAATTTGTCCTGAAGGCATACAGACAACTTCATATCTTAACAATAGCAGCTAGAGGCTGGAGAGATAGCTCGGTCTGGAAACATGAACACCTGGGTTGAACTCCCACAAATCCATATTAAAAGGTTGGACATGATGGTACGTGCTTGCAATCACAGCTTTCAGGAGGCAGAGACAAGATGGGTCCTGAAATGCCTGTAATGGTCAGCTCCACCTACCCCTACCCATTTGTCAGGATGCAGGTTAGTGAAATACATGGTCTCAAAAAGAACAAAACGGTGGAGGTACCTGAATAACAACATCCAAGGTTGCCTTCTGGCCTTCACAGGCAGGATCATACATGGACATGCATAGCTGCACACACACATACAAACACACACACATGCGTATGTGTCTACACACATGCACCCCCCTGCAAACAACTGGCATTTAAGGCTGCGTGGGTTTGCGAAAATTTATGGCTACAAAACATGCAAACTAATTCAGGATTTTATCATATATCACACTTCCCGTAAGCATGATTATATAAAAAGACCACATCTAGGAAAAATTAAGGTTTTGGAAATGTTGCTTAGCTAACTCACCTTTAAGCATGTGTGTTTTCACTTTGCCTGTATGAAATACAGTTACTTGGGCTTGGCTGGTATTTTGGCTTCTGTGTTGCACTGCAGAACCCAACATTCCATTACTAGCTGCCCTTCTCATTCCTTCCATGGCTACAGACTACACAAATCTGGACAGGGGTGAGAAGTGGGAGCAGAAGGAGGATTGGCAGAGTTGGCACGGGCAGGAGCTTGAGAGCAGATGTGGCTACACCCTGGACTCTTTAAAATGCCTTCTGGCTTGCACCGAGTGCTTCTTCAAGCACTATTGGGTGGTTACTTAGTGTTTTCAGATCTGCATCGACTGTGCAAACCCCTCATCGGTTTCTTCCTTTTTGCTAGCATATGTGATGGAGATATGGAGAGGGAAGATTCATGCACGACTTGCTAACAATGTAATAATTTGTTGAGACTGATATAAATAAGGGGTAGGTACTTTGAGGACAAACCAACCAACCAACAACAAAACCCCCCAAACCCAACTTCTTCTTTGAGAAGATAGGAACAGATACCAGGTCTAACCCTAGAAAGATAGACAAAAAAAGAGAAGAATAGTGTCTTATATGGGGACAATTTATAGAGACAGAAAAAGAGCAAGCTCCTCTGAGGAACCAATTACCTCTGAGGCTAAATGTGACCAAAGTGTGAAATTTGAATAGAGGTGAGTAGCGTTGATAATTAAAGGGCGTGCAAGGACAGGGTTAGTGCATCAAGCTGCTACACTTTTGGCAAGGATAGAACCTAGAGTCACACCATGCCACTGAGACATCACCCTCTGACTGTGAGCTTGCTTCTCTCTGCCGCCTGTTGTGGATAGCAGAGATTCTGGAGCCAAGAGATCTAAGCAGGGAGAAAAGGTCAGGCCAGGAGCTCGGGTGGTGATTGCATGCCAGTTCATGTCAAAAGAGGAAAGAAGGGACTTCACAGCATGTGGGATGTGCCTGACCCGTTGGAGGACAAAGTTAAGAGTGTCTCAGCCCCGGGAGTGGAGAACCATTACAGCTATTGCAGAAGGCAAACTGAACAACGAAAGCAGCAGGAAAAGGGAAAATACTAAGTTCAGTTTCTGTCATGTCTTATTTTATTTGAGTAGAGAAAAAGGATATTTTAGCAGGCATTTGGAAATGTCATCGTCCAACAAACACAATTTCAACTTTCATTTAGAGAGAAGTCAACCACTTTTCATTAACTCAGGGCCCTTCCCACCTGGGATGAGCATGCATGAGTCACTCTGGGAAAAGTCCTGAGAAAACCCTCTGGATTCCTTTTCTGTGCCACTTGCACTGGGATGTGATTTAAAGCTTCCAAACATCACCCACCATTGTCTTCAGAGGAGCCCAGTGCCTCCTAACTTGAGATTTACAGACTCTTGGCTTTATCTGCTGCTCAGTTGCAGCTTCTGGCTCCTGCAATCATTGTGATAGCATTAGGGTCCCAAGGGACAACTTCCAGACTTCCTCTCTCTCCCAAGGCAGTATCTATCAAAACCAGTCCCTTCACACAGGCATGCCACTGACACCCCACACTCTTTAAGACATTGTTAGAGGTCCCGGCACGCAGCTCTCTCCAGTGAGAAACATGGCTGTCTCCTTGCTGCTGCGTCCTTCCCGTGGCCGGCGGGTCCCCGACCACTCAGCAGGGCTGGGAGCTGCTGCAGCAACTGAGGCAGAACTGGAACGGCCTTGCCAGTCCCCAGTGGGCACCAGCATTAGCAGTCCAGGGTCCATCCATACTCACAGAACCAGCCCACGGCACCAGTGGAAACAAAGAGGATTCCAGCTTTTTAGATAGTATCTTTTGGATGGCAGCTCCCAAAAACAGACGCTCCGTTGAAGTTAACCGGAGTAGGAGAAGAAACTCCTGGAAGCTTATTAAAATTAAGAACAATATAGACGTTTGCCCTGAATGTGGACATCTGAAGCAGAAACATGTTCTCTGTGGCTACTGTTATGAGAAAGTACGCAAGGAAACAACACAAATCAGACAACAAATATGGACTCAAGAAGGGGGCCCCTTTAAAGCCCCAACTGTAGAGACTGTGGTACTGTACACGGGAGAGAAACCATCAGAACATGATCAGGGCAAGAGGATTATTGAACGAAATACGAAGAGGCCATCTTGGTTCACCCAGAATGGATACTGAAGAAGTTAAAAAATAATAATTTCATAGTCTCTAAAATCAGGAGTCTTTGTTTTTATGTTGTGCCTGTTTTCATATCAATGTATTTTAAAAATTGACTTTATTGGCTGTTAATTTTAAATGAAGTATGTCTCTTTGAAGAGTGTCTCTTGAATAAACTCAAAATACTTATGAAAAAAAAAAGACATTATTAGAAACCAAACTGAGATGCTCAATTTCGGGTGACCCCCTTGAGAAAAAGTGTGTGTAGAAAGGACCCTGAGTGGGAGACACCCAGTCCAGTTGCCATCCAGTTTGGGGCAACCATGCATCTGTTAGCCAGTGAATGATAAGGGTTGTAAGAACTGAAAGGAAGGCACACATCTGTGTAGAAGGAGCTGTGGGCTGTGTTCCTGCTGCCCCAGCTCCTGGCTGCTTGGCTAGCTTATGCCCCGAAATAACAACACACAAACTGTATTCTTTTAAACACTGCTTGGCCCATTAGCTCTAGCCCTTACTGGCTAATTCTGATATCCCAATCAACCCATCTCTAATAAACTGTGTAGCACCGGTCTTACCCGGAAAGATTCAGCATGTCTGACCTGGCGGCTTGCTTCATGTGTCTGCACGGGAGAGGAGAGCATTGCGTCTGAGCTCACTTCCTCTTCCTCCCAGCATTCTGTTCTGTTTACTCCTCCCACCTATGTTTTAACCTATGAGGGCCAACCAGTTTCTTTATTTTTTAACCAATGACCTTCCTCCATCACATCTGTTGTGTCCACCCACCAACCTGACTTGTGTACCTTGCGTTGCCATTTGGGCTGAGCGCCAGACAACCAGAGCAGCCTTGGAAGGTCTTGAGTGGCACTCACCAGGCCCTGTGCCTCTCCTGATGCCCACAGAACCACTTTCAGAAAGAAAGGTGGACCTCAGGGGAACTGATGACCTTTCTAGGCTGTAAAACCCTGCCTGGAGGTCACCCCAGGGATTATCGCTAAGGAATCCTGCTGTGGGCTATTTCTGGCTCTGGTCCCACTCTCTTCTCTAACTTCAGGCACTCTCCTTTGATGGCCCTGTCACTCAATTTCCCCTTTTCATTAATACATAAGCCAGGACCCTGTAGCAAACTTCTAACAACCCTTCTCCCTTGCCTCTGTTTTGAACAATTCATTTTAAAGAAAAAAGCCATATTAATTGCTTTCAGCAAGTACTTGTACAAGTAGACTATATGTGTGTTTACATATGCATATATATATATTCTAGTTATTTCAAAATTCATGTATTGACTCCAGATTAAGCAGTAGAAGTTCCTTGCAGAGCTATGAAATTAGTGAACAAGACACATACTTAAATTAATTACAGGCAATTCGTACAGTGATAGCTTAAAGATTACCTGGTCCTTTAAATACAGTCTCTCTAATCCTGACAACTCTTTATTTTCTTTAACAATGCCAGGTATGCTTAAGTTCTCTTGAACCCAAGTCAGTCTCAAAAGTCTTCTGTTGCTGGGGTGTCAGCAACTCGAGTACACAGAAGCAGAACTTTCAGGAACTCTGAAAATCCAGCTAGAAACAGATGTGGGGTGAATGATCTCCTGGGGTCTGGATTTACAGGTCAGCACTTAGTGCATCATCTGCTTGGTCACTACCCAAAGCTGCAGCTCAGTTACAAATTTTGTTTTGTTGTGTATGCTTACGTGATGGTGGTGGTAGTAGTATGAGGTATATGTACCTTTTAATGTGTGTGTGTGCATGTACATGTCCACGTAGAGACTCAAGGTCAACATTGTCTTTTCTCAGTCTCTCTCCAGCTATATATTTTTTGTTTTGTTTTGTTTTGGTTTTTAGAGACAGGGTTTCTCTGTTGCTTTGGAGCCTGTTAGCTCTTGTAGACCAGGCTGGCCTTGAACTCACAGAGATCCGCCTGCCTCTGCCTCCTGAGTGCTGGGATTAAAGGCGTGCGCCACCACAATCCAGCTCAAGCTATATATTTTTAAAGACTGCATCTCTCATTGAACCTGAACCTCATTGATTCAGCTAAGTAAGGTGGCCAGTGAGTTCGAGGGATCCACCCATCCATTCCTCCTTCTACTGAGGTTACTGGAGTTTATCACTATGGTTATGATTACCGTACTGGTTGGACTCTAGCCGGTCCTATGGAGTGAGGAACATGGGCAGGAGACAAATATACCACACAGACTGAGCTTGAGGGTGCAGTTTATTGAGATAAAGGAAATGGGAAAGGGAAGAGAGAACGGGAGAGAGACAGAGACAGAGATGCAGAAGGGCAGGGAAGAGAAAGAAGAGAGAGACAGAAAGCTGCTTCCTCAGAGAAAATGACAGAAAGGGAGAGAGAACAAGAGCGAGAGCGAGCGAGAGAGAGAGAGAGAGAGAGAGAGAGAGAGAGAGAGAGAGAGAGAATAGGTAGGCGGGGCTTGTCTGTTAAAGGGACCTTTTGCATCTGTGCACAGACTAGGACCCTGGTCAGGGTACTGCCTGGGTGAATCCTGCCAGATGACAGGGCAGGCCAGCATAATGCCTGAATCCTAACAACTATCCCAGTCTTTTTGACTGAGTTCTGGAGATGTGAACACAGGACATTCTGTCTGTGGGACAGACATTTTGAGGAGTTAGCTGTCCCCCTTCCTCCCCACCCCGCCCCAAGACTCCTGTCATGAAATTTTCTGAAAGGAAGCTTCTCCCTTTCTTCTTTCATCTCTGCTCAGTCTAGACCCTGGGACCTCTGTGTGCACACAAGCTGTGTTGATTAATTGTGCTACTGAACAAGTTAATCGGTCTAAAACCCACAAGGAGAAAGTGAGATAAATAAGGAGCAGCAACGATCCATTCAGTGCTGTAAACGTGAGAGAAACTCCATTCCCTTATAAAATCTTGTGAGGCTAGAAGAAGAGTTGGTCATGAATAAGGATGTGAGAATTCTATTGGCACCTGGAGTCATTCCAAGATCTTTCCACTACAAGGAAAGGATCATGGGTAAGAATATATGAGGCAACTTTTAGGAGAAGCCCAACAGATGATGGTTTGGAAGGAGGGGGATTCTGGGAAAGGAAGAGAACTTCCAGCTTGATCTCACAGTTCTGTTATTCTAATTGGGTCGCAGATAAAAGTGTTCTGAGTTTAGACTCATTAGAAATTAGAGAATTGCCAGAAGAGGCTAAACAAATGAGGAAAATGTCAGTCTAATTAGTGAGATTTTTGGCAAGTTTGGTCAGGAAAATATAACCATGAAGGAGACAGGCATGGAAGATGCTTTGAAGATGAACCCTGATGGCATTATATTAAGGGAAATAAGCCAGCCAGAAAAGGACGAGCATCGAATGATCTCTTCTGTATGGTCTCTAAAGAAAGCAAACTTAAACTGCCAAGAATAGTTCGGGGATTGCCAGGAACTGGAGGAGGAGCAGGAGAAAGGGGATGGTTAAAGGTACAAAGTTCAAGCACAGTTGTGAAGATGAAGAAGAGGGAGGAAGAGAAGATGATTTGTCAAAAGTGTTTCTGGAGTGGAGATAGTAACCTTAGGAAATTTCTATGGGCTCTGCTAAGCCTACCAGTCGAGAATAAGACCACTACCACAATTTTGAGCCAAATTTGAAACAAACTTTAATTAAATACTGGCCAGGAAGATGGACTCTGGCCAGTTCCACTCTTGGGTTGCCAGGAAATGGCCATGAGTCACACGGAGCAGAGGCTTAAAAAGGATAAAAACACAGGGTCTCCATATTTCCCACCGGTCCAATCAGGGGCAAGCATATATCCTGGTGTACTTCCTGATGGTATCTCCTGCCCACGTGTGATCAAGCACATCCAACGTACTTGGGTCAAACAAACTTGTTTCACTTAGGGAAGAGAAAACATGTTATCTCCCATTAACTTTATCCTCCAACATTTCAAGGACTATCTGTTACTCTTTTTAAAGACAAATGCCAGCGAGTCTGGTCTATAAGAGCTAGTTCCAGTATAGGCTCCAAAGCTACAGGGAAACCCTGTCTTGAAAAAAACAAACAAAAAAGATAAATGTTATTCTGTTTAAAGATGTGGTAGGAGACAAGGATGGTCCCACCAGGGGTGGCAGGCCCACAAGGGGGCCACAAGGACCAACCAAGGCCTCGGTGGAGGAGCGACAGGTCACGTGAGGCCTCAGAAGGTCCCCCAAGCCTCGGCAGGTCACCCGAAGCCTCAGCAGGTCCCCTTGGTGGTGGAAGCCTGTGCTGACAGGTGAGAGACAAATAGATATGCCGTGCAGAGAAAGAGATTGGGTATAGAGTTTATTTAGTGGGTTACGGAAGGGAAGAAGAAGGGGAGAAGGGGGAGAAGGAAGGGTAGGAGAGGTGGGGAGAGATACATGCCACAGCATAGAGAGCACATAGGTTGGGGGAGGTGGGAGATCCAGTGGTCTTGGTGGAAGGGGAGGAGGTTGGTAGTGGGCAGGGCTTGTCTCTCAAAGAGACAGGGTACCCAGGTTTCAGGCCAGCAAGGGGTTTAGAGAGTAGAGACATTTTTATTTTATGAATCTCTTAGTCACAGTAATAAAGACTTAAAATGTAGCTTTGGCTCTCACAACTTGTTGGAGAGCTTTGATACAAAATGAATATTCACAAAAGTACATTTTATTTGGTAAAGAGTGGAAGAATCATTGTAGAGAAGAAAAAAATGTTCTACATACATCCTTGGGTTCATAAAGACAGATAGAAGGGTATAGAATTATTCCCACCTTTTACCTTGTTTTTGCTGAAAAAAAAAAAAGATACATCTGGAACATAGGCACAGCTGCAGAAGGCATAGAGTACTGTGAGCCTGGCTCAAGTTGCTGCCACAAGTCCGCCTCTAGGTTTCTACCTGAAACTGGAGCTTTGGGGCCCCTCACTGGGTCAGAATGTGTGCTTGTCTCTGATTGGACCTAGTGGGACATACTTAAGTTCCTGTTTTTTTTTCTTAAAGCCATTTCCTGGGAAATCAGAAATGAACTTAGTCAGAGAGTCCATCAACCTGGCCAGTATTTAATTAAAACTTGCTTCAAATTTGGCATTAAACTGTGGCAATTAATACTAGAAATTGCTCAAATATTACATGAAGAATAAGAATGTGTCTGCTGAAGTTCATCCAGGATGAAGATGCCAGAGCTGAGACATGAGTTCCGGTTCTCGGAACTTTGATTTCCTTGGGTGAATTTTCTGGGGGAATTCTCATTTTGACTTGCAACCTCTTTTTTTCCCCATCCCGCCAAAGCAAGAAGATGGCAAAGAGAGACAGGATTATTGTGAAATGGATGTTCTTTTCCCTGGTCATGGCTGTAAGCTCTCTATTTATGAAGGGCTCAGGACAAATACTGATTGCTTAGGCATAAAAGGCTGGTTGGCAGAGCAAGCTCAGACCGTTAAACTGTGAGGTGCCAAATGAACAAGGGGGACATATTGAAGCGGGGATGGGGAAGAGAATGTGGGAGAGGGATCGACTGAGACAATGAAAAGCATTAGTGAAGATTCTGTGGTGATAAGAAAGAGTGTGCTTGGGGTAAAGCAGAAGGACTCTGGAGTTGAAGGGAAGGACAGGAAGATGAAAGCAGGATCCTTCCAACCTGGGCAGCGGGATGAAGGTGGACCGGGCTGTGGTAACGCATACCTGCAAAGTTGTCTCTTTATGCGAGGGAAGAATTGCTCCTCAGGTATGCAGTCTTAGCAACTGAGGCATCCTCTCAGGTAGCAGGAATTCACTGAAGGTGTGGAAGTAAACAGTTAGCTGAAGTGATAAGTAGCGGAGGAAAGTGGAGCATGTGTTGAGTTAGCTGAGTAACAACTGGGCCAAGAACCACTGAGTTCGGGTGATAAAATTATTGCTATGTAGATAGACCACTGGTGATATTAGATCAGAGACTTTTAAACCCGAAGGGAATAGAGATAACACTGAGAAATACTCGCTAAATCTATAAAGAGAAAAGAGAAGGAAATAGGGTTGCCTGTTCTTCCAAAGAAAGAATAACTCAGTTAGTGAAAAAGAGTGTGGATACATGATCCCACCCCAATCAAGAATCTCTTTGCGAAGAGAAAATCCCTTCTCTCCAAAGGTGTCACTAGGTTTATCAGCCACACCCCAGGGCGGGCCCGTGCCTTGGAGTAGTTGACTAACTCAAAGTGATCTCTAGGTGCGGAGATGTTTGCAAGCTGGACCGTCTGTGTACTTTTAACTAGTAGATAATCAGTTGTGTGTAGGGAAGAGGGAAAGTCAGTTTAAAAAAAAATACAAAGATTTCCAAGGACTTTTTGAAAGCAAATCCAAATAATACTCAGAAAGTTCTTAGAAGCCCTGGAAGTGTGCTCTCTTCCAACTCCACTTGCTCTGTGGAGTGGAGGAGCCTGTCTGCTTTGCATGAAGCCATGGCATTTTCCTAGTTTAAATCTATAAAGAGATTCAGATGACCACGATCTATAAGTTTTCAAAACGACCAGGATATAAAAGGAGGAAGCCCCAAGCAAATTTGAGAGTGACGGTTTGAATATCTAATTTTTACCACATGTTAAGTGGATCTCTGCTCCAAGGAGCTAAAACAGAGAAATAGCATTAAAAATTGCTGTTTCAGAGCCCGAGGTACACGCAGTTCCATGGTGGAGTTGTGCCTACAGTGTGCGTGGCCCTGGGTTTGAGAGCCCTCACCACAAAAAAAAAAAAGAATCAATTCATAAGCAGTTATTTTACTGTGTTTCTACTTAAATAGTTTCCTTTCTGCTAAGATGGATATTTAGGTTGTTGAACATTGAAGATGGGGGAAGAACTCTAGAAGTAGTTTCATGAAACTTTCGGGTTTCTATACTTAAAATTATCTACAGAACTTAAAGTAAATTAAAATTTCCATGCCTGTGTTTTTATTTGAGCCTGGAAACTCAGGCCAAACTGTCAATCTGTTCGCTCCTATCAGACTATTTACCTCACAAACCAGTGGCTCATTGTATTGATACCGGGTTTTTCTGGAGCAATCCGGAATTTTTTTTTTAATTTGGTAAGTGTAAGCATATAGGTGTACCTGTTGTCTGCTGTTGGGGAAACGTGACTAGTCTCTGTGTGTGACAGGATCACACCACAGCTTGTCGGCACTCTACAACAATCTGAAAACGATAAGGGCTCTCCAGGCCAGACCCTCCCTGGTACTTGTAGAAAGGTCCATGTCAGATGGGGTGGGTGACAGAGATTGTTGGGAGGGGCCCGGGGAACGGACAGCTAGAGCCCACTTGCAGAGGCAGGAGTAGCGAGTGCTGGGTGTGTGACCGTGGCAGGTGGGTCCCTGGGGCTTTCCAAAAGTCCTCAACTCCTTTGAGTAGAAGGAGCATCAGCTACTAAGGACCCCTAGGTGGTTTTACGAAGAAAAAGGTTCGGTGTGGCCTTTGACAACATTCTCTGGCTAGAAAGCGTCTTTAACCGCAGCACCCCCCCCCCCCCCGCCCTCGCCCCCACCCCTGTCCCAGTGTAAAGAACTTTGCCGGATGTGGTATCTACCTCCCTACCTGAGCTGCGTCTCTCACAATCCTTGATATACACTATCCTCAAGAAACTCGAGTACAGAGGAAGACCCCTCTTAACTGGAATCAGCATCTTTCAACTTAACTAACACCTTTTGTTTTGTTTGGGATTTTGTTATTTTATTTTATTTTTTTTCTGAGGCAGGGTTTCTCTGTGTAGCCCTGGTTGTCTTGGAACTTGCTTTAGACAAGGCTGGCCTCAAACTCAGAGATCTGCATTCCTCTGCCTCCTGAGTGCAGGGATTAAAGATATGTTCCACCGTGCCTGACTGATGATAACACAAACATTTAAAGTCTGAGAACATTTTTAGGTTAAAACACTTCACGGTAAGTCATAAATTCCTAAATCTGTATTTAAATTCACCTGTGAGTTACATTGGAATCAATAGCTCTAAAAATCTAATGAAAGGCCAATTAAAGCTATTTGGTTTAAAAGGAAAAAGTGATGGTGGAGGGTCAAACAAGAGCTTCTGAATTTAAGTCTTCCTTCCTTCCTTCCTTCCTTCCTTCCTTCCTTCCTTCCTTCCTTCCTTCCTTCCCTCCCTCCCTCCCTCCCTCCCTCCCTCCCTCCCTCCCTCCCTCCTTCCTTCCTTCCTTCCTTCCTTCCTTCCTTCCTTCCTTCCTTCCATCCTTTCTTTCCTCCCTCCCTCCCCCTTTCTTTTTTCTTTTTTTTTCATTTTAAACAAGTTCAAACTTTTAATTTGAGGAATATAACTTTTAGATTGGATAATATTTGCTACTCAGAAAGAAAGACATTTTTTTATTAAATCAAGTTCCAAATGCTTATCTGTGTTTTAGATTAACCAAATAACCAAACTCAGAAGAGTATAGATTTCTATTTGTAGCTTATTTTTCATGTTCCCTTCTTTTAGGTCAAAATTTAAGCCAACCAGAAAGAATATTCAACGTTTTTGAGTTAAATTTAGATTACTAATATTGAAATCATGGACACTATTGGGAAAGAGTGCCATTGCTTGTCTGTCTCCTTTTGTTAAATCACTTAATGTGTGTCAGATAAGATAAAAGGTGGTGTCAGAAACAAATGAATGCTAATGAATTCATATTTACTATTCCTGGAATGTAAAGCAGTGGACTCAAGAAAGTTTACTGTTTTCTCATTTGTTCACAGTAAAGCCTTTTACAAAGAACCTGTTTTACATAATGCACCTGCCACCAAGTACATAAGTAAACCTCGCTATAGATTTAGACTACTTTTTACTTCTATGAAATGTGTGGATGACTTGGTAAAAGGAATCTACTTGGGGAAATCACTGTGTTCACCCATTCTACTACCTTCATTTTAGAAGCCTTGAAATCCTTTATTGAACACAAAGTTATTATTTTGGAGCCAGCAGTTTCGCAGCCTAGTGCTGGTTTCTTCATCACCTGGCATGCATCAAGCACAGAGCTGGATGCTGATATCCACAAGTGACTAGAGTGGAGGTCATGCCCTTCTGGGACTCGTGGTGCAGAGAGTTGTGTCGACAGATAACACAGCGCAGTGTTGTATGAAGCCATAGGCACGTAGGAAAACGCCGGGGAAAGAAGCCGGGTCCATGCAGTCAGTAATGCAGATAATGTTCGCTGTACTCAACTGCCTGGCCTTCAGGAGTTTTACCTAAGACTCGCTTGCTTTTCTTAAACTTTCAAGGCTACAAAACTTTCCAAATATTAAAGGATCCCCAAATTACTTGCCTCTACTTACAATTGCCAGCCCAGGCATCTCTGTTTTCCTTCTTCATCTTCCTGGTCCTCCTACTTCTCTTTGACTTCTTTTTCCTTCATTCTTTCCTTCTTTTCTCTCTCTCTCCTCCTTTTATTTTGAGATTGGCACTTTAAATTTAGCATTTAATATTTAAAATAATTTAAGTTCAGTATTTAAAATTTAAATTAATATTTTTAGATTATTATTGTATTCATTGCTCAGTCCTCTGATTTAAGAAAAACTGGTGGTGTATCTCAAGGAGCTGTCTTCACTGTGGCATGCTGTTGCTTTGAATAGATGTAGTAAAATACGTGCAGTGGTCTTAATTATGAGTACGTTAAGCATGTCTCATTTTGCTTGTGAATATACTTGGGGACAGTTCTTAAAGATGAAAGTGTAGAATTAAAAGGTATCTCCACCTGGAGTTGTAATAGCCATTGCCAAGCAACCAGACTCTGTGCTAGTTTGATTATTAAAGGATGCCTTGAGACAGTTAAAAAAAAAACAGACAATGACAATATGAAAATTATTTCCACAGTAACATCTTGAAGTTTGATATTTTATTTCCATTGCAGACATGATCAAATTTTATCTGATGAATGCAAAGGTAGAATGAAATCCAGAGAGAAAGGAATGTGCCTGTTTACCTTGTGGCACTATAATTTAGGCAAGCAAATCCCCAAGTTAAGAAGCTTTTATAGCAGTGTGAGGGGTGTGGTAGAAACATTGCCTGGCACTTTCATGAACTGGCTTGAAACAGTCAGGAGAAGTGGTTTTGGATTGCAGTTCTAGTTTTGGTTTCTATGGCTTGAGAGAGAAGAATCTGGTTTCTTCAGTATGGCCTTTGTACATCTAGCATGGCAACATGCTCACTGATTCATCGAAGAGCAAGTCAATCATGGGTTTGCATCCTCCTCCTGGCACATGGTTTTGTTTCTTGACCAGTTCCTTCAGGGAGGCAGGAACTAGCCTGGAAGAAGACGGATGACAGAATAGCTAGGAAGGCCAAGCTATTTTAAAGAACTCCATCACCGGGCAATAGCACTTTGCCTAGATATCATTTCCAGTTCTTAAAGCAGCTTTGACTTTGCTTAGGCTTTGAATCCTCTATGTGATCGAAAAGCCAGGAAAGATAAATGGTCCATAGCCATGGCCACAGGCCACCACATCTAAGCAGTGCGGAACTGTCTAAAGAGGTAATGTGAATTGAGAATGGGGTTTTGTCAGCAGGCTGCTTGCCTAGCATGCAAGAAGCCCTTAGTTTGATCCTCAGTACTGGCTAAACTGGGCAGTAACATGCCTGTAATACCAGCACTGAGGAGGCTGGAGCAGGAGGATCAGAAGTTTAAGATCAGCAGCTACATAGGGAGTTTGAAGCCAGCCTGGACTAGAGACCATTTCTAAGTAAATAAATAAGTAAGTAGGGAAGGTAAGTAAGAAATTTAGACATAGAAATGGTAGCACTGTGAGTGACCAGGGAAGACCTGTAAAGTCATTCTGTAAAACAATAGTAACTGGAAATGGTGGGAAAACTGCAGAGGAAGAGGGATGGATGTAAAACATGTTGTCCCATAGAGATAACACAAAGAATTGGTGGTGATTAGAACTCCCAGTGAGCAAATGAACCTAAAGCAGAAGAGAGGATTTATGACAAGAGGCTAGAACCAGTTTCAAACACCAAGCAGTGAGCTAAGTGCTGTTGTATGGACTTTGGACAAAGTAAAGAAACTGGGGTGTGTGTGTGTGTGTGTGTGTGTGTGTGTGTGTGTGTGTGTACATATATCTGTAACTCAGACCTCAGATCTCAGGATCTTATGTTGACTCATTGTACTGAAATTCTACAACCTCCCTGGAAGGTCTTGCTGCCTAACTACCATGACCACCAGCAAGCTGCTGGCCTGGAGGAAGAGAATTTGCCATGGCTTCCCCAGAGGAGAAGTATTGTGCCATGCCACACCATGTGGCTCAATTCCTTTTCTTTCTTGTTTGGGCAAAGCAGGAGGTGATTGAATTTTATCTTGTGTCCTTTTCTACTTTTTCTGGTTTTATGAGGGATACATGGACCCACACTGTTCAGGCAAACTTCTCCATGGGAGAGGGGCTGGCTAAGCCTCTGGTAAAGAACATCTGGTTTCATTTCTAATGACATCTGGAAAGCAAGGGTCAAATAGCATTGTGTAAAGATGTTCTTCCCCTTCCCAGAGAAGATGGGGAGCGAACCAAATGCTCTGTGGTGGTGAGAAAGCGCTGATATTGTCAGGGGTTGACATAGACTGTATTTTAGAAAGGAATTAGAATTATATCTTTCTCCTTTGCTTACGTCTCGCCACCTCAAAGTTTGGAGTTATGGATGGAAAAAGATAGGAAGGATGGGCCCAATGAGCTGACAGAGGGATTTAAAGAGCCTGAAGTCGCAGTCCTCTGAAAAGAACCAGCTATGTTTTTATCGCTTCCTGCATGTCTCGGCACTGAGTGGTTCCTAATGAATATTTTGTATTTGGGGGAATTTAGAAGTAAGTCCCATCTATGACTTATTGCTTAAGACATAGTAACTTTTCTTTACTTTTGCAGTTTCTGATAACACAGCTCTCATTGTCTTTCCACAAATAAAAAACAGGCAATAAACAAAACACATTCCTTTCATGACAGAAACGACTTATGACCGATGCTATTGTCCCCCACAATTGGCACCAACAAACATGATGGCATAATAGGAAGACAGCAGGCTCTCCCCCTCCGTACACATGCAAGTTCCCTCAAGTCTAATCCCCCCAGCAAGGGAGCCCACATTTTTCATTAATATAATACAAAAACATATGGTTAAGAAAAAGAACATAAAGAAAGGAATAGAGGAGCCACACAATTCAAAGAAAACACATTCCCTAGTTCATACCCACATCTAACTGCCTAAGAAATTTCAATGAAAATCAGATGTGATTTTCATCATGGATTTTTGCTCAAATAAAATATGATGGAAATCAAGGGTTTCTCTGGGGGGTGGGGGTGGGAACAGTGTTTTCGTTATTTGCACAAGGCTATAATTGTATGGAGTTGTTGGGGGAGTTAAAATGAGATAATCTGTGTGAAGTGTTAAATAAGTATATAAAACTTTCTTGGAGGGGCGTGGGAAGTCCATGAGTTTGGGAGGCTGACATGGTTACAGAAGAGAAGAAAGTACACTTTATTGCTCAAATGTGCACTAGCCTCAGACATAGATTCGAAGCAGTTTTCACAGAAAGCCTTTCTGATCTTAGTGAGTTTTTGCTTTATTTCTAGATTGTCCTCTTTTTCCCTCCAAAAGTAGACTCAAGAGTAAAACAGCTGTGTGCTGTGTATTGGTGTTTGTGTGTGTGTGTGTGTGTGTGTGTGTGTGTGTGTGTGAGAGAGAGAGAGAGAGAGAGAGAGAGAGAGAGAGAGAGAGAGAGAGAGAGAGAGAGAGATCAGGATAAAAGAAGGATAAAAGAATGCATGGACAGAGAAAAGAGAGGAAGAGGGAAGGAAAGGACACCAAGGTGAGAGCCAACAAGCAAGGAACATTGCTGATCAGACGCAGAGATGTGGGCTACCTTTGCCTGCACAGCGGGCTGCACCCAGCACTGTCCTAGCTTGAGTGAGTTTAGGCATTAGTTCCAGGCTTTGACTACCTTTCCTCTTTCTGAATCTGATCTATTTCTTCTTTAGAAGGTGCTTAAGGCTCTGAAAAAGGCAGACCCTCACTCAGAGGTCAAGGTAAATAATGGGTTAGAAATGTTCCCCTGTCCAACTTCCTTTGGAGTTGAGACCTCTGAGAACATTTTCATATTTATTTCTGATTAAAGTAGACTATAATTCCACTCCCAGACTCACGTGCTGATATTATATTAGCAGGGAAAAAATATTGTTTGCATGCATTGTGGTAGGATGGTGGGAGACACAAATGTCTGGTATCAAAGGGATATGGTCCTCAAAGCCACAGGCACTCCTTTGATAAGAATACATATATGATCACCTCCTATGTGACCTGCATATACTTCCCCAGGCCCTGGGAATTCAGCAGTGGACAAAACGGATAAAATCTTGCTTCCAAGTGACTGACTTTCTTGAACACCAGAGGTCAGGCAACAAAGCCTTAAACCATCCTGTATCTGTAAGAGACTATTTCCTTTAAGCACCCCCATTGTAAATCTGAGTAAGATATTTATTATATTATGTATAAAATATTTACATTATATGTTTTAAATTCTAGAACCAGGGAATAAATGTTTTTAAAGAAATTCTTAAATATTTGAGAAAGTTGGAATTTATACAAAATATGTATGTTAGTAGTGTTTTTCTTAGAGAAAATGTCATATTTTATTTGTATTACATATAAAAACTTCTTTTTAAACAACAAATGTTGTTATATGTCATGTGTACAAATATGTAATGTATATACATGTATATTCAAAGAACATGAGCACATCTATGTATTTGTTCATCTGTGAGAGTCTCAAGAGAACTTAAATATTTTAAATAGTATTGCTTAAAAACCAGTAATTTGTTATTCAAAGAATCTAGGTAGTTACCTGTTAGGACACATGACCACTGCTTCCTTTCATATTCAATATATGACTGGCAGAACTAGCCTAATATTTCATATTTATGTCTATGAACTCTTTTTTGAGACAAAAGTGTTTATAGATATATTAACTATTCCTGGAGATACATTAATACGAACAATAATGACTTCTCCAAACACCTGTCCTCTCACAGATTCCATGGGAAGTTTCAGAAACGGTTACCACTCTGGAAAACAATGGCGGACTTATAGCATCTAAGGAAACAGAGAAAAGAGAACATGTTAGAAACTGTAGAAATGGTTCTTTCCCTTTCTTTACTGTCTATGACTTCAGATCTTGACACTGTAATATCAGACGTGAAGCCAGGATGGGAATCTGGGCCACCTCTGGAAGCACCACAGCGTACTTATTCTTAGTTTATGCTTTATTTGTTTTGCTTATATAAATATGCAGAATTGTTGCTCAGTCACATCCCAGTGACTCAGAGCTTGTCCGTCAGATGCAAGACTCGGGGTTTGACCCTTAGTAGAATATATTTAAGATGTGCAGGGTCGTGTTTCCCTGTATGTGAATATATTGAATTAGATCAGACTGACCTATGAACAAAATGAAGCCTGGTAAAATGTGGCCTATTTTTGTCAGTCTTTTATTCATAGATTGAAGGATTTGTGAGAAACAAGGAAGGACAGGAGAGGAAACTAGAGAGAAAAGTTATGAAAAACTTTTCCCCCAAGTTTCCTAGCTTTATTTTTCTATGTCTCCACAAAACTCAACTTACTAGCCTACTTTTTGCAGTTTCTCTATAAACATATGCTACAAAATTATTTTATGAGGGAGAATATGGCAATTTTTTTTCATTTAAGAACACCACCCAATTTATTCTAGAACAAAATACTTTCTTAGTGTGAAGCCAAAAATAATCATATGAATAATCATATGATCATATGACTTATAACTAATTTAATTTTTTTCATTCTCAAGAACCAAAATCTTCCTTTTAGAAACAGACAATACCTACATTGATCCAAATTTATTGGAAATTATAATGTTGTTTTATTTCACAACCCATTAAAAGTTGCTTGCTTCTTCTGTAGGTACAGGGCAATGAGGTAATGCTGTAGCATGGATGAGAAGAGTGTGGGCAAGGTACAGTCAAGGAGCAAAGAGTACCCCAGAAGCTATCATCATAGCACTGAATTGATTTTCTGGTCCATGAAGTGGACTGTCAGGGGCCAGTCAGGGTTGAAATCAAGAACCCAGAAAGTGCCAACAACAGGGCTGGGACATAGAGTGGAAAAATTTGCCACCTGTAAAATGGACCCAAGAACTGAAGGCAGGAAAGTGGGAATCCCAGTAAATCTTTCCTTAAATCCGGTGACAAGCGTTTAAGAACCCTGTTGTTTACCGTGCGCATCATCTTCAGGGAGCTTCTCAGCACCTGTGGGATGGGATTAGGGACCTTAGTGTGTGGAGGAAGTGAAACCATTTTCCTAAAAGTGAGATCAATGTTCGGTGGCTTGTTATCAGTCAGTTTAACACAGCAAATGACTTTTATGGAACTTAACAAGTGTGCCTCAATCTCTTACAAGATTGCCATCAAATGTCAGCTTGCAGGGCAATCCTCTCAAGGGGGAAATGTTATGTTCAAGGGCACTTACCTAGATGTTGGAAGGCCATGTGGCCTTGTTTGTCAAAGTATTAATTGGTTGTTACCTGAACCAGTCAGCGGTCAGCAAGTGAGCTCACTGGCTAGGAGATGGCTTCCCTCAGGGGAACTGAGCTGAGTAACAAGGAATTCATGAAAATTGTCTTTCTAACTTCACCCAGGATGTAGAATTATGTTTTTGGAGTAGGGAATTAATGAAAATTGTCTTTCTAACCTCACCCAGAAAGTAGAATTACTTTTTTTGCTCTCTTCCATTTGTCAAAGCAAGCTACTAAGCCCAGGCCACACTCATACACGGGGGATAATACAGGGGTTCACATGCCACTGAGAGTTAGCCCAAAAGATCCCGAGTACCCATGAAGAAATATCATCCATAGATATTTAGAATTGAAGAGACAACTAGACATACAAGGAGTAAGACTCATCTACGTGAAGGTAAAATAGTCCCCCAAGTTCTTTTCCCTTGTGATTGCATCTCTATAACGAGATGTATTCTTTCTTTCTTGGTCAGTTCTGTCTGAAACACAAAAGCCCTCTGGCCATTAGCTTTCCTCTGATTATACAAAGGACAGAGCGCTAGCTGAACATCCTCTATGCACCATAGCAACTGCTAAAAGAACTTCCCAGTTTCTAATCGCAGCTTTTGATTTCCTAGTCATTTGTTGTATTTTTCAGTTCCTCATCTGAAAAAATGGAGACAGGATAGTTTTATCTAATGCGTGATCTCATGTAACTCATCTAAAAATTCTTGCCTGCCAGGTACGTACTGTATGGCTAGTGAATGGCAGCTAGCTCGAAGTCGCCTTGCTCTCTGCCGCCTTTTTTAAAGAAAGGGTGATGATCACTCTCCTGTGTCAGCCACATAGACTGTTCCTTTTCCTTGCTTTCCTTGTAGTATGGGGTGCGGGCCCCTTGTTCCATCCAGCCCAGCTAGTTTACACCCAAAATAACCACACAGAAATTGTATTAATTAAATTACTGCCTGGCCTATTATCACTAGCTTCTTATTGGCTAACTCTCACATCTTGATGTAACCCATCCCCATTAATGTGTATCGCCACTTGACTATGGCTTACTGGCATGAGTCTAACCAGTGTCCTTCTTGGGCAGGAGAACCATGGCGTCTGCCTGTCTGTCCTTCTTCCCAGCATCCAGTTCTGTCTACTCCGCCTACCTAAGTCTGCCTTATTAAAAGGCCAAGGCAGTCTCTTTATTCAACCAATGAAAACAACATTTACTGAGATAACTTTTCATTGCACTGACAATGACACTTTTAGTGGTGTGACTTTGTTAAATACCCACACACACACTGGTGAGCTGGTGTGTGTGTGTGTGTGTGTGTGTGTACAGAGTCAGTCAAGAAGGTATTTTGGTCCCAGTTTCATATAAAGTCGTTCAGTGTAATATGTTTGTATTTTAGAAGCTATTTCTCAAATATCAATGTTTTCACTCTCTGCCACACATCTAGAATTCATTTCAGAAAACTATCTTTAAATCTCCTTGGTCAACAACTGTAGTCTCCGATTTTTAAATAAACAATTATGCCTAATTTAGAAAAATGAAAGAATATCAATGCTATATAGTCCATGTCGTGCTGCTATAACAGTTAAAAAGTTTGATTGGCAGTTCTTAGAGACTGGGAAGTCCAACTTGATGGGCAGGATCTGATGAAGGTTGTCTTTCTGTGTCATAACGTGTCAGATGGGATCTTGTGGAAAGAGTGCTCATGGGAAAGAACAAAGAGGGCCAGATTCACTTCAGCAAGCGATCACCTCGAGCTGAAGATTGCATTCCCATAATAATGACATCAATTCACTCTCTGAGGCAGAGCCTGTAGCACCCACTCACCTCTTACTAGTAAGCATTGTTGCATTGGATAAAGAGTGGGGGTCCTAGTCAAACTCACTATGGGAGAGCTAGAGAGGGAGGCACACTGATATTGACAATAATAGCAACCATTTGCAGAATTGGTTTTTAAGCTTTAGACCTTTTTATGTTTTGACCCAGGAATTTGTGTGTCCCAGACTGGTTTTGAACTCACTAAGTAGGCAACGATCTCTTTCAACTTTGGATCTTCCTGCTCATATCTACAGAGTGCTGTGTTCATAGGGCTGTATTACAGTTTATGGGGAGCTAGAAATCAAATGCAGTTAGTTCTTTGCGTACCTTAGGTATGCACCTTACCAACTAAGTTATCTCCTGGGCCTCTGACTGACTGTCAAACATAAAGAACACAGACACACACACAGACACAGAGAGACACACACAGAGAGAAAAAAGACTCTTAACTTCCAGTCCAAATATTCATTGGGAGTCATAACCAATATATTTGAATCTACCTTTCTGGGCATTTTGTATTAATGTAAAATGTAATACTAATTGCACAATTCTGTGTTTAACTAAGAGAGAAAAAGATTATTTTGTAATATAAAAACTAAGAGAATAAATCAATTCAGATACAGTGAGCAATATGGATGGTAAAATGACTGAAAACGAGGGGACTGGAGAGAAGACTTAATGGTTGAAGGTACTTCCTTGTCTTACAGAGAACTAAGGTTCCCAGCTATCACATCATATGGTTAACATCTGTAATTCCAGCTCCAGGACCTCAGTGCTTTGTGGCCTGTGGGAGCACTGCACATACGTGTACATACTTGCACATATACACATAATTGAATAGATACATTTATTTATTTAATAAATAAAAGAAATCCATCTTTTAAAAATGACCAAAAAAAAAAAGAGAGAGAGAATTGGAGGGATAAAGGAAGAGACTTCATTCTTTGCCTGTGAATCACGTAGATATGGAAACATTTGTGGCCAACAGAGCGTCAGAGGCAGGTTCCCCTCATGTCCGCATTGTAGGCATTTGGTGACTGATTCACTGTGTGTTGAAGGATTCCTTATGAGTCATTCTGCTGAATAACTTATATTTTTCAAAACTCATTTTGAGGAAGACTTAGTATGTACTGTTTTGTGAGTACAGAGTTCAGAAAGTTAATACCCACAAAAATTCCTTCTCTTTTAAAATATCACCTTTAAGGCTCATGTAATTATCTAATAGGGCCTATTTTCATTTTCAAAATTAGTAATTTCTGGTATATTTTGAAAAGCACATTTTATTATTTTAATTTAGTTAATCAGCTCAAAGAGAAAGCTCTGGGTGTTTTGGACTTTCTTCATCATTTCTCAGTTTTTTTCCATGTCTTATTTACACACAAGATCAATTTAGTCCTTGTTGTTTCCTTTTGTTTATTGGGGTACAAGGTCTGTGGTAGTCTGAATTTGCTCTGAATTTGTTTTGTACCTGAAATGGCTTTCAATTCCTGATCCTCTTGCCTCCACCTCCCAAATTCTGTGATTACAGGCCTGTAGTATCACAACTGGTTTTATTCTTATTTAAGGTGGAAACTCATAAAACTGTTACTTCACCATTTCCCTTTCTATTTGAGTATGCAGAGTTATAAATTACCCTCTAATTATCATTAGATACACAATTCTTATATCTGGATGATTTCATTTTCATCAGTTGTGTATTCATTAGCTTCCTTTGGGATTCCTTCTTGGATCACAGGTGAATTGAACATTTGATGCTCACTTCCCACATATTTGAAGACTTAAAAATCTATTTCTTTCATTTACTATAATAAAGTATAGGCAAAAGTTTCTGTCCCATCAGTGGCTCCCGAGCAGCCACATAGTGGCTCAAAATTAATTATAAATAAATACTCGGCCAATAGCTCAGGTTCTTACATTTTAAATTAACCCATATTTCTTATCTATGCTTTGTCCCATGACTTGATACTTTTTCTCAGTACAGCATACCCATCTTGCTTCTTTCTGTATTTGTCTGTGACTCCTGACTCTGCATTTCTTCTTCCCAGAATTCTCTTAGTCTAGTTCTCCCGCCTAACCTTACCATGCCTAGCTATCGGTCAGTCAGCTATTTATTAATCCAAACACAGTGTTATATATTCACAGGGTGTTGCATATATGACACAGTGCAAAGGAATATTCCACAATATGCTATTGAGTTTTGAGTTCAGTACATATTTTGAGATATATTAATATTTTCTTATTTATTTAAAATTTTCTTAAGGACCTTTATCTGACCCACCTCTGTAACTATCTGTTGTGTTCGGAAAAATATTTATTCTGCTGATGTATATAGTATATTATAAACGCTGAGGAGGTTGAATTACTTGGAGTATTATTCTCTCACAGTCCTATTGATTTATGCAGAATTTTCTATTATTTACTGTACCCATTACTTATTTCTGAGATAAAATACTTGGCAACAGCATCTATAGAAGGGTGGATTAGCACTGTTCTAGGGTGCAGTCGTTATGGTGGGGAACTCATGGCCTGGTGGTAGGAGCTTGAAGCAGAGAGGTGCATGCTGGTTCTCAGTTCACTTTCTCCTTTCTTCAGTGTTGCTTATGTTTAGGCGGGGTCTTCCCAGCATAACTAACCTAGTCTAGACATCTGGGGCACATCCAGGGGTCTGTTTCCATGGTGATTCTAAATCCCAAGCTGAATATTAAGATTGACCATCATATTTATCAAGACAGAAATACCGATGACCTTTTCAAGTATAAAAATGTATTTATTGATTTCTCTTGTTGCCAGTCTTCATATTTTAAAGGTTCTTTTGTTAAATAATAGTCATTTGTAATTTCTGTCTTTTTCGAATGAACTGACCTTTTTATAATTGTGGGACATTTCTCTTTTCCAGTACTTTTATTTTGAAGTCTGCTTTGCTGATCTCAGCTTATTTACTTCTGCTCTTTCAAATCTTACCTTTTAAATTTCTTACTATGTATTATTAACATCAGGACACACACACACATTTGATGAGTTCCATTAATCTTATTATACATAAAACTGTGGAGTGCCTAAATAAATTACTTAACATATTCATTAACTTATTATTTCTATTTAAGTGAATATTCCAAATCCATCCTCCTAGTAATTTTCAAATAGACAATATGTTTTAATTAACTGCAATTTTCATGATGTATAATAGACCTCTTGAACTCATCACGCCTGTCTAATTGAAACCTTTTGTTCCTGACACGATCTCCCCAAGCCCTCCTCCCATCCCAGACTCTGGGAATCATCATTTTCCTCTTTGCATTTGTAAGTTCCGGTTTTTGCACTTCACATGTAAGTGAAATTAAGTGCGATTTGTCTTTCTGTAGCTGATTGTTTTACTTAACACAATATTTTCTAGGCAAAAACAAATGCTGAAAATGTAAGATTTCCTTTTTATATTTTTTAATAAAAATTAGAGTTTTTCATACAGTATATTTTGATTATAGTTTCCCTTCCTCTAAATCCTCCTAGTTCCTCTCCACCTTCTCACCCACCCAAACCCACACCCTTTCCTTCTCCCTCTCATTAGAATAAAAACAGGCATGAAAAATAATAACAAATAAAATAAGACAAGATAATAACAAAGGAACAGAAATGGGAATAGAACAAACTAACTGAAAAGAAAGGGTCAAAGAAAAAGCATGAGAAATACACATAGACACAAAACATGCATTTGCACACACAGAAACCCCAGAAAAGCACAACACTGGAAACCATAATATGTACACAAAAGACCTAAGAGGAAAAAAAAGAAAGAAAAAGAAATGAAAAAATAAAAATAATGATCAGACAAAATACTATGAAGCAAGGAATTCCCTAAAACACCATTAATTTCATTTTATGTTGGCCTTCTACTATTGGGCATGGGGTCTGTCAGTGAGACTCCATTGTAGAAAATTAATTTTTGCAATTAGCTCACAGTTGGAGATAGCTTCTGGCTTAGGCATAGAGGCTTGTGTCCACTTCTCTTGGCACTGAGACCTCATCTGGTTTAGAATCCTATGGAATCTTGTGTGTGCTGCCATGGTCTTTGTGAGTACATATGTCTATCAGTCCAGCTTTGTCTGGAAGGTCTTATTTCCTTGGTGTCCCCCATGCCCTCAGGCTCTTATACTCTTTCTTCTTCCTCTTAGAACATCTCTTAATACTTTCACAGTAAATATTTAGTCTTACAATGAATTCTCCTGAAAAACTATCTATAAGGAAGTTTAAATGAACTGCCATCATCACTGGGAAATGGTAGAGCAGGGATTCAATTTGTGTTTGCCTGACTCCAGGACCTATGTTTGTTTTGTTACTTTCTTTGTACTATGTCCCTTGTCCCTTGTTTCTCTGGTAGCCATGGAAACCAATAACCTGGCTCAATTTCACTAAACAGACTGGTAGGGAGTAAAAATGGGCAAGAGCAATAACACAGCTTGTACTGCTGAACCTCACATTCTGACTCCATGAAACCCAATGCCAGTGAAGAAAATACAGCCGTCCCTCCTTGGTGGCTATGCAACCTTATGCTTCCTGTTTCTCAGGCCACACTGCCTTAAAGAATTATGCATCTGGCCTGCTCACAGGCCCCATGGACTGGGTTGAAACCTTTCCCACTCATAAATGGGTTCCCATAAGACCAGTTTTCAAAGTTACATTTATTGTATTCATTTACATGTGTGGGGGTATGCTGTGTGCACATGTGGAGGTCAGAAAAAAATATCTGGGAGTTGACTCTCTCCCTCCACCATGTGAGTCGTGGGGAATTAATGCAAGTGATCCAAGCCTGGGAGAATGAGCCTCAACTTACTAAGCCATCTGTCTTGCCAAAGACCAAATTTTCTCTTCCTTCCTTCCTTCCTTCCTTCCTTCCTTCCTTCCTTCCTTCCTTCCTTCCTTCCTTTCTTCATCCCTTCCTCCCTCCATGTGTCCCTGCCTCCCTCCCTCCAATCCATCCTTCCTTCCTTTCTTCCTTCCTTTCTTTTCTTCTTCCTCTTTTTCTTCTCTCTCTTTCTTTCTTTCCTTCCTTTTCTTTTCTTCTTCTTCTTCTTCTTCTTCTTCTTCTTCTTCTTCTTCTTCTTCTTCTTCTTCTTCTTCTTCTTCTTCTTCTTCTTCTTCTTCTTCTTCGTCTCCTTCTCCTCCTCCTCCTCCTCGTCCTCCTCTTCCTCCTCCTCCTCCTCCTCCTCTTCTTCTTCTTTCTCTCTCTGGAGGTCATGTCCCATTGGTGTGCCATATGACCATTATAATGGATTATGACTGATGCATCTTTAAATTAAATAGAGTGAATTCATCCCCCCATTCTAGTTTTATTTTGTTGTGTTAAAACACTGACCAAAAGCAACTTGGGAAGGAAAGGGTTTATTTGGGTTATGCTTCCTCATCATAATATCTCATCCAGAGAAGTCAGAGCAATAACCTAGATGCAGGAGCCATGGAGGATCACTGCTTGCTGGCTTACTCTCTCGTTCACTCTCTAACTCATGCTCAGTGGGCTTTTTATATAGCCAAGTCCATTTACCTAGGGATAACGCTACCCACAGTGGTCTAGGCCCTTCCACACTGATCGTTAATCAAGACGTGGCCTGATGACTCTAGGTTTTGTCAAGTTAACAACCAAAACCAATCAGGCCTCTGGGTGTCTATCTGTGGTGTGTGTGTGTGTGTGTGTGTGTGTGTGTGTGTGTGTGTGTGTGTACAAGCGTGTGGTGGTTAGAGGTGTAAGTTCTTCAGGAGACGTCACCGTGTGTTCTGGAAGGTAGTCTCTTAGAGGGACAATTAGGATAGCTGGCCAGGGAACCCAAGGAATCCACTTGTCTATACCTCTCCACTGCTAGGACTGCAAGTGCAGGCCACCAGCTTTTCCTGTACATTCTGGAATTGGAACACAGGGCCTTGTACTCACAGGGCAAGGGCTTTATTGCTTGTGCTGTCTCCCCGGCCTTGAGTTCTCTGATTTATCATCAGACTCTCTCTAGTATTTTAGTTTTGAAGGTGGTTCTCTTGGACTCATATTGGGCGGCTTTAGGTAGAGGGAGTTTCTTTTCGTTTTGATTGATCTTGAGTCGACATCCGTCCCATATTTGTGGAATATATAGAATCAGCATAAATCCTAACCAGGAACAGTCCCTTGCAGGGGCTCTTAAGACAAGCAGGTTTTGCCTCCTTGCGAGCTGTTTCTGTGTAATTAATTCAGGGTGCAGCAGTTGTCTTTCCAGCTTTCTCCTGGCCTGGGGTCTAGACTCTAACCATCCAGGTTAATTGTCCCCATTTGTCCCTGCCTCCCCTGTGCCAGCTGGAGCCAAAGAATCCCCTCCTGAAAGCCAGGGTTCTTTGAAGCCTAGGCTGCCTCCTAACAGGGACCAAGGAGCTAAGAAGCAATCAGGGACCATCCTCCTCCCTCCCCATCCTCCCTCCCTCCTCCTCTCTCCCTCCTTCCTCTCTGAGAGGAAAACCACGGTTAAATATCAGTCCTCTGTGCTTTGTTCCTAAAACAAACAGTATTTAGCTAAGTGTGGTGCAAAGGGTTAGCATTTCCACGGTGATAAATGCTTGGTAACCGCAATGATGAGGGTGCAGTAGAGGTATTCATGGTCCCAGAGGAGCTGGGCTACAAAAGGCAGAAGTCATCCACATGCGGCTCTGCAGTGTTCTGTTTTTATTCTTCTGGGCTGCAGGAGGAGAGCAGTTTCATTTTTAGCTTATTGTTTGTTAGCAGGTAGTGACTTAGTCTAAATTAGGTGTATGGGAAAGTGTAGGTGGTTGTTTTACTCTTTGGTTCTTTGGGGAACCCACAACCAGCTCCCAAATAAATCCACATGGAGACTTTTCTTACTTATAAATGCTTGGGTCTTCAGACTTGGTTGACTCTGCCTGGGAAACCTTATGCTCCCTGAGAAGTGGATGGGGAGTGAGGTGGATGGAAGGTAGGAGGGGAGGGAGAGGGAACTGGGATTGGTATGTAAAATGAGAAAAGATTGTTTAAAAAAATAAAAGCAAACAAACAAGAAACAAAAATAAAAAAATAAACACTAAATGCCTGGCCTTAGCTTGGCTTGTTTCTAGCCAATTTTTCTTAACTTAAATTATCCTGACTACTTTTTGCCTTTGGGCTTTTACCTTTTTCTATTCTATTTTACATTTCTTTACTTCTTACTCTGGGCTTGCTGTGTGGCTAGTGGCTGGTCCCTGGACTCCTCTAATCCCAGAATTTGGGAGGCAGAAATTAGTGAATCTCTGGGAGTTGGAGGCCAGCCTGGTCTACAAAGTGAGATACAGGATAGCCAGGGCTACAAAGAGAAACCGTATGTCAAAAGATTTAAAAAAATCACTCTTAAAACATTATAAATTAGCATCCAACAGAGCAGGAAAGACATAATGGCAGAAACAGGAGGCAGCTGATCACATTCCATCCCATCGGGACGCAGAGCTGGGAGAATGCTGGTGCTCCAGTCAAGTTTCTCTCTTTATGTAGTCTGGGATCTGATAGAATAAAACGGTAGATTATTGAATCTACTCTGAAAAGAAAAAAGGGAGGATATAGATATGATAAGATAAAAAGGTAGATTGTTGAATGTACTTTTAAAAAGCAAGTACTAGTTTTAAATGTTTTACATTGGATTGGACTTTTGTATATTGTATATAAATTTTGTATATTTATATGGATTTGATATTAATTTAACATTCTGTACATACATTTCTAATCTTTTTCAAGGTATTCTACCTATTCAGATCATTTAACAATGTTGCGAAGTTTTCTAGTCTTTGAAAGTTTTATTACCACTGTTTAGGATAATAAGAAAATGCAGGTTAGTAATTGGCCACCTATTATAATCAAACTTGTAGTCACATTAGATATGTTTTTTTTAAATATTTATTTATTATGTATACAATATTCTGTCTGTGTGTATATCTGTAGGTCAGAAGAGGGCACCAGACCTCATTACAGATGGTTGTGAGCCACCATGTGGTTGCCGGGAATTGAACTCAGGACCTTTGGAAGAGCAGGCAATGCTCTTAACCTCTGAGCCATCTCTCCAGCCCCTAGATATGTTTTTAAGGTTAAACAAAGACACATTTTATGTAGACAGATCACCTTCAAACATTTCAGAGATTTACAGAATATGACAATTAGGATGTTTTAATAACATATGCTCTTTATTATGACAATGAGACATGTCTGTTCCTGTTGGCACCATTTAACTTTAGAGAAGATAATGGGCATTGAAGAAACCCCACATGCAGTTTGTTTTCTTTGTGACAAAAGTTAGCCACTGGGCAAGAAAATGCCCTTGCCTCAACTGCTGACAGTATGCTATCCTAATTGGACAAGCATGATACACAAGAAAGTGACTGCCAAACATTGTCAAGCCAAGGAGGGACAGCCCTTCAGAATATTCTGCTACACAGAAAAGTCTGTCAGATAGTCTAGGCCTGTAGGTTGAAGATGGATGCTTCAACATAGCAGAGGAACAGAAACAACTGTTTCTGTCATTTCTCACTTTTTTAAAAGTTTCTTTCTTGCACTTCCTGCTTACTCTGTTGATATTATTTCCTTCTTGGGTTTCTGAAGGAATTGAAGACTAGATAGTTATAGTTATAATTTCCCTGTTTACCAGAAAAAGAAAGCAAGTTATAAAAGAAAGTAAATCAGGTACAAGAGCTTGGACTCAGCAAGATAGGATAGATATGGAATATTTTCTCTGAATTTGTCAAATGCAAATAGGTTAGACAGTGTGATGTATTTATTGCTTGTATATATTGTATATTGTTATTGTACTTATTGCCTATAAGTTTTTCTTATATTAATTATAGTTTTCCTTTAATTTTAAATAAAAAGGGGAAATATAATTGTATATTATATTTTAATAAATAAAGCTTGCCTAAAGATCAGAGAGTAAAATTGCCCCACTGGTAAGCCTTACAGACTAGGCAGTGGTGATACACAACAATCCCAGTAGCCATAATAGTTTGCCATAGAAACTGCGGTAGTGGTATATGCCTTTTACCTTAGCACTAAAGGAGAATATAAGACAGGAGAAGACAGCTCTCAGACACAGTCTCATTATGAGGATTCCTGGAGGCAGTATCGCCATTTCAGACTAAGGTAGAGGTAAGAGCCAGTGACTGGCTGTTTTGCTTTTCTGACCTTCAGGTTGAACCCCAATATCTGACTCTGGGTTTTTATTAATCATGCTACAGGGATCCCAGTCCAAGAAAAAGTGCTGCCCATATCCCTAGTTAAACCTTCCTGGAAATGCCCTCACAGACATATTTAGAGGTAAGATTTTATGGTGATTCTCAATCTGGTCAAATTGATAATCAATATTAACTATAGCAGCATCCTAGTAGGAGGGTTATCTTTGTCTGGGAGCAAAGTTAATTCATCAATAACAGAAAGGAAGAGAGTAAATATCATGTAGGTGAGTAAAGTTGCAATTGGGGAGTTATGTGTTTTTTTTTCTTTTAGTCATTTCAATTCCACGAAATATCAGTCTGACAGAGATGGTGGGGAAGGAGGTATTGTTAAACATAAGGAAAAACAGAAAATATGGACAGGCATCTAGAAATGCAAGAAAGTGAAAGAGGGAATAAATCCAGCATTTACTCAAGGCAACAGTAAAATACCAATATAAATATAAAGTGTACATTCTCAAAATGTATTTTTATATAAATAATAAAATCAGATTTCCTATCCTAGTGCCAAGAAAGTATGCCAAAAAGCTTGTTTCCTTTTTGGTATACTGTGTGATGTGTCTTGTACCAAAGAATTCTAATCCTAGGTACTGAGTTTGGTCCTTACAGTCTTCGGCTGTCACCTTGTCAACAAAGAGGTTGGGGCCCTCCTTGCTCCCGTTCAACTCTGAGAGGTACACTAGGGACCCTCTTAGTCCAGAGCAAGGCAGTATGAGACATCAGTTCTTTACATCCGTCCTAAGACCACTCGTGTGAGAGATAGATCTAGTGAACCTGTTTGTACTCAACTGCAGCTCCTCTCCTCTGTCCTACAGCATCTCCTGAGCCCACATAGCAAACCCAACTTCAACTGCATGCCGGATACATATGAACCAACACACTAACAAGTTCTCAGGTTCATATGATGTTTCACATCCTTCAACTTGTAAAGATAATTGTATGAACTTGTATTTTTAAAGCACTTCTAAAAATAATTTTCTTTAGTTGTACCAAAGCTACCGAAATTTCAGGGAAATAAGTCGCTCTCTTAATCAGTATAACTAGAAAGAATTGAAACTTAAAATATATTTACATTGTATTTTCCCTCTTTCAACCACATCAATGAGAAGGCCTCATAGAAAATAAACATGATGCAGTGTTGACATAAAAATTAATAGGTACTTGTGGATAAGCCTTCAGATTCTTTGTTACAGTAGAATATAAAATAAAAGGAACTTGATGTAATACAACTAATTATCGTATGTATTCAAACACAGCATAGCTTAGCTCTATTTCCAAAACAGAATACCTTTATTCGGTGGAAGTTTGAATTAACAGAATTCCTTGCTAAAGAGCTGCTGGGCAGCCCCCATCCACAGTGCAGTAGAGCTTTTCTACTTGAACCAGAACTGCCTACAAAGTCCTCTCTCTTTGTTGTGGTTACCCTATGCCGTCAACGTGACACAAATCTAGAGTCACGTAGGAAGAAGGTCCCTTAACCAAATGAAGGTCTAGATCAGATTCGCCTGTGCCAATGTCTGTAGGGCATTATTTCTTTTAAAAACATTTTTAGTATTTTTTCATGTATGTGGGTGTTGCCTGCTCTCATGTCTATGTACCACATGTATGCAGTGCTCATGAAGGCTGGAAAAGATCATCAGAAATCCTGGAACTGGAATTACAGACAGATGTGAGCTGCCGGGTGGGTGCTGGGAACTGAACCTGGATCCTCTGGAAGAGCAGCCACTGTTTTTAACCAAAGAGCCATCTCTCTGGTCCCAACACATCATTTCTTAATTGCTATGTGAAGCAAGAGGGCCCGGCTCACTTTGCGACCCCTAGGCAGGTGAGTTTGGGCTATGTAGGAAGGTAGCTGAGTGAGCCACAGGAAGCAAGCCAGTAATCAGCATTCCTCAGTGGTATGCGCTTCAGCTTTTGCCTCCATGTCCCTGCCTTGAGCTCCTGAACTGCATCCCTTCGTGACCTATGAGCCAAATAAACTCTTTCATCTCCAAGTTGCTTTTGGTCATGGTGTTAATACAGTCATTGGGAGCAAGCTGAAACAACCCTTTCCATCACCTCTCTACCATACTACCAGACACTGAAATTTCCACCCTTAGAATCCCTGGTGTTCACTATGGCATCATCTCCAGACTCATAAAAACCCAGAACCATGGGCTCAGTATGCGCTGTCAAGGACTGGGAAGGATCACAGCTTTTCCTTATGCTCACAAGTTCGCTATTGACCATTTCTTGGATCCAGGCAGACAATGTGGACACTGGAAAACGTATTACTCAAAGACATATGAGTGGCTGAAAACTATTAGCATTTGCTCTGGTGCCTTCAGCTCCACCCGTCACCCAGCAACGTAATAATCAGTTGAGAATATGTGCAAAGAATGCATTAGACGGGGAGTCCTGGGTCCTGGACTCGGGAATTCTGCAGTTCTAATGGGAAGTAACTTGGCATGCTATCAGTTATGAAAGGGGGCACTACCTTCATCATACCGAACAAGAAAGGACCTCTAACGTCTGGAAGAAGAGATGATATCCATCTTCTAAAACTTTTTTTGGTACAAACTGAGAAAGATAATTCTGAGCCAAAGCAATCTGAATGAACCTGGCTTCACATAGACTCTGTAACTTGATAATTCAACACCCTCAAGTTGGATGTTAGGTAAATAATTTGTGGAGAATTACCTGACTCTTTGTGCAAGTTTAGCTTTAATTAGCTAATCAATGCCAGAGAACCCTCCAAGGCCTTGCTTCTTTCTTCCTGAGAAACCACAGTGAAGGTGTATCTCTACTCTTGAATGTTTCCCTCCCAGCTCCTGACATCTCAGTGTTTGCCCACGGGCCTTCTTGCCTTCCTATGGGCAACTATGACAGATAGTTATCTATCATTTGGAGGCAGCTCTCTCGTGGATCCATACCAGTGCACCTTAATGCAATTAAATTATGGTTAAAATATCAATAACTTTGCCAACACACAAAAGCATGAGAAGTCTATGGAAACTCGTGTTCCCTCAGGAACTCATAGAAAGGCCATTAGCTTAACTCTCCACTGACATCCAAATCCTTTCTAAGGAAGAACAGTTCTATTTCAGCAGTGTAGTCAGATTGACTTTTAAGCATTCTTATTCAAAAATGTTATAGTAAATGCCAGTTTTATCTCTGGGGCCCTGTTTCATACATTGTTCCCAGGAAGAGCGTGTGTTTGAAAACAGCTAAAGCGTCTATGTCCTTCATTACAGTTAGATCTGATGAACAAAATCCATAGAGGCTTGTGCTGCTCTAAGCCTTGGTGTACTTGCTGTTCAATCAATATGCCAGCTTGTTCCTGGCTTGTTAGTGAACTCAGTCCAGATCTAAAGAGCCATCCAGCAGAGTCAGCTCAGACTACTAGGCCAAAGAAAAGTGATTACTGTTCGAAGTTTCGAGATTTTGGTGAATGTTCTACAATGACAGGTAACTGAGGTACTTATAAACAAAATCACATTTACAGCAAAAGTATAAGAAGGCAATAAGAATTAGCATTTGAATCTTCATTTCCTTTTCTTATTTTGCTGTTTATGTTCCAGTGTTGTATACATATTTGCTTTACAATAAGCAAATGGAATAAAAATGGTAGCACCATCATAAATGCATCCCCTATACATAAACAGCACTTGGTAGCCATGTGGGTCAAATCCTGCTTTTACAGTTTAACTGATAGTCAAAGACGCATAGATGGTTTACTCTGCTTATGACTTGGAATTCTCTGTGATTGCAAAATGGAAATGGTTTGATGAGCAATGTTTTTTCAAAGCCACAAATCATGGGACACAGGGTATATGAAGGAAAAATATTTAAAGAGTGACCTCAAGATACCTAAGATCCATCAGGAGTATCTAATCCACTCTCTAAAATACATATAAATCGATATAGCCATAAGATCTAGGTTTAACTAAGTCAGCATTTATTCAGTGATGTACTGTGTGAGATAGGGAGATGTCAACATGATTATAGTGATGAGATCACCGTAATTTCTAAGGTCTTGATTGGACATAGTGTTTAAAGGAATTTCAAGCTTACATCTTCTAAGTATCAAATACTGAAGAAACAGAACTCATTCCCAAGAATTAAAGCCATAGTTTGAGGATTGCTGAGTGACCTTCAACTCAGCCTTGTAGAAGTGGGTGTAGAATCCTCTGAGTGACCAATTGAATACTCTGTGCCCCTCAGATATGTGCTGGGAAGTCAGCTCAACCACACAGCAAATACCAAGAATAAGTTTTGGAGTAGTGGCTTCTAAATGACTATGGAGGGAAGAAAAGTACACTGGACAGACATAAGCCAGAGACACCTTGAATCTTCATTTATTTGGGGAAAGATGAGCAAAACATCCCCAGGTAATAACAGAAGATGAGAAACGAGATGGAGAAAGTGATGAGTACTCCAGGAAGCTGTATATGTGAAGGAGTACAGCTAGGGCCAAGACAGTTGTTGGCATGCCCATTTCTCAGATATTCTGCTGTAGTAATAAGGAGTGGCGGCGGGGCTGCGTCCCCAACACCCCAGCCGCCTGCCCAGTTAGCTTATGGCCCGAAATAATTACAAGGACACTGTATTCTTTTAATTACTGCTTGGCCCTTAGCTCTAGCCCTTACTGGCTAATTCTGATATCCTGATCAACCCATCTCTAATAATCTGTGAGCACCAGTCTTAGTGAGCACCGGTCTTACCGGGAAGATTCTAGGTTGGAGCTTCATCACGTGTGTCTGCCCGGGAGCGGGGCATGGTGTCTCTCTGAGGCGCCTGCTCCCGAGAGGAGAGCTGTTGAGTCTGAGCTCACTTCCTCTTCCTCCTGGCATTCTGTTCTGTTTACTCCACCTACCTATGTCCTAACCAATAGGATGGGCCAAGGCAGTTCCTTTATTAGCCAATGACCTTCCTCCATCATTCTGCAGTCTTCCTTGAGGGAGAGAGAGACTGTAAAAGCCAGTCTCTTTAAACCCTTCTATTAATTTTAGTCTTACATATTCAAAGCTAAAGAGTATATTCCAGAAGGAAGATGACCCCAGCTACTCAAGTCAACTCTACAGATGAATGTTTCATCCTCTTAAACTTTACTGAGTTCTATTGTTTCCCTCTTATTTCCTTGGGTCTGTAAGTTGTTTACATTCTTGTGCTGGGATTATTAACTTTGTAAAACAGTAGGAAGAAACGTGACTCTGCAGTTCTACACCTGAGTCTCATAAGTGTGTTCTCAAAGTCATCTCCATGCTGTTCTCTAAAGTTAAAACGATTTTTAAAAACATCTCCTTTGATGATTTTCAGCATATATACAACGTGTCTTAATCACATCTACCCTCAGTTTCCCCTCCTGTTCTCTGCTGATACACCTCACCACGTGTCTCTCCCACCTTCATGCCATCTTTCCCCCCAGCAATTTACCAAGTCCGATTAGTGCTGCTGCACTGGACAACGTATTACTTGCTATTAATTCTCTGGAAGAAGTTAATTCTAATGATGTAATTCTATTTCAATTACAAATATTTGGTAAACTGGGCAGTGGTGGTATATGTCTTTAATCCCAGCACTCGGGAGGTAGAGGCAGATGGATTTCTGTGAGTTTAAGTCTGGGCTACAGAGTGAGTTCCAGTACTGGTTCCACAGCTACTGAGAAACTCTGTCTTGGAAAAAGAAGAAGAAGAAGAAGAAGAAGAAGAAGAAGAAGAAGAAGAAGAAGAAGAAGACGACAAAACGAAACAAAACGTTTCTCTGACAAAGGCTGAGATAATCCCTAGTCTGTATGATTAAATATAAGTACTAAGGAGGCAGTTTTATAACATGTTTGTTTAGAAAAATAACAGTAGTGAGTTCCCCCTTCTTTCAGACCTGTGCTCTCCAAAGTCATAGGCTTTTTGAGCAGGTTTACAGTCCAAGGCATGAAATCCCTCTCCAATGGAGCAGGTTTCCACTCCAACCAGAAAAGAGTTGATTACCCCCAAAACAGTTATGTGACTATCATACACAGGCCTGCCATGTCAATATTTTATCATGCAGGGCCCACCATCAAATAAGTCAAAGGGCGGCCTTTTCTACCCTTGGAGGCCTTCCTAGCACCTTCTGGATACCACGGAAGCTTGCCAGGAGGGATGAAGTTTCCAGGTCAGTTCCAGCTGGATTTCTCTGTGTTTGAAACCAACCTGTGTTGTCTTCAGCAACAGGGTCTTATCCCCTAGCTCTGGAGGGCAACTAAGAATAATGGAAATATCTTGAGTTGATTTGAAAGCCTCTACGGCTTCCTTACCAATAATAATTCATAAGATCCCACATCTGAAACTGAGGTTTTCACTTAATGACCCACATCTTCGGGGGAAACTTTGTCAACCCATGCAGAATACTTCTATTTAAATTCCTTTTAAATTTTTCTTTTAAAATAGTATGTTTCTATAAGACCATTTTTGTGTATGCTTAGCTTTGATTAACCCACCCTCATCCCAAATATATTTTTTTTAATTTTAAATGAAAATATACTGTGTTTGCATATACATATGCCCATGTGTACTCATAGGATTTTGGGTGTCTTCTTCCATTGTTCTTTGCCTTATTGCTTTGAAATAGGGCCTCTTATTGAACCAAAAGTTCATCATTACATGTAAGTTAGCCAGTCAGCAAGCTCTTTGGATCTGTAAGTCTCTGCCCCCCTAATGCTGGAATAAGCCATGCCTGGCTTTTCATTCAGGTCCTCATGCCTGCAGAGCAAATACTCTGACCCAATGAACCATCTTTCTGTTCCATATTCTCGTAAGTGTTGTTGTGGCTTATTTCCATGTCTCTGCTACAAAGGTCAAATTTTGAATAAGTGAGGTAGTAATATCTTCTAGCATTTAGTACACTTTCCTTTCTAGTTTAATTATTTTTGCTTCGCATATTTTGGTTTTTTGTTTTTAGGTTTGGTAATCGTTTGCTTTATTTGCTGTTGTTTTAGGTATTTTGATGGATTCATTGGTGAACACATGACTGAGTTAGAAATGACAGTACACACCAGTGGAAGATGTAATGACATCTATACATAACTGGGTCTGGAGGTTGACCAAGCTTTGACAACCACTGTTGGTGCTCATGTGACTTTGGAGAAACTCATGTAACCTCTGTGAAACTCAGAGTTCCTCTAAAAAAGGAATGTGTAACTTTACCTCAGGGTGGTATTAGAAATTCTAATCACACAACAGAGATGAAAGCAATTGCAATTACAATCTCATGATGTGGACTCCCTCAAGTACCAAACATAGGAAGATCAAAAGGTCCAGTATCTTCATCAAAGAAATGGAGGAAACCGAGAAGCATCCGCTGTAAATTTGGAAGGAAGATTGCTGTAATGGGCAATTTGGATTGTTGACCTGTTGAAGAGACTTCTACACGTGTCTGTGAGGGAGTTTTTAGATTATGCTAATTGAGGCAGGAAGACTCTCACCAAATGTGGGCGGGGGTTACCATTCCATAGTAGGAGCCCTGGACTGAATAAAAATGAGAATGTGAACCTGGTACAAGTTTTCGTCACTCTCTGCTCCCTGACTTCAGATTAAATGATATGACTAGCTCCTACCACAAGACTTCTTCACCACGATGGACTGTCTTTCCACAAACTAGAAGCCCAAACAAATCCTCCTTTAAACTGCTTTCGTCCTGGACTTTTGCCATAGCAACAAAGAAATTGTCCCCAAACATTTGGGGAGTCCTACACAGTCACCATACATTATCAAGGATATCTGGGTTCCCTCTTGGTATTTTTACTCTTGATAATATAGATTTAAGAATGGATTCAGGGGAAAGCTTGAGGGTAATTTTATTAGAGTTTCAAAGGAAATTCTCAAGGCAGGGAAATTGTAAATCTCAGCAGGTGCCCAGAGTTAGGAAATAGAGAAGACTAAAGAAAGACATGCCATTTAAGTTAGGCTCGGAGTTAGTCCACGAGGCTGTTTGTCCACAAGCAGTAAGGTTTTAGAGAAAGATAAAAGAAGTTGAAAGAAGAAAAGGAAAAGTTATGCTTCTGAGTCAGGATTCAGGAAAAGAGACAGACCCAATAGAACCTCAAGGCAGTCTGTAAAAGTCTGTAGTAGGGATGGGGAATTCTGGAGGCAGGGAAGTACATGATCTCATGTAGAGGATAATTGTTCCTCCTACTTCTTTAGCATAGTTTAAGGCAGATGTGTCTCTGTCCTCCTGGAAGGATAGTCCTCTGACCTGGTAATTGAGCTGCCCAGATGAGTTATCTCTGAAGGGAGGAGACAGTGGCATGCTTCCAGCTAAAGATAGATTTCATACTTTGCTGTAAAAAGAGTAACTAAAACCCTCACCTCAAACAAGAACTGTTATGTCTGGAGTATAGCCCCCAGCCCCTTGCATCCATCCCAGCCCCCCTTGTTATGATTTTCATCTCTTTAAGAGACAAGCCACACCCACTTCCGGCAACCCCTGGCCTCCTCCTGCCATCTTAGATCTCTCTCTGTCCTCTCTTGGTATGCGCATGCGTGTCTCTCTAGGGCCCTTTTCTGTCTCTCTCCTTTCTCTTCTCTCTTCCCTTTCTTTCTCTCTCTCTCTTTCTCTCTTTTCTTTCCCCCTCCTTTAAGTAATACTCAATTCTATTCTGTACGATGTGTCTGCCCATGTCCCTTCTTACTGTCGCCTGCGTAGCTGCTGACCGCTGGGAAACTGCACTGGGCAGGACCAACCCATGGGGATCTTGCAACCACTCCAGGAACCAGCAGCTGTCTCTGTCTAGGACTGGCTCCCAGAGCCCGCTGCCTGCAGCCACATGGCCCGCCGGGGATCTTGCAGGGACCCACAGCCGTCTCTGCCTTGGAACTGGATGCTCCCAGAGCCTGCTGCCTGCCTACCCGCCAACATTTTTAAAAAATCATAAAACCCCTGGCCTGGAAGTTGTACTGGTCTGGATTCCAAATCCCAGCATGCCAAGTCCTGACCAGGGTCAGGATCACTCCTACAGGAGAAACACGTGGTTTTCGGGTCTGCATGGGCTCCCTGCTTTCCTGTCTCCCCATGATGCGTTTGGCCACCAGAGAGCATCATGTTTAATAAACTATGGGCATTTTGATTTGGTTTGATTTGACCTAATTGGATTTCTTAAGCCGGCAGAGCTGCCCTTCTTTTCTTATTTTTTCTTAACATCTAGAGACCATAGAAGGAATATCAGGCCTTGAAGAAGAAAGGGCATGATCCCTAATGTAGGACAAGGAACGTTCTCTAGAAGTGGAGGGAATACAGAGCTCTCGAGCTCAGCATCTCTTCCTTCTGCTGTGAAAGCGCGATTCCTTCTCTAGGATCTTTAGTAAATTAATAAACGATAAAAACACTTGGCCCTGCATGCAGCTTCAGTCTTCACGGGCTGGCAGTTCTCAAATGCTTACTTAGAACTTATTCAGAGCTGCTAAGTTGATGAACAATGGAGCAGCTTGAGGCTTGTAATTAGCAAGCTAAAGATGGACCAACTGTGAAACAGCTCTTAACTGACCCAATATTAATAGGTGAAGGGTCTAAGGCTGGTGGGGGCATGGGGTGAAGATTTTAGTTGTTTCCATTTTAAACAGGCATTCTGGGCTTGAAGCAGGCCACACAAGGTTGCTTTTAGCAGATGATGAAGTTAAAATAACAATAATAGATACGTCATGCCTTCAACTAGCTCCAAAGGCAGAGCCCCTACTGCATAAGTGCAGGCCTGGGTTTTGTGCTGAGAAAGTCCTGTTGCTATGACTCCTCCTTGGCCCTTAGGAAAAGCAAGATGAACAAGGACTCAGATTAACTTTCTCTGCCCTTGGTGAGGTGTATTAACTTCTGGCTGTGCAGCTTGCATTTGGCGTTTAGTTTTTTCTTTTCTGGTCTCCAACATTTCTTTGTCTAAAAAAGCATCTTAACCTAAGGGTGTCTCACTCAAGGGTGGATGTGTTTCAGAAGCTGTCCAGTAACATTTTCATGAAGTAATGGTTCATTTCCACCTTGGAAACAGCAGAAAGGGAAGTTTAGTGGGTAGGGAAGGCAATCCCTAGTAGAGATTTAAGATGTTTGGGGAGGCAGGAGGTTTCCATCAGCTATGAACATCAAGCTTTTCCCTATTAGCTTGAAGTTATTCGGTAGCAAACGGAAACAAGGTATAACTGACAATGTTTGTGAAGGTTTGGGAACGTAGCTATTAATCGTATCATCTTCAGAAAAAAGAAGGGTTTAGTCGGTGTTTCTCCCCTGTGATCAGGATCAAAACCCCCAATACTTGATGCTAATTTTTTTGCTTCTTACACCATAGCAACAGAATCAAAAGGCCTCTCATTGTGAGGGCCTATTGTGTCTTAAAACAAAACAAAATGGAACCAGAAAGAGAAACATTTAACAAGAAAGCAGTATTCTGACCCTCCGCAGACTAAAAGCTGTTAATCAAGTTTAAATTTAGCTTCCACGAAGTCTCCAAAGAAAAGGAAAACAGGAGGGCCTCTGCAACAAGGGAAACAAGCCTCAAGTCAACAAAGGGCAGCCTGGGAAAACAAAGGGTCTTGATGAGCCAGGTCCCCACTGAAAGCTCATTAGCAATCACAGGGAGCCTCTGGGCTGCTTCTCCCCATAGGCTGGCACCACCACAGCCTGTGGCTCAGTGGCTGTCTTCCCAGTTGCATTCTCTGGGACCCCACTGTTCGCTGTGTCTGCTCTGTCTGCTCTAGACTCCAGACCCTGAGGGTTCAGGACAGCAGGGAAGGAAGGGGGCAGGAAGCCAGGAAATGCCACGTCTGAACTGAAGAAAAGCAAAACTATTGTCCTTATCTCCCCGCTGATAACTAATGGTGAGAGATGGGGAGAAGCAGGTGGCGGCAGGATCTTGCAGGCAATAAGAGTGGCCAGTATGTTGTCTTTGTGCTTTCATGTCTGGCCTTAATGGTTTTCTAAGGTGTTTCCACACTTAGAAGGACTCTTTGAATACCAACCTGTTTTTCTATGTGTGAGGTCAAATCTTATTAATTCAAGGGTTACTCTGAAGTTGGGAAGTGCCTTCAAATCTTCCACTTTTTTTTCATGGTAGCAACTGGATATGCAGGAATGTGATAGGCATATACTGCTTCCAAGTAGTCGCAAAAGTCCTTCATCTCCCTTTCATCCCTAGGTTCCAAGGATCTTGCTCCCTGTGATTTCCACAGAGTGAATTCAGACAAGACACATAGGGCAGAATACAGAACATGCGCGGTATTTATGACACAATGATATAGGCACTCTCAAGGGACAGAGTGTACAAAAGCCACTGAGACAGTTGTAGAGGAATACACTATTAAAGGATGAGCAAGGCCAAAGGGACCCCTGCACCAACCTACATGTTTCTATAATAGAAAGCTTTCCTGGGGCATATTTTCCCGTCTTACTTAGATTAACTCTTAAGGGGCAAAGCAACACTATATCCCCCTTCTTTACTAGAAAAACCTCTGATGAGAAAATAATTTTTTTTGACTTAGTTTGAATTACACATCACTACCCATGGTAAGACATGACATTCAGTTTCAGTTCTGGTTTTATGAGGAAAGAGGTTCATGCTCAATGATCTTGGCGGCTGCTGTTTCTTGTTCTTTTTAATTAATTTACTTTTTGGTAATTTCGTACACGTATGTGATACACTCTGATCATGCTCATGCCCCCACCCTCATCATCCTCTTGCACCAGTCAACTCTCTCCCACTTCCTCCACCAAGTCCCCTGGCGCATTTTCCACACCTTGGTCATTTGGTTTTAGCTATGTGACCTCTGGGGTTTAACCAGGTCCATTCTCAGGTGAGGCTATCCTCTGAAGCCTGAGTAATTCACCAGTGACTACATGGACAGAGACAGTGGATTCCTGCTCCCCAGTAGCCATCGATTTCCATTAGCATGCCCGAGAGGGGAAGGGTCCCACTAGATCCTCCTCTATCTGTGGGTGAATGTTTTCAGGCTGAGTCTTGTGCAAACCCTACACAGGCAACTCCTGTGACTTCATGAATGCCACCACCAGGTCATGCCCTTAAAATGACCCTTCATGGTCTTTCTCAAATCATCTAGTGTTTGCGTTTTTTTCTACACCCTCTTCCATAATATTTCCCAAGCCATTGAGGGGATGATATGGACACCCCATTTAAGGTTGAATGTTCTGAAAGTCACTTGTTATCTGTACCATGAGCAACCATAAATCTCCACATTAGCTGCAATTTGCTTCAAAGAGAAGCTTCGTTGGTCAAGGCTGAGGACAGCGCTGATGAGAATAAGAATAGAAATTGTCAGGCAGTGTAGGGGCAGGAACCTCAATTCTTGTCCTTGGCAAGAAACTGGGAATGCCGTTGGTTCTGTCCTGGTCAGAAGCCAGAAATGCCAGAAATGTTTGAGGGCTCTGTTTCTTACGTCGGTATCTTATTGCCATATTTCTTCCGCACCCTAAATGCATTGCCTGAAAGCTACCTGTGAGTGCTTGACTGAAACTGAGGTGCGTGAAGACCACATGGGTGGGTCAACTTGACAGACCAGCTCAACTGCCATGCCTCTGTTAGTTCTTATAGGCACTCCATATATCTGGAAATGAGTTCAAGCTGGACTATAGAAGGATTTCTGGTGGTTACATAAAAGTCAGCATTCCTCAGGAACTTGGAAACCAGGTTTCCCCCAAAGGGTATTTTTCTTACCTCTGGCAGAAAGGACATATGGTTCTCCAATTGACATATACCTGTGGCACCTATCAGCATATGAAAGCTCATGCTGGCATCCAGGGTCCTTCAGTACAAGTGTTGTATGTTTCAAAGTGCATGCTAGCTAGCATGCTAGTCCTTCTTACCTCCTCCTCTACCCTAAAATCTCTCCAGTCCAGGAACTTTCTTCACACAACTCCTCATCTTTCTTATAACCTGGCTCCTCTTGCTACTCTTGCTGCTCCTTGCTGTTCCCTCTCTCTTGCTATCCTCTTGCTTCTTTCTCATACTCACTTGCTAGGCTCTATTCTCTATATCTTGCTATTTTTCCTATTCTCTCCCACTTTCCTGCTTCCCTACACCCTGGCCATGTCTAGTCTGTTTCTCTGTCTCCCTGCTCTGGACTTTTCCAAATGCCTCTGGATATTCTCTCCCTCTTATCACAATAAAGACCGTCCTCTCATAATGGGGCAAATGCCTACAGTTTCTTTACTTCTCCCCTGGCATATATATGGTAGTAAATACCTGGGATGGGTTACAAACGGACCCTTTCTATAGGAGGAGTAGAAGAGGCCGCTTGTTTGTCCTGGCTGCCCGGCTAGCTTAGCCCTGAAATAACTACACAGAAACTGTATTAATTAAAACACTGCTTAGCTTGTTAGCTCTAACTTCTTATTGGCTAACTCCTACATCTTAATTTAACCCATTTCTATTAATCTGTGTATCGCCATGTGGCAGTGGATTATCGGGTAAAATTCCCAGCATCTGTCTCCGGTGGATCCATAGTGTCTCTCCCTGACTCTGTGCTTTCTTCCTCGCAGAATTCAGTTCTGTCTTCTCAGCCTACCTAAGTTCTGCCCTATCAGACCAAGGCAGTTTCTTTATTCATTAACAAATACAACACACAGAGGAGACTCCCACATCACCTTTCCCAAGGGGTCTGGTCTCTCTTAACTGAACCAAGCTGCTGGTTTGACTTGCCTTAGGTATGGATCATTTGTTTCTGCTGACTTCTGTCATCCACTATATTTGACTTCAGTTTTAGAGCCTGTCTCTCCAGCTGCTACTTCTCCATCTGTTCTAACCACTCACCTCTTCTTAACCACTCTCGAGGGTGTCTTCTTGGAGCTGCCTGCTCAGTCTCAGACTCAAAAAGGTCATGCTGGTGTATCACATGACTCCTCTGGCCTTACTGGGCTCCCATCACATGGAAAGAGATACCAATTCATTCTGTTTTGTGACATCTTTCTCTCTGACATGTCTCTCAGTCTACTTGGGGATGCCTCATATTGAAATTCTTGTCACCAGGGCACTTACTCTTCCCTCTCCATCCCTGCTTCCCTCAACACATATTCTCATCTCACGTTTGGAGCTTGCTCTGTCTGCCCTGAAATCTTTCATATATCATACTTGCTCTGTTCCTGGAATGTCCTACACTTGTCTCTCAGTCCACTCTTAGGGCTTTCTCTGCCTCTCTTGCTTGCTGCTGGAGCCTGAATTCCATGGACTCTTTCTAGGGCACTTGCATTCTCAAATTTCCTTCTGTCCACAGACTCACCGAGTTCACTAAAGACTTACTGTCTTATACCAAAAGACTCAGCCTCAGTATAAACTAGACAATCCACTTCAACGGCGAAAAGATGACAAACACTGTTTCCCAGTTTCTCAGGTCGTAACCACTTCTGCCACTGCACAAGTAAACAATGCCAAAATCTCTTATGTCTAAGCCTGCTCTGCTCTTCCCTCTCAATGTCTCTTGTGTCGAAACCTTCTTTACTCTCTGCTCACTCTGGTCTCTCCCTTTGATCCCTAGGTTCAGTTTTTCAGAGATGCAAAGGTTTTTTTGGTCTGGATACTTTTTGACATTGTCACATGCTGTTCTACTCTATAAAAATGCTGGATCTGGAGTTGGGTTCTGGCCTGCTCTCTCTAGACCAAAGCATGCCTATGTAAAATGCTGTCTGCAAAGTCTCTGTCCTGGATCAGGCAGGCCACATGGCTCCGTGACAGAGAAAAAGGAAGCAAAGCCTAACATCTCAGGAAAAGACACTATGTGCTTTAAAACAGCTCATAAGTAAACCTTTCCCAATAAAAATTATTGCTGCTTATCTTATACTCCTCTCAGTTTTGCTTACTTTCTTCAAAAATGACAAAGTGTAATCATAGATGTTTAACTCTATAAATACCCTCCCTGTATATCTTTAAAAACTTTTGCTAAATTATTATAAACTTTATCTGAGGGTCTGCAAGATAATTTTGTAAACTCTCTTTATCTCAAGCTTTGTAAATTTGTTGGCTGTGGTTAAAAAAAATCTATAAAATCTGCAACAAAATGTTAACTTAAAATTTGTGACAGAAGTTGGATGGTGGTGGCACACGCCTTTAATCCCAGCACTTGGAAGGCAGATGTGGGTGGATCTCTATGAGTTCAAGATCAGCCTGGTGTACAAGAGCTAGTTTCAGGACAGATTCCAAAGCTACAGAGAAACCCTGTCTCTAAAAACAAAACAAAACAAAAAAACTGGTAACAGAAAAGTGTTGGTAGTAAGAAAAAAAAAAATCTTTACATAGGTAATCTTAATTTGCTACAGCACACTTATATGCAACTTAGATTCAACTCTTGTTTAACAAAGTGATATGCTACAACACATATATAAGTTTGATTCAATTCTTGCTTATAAAAGATAGAACTTATTGGGGAGGCATTGCAATTGTATTTTAATAAATAGAGAGAGTAAAATAATCCCATTGGTCAACCTTACAGACCAGGTTATGATAACACACACCTTTAATCCTGGTAGCCACAGTGACATACACAATTAATCCCAGTAGCCATACTAGTTGCCATAGAAATCAAGTGGTGCATGGCTTTAATTCCAGTGGCGCAGAGTTTTAATCTCAGTGTTAGAGATGAATATAAAATTGGGGGAGACAGCTCTAGCAGAGTCTCCTTCTGAGATTCCTGGAGGCAGAATCACCATTTTTGGACTGAGGTTGAGATAGAGCAGTGGCTGGCTGTTTTGATTTTTGGATCTTCAGGTTGAACCCCAAGTTTTGACCCTGCATTTTTATTAATCATGCTTCAACTTATTAACAATAAATTTTTGTTAATTAAGTTTATAAAAGTTTACTTATCTTAACAAAAACTGACTTAAGTTTGTATATTCAACCATTTATGCCTTTGCTATGTTCACAATCAGGCATCGAAGATATTTTAGAAAAGGAACAACATAAGTTTGATGATTAACGTTTATAAATTCCTAAAGTTTATTTGGGCTAGCAAAAAATTAACTTAAATATGTATGTCTATATATTTTTGCTAACTAAGCATTAGTTATTTGGATAAACTGAGCCATACAAGAAACTGTAATATTCTGAAAAGGTACACTATAAAAAGATCAGGAAAATAGGGTTCCCAGTCTCTCTGTGGATAATATTTATAGTTTAAAGTTTTATTTTGACTCAGAGGATCTTCAATTAAATTTTCAATTCAGTTTTAAGGGTCAAACTTAGCAGTGATAAAACTATAATATCTTAATCTTATAAAAACTAAAAACTTGTAAACTGTTAAAGATAACACAGGCAAATTAAAAGTCAGTCATCTTATAAATGATCAAATTCTTTAATGTGCACAAAGCTATGCTTGCAGTCATGCTAAGCACTTACAGAGACAAGCTTCTGTATATATTGTCAAGATTAAGCCTGAAGTAAGTAACTAAAACAAACATAGTTTGCTTAGTTTGCTCTGAAACCCATTAAAGAGCTCTGCGGACTATGGTATTTAAGGTGTTGAATGAGAAAGGCTTCTGCTGTGAGACAATGGTCTTGTACCCTGTAAGGATCTGTTACTTGCATTTGCTTTAATAAAATACTAATTGGCAAGTAGCCAGGCAGACAGTATAGGTGGGTGACCAGAACAGGAGAATTCTGGGAAGAGGAAAGGCTCAGTCTGCAGTCATCATCCAGATGCAGAGGAATCAAGATGAGAATGCCTCATTGATAAAAGGTACCAAGCTACGTGGCTAACACAGACAAGAATAATGGGTTGATGTACAAAGTAAGAATTAGTTAATAAGAAATTCTGAGGTAATAGACCAACAAGTTTTTAATTAATGTAGGCTTCTGTGTGTTTCTTTGGGACTGAACAGCTATGGGTCCACGAGGGACAGAAACATCTGTCAACAGACTTACTCTGGTAGATAGAAATATCAGACTCTGGGAGCAGCGGTTATCTCCAAAGAAGGCAGGCACAGACTACCTATGGCACCTATCAGAATATCAAAGCCTATGTTGGCCTCACAAGTGTTATACATTTCAAAGTCCATGCTAGAATCCTAACCCTTCCTACCTCCTCTTCTGCCCTGAGATTCCCTCCTTGCAGCTATTCACCCATACATCCCAGCTACTCTTGCTACTTTTTCGCTATCCCCTCTCTTGCTATTCTCTCTCCCCTCCTCTCACTATTCTCTTGGTTCTCTCTCTGAGTATGCTCTATTATCTACCTCTTGTTATCTTACTACATCCACTACTTTTTTCTGCTTCCTTAGCCTTAGTCATATCCAGTCTATTTTCTTTCTGCTCTGGACTCTTCCAGATGCTTCTGGATATTTTCTCTCATTCGCAATAAAACCTTCCCTTAATAATGCAGTGGTCATGTCAGCAATTTCTTCACTGTACCCCTTCACATATAGCCCTAACCCACAAAAACCTTGTTAAACCACAGAAAGAGACCCATAATGGCAACCTATTTCCCAGGATTCAGTCTAATAATAAGGTATTTCTGCTTGTTTCATGTCTCTTAAGTTTTCACCTATGAACCTATAAAAAACTCATTTCTAAAAACTAACTCTCCAGTTGTGCTTGAAATATACTATTTGAGTTCCCAAGTCAAAGTAAACAGAAGTCACTGGACCTGGGTGGCTTGGGAAGATACTGTTTTTCTAGGTCCTAGCCTAGGATGAGAAAGCCTCTGCTGTCCTCAAGAATATTTCTTCTATTCTTCCTTCTACTCATGGTAGTCTATGAATATAGACATAAATATTTAGTAGGAAGTTTGGCAACACATCCAATCAAAAGTAGTAGGTTCACCTCTAGTGCCTATGACCTGTCAAGTCATGTGCCTTTTTTTTTTACCAGACCTATAATGCCAGACACGAACTCCCACTTAGGGAGTAAAGCTCAGATCCAGTCAGAAGTCAGTTGGTTATTACTTTAAGAGTAACAACTTTTGCACCCCTTGACTGGCAAATTGGGATTGCAGTGTGTAAGGTCCAAGCCTGTGAAAAAACATTACTAAATTTTCTCCCCTAGATGCCTGAAAAACAATACAAAGACCAGAAAGTGTTATCCAATGCAGAGGAAGCTTCCAGCTCAGGTTCAGAATGGTTTTTCTATATTCTACAACTAAAGTATGTGGTGTCTTCAATACCAATTTTTTACCATACAGTTCTGGTGGGCAACTAAGCATGGTGACCATTACCTGTATAGTTTTGGGGCCCTATTGAGCCTTTGTATCAAACAGCTCCCAGGGAAGTGTCTCATCCATACCTAGCACTGAGGATTTTATTTAGAAACTGTCAGGTTTTCTATTGCTGTAATTGAATACCATGGGAAAGGTTGATTTTGTTTATTCTTCCAGGTAACAATCCATCACTGAAGGAAGTCAGGGCAAAACCTCAAGGAAGACAGGAACCTGGAGGTAGGAGCTGATGTAGAGACTATGGAGGGACTACTTTCTGGCTTCCTCCTCATGGCTTTCTCAGAATGTGTTCTTAGAGAGCCCAGGACCATCAGCCCTGGGGTGGAACCACCCAGAATAGGTGGGGCTTTTTCCCATCAATCACAATTAAGAACATACTCTATAGGCTAGCCTGTAACTCGATCTTGTGAAGGCATTTTTCTCAATTGGTGTTTCCTCTTTCCCAATGACTACTGCCAGTGTCAAGATGACATAAAACTGTCCAGCACAATAATCAATATCTTCTGGTAACAGCATTATCCATCCATGTGTAGCACTTCCACCTAAAGTCTTTTTAAAATTATATTTTAAACTACTTTTTAAAGAAGTAAGTTTCTGTGTGACTTCTTTCTACATGCATAATTTTGTCTAACCATTCTCTGGGCACCCATATTCTCCCTGATCCCACATCCCTCTTAAGCATTGTCATCTCCAGTAATCTCTTTCTCTGTTTTTAGATTACATGTTTCACACTATCCCCAGCCCTCTTAAAGCCTCCTCCACTCTAATCCCACTATAATTCCTTTGTCTCGTGCATGTCTTTATATTGTCTGAAAAAACAAGCAAGTCTGAAAATTAGAAGTTGTAACCTGCATGCAAGGGAAAACACTCAAGGCTTGCACTTAATCAGAGTTACCTCACTCAGTGTAGTATTTTCCAGGTTCATTCATTTTCTTGCAAATTATATAATTTTTTTCTTTACAACTGAATAAAATTAAATTTTGCATATATACCACATTTTATTTATTTATCAGTTGATGGACATCCAGGATGATGTCATTTCCTAACTGCTGTCAATGAACAATGAATATGAATGTGTAATCATCTCTAATAGAACATAGAGTCCTTTGGGTATATGCCTGGGAGTGGAACAATTGTCATATATACTCTCACATATGGTAAGCAAATAATTTAGATTTTTTTCTTTCAAAAGCACATGTAGGCTTTCAGAGTCTCTATTACTGAGTTTTTCTTTCATTGACCAGATCCACAGTTCTTAAAAAACAGGTCTCCTTGCAAATATGTACACCAGAGAGATCAATTAATTTCTGGTAGTGAAAACTAAAAGGTAGAATTTTTATAGATGAAGGGCTCTGATACTCTGTTTTGGGAAGATTTGTCTCATTAATTAATTCTTTTTTACATTAAGGTAGTGTGTGTGTTTCAGGACTCAATTTTTCCCTTCCATCGTGTGGATACCAGGGAAGAAACTCAGGGTATAAGGGTTAGTGACAAGTGCCTTTTACCAGTGACCATGACTCACGGGCTCTCCATTTTTCTCAAAACATTAATTACCTTAAGAAAAATGTGCTTTCCCAGTGCAAAATAACCAACATGTAGGCGGTATATATGTTTAATCACCGCTCAGACAAATGTAGCGAAGTTGTGCATCTGGGAGCAAGTTTCTTTTAAGGAGTGCATCTCAGCTTTTCATTCTGTGAGAAACTTCCAGGGTTTGTTAAAATGCCATGCCAGGCAGCAGTGCCTTTGGGTCTGACTCACTAGGTCTGGGGAGGGACTCAATAATTGACACTTGCAATATGGAAGGTCTCTATTGATTCTGAGAAATAGTTACAAGGCAGGGAGTGAGGGAGCAGAACAGCTGGCCATATCCTTTAATGAAATTTTATCTTTATTATTTTGCACTTGGTGATACAAGTTACCAATTTTTCAGACAAAGACAGACAGGACTCTGTCCTCCTGCATGCTTATTCAACTCACATCATTAAAAGTCATAACCAGGCTCAAAACCACCACATCATGTAAAAGGTTCTAAAGTTGTACTCTATGATCTTCAAGTACTGACTTTTGATGAGTAAGGGCAAATAATAATTTGTTCCATGACACATGACTCTTGACTTGAACCATTAGTTGTATATGCTTTATGCTAATATAGTCTCCCTGCAACCTTAATACACAGCTTACATCAGAAGAGTCAACCAAGTAGTTCCATCCTAGAGACACACCTCAGTTAAGAAAACACCATCTACATCATTCCTAATGTGGTCTTCACTCATGAGGTCATACACATTGCTCCCCAGTGAATATACATGTACTGTGTGTTCTAGATATAATTCTTTCTTACTGGCCTGTTGCATCCACCTATAAATTTCCTTAGTTGAAGAAACCAAGAATCTATACAGAAGAGGTCTATGCATTAATCTATGCAGTTCTTGAGTACAAGGATTAAATATGTATCATTATGCCCAATTTATGTGGAATTGGGATTTGAACCCAAGGATTAATGTATGCTGGGCAAGCATTATACCAACTGAGCCATATCCCAACTGGATGCCTGGTAGTTTGTAATAATAATAATAATCCCCCATAGGCTAGTTTGCACGGATTCCTATAACAAAAGGACTAATAAAAGAAAAAGAAGCGGAAACTACACCGATATTCCATATAGACATAAGTGACACCCATGAGAATGAGTGAATGAGAAGTTTTCCAAGAGATGGCTTTGAATTTCGGTGTCTAAAGTGTCTTCAACCAAAAATAGAATATGTTTAGAAATGTCAGAGAAAAAATATTTTGAGCCTCTGTGGGAGGCAACTTGGGGGAAGGTAAATAAATACCAAGCAAAGGCTTGGTAGAAGCTTTGTTAACTTAGATTGCTCTAATATCGTCTCCAGGCCAATGAGGATCCTAAGTTTTCTTTAGTGGTTAGCCCTGGAGCTTTTGGCAAGGGAAGTGAGGCAGGATACTTTTTGTTTTTTAAAAATTAGGCATAGTTTTTGTCAATCAGAGAGTAGAAAGCTGTTTTTATTTCTACCTCATCTTAATTGTTTTCATCTTAAATGGCCCTTGGACCCACCCAGAAATCGTAAAATATCTTCAGGAGTCATATTCTGGTCTCCCCAGGGTACACAAACTTTTCCTACCCTTCTTTTCCAGTCGTTGTACTCCAATCATTAGCAGTCGATATTGTTACCTCTGTATTGTGTGGCTTCTTAGAGGTAAATGAAATACAAGAATTCAATTATATATTCATTGTCTTTTTAGGTATACAAATTGTTTTTCCTTTGCCTTTTCTTCTCTCATCATGTATCAAAGGTCATTCCAAAATGCTACTGTTTATGTTACCCTACTCTCTTTTTAATGTCCAATGAGGCTATCTTTAATTAATGTCTCACTTTCTTTTAATGCGTGCACATTAATGTATAGACATACCTTATGACTCTAAGCAGTCTCTCTCTTCCTTTTATTGAGAGTATATTATTTTTACTTATATAATATATCCTGATTATAGTCTCTCCTCCATGTATGCCTCCCAGTTCTTCATGTACATTCTCTCCTATCCAGATTCACTTCTTTTCTTTCTCTCACCAGACAAGGACCATGCTTCATTCCTGCAAGGAAAGAGGCTGATTGTCCACCTGTACTTCTCTCTCTGTTCCTCCATATTTAGTCTCCCAGTCTCATGCCCAACTCTGCAATAGAACACCTCCTGGAGCCTCCCTTCTACCCCTGCTCCCATCTCCAGTGGAGCCCACAGATCTTTCCCTCCTAATCTCCCTCCTCTCATTCATTGCTCTATATCAGGCTCTCCCTGGGAACCCACAGGTCACCCTGATCAGAGAAGCAAGCGGGCTAACTAAATCTTCACATCTCCCTCAGTTCCTCCAAATCTAATTTCCCAGACTCATCGCAAAGTCTGTAGCAGACCTTCTACAGTGTTTTTTCCTCACTCTCTGCCCTCTTTCCCAGGGGACCAAATAGATCCCGGGGGAATACCCTGCTTTTTCTCCCTCCTGTGGACCTGTCCACAACCTCCAGTTTATCTCCATTTCTAAGTGTCAGTGCCCAGGACCCAGAACACATTTTACCTGGAGTTCTCCAGGGGCCATATCTATCATGACCCTACCATGGGTCACACAGTCACAGCACTCTCCTAAGAACCAGAGAGGAAAACAGAAATCCAGGAACAGAACACCTGCCCATGTAGTTGGAGACTGCTCATTTGTTTCCCAGTGTCTCAGACAGGAATAATCATGCAGAAACTGTATTAAGTACAACACTGTTCAGCTACTAGCTTATGCATATTTCTAGCTAATGCTTACATCTTAAATTAACCCATTTCTATTAATCTGTGAATCACCATGAGGCTGTGGCCTACTGGTAAGATTCTGGCTAGCGACTGGCAACTTTCTCCTTTGACAGCTATGTCTATTCTCTCTGATTCTGCCCTCTTTCTCTCTATATCTTTGTTTGGATTTCCTGCCTGGCTTTACTTTACTGTTGGAAGGAAGAGGGCAGCTTGTTCATCCTGGCTGCCCAGCTAGCTTAGCTCTGAAATAACCACACAGAAACTGTGTTCATTAAATCATTGCTTGGCCTATTAGCTCTAACATCTTATTGGCCAACTTTTACACCCCGATTTAGCCCATTTCTATTAATTTACGTATCTCCACATGGCAGTGGAAGTGGCTTACCAGGAAAGATTCAGCATGTCTGATTCTGGCGGCTACATGGTATCTCTCCCTGACTCTGCTTTCCTGCTCCCAGAATCCAATTCCATCTTCTTTGCCTATCTAAGTTCTGCCCCATCAATTAGGCCAAGGCAGTTTCTTTATTCATTAACCAATGAAAGCAACACACAAACAGAAGGACCTCCTACACCACTTTTCTAAGCCATTTGCCAAAACAGCTTCTAAAATAACCAATGAGAATAAAACATGTTCATACCATGTAAAAGGGAACCCCACATCATGTCCAAAATGGACAAAATAAAATATCCTTTGCTGTACAGAGGGCTTTCAGTTTTATGAGGTTCCATTTAATTGTTGGTCTTAGTGCTTGGCGTAACAGTATTTTGTTCAGAAAGTCTTTTTCTGTGCCAATGAGTTCAAGGCTATTCCCTGCTTTCTGTTTTATCAGGTTCAATGTATCTGGTTTGACGTTAAGGTCTTTGATTGATTTGGAGTTCAGTTTTATGCAGGGTGATAAGTATGGATCTATTTGTATTTCTCTACATTCAGACACCCAGTCTGACTAGTTATTTTTTTGAAGATGCTATTTGTTTTTTCAGTGTGTATCTGTTTTTAAATTAAAAATCAGGTGGATTTATGTCTATGTCTTCAATAAGATTCCATTGAATCAATATGTCTGCTTTTGTACCAATACCATGCAATTTTTAAGGAAAAGAATTACAGATCAATTTCCCTTTTGAACATAGATGCAAAAAATTCTCAATAAAATAAATGTAAATAAGATTTAATATTAGAAAATCATCCACCATGATTAAGTAGGATTCATACTAGACATGCATGGACGGTATTACATGCAGATAAATTGATATATGTAATCCATTATATAAATAAACTGAAAGATGATCTCATTAGATGCAGCAAAGGCAGTTGACAAAATTCAACACTCTTTCATGATAAAAGTCCTAGAGAAATTAGGAAATACAAGGAACAAACATCAATGTAACAAGGGTAGCTTACAGCAAACTCATAGCCAACATCAACTTAAATGAAGAGAAACTCACAGCAATTGCACCAAAAACGGGAAAAAGACAAGGTTGGCCACTCTCTCCAAATCTATTTAACATAGTGCTTCAAGTCTTAACTACAGCTATAAGACATCTGAAGAAGATCAAGGGGATGCAAATAAGAAAGGAAGAAGTCAAAGTGTATTTATTTGCAGCTGATATTATAACATACGGAAGTGACCCTAAAAATTCTACCAGGGAACCCCTACAGCTAATAAACAGTTTCTGCAAAGTAGTTGAATACAAAATAAACTCAAAAGTGTCAATAATCTTCCTATCTCTAATGACAAATGGTCTAAGAAAGAAATCAGGGAAACAGTCCCTTCCACATTAGCTTCAAATAACATAAAATATCTTGGGATAATTCTAATCAAGCAAGTGAAAGACCTATGTGATTAAAAACTCTAAGGCATTGAAGACTCTAGCTTGTGTCAAATTGACAAAAAAAAACTGTAATTAGCATAAATAATATATTCTGTAGTTGCCTTATTTAAGAATCTAAAACTCATTGTGGTACAACTAAGCATCCTTTTGATATATACCCAAAAGTGGTATTGCTTGAGGAAGGTTGTTTCCTAATTTTCCGAAGAATCGCCACACTGACATCCAAAGGGGCTGTACCAGTTTGCACTCCCACCAGTAATGCATGAGTGTTTCTTTTTCCCCACAACTTCTCCAGCATAAGTTGTCATCAGTATTTTTGATCTTTGCCATTCTTACAGGTGTAAGATGAAATCTCAGAGTTGTTTTGATTTGCATTTCTCTGATGACAGGGACATATGCTCAACTATGTTCATAGCAGCATTGTTTGTCATAACCAGAACCTGGAAACAACGTAAATGCATCTCGACCGGAGAATGGATAAAAAAAAATGTGGTACATTTATACAATGGAGTACTACACAGCGGAAAAAAATATGACATCTTGAAATTTGCAGGCAAATGGATGGAGCTAGAAAACATTATTTTAAATGAGGTAACTCAGACCCAGAAAGACAATTACCACATGTACTCACTCATACGTGATTTTTAAACATAAAGCAAAGAAAACCAGCCTATAAATAACAATCCCAGAGAACCAGACAACAATGAGGACCCTAAGAGAGGCATACATGGAAGTAATCTACGTGGGAAGTAGAAAAAGACAAGATCTCCTGAGTAAATTGGAAGTATAAGGATCATGGGAGAGGGCTGAAGGGGAGGGGAGAGGAAGGGAGAGGAACAGAGAAAAATTCAGAGCTCAATAAAATAAAGATACAAAAAAGAATCTAAAACTCCTTACACACATTTGAGCGATATGTTTTAAAAAATGTTTTCCTATTGTATCTATTAGAATCACTCTTTTCAGGTTTTGGAAGGTTTTGTTAAAGAAGCAAGACTGTGTAGTGTTGAGGCCTCATGGGCTTTTCTTGCCCACTTGGTATGTCTATTGGTATCATACTTGTTCGGCTCACACAGGGGCTGTCATGTTAGTGAGATTTTTTACGGGCATAGCTTCTGATATTTCTGAGAAACCTATGCAAAGAACTACAGGTAACACAGGAATGCTGGGAATGGGAAAAATAGTCATACCAATTGGTTATCCAAAATCAAATAGAAAATATACATACAAGTCACATTATACAAACTGTGCAAGTTATATTTGGAAATGTATACATATACATATATACATGCAATAACAATTAACAGAAAAAGAGACTATGAATTTGGAAGAGAGTAAAGAGAGGTATATGAGAGGGTTTGGACAGAGGAAAGGGAAGGAAAAGTATTGTAATTATATTATAATATAATAAAATAAAATATAAAAGACTGTTTTGAGGTTATTTACTAATATTAAACTTATTAACTTTAATGTTAATCCTAATGTGTTGTGGTGGTTTGAAAGAAAATGGTCCCCATAGGGCATGGCACTATTAGGAGGTATGGCTTTGTTGAAGTAAGTATAGCCTTGCTAGATAAAGTGGGTCACTATTGAGATGGACTTTGCAATTTCCTTTGCTCAAGCTATACCCAGTGAGACAGTTTACTTCCTGTTGCCTTCAGTTCAAGATGTAGAATTCCCAGCTCCTTCTCCAGCACCATGTCTGCTTGCACACTGCCATGTCCCACCATGATGACAATGGACTGACCCTCTGAACTGTAAGCCACTCCAGTTAAATGCTTTCCTTGATAAGAGTTGTCATTGTCATGGTGTCTCTTCACAGCAATGGATAACCCAACTAAGAAAACTGCTTTCATAAATTCTAATTTACCAATTAAAGGATGACAAGGAGCAAAAAGATTGTAAAATCGCTCATCTGTTGTGCCATTTAGTGTATTTCATTGTGACCATCACATTCTGCAAACTGGTACATACTTGCTTTAGTTTGGCTCTGTCACTATGATAAACACTTTGAAGGCAACCTGGGGAGGAAAGAATTTGTTTTTCCTACAATTTATTGTCCATCACTCTGGGAAGCCAAAGCAGGAACATAGGGCAGGAGCCTGAAGCAGAAAACATTGAGGAGAGCTGTTTGCTGGCTTGCTTTCCCCTGTGCTTGCTCAGTTTGCTTTCTTGTACAACCCAGGACCATAGGGGTGGCACTGCTCACAGTGGGCTGGCTTTCCTGCACCAATCATCAATTAAGGCAATACCCTACAGACATACCCACAGGCCAATGTGAAGGGAAATTATTCAAATTATATTTCCCCTTCCAAGTTTTGTAAAGGTGACAACCAAGACTAGCCAGCACAGAAGATACAGAGGCTTTATTAGATCCTGAGTTCATTTATGTTCTGGGTATTGTTTGTTTTGAAACAGGGCATCACTGTGTGTCATAGGATGGTGTTTAAAGGGGACCCTGCAGATGTCAATGTAGGCAATGATCCTTGAAGAGAAAAGTATGAAAACCCCATTCAGTTTGACTTTGTCAACCTGGATAAGTCTTTAGGGAGTCTAATGCCAGGCAGTTCATTGTCAGTATATTTAAAACACAGTGCAACTTGGGAAAATGTTTCCAGGCAAAAATAAAGTTCATATTGTGACTACATATAGACCCTTTTACAAAGTGCATGTGACCATGAGGGCAGGTTCTGGAGCTCAAAGATCTAGAATTTATTGAGTCTCTGACCCATAGCACTAAGCCAGCAGGCCATAAAGTACATGGGACATCTCATCTACAGATGGGTAATGGTCTAGGGAGAGTCTATAGTAATCATTTTGGGGAATTTGGCTGAGATCTGTCTCCATAAATAGCAAAGAGTCACCAGGTCCTTAAAAAAGAAAAATCCGTTCTCAGCTTTCTGGATGAAATGCAGTCATTTGATTTTTCTCTCCTCCATTGAGGAGACACCATGTGTGAGTAACATTCCCAGCGATCTTAGCTCTTCTTTGTGAGTACAGGGACCTCTATGTCCCTAACAGGCTATGAACTCACAGCAACAACAAAAGATATCCCTGCTCTGAGACTTTGACATGCCCAGTTCTTTGAAACGGACAAAAAGGATTCAGCTGGTAAAATCTTTTGTATCATCTCTTGCCCTTCTTTCTCTCTTTCTTCTTCAGAGCCTTAGAGAACTTTAAATTTGTCATGTGGGTCATACAAACTAGAATCTCTTTTCTCCAAAACCAGCTAGGAAAGCTAGAAATGTTATTTTACATTTCCCCCTATTTTCTGTGTGGGAGCTAGCCATGAAGGAATCCTCCACCTCTCCCTGGGATGAGGACAGCAGATAAAACCTGGCCAGGCAGACAGGGACGGGTACCTCAAAAATGGGCGGTTCTGTTCTTGTTGTTGGATGCACCAGAAATGTTCCATTGAGAAGCATTTGTGCATGCCAGAATCCCCAGTCCAGTCACTGAGAGGAAAAGATCTTGGGACCCATTGTGAGAGTCTGACATGACTAGTTCATCTCGTCGTGCTCAATGCAGCCTAACTCCTACAAGGTCCTAGACCGGCAGCTGCATGGGACCTTACCTGTGCAATGTGCTCTTGCTGTACTGAGCTCTGCCGCTTGCTGTTTCCACCTCTGAACCAACATAAATTCTTTTCTAGAAATGCAGTCTCACGTAGTTAAATTCAGTCTTCAGACTCACAGCATAAGAATCCAGAGCTACCACCTCAGGGGAAGTTTTCTGTGACAGCAAATGTATGGAATCCTAACCCCTGAGTGAATCCTAACTCAGGCTAAGAAGCCTAGGTCATATTTAAGGACCTGCATTGTGTTCTAGAGAGAGACTTCCTCCAACTGGTAAGGTGGGCACTCACGGATGACAGAAAGATTCAGCTGGCTCTGCTTTGTTTGCATCTTAATCTGTTGCCATGAGGTCATCAAATTTTTGTCCAATCAAATTTCCACACACTCATCCCGTATTTATTGAATCTAAGCATAAGAATGGACCATTTGTGAACAACCTCGAGTCTTTCATTCTGAAAACTCTCCTTGCACTGAAAATTCTGTTATGCTTTTATCTTGTTAACCCGCATTTTGTCATGAGTGTGGACTGTGATCCTGATGATGGCTGAGCAAAGAAATAGCACTTTTTAAGCCAGGCACTTCATTGAGAAGACTCCTGTTGACTTCGCATTGTAGCCGATGGATCGATGGTTAACTTAAAATCAACCAGAAATACACACTGAAATAGAGAAGTCCTGTGCTCTGGACAGAGGAAGATTTCTAAAGTTACACAACCTAGTTAAAAAACCACACATGCTGTCTTTGGTCCTCCACCAATGTAATGAAGGGATTAAAACAGATATTCTCAAAATCCTGTCAAAGTCTAGAACATGTTAATTTCATTATTTGTGCTTATAAAGATACAATGTTCCAAGTGTCTAACAGGTGGGTATTTTAAAATAATGTCCCCCTGTTGATGATTTCTGCCACCACCCCTTGCTAGGTGAGCCAGGATTTCAGAAGACTCATTTTTCTTTTCCCCCTCCCCATTCCTTTACACAGTTGCTTCCTGCCCCCACCTCAGAAGTCACTACCTCCCTTTGTGTTGAGTTTCTCCAGCTGTGAAACGTGAGGCTGAGTGCCCATCCGCCTCCCATGGGTATTCTGTGTCCCTCGGGCTCCTTCACACAGCACTCACTGTGGGGCATTATCTTGAAACCAAGGTTGGCATTTCCTTTCTTTCCTTTCTTGATCATAATTCGATCCTAACTTCCTCAGGAGCCTCTTGTCTTTGTAATTTGTCAGTACTTCTCATCCGGTTTTCACATAGTCTAAAGCTATGGTGATGCTAATGATGTCATGGGGAATCAGCTGGGAAATGACAGAAACCATTGAAAAAGTGTGCTCTATTAGTGAATAAAAGAGTTAAAGAAATACCCTTCAAAAAAAGACACACAAAAGAAAGAAAAAAAAAGAAGCAAGAAAGGAAGAAAGCAAGCCCATACTCACAGTATTAACCTAGGAAAAGGGGCTGATGCAAACAAAAACATTTACATAAGACCGTGTTGCCAGAACAAGCACAGCGTTTCACATAAACAGTTGTATTTGAAATTTACATAGAGAATAAATTTTTAGTGTAAGTATATCCCACCCAAGGGAGAAGTCCAGTGACCATACTAAAATTTCTGTTGTTTATCTGAATTTCAAATTTGATTGTCTGGTATTGATATTTGTTAAATCAAATGACCCTAAGAAGGAAAGAAAAGCCGACCTTCTTACTCAGCCACTTCTGCGTGGAACAGAGGTTCCAGTGTGAGGCTGGTCTTCTAGTTCTTCAAACGTTAAGTAGAGAAGCACTCCAAAGCTGGCAAGAAGGACTCAGGATTTCCCATCAGTTTCTCTGGGAAAACAACATGTGTGAGAAAACAAGATTCTGTCAAGCTGGACTTTCGGTGTCTGTAGATTTTGTTCTAGAAAAACCTCTTCAGAAAAGGGTAAAACAACAAATAAAACAAAACAAATCCACCACCAGCAAAAGAATGCAGTTTTCATTTTCTGCCGTGTATAACACCACTGTTTCTGGAGCAGCCTCTGTCCTCAGTGTTCAACTCAAGTTGGCCCTGAGCTCACCATGTGGTTGGACCTCACCTTGAACTTGACCCCACTTCCCAAATCTCATACGTGCTGGAGGCTGAATCCAGGGCTTCCTGCATGAAGGCAATATTGAACTTCAGTCCTATCTCAGGACTTTGGTTTTAAATTAGCCTTTTGATTAGCATGCAAATAAATGGATTTCATTGAGACTGTGTGTGTGTGTGTGTGTGTCTTTGCACTTTTTTCCTACCTCCCCCATACATTATCTTCTCCTTTTCCTTCTCTACTTCTTTGTGCATGTGTGGTATGTTACAGATGTGGGGCAGTAATGGTACACATTTGCCTATATATGTGATATGTCATGAGTGTAGGTTCATATGTGTCATGTCACATGTGTGGTAGTCAGAGGACAACATTCAGAAGTTAGTTCTCACCTATCCACCTTGGTCGTGAGCCAGCTGTGTGTTGTGTTTCCTGCAGTAGGGTGCATCTGGCTAGCTGGACCTTGAGCTTCTCAGGGGTTTTCCTCCCATCTTCACTGCTCATCTCCCTTAGGAGTGCTGGGATTCCAAATGCATGTCACCACATCCAGGTTTATATGTGGGTTTTGAGGATCCAGGCATAGAACTCTGGCTTACATGGTGCACACACAAGTACACACACAGACACACACACAGACACACACACATACAACTTTACCCACTGAGGGAAAATCCAGGATATAAAGATAATCACTCTTAAGCAATTGTAGCTCAAATCTGGTGGCTTAATGACCAGTATTTGGGATTTGAAATATTCTTAATCCAAAAGGTATAGGCAGTTCCACCCCTCCAGGGCTGCTATACACAGCACAGTTTGTCTGGTAGGCTCAGACAAGCTCCAGCTCCATTGCACACCAAGAGATAACCTTGGTGGTTGTCTCATGGTCGCAGAATCTCTGATATCCTGGGATCTCCTGTGCAACCGAGGCTGTACCTTCACCAGGACTTCTGGCCTCTCGCAGTGCCAAGCCTCAGTTGCTCTCCACGACCTTTTCATGCCTTCAAAACCAGTACCACATGGGTGGCTTACACATTACTGAGTCTGGCTGCCAGCTGAGATTCAGCCTTGGCCTCTCCTGAACCATCGCTTCTATACACTGGCCCTGAGGAAATGACTTTCAGAAGATTTTAATCTCAATGATGCTAGTCAATATATAGCTGATTTCAGCCTTTGCTCACTGTCCCATTGACTCTGCTTATGGCATTTCCTTGTGCAGAGTCCCAGAGTCTTCTGCAGTCCTCTGAAAAGAGCATGGTGAGGCCTGTCACAGAAATACACACACAACAATGTACCAACTTCTGTCTCAGCCACTTTTCACTTTTCTATTGTCATGATGAAACATCATGACTAAAGTAACTTATAAAATCAAGCATTTAAATTGGGAGCTCATAGTCCAGAGGGTTAGAGACCATGACCATCATACTGGAGAACTTGAAGCAGGCAAGCAAGCTTGGCACTGGAACAGTAGCTGAGAGCTTACATCTGATGCACAAGCGTAGAGCAGAGAAAGCAAACTGAGAATGTCATGGGCTTTGGAAGCATCAAAGCCTGTCCACAGTGACATACCTTCTCCAACAAAACTCTGACTGAGGACCAAATATTCAAAGCCTCTGGGGACCATTCTTGTTCAAGCCTCTATACTCAATGAAGCAAAAGTTCATTTCACTACACTAATCTCTTTTTAATCATGGTTGATTCTTCAGCCTCGGATAACCACAGATTTTTTAATCTAAAATATCCTGTGATAGAATTTTTGAGAGACTCTCATATTTCCTCTGAGGGAAGTCAGGGCAGATGCTCAGGCAAAAAGCTGAAAGCAGCGACTGAGAGAGACCATGAGGGAAAGCTGCCTGCTCCATACTGCCTGGTTTATTTTCAGCTATTTTCCTCATATAGCCCAAGCCCACCTGTTCTGGGGTGGTACAACCTACAGTGGACTGGGCCCTTCCACATTAATCACCAATCAAAAAATGCCCCCATTGGCATGCCCATGGGCCAAATCTGATGGAGGCAACTCCTCAATTGAGGTTTTTTTCTTCCCAAATATGCCAAACTGATAACTAAAGTTAACAAGAACATGCATATGCACAACTAAAATCTGTATTCCACATGAGAGAAAATAGTCAATATTTGTCTTTCTGAGTCTGACTTATGTGTTAAATACAACGATCTCCAGTGTCGTCTGTCTCCCTGTGAATGGTAGATTTCCATTCTTGACAGTAGAAAAGCATTCTGTCATGCACGTGGATTACATTTCCTTGATCCATTAGTCGGTTTATAAATCTCATGCTGACTTCACATGTTGGCTATTGTGAATACACAGCAATAGACCTGGATGAGGAAGTATCTCTCTTACTGGCTTAGAATCCTTTAATACATACCCAGAGACAGTATGGGTGCATCATATAGTAGCTATGTTTTCAGTTTGCTGAACAACCTCCATGTCGATTTCTATAGTGGCTGCAACAATCTACATGCCTACCAGCAGTGAAGGATTCCTGTTCACTGATTTCCTTGCCAGCATTTGTTTTCTTGGTGGTAGCCCTTCTGACTGGGGAGTAGTGGGGTGAGGTAGAATCCTAAATCCATTTTAATTTCCATTTTCCAGATGCTGAAGATGAACACGCTCAAAATACTTACTGGCCATTTGTGCAATTTGATGATTTAATTTGGATTTGTTTTTGGTATTTCATATTTCTATCTTATCAGGACATGCCTTTAATCCCAGCACTTGGGAAGCAGAGGCAGTCTCTGTGAGTTCAAGGTCTACATAGTCAGTTCCAGGACAGCCAGGGCCACATAGTGAAGGCCTGCCTTGAAAAAACAAACAAGCAAAACAACAGCAAGTAAATAAAATATATAGTTTATAGAACAAGAGAAACTAAAATTGTGTGCATGTGTGTGCGGGTCTGTGTATATGTGTCTATGTGTGTGTGTGTGTCTGTGTGTATGTGTGTGTGTGCCTGTCTCTGTGTATGTGTGTCTGTGTGTGTGTGTCTCTGTGTATGTATGTGTGTTTCAGTCTCTATGTGTATGCTTCTGTGTATGTGTGTCTATATGGGGGTGCATATGTTCATGCATGCACATGGGGAGATCAGAGATGGATATTGTCAGGTGTCTTCTACCAGTGCAATCTGCCTTATTGTCTTGAAACAAGATCTCTCACTGAAGCAGCCTGTTTAAGCTTGGCTGGCTGACTAGTTAGTGTGTTGGATCCAGTCTCTGCCCTCTGATGACGGGGTTACTGGCACTTGCTATCATGCCCTACTTCTTACTTAGGATCTTGGGGCACAAACTTCCCAAGTCCTGGGGTTACAGGTATGCATCAGTATTCGCGGTTTAAATGATCCTAGAGCTCATTAGAAAAAAGTTAATAAGATGCATGCAAAAACATTAAAAGGAAGAAGGAGAAGTGAGAGAGTGATTCTGTTTTCTTAAGATGGGAGGATCACTGTGTAGCCCAGGCTAGCCTAGAGCCCATCATATTTCTTCCTGCCTCTACCTTGGTCACGCTGAGCTTGCAGGCAGGCACCATCATGACCCATCTTCTCTATGGGAGTAAGGCTTTGTAACCCAGAGAACCAACTGATGAACAGGTACTCCTGTGAGCCCTTATCCAAGGACTTCCTGAAGGTCCTCCTAGCTTTTCACTGTTTATCAACACTGTCTCCAGAACTCTTTAAGTATGATCTTTTGCAAGCAGGATTGAAATACATGAACAAATTGAGAGGGTGTGGGAAGGGAAAGTGGTTGGCGCCATACTCCTGCAGGCTGACAATCAAGAGAATCTCACTTGCAGGATTTTAATCATGTGCACAGTGACGATGTGCAACTTACGTGTAGTATCAATTCCTTTGGCCTTTTAGAACCTGTTTTATTAATCTTATCATTTGAAAACTTGTGCAATGCACCTCATAAACCACTTTATAGTCTACTAAGGAAGAGTTCTTTAGATAAGACAAGTATACCTAAACATTTATCTAATCTTTTCAAGCCTTCAAACGATGTAAATTCAAACAGCACCAAAATTGCATAGATAGCTGTTGCTACTAGCATCAAAGTGTGACTCCCTGGAGAAGCATAATCCACACTGGGAACTGTCCCCTCTTTAATTTCTCTCTCTCTCTCTCTCTCTCTCTCTCTCTCTCTCTCTCTCTCTCTCTCTCTCCTTCTCTCTCTCTCCTCTACCTCTGTCTTTCCTCACAATATCTGTCTCTGCCACCTTAAAGCACCTGTTTTTGATATCTGCACTCACAATTACTTCAGAACTTAATTTCATTATAAGCATCCCCTAAGATGGCTCTTGAATTGAAGACTTGGTCCCTAAAGCGGTGTCTTGATCTGGGCTTTGGGGAATTCCTTGGTCATGAGGATTAATCCATTGATACATTCACAATTTAATAATTAGGAGGTGGTAGAAGCTAAGAGCTGGGGCTTGGCAGGAGGAAGTGATCACTGGGGAGTGACTCTGGGTTCCTCATCTGTTTCCCATCCACTTAGTTTCCAGAAGGCCACTAGGTGAGCAGTGATCATTAACACATCCTGCCCCCATGGCACTGTGCTTTACTATCTCAGGCCCCTAACAGTGGGGCCAAATGATCTTGGAGAGCAACTCTGAATGAGCCAAAATGTCTTTCCTCCTTTGAACTATTTTTCTCAGGTATTTGTTACAGCAACGAAAAGTCTGATGGCCACAGTGCTCTAATATTGAACATCTCTGTACTATAGAGTTGTCAAAACACTACTCAAATTCTTCATTTGTAAGATAATGACCTATTTTGATGATTGGATTCTCTTCTTAATTATATTAACTTATAAAAAAATGTTGACCTACAGTTTAATTAACTCACTAATTGTGAAATTTTCTAATACCATTTCCAAAACCAAATGCCAAACTTGGTTTTCTTCATTTCTGGATGAAGTTGTTAGTATTTCAGTTAACAATGGTTTTAGTCACTTTTGTATAACCGTGAAGAGACACCATGACCAAGACAAAAGCAACTCTTATAAAATAAAGCATTCAGTTTGGGGTTTGCTTATAGTTTCATAAGGTTAGTCCATGATCATCATGACAAGAAGCATGGCAGCCGGCAGGCATGAGGCTGAGAGCTCTACATTCTGATTAGCAAGCATTAGGCAAAGAGGAAAGGAGGGAGGGAGGGAGGGGGGAGGGGGGAGGGAGGAGGGAGGGAGGGGGGAGGGGGGAAGGAAGGGAGGGAGGGAGGGAGGGAGAGAGGGAAGGTGGGTGCAAGAATAGTTGCTGGTCTTCAGTTGGTTGGAATCCTTAAGAAGTTGGTTCTAAGAGCAATGAAGAATTCCACAATGACATGATAAATGGACTTGATAGCAAGAGTAAGAACAAGCAGGCAAACAGCAAGGTTTACTTCCTCCTTGACCAAGACAACCAATGTAAGAAGGAGTTTATATTAGCTTATGGTTCTGGAGGGATAAGAGTCCAGCATGATAGAAAGACATAGCAGCAAGCAACAGGCATGAATGCAGGACCGGAAATCAAGAGCTTAGCTCTTCAAAGACAAACACAAAGAGAGTAAACTGGAAATAAATAGAAGCTTTAAACTCTCAAAGTCTACCTCAAAGCACAGTGATGTACTTCCTCCAGCAAGGCCACACCTCTTAAACCCTCACAAACAGTGCCACCAACTGTGGGCCAAATGTTCAAATACCTCACTCTTTGAGGGACATTCTCATCCAAGCCATTATTGTTTGTCTGGCTCTTTATTTTTTCACTCACTAAATTTTTTTTTGAGAAAGGACCTTAGGCTGTGGAGCACATTCTGTTTTAATCTGTTGTCTCACCTCCCTTCTTCTGCATCCATATTTCTCCTCCTGCTCCTTTACATTTCATCTCCTCCCCTCTCCTTTTTCTCTTCTTTCACCCTCTCTTTCATAATACTGAGGGTCAAAATTCATGTCTTGTTCATGATAGACATGTGTCCTACACTAAAATAATAGCCCCAAGTGCCAGGCTTGCCATTTTTCCCCACGATTACATCTTGACATATTAGTTGTAAATGTATATTTATATTCATTACTAAAGTATGCTATAAAGTTTCAAGCTATTTTTATGCTACTCATATTTATTGACTAATGCATTTAGACTCTTTGTGTCTTTTATTTCTCCTGTCTAAGTCATGCCATTGGCCTTCTATTTGTAAAACCCTTATAGGTTCTCTCTTTACACTTATCCTTTAAAATACTTCACCCATGGGAGTTTAACTTCAAGATCTGTGCTGCAGCAAGCAGGACAATGCACTATTTGCCTACTTCTGTCCTTCTAACTATCTTTATTTCCCATAAAGGCTCTATACTCATTTCATCTCCCAATGGTCAGGCTTTCTTGTGACTTCTTTTTCTGATCCTGAGCTAAAATGCTCCAACAAAAGCAATTTTGAAAAGAAAAGGTTTTATTTTTGGTTCAGAGTTTAAGGTTGCAGTCATGGGTGTGTAGGGGTCACGGCAGTAGAGCTTGGGGATGTTGGCCACATTGCATCCAGGCAGCGAGCATAAGACAACGAATACAGGAAGGAATGGAGCTATCCACAGTGGGTAGATCTTCTCTCCTTTACTAGTCAAGATTGTCCCTCGAAGGCATGCCCAGGGGGAGTGTCTTCCAAGGAATTTTATATTTCATCAAGTTGACAATTGAGATTAATGCTCCAAATAACTCACTGGGTTCTTCCTGTTGTTTCCAATGTACCACAGCTCTAGTATTTCCTTTCTTGTAAAACCTTCCCTGACTCAGTCTGCCAAAGTGGACCTCTTCTTTCTGTACCAAGCAAGATGACGCCTAACCAAGTTCTAGTCTACATGATAATTACAGTCACGTAAACGTTTGACTAATGAATACACCAGTCACAGAAAAGAGAGGACCTGATGAATAGACACTGATGTCCACTATCAATAGATATCTATCAAGTAGCTACCTGGTATGTCAAGTTAGGATTCTAAGAACAAGACACTGAGAAAGACAAATTACTGGCTTTGGATCAACAGTACAGCAAATCAAAATGGGAGGGGCAGCAGGAGAGATTTATTTTCTTCCCTAATTTTAAAATTTCCAAGTTTGTATTTCTCAGTCTAAAGTAATGCCATTGGAGCTACCGTAGGGTAGAGCAACCTGGGGCAAAGCAAGCTGAGCCCTTTGTGTCTGTGTTTGTTATGCTCATGTCTATTAAGCTTCTAGATGCTTTGTTGATGTGGATCTCTGTACAATGTCTTTACATCCCCTTCCCCCAGTAGCAAACATAGATTCCCTAGTTTAAACCTTATTAATGAAAATAAACACTATCCTTAAAGGCCTACACTACAGAAGACTGACTCAATATGAGTTTTTTGTTGTTCTGATATTTGCTTCTTTCTCAAGCCTTTTTCCAGCTCTTGGTGCACTAGAGCTTCTATTGCTATCATATATTGTTATCTGGCACCTTTGAGACATAACATTGCTATTCATTCCACGATGCCCTCGAACTCACATCTTACCGTTTTTGCTTACATGTGCTGGGATCACAGCTATGTCTCACCATATCTGACACTCTCATTTTTAAAGTCTGTTTCTGTATCTAGACAGTGGGAATCGTACGTTCTCTCAGAAATAGGATCTCATTTTGCTCATTTTCCCAGAACTAAACAGAACATGTAGCAGAAAAAAAAGTGATCATTATAAGGCTGTCTAAGAACCACCGAGTGTTATCCAAGCTCTGTGAAGAATTTGAGGGAGCTGGGGATGTGAGCCATTTTTTTGTGTGTGTGCTTCATCACTGAGCTAGTAGCTTTATTCTCTTTATTTTATTTTATTATCTAGATAGTGTCTCACCTTTTTAACTGAGGCTGTCCTTGAACTCCCTTTGGAGCCAAGGTAAGACTTGAATTTGTGAGTCTTCCTCTGCCAGCTCCTAGACAGCTCTGGCTACAGGCCTGCATCACCATGACACCCCACACTATTTCTCCTGCTTTTAGAGGATGTGTAATTCTGAGAGACAAGGCGGCCGCTTTCACTTCAGCCTTCCTTTGCAAAGCTCTGTTGGGCACCAAACAATCCTTTTGCAAACTGTAAACACCGATCCCTCAGTAACCATTATTGTTATTATACTATTTTTGATTCAGAGCTCTGAAATAACTTGTGTTTGGAGTATCCCCACTTCACAGATACAGACCACGAGGGAAACAGTATCTGTAACTGAACAAGGGCCAACCAGCTTCAAGAAGCCAGGACCAGATGCTGACGCAAACAAATACCATAAGAACTCAGTGAACTCTTAATTCATTCTGATTTCCCTTAGTTCCCCAACCCAAGGCTAAGAGAGCCAAATAGGAGGTGTCGAACAACTTGAACTTGAAGTTCGTCTCCTTCTTTATTACCTCTGGGTTAGCTCCAAGTCAGTGACTTGGATTCAGTGACCCAACACTCCATAAGTTCTTTATCCCATTCGTGAGAAGTCAGCATATAGCATGCTTTCCCTATTTTCCCTATGGTTGATTTACTGCTGACTGCCATATGAGTTTAAAATATATGTTAAATTATTAAGGAACCTGAAAGAATGATGCTAGAATAAAACAAAACACACGTTCACCCAAGCCCACAAGTGACTCATCTATTTCAAGTCTCCCAACAGAAAAAGGAACCAGGGCATTTTGGTAGTTTTCTCTTTTCCATTACCCCAAACATAAAATAAATGTATAAATCTAAGCATATGCATAAAGAAGGCCATTACGATGAACTGGAACCCATTAATATTCCTAATAACAAAAATCTCTGGCTTTCAGTTCTATAGATGCACATGAGGTCCATTCTTTAAATTGAGATCTGTATAACAACCTAGCTGCTGAATGGGAGTCTGAGGTCATTCCTCATCGTGTTAAAATACTTCAGGACAGTTGAATAAATGAACAACACCAAGTCACTGCTTTCTTTGTGACTGAAAAAAAAAACCTCAGGCACCACAGTTTCTGAGGGAAGTCTTTGTAGCTTAGGGCATCATTTCCTACCTGGTCAGGGATGCAGGGAATTTCTGGGATCACATGAAATCTCCTCTCTACAACCATCTGAAGAGGAGGTAGCCACACGGTTCAGTGCTTTAGCTGACTGCAGCAAGGTATTTAGATAAAATGTTAAGGAATTTTTTTCCTAAAGGTGGTCTCTTTGCTAACATGATATGCAAACCTCCCTGAACTTTTAAAGATCGGAGACCAGCCAGGGGTTCTTTGGGAAGCCTGAGACTCAGGGTTCTGCCACCCGTTCACCTCCACCGTCCATCCCAAGGCAGCAGCCGTGTCTGTTCAGCATGAGAGCTGCGTTTGTCAGGCACCAGAGACAGAGCAGCTTTGACGTCCGCCCACTCACTGAGGGGGTCACCTGTTGCCTTGCCCAGGCCAGTGGAGGTCAGCTTCTCAACGGGAATTTTTTTTTTAAAGAGGGGGAGGCCGGCATGGGCCCGTCCATAAAAGGATCTCTTTGAGGTCAGTGAAAAGCAAAGCAATGCGTTTTGTGTTCCCAGTTAGGCGCTCTGGCACGAGGCCGCCTGAGAACAGGCCTGCGAACAGTTCTTTCTGGAGGACCGCCAACAGAGGCAGCCAGACGATTTTCACAGGACCTTTCGCTGCCACTGCTAACCCAGAGGCAGACTAAATTGGAGTCAGAACAACCACCTCCAGGCCCCATCTCCCACTCCCACCCGTGGGCGTCTGGGCGGCTGCACAGGCTTTACCCAACCAGCTGCCTCCTGACAGCACCAAGTCATGCGGGGTCAAGGACAGGAAGCCTGATTCCACAGTCACAGGCAAGATGAAAAACCAGCAGCACGAACTGAAGTCCATGTAGACTGAACTCTATTTTCCCTCCTCCCTCATATGCCGAAGTGGGGAAACTCTCCCAGCCCCTCCAAAGAGTCACCTGCTCAGTGAAGACTCTCCGAGTTTGACGCGGTAACAGGCCCGTGTGCACTTCCTGTGGCCCTCCCCAACCCGGACCCCTGTTCTCTGGTTCCTTCCTTCGCTTCGGAAGAAGTAGGCACATTCACATAAGCAGCCAGTGCATCTGTGCTGGCCATGGAAAATCGGGGGCAAGGGGCAGCTGTGGGCAGCTCTGGGTTCAGCCCCGGGCTGTGGGAAGAAGTCCTGCAAAAAGCTGCACACTCCCTCTGGCCAAGAGGAAAAGAGTCTGTCTGTTCTTTAATGTCTCTTTTTGAGAAACAAAGAGAATCAGGCCTTCCCACACGGAGGACCTCTGTAAGGCCCCGCCTGCGCACCTGAAGACTATATACAGCCCCTTTCTTGGCTCTTGCCTCTTGTCCTGGCAGCTCCAAGGACATTCGGCGTGCTACCGAATGTCATCTTAATCTATGCTTCTGTCTCAAAGACAAACACGCTTCTTGGCTTATCTCCAGAGCCAGGTCGGCTATGGCTGTCTCCGTGAAGCTGCCAAATGGGACCAGAGTTCTTCCTACACCGTTGGTGTCAAGTACTGAATTAATGAAGTCTTTAGTTGCCTGCAGGGAGCACAGACATTCAGTCTCTTCTCTAATTCCTTCAGTACAGGAAGCCCTCAGTGCTCCCACCACGGGAGGCTGTCAGTATTCCTAACCCCCAGCCCTTGTGGCTGAGCAGGCTTTTGTGGGGTGGATGGAGGACTTGAGTCTACACAATCCCTGGCTCTACCAGAGGGGCAGTCTTAACAAGTCCAATAGCTGCCTGTCCCCAAGAGAGGCAGAACAATCAAAGCACAATTGACGTAGCCATTTGGGAGCATAGATTAGGAACCCTCGTCTTCAAGGGAATGTTTAGAAGATAATTCAAGATGAAAAATTAAAACCCGTTAGCGTCATCTGCTAACACTGTGTTTTGTGGCAGTAAGGGTTTTTTATTTTAATTTTTTTTTTACTTTATTAAATTTGGTGTGTGTTCTTTTGGAATCTGCACATGTTCTTATTGTTGTTTACTTAAGCCTTAGGCGGTCTCGTCTCCCTCAGCTACTCGCTCATCAGAGACTGATGGATGCCGGTTACTGTTCGGTTGCCGGTAGGATGCCATTTGCGAGAACCACATCTGAAGACGCTGGCGCTGGTAAAGCGTCTTTTGAGTTGAATAATGCAAGACAGCACATTTGAGGAGGTGGAAGGCATGCGGTGGCAGTTCAGAAGGAAGACAAAGAGGAAACAGACCGCTGACTCTGGTGGGAACCCGGGGTGGTATGTGGCATCCCTCACATGGAGACAAAGCTCCCAGCAAATTGCCACGATGCCAAACCGAGGGTCGCGATAGACATTATGGAACGACATCCCTCCTTTGTCCGACAATTAAGAGAAAAAAAATCACAGCATTCTTTTCTGCTGCTTTTCAGCTGAGAACAGTAAAAAGATGTGTACAGTTTCTCTTTAAGTTTCTCTGCTAAAGAGTTTCAAGTGGCAAGCGTAGAGGGTGCCTAACTCCAGGGCTTGTATTCGTCCTCTCAAGCTGCTAATATTGCCTTTCAGTATATTTCATTGCATTAATTCTGCCCACCCACCCTGTGTGACCGTCTCTCTCTCTCTCTCTCTCTCTCTCTCTCTCTCTCTCTCTCTCTCTCTTTCTCTCTCTCTGTGTGTGTGTGTGTGTGTGTGTGTGTGTGTGTGTGTGTGTGCTTGCATGCCTGCAGAGGCCTGAAGTCAATATTTGGATGCTTTTCTCCATTGCTCTCTACCTTTTTATTTCAGAGCAGGGTGATGCTTGTTAGAGACAAGGTTTCCCATTAACGTTGGAGCTTGAGTTTCAACTAGTCGGGGAGCCACTGGGATCTGCCTGCCTCTACGTGTCCCGTCCCCCCCCCCCCAGTGATGGGGCTATAGATATTGGTACTTGTGTTAAGTTTTCACCACTAACCACCTTCCCAGTGGAAATTACAGTTATATTGACTTACACCCAGCTTTGAGATCTGAGCTCATCTCATTTTTGAGCAGCAAGTACTTTACCCACTGAGCGGTCTCCTCAGCACCTGTTTCCTCTGCTGATAGGACAGCATCTCTGAGTTGCTCATATAATATGCACTTAAATCCAGTTTCTTTTCTGCAACTCTATCTCTAGCATGAAGGGATGCTATGTGACACTTTGGGACTTACAAATTCTAAGACGGATGTTTAAAGAATGGATGACCAGCACCTCTGCACAGGCCCAATCATCCACTGACTTGTAAGGACACAAACAGGACCATCAGGAAGTGAGTGTTTTATGTGCCTGGCTTGTACAAATTCCTTTACAGCTGCTTGCTGTTGTCTGATGGAGAAATGGGGAAGGAAGGGCAAGAGTATGCCTGGGATTTTCAGTGCTGTTAGGAATCCATTTTACATTTTACAAAAACATCCTGCCAATGCCAAGGATCTTTTTTCGGCTACTAAATAAACTGTTGGACTCTCTGGAGCTTGCTCTTAACCCCACTTTCCTCTTCCTCCCCTGAAGTACCCTAGCTCTAAATTTGAGATCAGGCCAAAGAGACATCAGGAAGCTCCCAAGGATATTTTAAAAACAAAACAACAGCAAAATCCCCAAATAAATACACAGAGGACCCTTTTGCTCTGCTGTAGGAAGCAATATTCCTCCAAACTTATAAATAAAAATCCCTGGCTTGTATGATGTTACAACTCATCCCAGCAGTCTATAGTCAGGGGCAGAACCATGGGTTTGAGGCCAGCTTGAGTGACACGGAGAGAGTCTGTCTCAAAGTGAAATAAAACAAAACAAAATAAATTCAGAGAAATGTTTGGGGAAGCTGTGATGAGCACAAGTGTATCTGTATTTATAATAATAAAAATTGTCATTGAAATATTTAAGTTATGCATTGATAATAAAATCCACAATGTATAGTTTCAACTTACAATGTTTCACTGGTGTTCGAGAACATGTGCGGTATGCATGAAGAGTCAATTTGATGCACGGCTTCTCTTAAATGCTTGCAGAGGAAATGCATAGTATTTTTCTCTCAACAAAGTCTGCCTTATAAAACACTGGTCATCCTTCCAACAATTCCCCAAAGGCCCAAGACACTTAGGGACAGAATAAAACTCAAAGGACAGTAAACCAACTAAAATCTGCAGGATCGTTTCATGGTACAAGGACAATTCAAGTCTGGGGATCTGGGTGACCTCTGGCCTTTCCAGATTCCATCCTTTGTCCTGAAGACATTGTGTCTTGTCCTGTGCAACAATCAGTCTCTGAGGTGCATTGGTGAGACTTATTCATTCACATCTAAATCCAGTTTACTTAAGAAATACTTCCTTGAGCTCCCTCTCTTTTACTGCACTGCTCTCTTCTATTGTATTTACAATGTCTACTATCTATTTATTATATGAGTTATTACTATGCTAAGTGTTCTATATACACTTCTCACTTAGTGTCCACATCTTCACCACCAAAATCAGAAACATACAGATAGATTATCTGAATCCAGAGCTCACATTTAAATCACTACCTATCACAAATAGGAGTAACTAGTGTTGAGGCTCTTATATCCCAGTAGAAGATATGTATGTACAGATGCCTAGGGGCCTTGTCCTGTTGGAGAACCAAAGTTTGAGTAATATAAGTATGGAATCAAAAACTAATGGTAGCCTGGAAAGGAAGTGGAGTTTGTACCATGGGTTCAGAAGAAGATAGAGTTTTAGGTCTACCCTTATCTCAGCTGAACCCCTATCAAAACAGAACAATTTGCCCAAATATGTAGTGAATTTTAGTATAATTACCCTTCACCAGATCTTTGGCCAAAATATTTGAAAAGTCTTCTCAACTCTCATCTTCTATAGTTAAGGTCTGTGTCTGCACTAACATATACCTCCTCCGATGTAATACACTTTGGAGCCTTTCTTCCTACCTATTCACTGCTTGGTTCCAGAGGTTGAAGTGTCTTTTATAGTCTGTAAGAAAGATGGTCCAAGCATGGGAGCTATGAAAATATTGTTAAAAACCAGTCATATAGTCTTTACTAGGGTAAGTGATAAAAATAAATGCAACAGCTGTGTTACTGATGATCAATGTGTTATTGGTTCTCAGTTGGCATTTGAGATCCAAGAAGTATTAAGAGAAGAAAACAGCCCAAATATGATTGTGCTATTATTAAGAATAAGATTGTAGACAATGATGAAGTAAAGATACAAAGACCATAGAGGCTAAATGAACAAGTGAATTACAACTGCAGTGGTCATCAGGAAGAAAAATGTACCACTTGGAGTTTAAATAGCCAGTTTTAAGAAATTTGGATTTCAGCAAGAACTTGAAGAATGATATTAGGGTCTTAGCAGACTGTAAAGGATATTCCAGGAAGATAGAATAGTATTTCCCAAAATGTTAACTGTAATTGTCTATTGCTGGTGATTCCTGGCTATTGATACAAAGCCATTATGTCTAATTATTGAACCATCAGTAGTTCATTATCTGAGTCTTAAGGGCAGCTGTTGAATATCAGGAGATTCAGCTTATGTCCACAGATACTTTTCTTTAGAAATTGTATCTATGACAATGGCAACATTGGCTGTATACTCAGTGTTCATAGCTACCATTGTTACAAGGTCTCTTCCAACAGCTGAATTGCCCCAGTGGCTGAACCCATGTAAAACTGTGTTGGATTTACCTCTCTCCTTAATGGAGAAATATAGTGTATAACTTTTATGCATCTTGGAAGCTGATGTTTCATAAATACTGGTTCTTTGACATCCACATGTATAGTCACCAGCATAAGGTCACCTGTAACTTAAAATCTAGAGCACAGTGATTTGGTGACTCAGCAATGGCTTGTGAGACCATGGCTCCTTCCATTTTCCATGTTGATATCCACAGCATTGGTAGCTTTATAAAGTTGTCTTGCCTCACAGTCATGCCTTGCTGATGAGCACCAATTAGGACTATTTGATGCCATTCACACACAGCAGGAAGGATAAAAACTTGGTTTTCTTTCCAGGAGGTTTCAAGCAAGTCTCATGCAGTGTTCCATTTGCCCATACTGGCTTTGATTTGCCTCACTAACTGGAAAAGAACAAAAACACACATATAGATGTACAATCTTTTGAGATAGCTCCAACAATCAAACATGGGGCATTGATGACCGACATCAATGTTTCTGGCTTCTAGATAACAGAATTATAATTCAGACTGCATGTTGAAATCACTTGAAAAAAATTACAAGTTCCTAGTTCCTACTCCAGACCTCCTGAATGGGAAATGCCAGAGATGGAGCCCAGATAATCCTATTTTTAAAAGCTGCCTAAATTTATTCAGGAAAGCTGGCACTTACCCGGGAACAGCTATTGACACTATAACTCTAGTCTAAGAGTCATTGCCCAATTATTTAGAATCTTCTGTTTTCTGAGCTTTGAGAGCAAAGTGGAGTTAGCCTTGATCATGAATATTTTATTATTCACTCTCTCTCTGTGAAGTTGCTTGGGAATATTGTGAGAAATTATTCTGTGTTGACCTTTCACTTAGAACAATTTTAAACTCATATCACAATTACATACTATCTGTCCCATACACTTTCCTTGGCTGGAGGATAAATATCTTTCCACTACATTGCTTACTGCCTTAATCAAAGGTAGTGCTATTCTATTCTGCTATGTTTTTGTAGTCATGTAAAGCCTGGCCATCTCTGCCTTTATTAATTTATCTTTCTTCATCACATTTTTTGTATTACCTTGCCACATTCTTGATTTCAATGCTGTCGGAACTTGCTTACTCTTTCTAAATCTTTATTTTTTCTTTCACCTAAACTATGCATTTCCTGAGCCGTATGTATTGGGGCTACAGGCTGGAGGCTAGCAGGCTTAGGTCTAAGAGGAAATATTGGAGGGTAGAAATGTGGCAGGTAAACACAGAAAACAGAATTACCACACGACTCCAGGGATCCCAGAACTTTCCATTGTTTTTAGGGGCATTCTCAGTTTATGCAAACAGTGTATTGAGAGTTGAGAGGCTGAGGCCCGTCCAACATGTTTCTGGAAATGGACTCAGAATATATGTTGATTTCTGGGGGACTTAAAGAGCCTTATCAGAGGCTTGAAAGACTTCCCTGTGTTTGGCATCCTTAGAGAGTGGTTCTCTAGAAAGGTGGATGAAGCGATTAGAACAGGGAGTGCTGAGGAGCTAGGCTTCAATGAGAAGCTAGAATTTGAGACTCTATCTGAATCTCTAGAGGAAATAATGTGGGGAGGGCAAAAGATTAGAAATAATTAAGTCTTTGTCTAAAGAAGGGTAGACAGTCCTTCAGTGTTCCTGCTTCATAAAAAAGTCTGCCAGACATTCTGCAGGACACAAAAGAAAGTGATCAACAAACTGCCAATATAGGTAAAACAGTCTTTCAAATTTCCTGCTTCATGGAAAAGTCTGTCAGATACTATGTGCCTATAGGCTGAAGATGGGTGCCCCAATGTTATGGAAAAACTTTGGGTGACTGTCCAGACAGCAAGATGTCTCTGTCAATTTTAGAGTATTAGAGGTTGCTTACAATGCACTTCCTGTTTACTTAAGTAATGTTATATCCTTCTGGGGTCTTTGATGGAGTTGAAGACAGATAGTTATAGTTATAGTTTTTCTTAGTTATGACAAAAGATAAATTAGGTATGAAACTTTCCAGATACAAATAGACTAAATATTGTAAGTGTAATTCTTGCTTGATACCAGTTTTGTAATATGTAATTTTACTATGCTAAAGGTAAAACCTTCCTTTTTATTTAGATAGAAAAGCAGAGATGATGTGGAATTCTCCTCCGTATGCTGTGAATATGTTTTATGTAATTGGTTAATAAAGAAACTGCTTTGTCCTATGGAAGGGCAGAATAGAGCTAGGCAGGAAAACTAAACTGAAGACAAGAAGAAAGAAGGCAGAGTCAGGGAGACGCCATGTAGCTGCCAAAGGAGAAAGATGCCAGAACCTTATCAGTAAGCCACAAACCTTGTGGCAAAATATAAATTAATAAAACTGGGTTAACTATAGATGTAAGAGCTCACTAGGGATACACCTAAGTCATTGGCCAAGCAGTGTTGTAATTTAAAAAAAAAAAGAAAAAAAAGACAATCTTAAGGAATCAGCACAACATATTGAAAGAACAAGAAAAAGATCAGAGCAAGGGAAACTGAGGAAAAGGTGAGCCTTTGCAGGCTTTGGTAAAATATGTGAGACCCATTAGGTTTTCAATTTGTGTGCATACTATTGCAAAATGAAGATGGCAGTGGGAAGAGTTAGGATCAGGAGAAACCAGGGAGGGGAGCACATGGACTGGAATGGACTTACAGAGAAGCCAGAAGGATGCCAAGGAGGAGCAGAAAATCCACAACCATCCAACATCCGCCATTCTTCAGTCACTCCAGTCAGTGCCTAGTGCTCATAAAAAGGATGTTTCATTACGTCTTGGTCACCCTCCAATTACTAATTGAAAATTCTCATCCTACAGAGAATGGCTTTATTTACTGTCTTAAGATTCAAAAGAGTCTAAGATGAGTATTTTACAAATACAAGCCCAGCATATTTCCAGTGTTTTCAGCTTAGCAACTATTGCTTTGTGGAAACTCTTCATTAACCCTTTCAAAGTTTTGTTCTTCTGCTTCTTTTTTACCTCTTCCGGATTATTATTATTATTTTACAACTTTTGATTTTATAAAAAAAACATTATAGTGCACAAAATATTTTGTGCCTTCAAATCAAAAAATATCAATATAAAGTGACAATGTTCATATGATAATGGAGAATAATTATCATATGCTAAATCAGAATTTACATGCAAATAAAACATACTTTGAAAATGTAATCACTCTGTGGCAAAATGCTGTTTTCCTCCAGGGGAAGCTATGACTGCCATCCACCAAATCACACTCCTCTTCAATTCAGTTTCTTCCTTGGAGCTGCCTACATCCCCAACTGCCCAATGGCCTGACTGTTGCTAAGGAACAGCACATAGAGACCATATTGGACACCGCCATATCTGCTTGAACTTTACGACAATGGCGTGCAGCTTTGTTCCTTTGCCCCCTTCTCTAACACTTCCCTGCAGCCTCTCTGTGCTGAGGGAAATGGAGACATGCTATGAGATTTAACAAGGACAAAAGTGTGCCAGAGAGTTGTCCCATGTCCATGTCCCCTACCAAAGCTACCATGCTTAAGTGGAAGTCTTCAAAGAGGACCTAAAGATCCAATTCAGGGCATCCCTAGAGAAGTGACTTCTTGATTTACCGGTTCCTGCCAAAGATGCTGCAGCACAGCTGGGAAAAGAAATCAGAAAGAACCGATTGTCCACCCACAAGGGGATAGTTGAATCAATTTCTGTGCTCACCCAGATTTTACTGCCTGGCTACTGAAGCAAGTATAGCAGGGCAGGCAAAGGTATGAGAGAGAAGGTATAAAAATCTCTTATAAATGAACACAAACCACAAAACAATGTATAAGAAAAAGGTAGAGGTTTATATCATAAATGTGTAAATAGTGTTCTCTAGGGAAGGCAATAAATGAGCAGAAATTTCTTTCCATGGGCAGGATCAGAATTCTGACATAAAGAGGGAAGCTCACCCCTCATGCTTCACTTGATTTTACCATGTATGTATTAGTCCCTCTCCTCTCTCTCTCTGTCTCTCTGCATATGCGTGTGTTTCTTTTGTATGTCACTAAGGCTCAACCCCAGGGCCTTCTCCATGCTATGCATTCTCTACCACTAGTCAGACTCCCAGTGACTTGAATTTATAGTTTTAGAATAAATAAAATATGAAGTATTACCTTAGTACAAGAAACTCAAAATTTTCCATCTTCCATCTTGGCCACTGTCTCCTTCGCTACCTCATTCCTATCTTTTCTAATGCCATTTTCAATCCTTTACTCCTCTTGAAAAGGTGAAGATTAAAATAGGTGTAGTAGCATAGACCTGTGATTTAGGCCCTTGTGAGGCTGAGGCAGAAGAATCATGCATTCAAACCTGGACAGGGCTATGTGGTGATACCAATCAGAAAACAAAATAAACAATATATATATTCACAACTTCCATTTCTGATTTCACAGGGTTAGAGTGTTGAAATCCTCCCTAGTTCCAGCATATTAGTGGCCCTAAGATCAAATAAATGTGGCAAAAGATAAAAATTTAAGCATCTAAAATGAAAGTTTATTTCTTCCATCTTAAGAATGTGCTTTATGTAATTTATTTAAATGAACACAGAATGCCAATACTCACCACTACACTGGTCCTAATTCATTACAGATGTTTCTGTTTATAATGAGGAATTGCCAGTCAGGAATGTCAATAACCTAGGATTATTAAAAAAACCTAAGCATTGCCCAATGGACTTCTAACTGCCTCTTTGGTTTATTTATGAATGAAATCCTTTGAGGAGTAAACCACGGTGATGGTGTGCTCTCCTGACAGTATAGAAGCCATGCCAAAGTACCAAGGTGCTCTTCAATCTGTGATCATCTCCTCTTGGTGTCTTAAAATCAAGCCAGTAGATCTTCTGTATCCTTTGCTTAAAGGGATAAAAGAGTTTAACAGTTGCAATTCATTACCAGAATTTAATTTTACGAAAGGCTGTGTTTTAACTATGGAAATGCTTAGTCATTTTCAATTAAGGAGAAGAGTAGATTCAGCACTTCATACACATTTGGCAGTTTAGAATTCCAATCCTGGGTAAAGCCTGGAAGCTGAAGGTGAATTGTCTCTGGGATACTGAGTGGCAGTGTCAAAGTTGTCATTATCACTGACAGACTTGCTGCAATTGCATGTCTATACATAGTGACTTTCATAATATCCGGCAGCCTTCTTTACCTTTATTCTGATAGTTAACTTCTGGCAGTCTTACAAGACGATGCAGGAAGCAATCAGCAGTGGATATAATATATAGCTTGCTGAACAACACAGTAAAACATGTTCTTTAGTTAAATAACAGAATCATGCAAGACATCGGTAGCTGGTGGAATAAGTAGATGGTTCAATTGCTGCTGATCAAGTTACATTTAAGGTATTAAAAGTATCAGATAAAACTGGCTTAAGACCCCATGTGAGTACTGAGCCGTGAGGAAGGGAACAAACATCCAGCATCAGACACGTCAAGTCTCTTTATTTTAATTCCTCCATGCCAACAGGAAACTTTAGGTTGAAAGACTAGACTCTCAATTATTTGCTTCAGTTCCTTGCTGAAATTCTGTGGTTCTGATGCAGAGTTAGAGTGATGTGCTTCGAGGACCACAGTAAGCTGATATCGCAGGGAAGTGTTTAACAGCTACAACCCCACAACATCTTATCTATGTGGGCGCAGTGACTTCACTATCCACAGGCATCTCATGAAGGTTCCTTTTTCATTCCAGCACAGGCTCTATGCATATATGTTACAGATGGCTTAGATTTCAATCTGGGAACCATCTCCTACAACTTGTATGGTTTTGATATGTTACACAACTTTCTACACCCCCCATCTCCTTATGTAAACTGGAGGATAAATCTGTCTCAGAAGTGACCAGGCAGGTTAAATGAGAGCATCCAGGTATAATATATTGTACCTAGTAAATGTTCAAAAGCTCTTTGTCTGTAACCCACATGTAATGTGTGGCATTCAAGGAAGATATATTCATATTATATATTATATAATATGAATTATTATATATAATATGAATATTGTATACTGTGTGTGTGTGATATCTAAGAGTGGGCCCATGGTGTGCAATGCTCCTAGTACATGGTGTGAGGTGAGAGTGTAAGGAGACATGTTCTGTTCCTGGACAATTTCATTATGCTTTGGTCAAAGTAAGGTAGTTTCACTTTTATGGTGGTCACTACTGTGCTAATTAACTTTAAACTAAAGTGATGTCTGACTATGGGTTGAGCTATGACTCAACAACTAAGAGTACATCCTGTTCTTGCAGAATACCTAAGTTTGTTCCCCAGCACCCACATTAGGTATCTCATGACTTCTTATAATTTCAGCTCCAATGCTTATGGGCTTTGTGGGAAGATGTAGTCATGTACACTCACGTACATGTATGCACATACACAATTGAAAATAATAACCGATTTTTAAAATAGTGTCTATAATTCCCCCCTTTACATATATTTCTGAAAAGATGAGTATCCACTATCTTCTATTTGAAAATTTAGATTTTGGTTCATGTGCATATCTTTATTTTGTTTTGTTTTTCTTATTCAGTTTTGTCTCATTAAGCTTAAATTGCTACTAAAATCTGTTTATTTTATATTTTAACTCTGATGCCCACGCAGTTTATAAAGTCTTTGAGATTTGAGTTATTTTACTTTTGTCATTTACAGAATGATGCAGTCACTTTTTGCATCTCTACCCATGACAAAGGTAAATATGTTAAAAGGAATAGCATGTAGCAGCAGAACAGTCACCACCTATGTCTAGTTAAAAGTGTAGCATTTCAATAAGTCACTTCCACCTAGATGCATGTATTATCTAGTTCCGTTATTTCTTTTTCTGTTCTCTGTTTTTCTTTCGCTCCCTCTCTCTCTCCCTCCCCTTCTTCTTTCCTTCCCACTGTTCTTATTTCCCTCATTTTATAAGATAGAATGAAAACCATATAAGAACTCAATTGTACTGCATCCTCTACATATCTTGAAGTACCATCCCATAAGCTGATGATAACATTATGAGCAAAAGAAACAGATGAATCTCCAGTGTGGTTTGAGATGCAATTCTACCATTTTTGACATGTCAAATAGTCAAATCCAGCCCCGTTCCACAGTTCAGTGGTTAGTCATTGATCATCTAACATAGGCTTATTTGTCTACTGAGGACCTCGACTTTCATGCTTAATGGCCATCTTAATATTCACATCTCTTTGGTAGTTGGTTTAATTATAACCATCATTAAAAATAGAAGGAGGAGGTGATATGGGGAGAGATAAAAGACCTAAACACCAGTGGTTTAGCACTGTAGAATTTTGTGGCTAATTCATATAACACTAGCTGATGTTCCTGGGTTGGTGAGCATATTTTTCCCTTCAGTGATTTAAGGACCTGAGACCATTACAGCTTGCAGTTCATATCCGGGGGCATCAGAGTCCTCTGCACTAGGTTGAGAGAAGGAAAAACTACAGTAAAGGGAGCATATCTGGTTCTTATAAGCATGGTCAAGCAATATATACATATATTTGTATATATATATGTTTATATATAATATATATGATATATATAATGCATGACATTTCTCTTTCCATTTTGTTGAAGGTACCATCCACACAGCTACATATGGTACAAAGGAGACTTTGAAAAGGTAAGTTCTGGCCTGTCAAACCCATTTCTGACACACTTCAACTCTAAGGAAGAGGAACATTCTATATATTCGTTTGTATGGTCTTTGAATGTGTGGTAGACAGAGAACTATCTCCACCATAGTATCAAAACAGAACTCTTAATTGTACCCCTTCAGTCTGGCCCCCTTTTCACTGTTTCCCTTTTCCTTTTCTCTCAAATACTCTGGTGAAAGCCCTTGGAAAGAGTCTTGGCTGTGTTCTTACCCAGCAGGTCACATCCTAAAAGCAGCACCATCAAGACATCTACTCTCTGCTGTTGAGCACTCACTCTGAGCCTTTGCTAGCCCTAATTCTTTCTCACATAGCTGTTTCCCAGGCTTTGTCAACATGCATCAGCCAGGGGAAGCTTACAGAACACAAAGCACACAACCCATCACTGCTGCGAATCTGCAGTGGCTTCTCGTCTCACTCACCATGAGATACAGACTCCAATCTCTAATGCCTGGCCCAGAAGCCGACAAGACCTACCGACATGCTCACTTATCCATGGCTTTACCATTACCCTCCCCTATAGCTCTCTTTCTTCTAGGGAATTTTACCACACCACTGCTGTTCTGCCACTGCAGGGTTTTGATTTGGCTATTTCCTCCATCCAGAATATCTACAGCTTACTCCCTCACGTCCTCTGGGTTTCCATCAGATGGCTCCTCATCACAAAGGTCATCTCTGACTACTTAATTTAGTAGAATCACCCATTGTTCTTCTCTTAATTCACTACTCCACTTTCCAATAAACTTTACTTTAACTCTAAAGTTCTCATGTAATTCTGAGTCCGCATAAGCATAGCTTCCTCCACTATATACAAATAACAACTGCATGCTATAGAATTGGATTAAACGACCCTAAACTCCCACCTCATTGCTACCCAAAGGTTACACAAATGTTTTCCCTTAGTGCTGCATACTCAATGGATTTTCGACAACAGGGTAGTTATATGTAACCACCATTCCAGTCCCACAAACGAGCAGTTTTGTTGCCTGACAAGTTTTCAGGACTCCTGTTTACTCTTCCTGATCCCAAGAACTCATGACAGCCACTGATCTTTTCGGTTCCTATTTTCACCTTTCTTAGAATGTCATAGAGTTGGAATCATACAATGCGGAGCCCTTTCAAATTGACTTCTTTCAATAAATAATATGCAATTAAATTTACTTCCTGTCTTTTCAAGGCTGGGTAGCCACTTTAAAAGAAATTTAGTATATGGAAAGATGCCACATTACTCTCCTTGATACAATCACACATTCTCCCTTACCTTTCCCCTCTTATCCTCCTCCCATGCATGGTTCTTTGCATTATTTCAGATCCATGGTGTTTTAATAATTATGCATTAATTATGACATGCACACACACATGAACTCACACACACATGCACACACACCTTTATATAACCTACTTAGTCTGTATACTGTTTCTTAAATGTATGTTTTCAGGGCTGAACATTTGCTATTGAATAATTATTTGGTGTGTTCTTCCTTAAGGAAGACTATTTCTCCTGCTCTCAGCATTCCTTAGATACCAGTAGCTCTTTATCTGAGGCTGAAGTCGCATACTTTTTCCCATCCATTTTGTGATGTTTGCCAGTGTTGTCATTGCTCAGCACATATTTAGGCAGTCATGTTGGTGAGACTTTATGGGTGTAGCTTCTGTCATTACTAGGAGACACAATCTCACAGCAAACCCTCTGATCATTTACCTCCTCTTCCTCAATGTCCCAATCTTAGGAATAACAGTGTTTAGTAGATGCATTCATTGGTACTTAGCTCCACAATTCCTTCTTTGGCTCGAAACCTGTTTCTTTCTTTGGAGTTTTGGCAATTATGACTATCTGTGTGAAGGTTTTTATGAGGATAAAGATTTTTATTAACTCTTTTGAGTGAAGAGAAGAAAATGTAACTACTGTATCACTAAGTAAAAAAAAAAAGCAACATTTTTTTTTTGTTTAGTCTTTTCTAAGACAGCATCTCACTATGTAGCCCAGGCTAGTCTTGAACATGATATATAGTTCAGAATAGACTCAAATTTGGGATCCTTCTGCTTTAGACTCCCAATTATAGAGAAAAAGTATTCTTCAAATTTAAAAATATTTTTTTCTAGTGGCTGTATTATTTTTTATTCCTTTATAAATAAATGAAGGTATCATGTGTTCTATATTTTCAACCCATTTGTGACTGCAATGTAGATTTCAGCCACTCTCATAGGCATGTCGTACTCGCTTAGGCATGCAACCACTATTACAGTTTGCGTTTCTCTGAAGACAGATGGTGTAAAGTGGATTTCCATGTCAAGATGCTCTTTGAGGAGTTTTCTCTTCAGATCTTCTGTCCATTTTCTTAAGTAGGTTGTTCATTTTTTCTTTTTAATTAGCACACACTCATTATATGAATGAATGAATTTTGTGATGACATTTCATACATGTATATTATGCTTTTGATCCTATTCACCTCATTTCTTTCTCCATCCATCCTTTTTATTATTGATTTTTTTGTAATTTGATATAGTTTTTACTTTGTGTAAAATGTATAATGTATTTTGTGAGGTTTTCTAAAATTTCTTCTCCAAATGTATTGCCTGTCTCTTCATTTTTTTTTTAAATAATAGTTTTCAAAGAGGAGATATGTTTACTTTCAATATCGTCCAGTTCTCAATGATTTCTTTCTTGGGTTGTATCTTTAATGATTTATTTAAAAAATCGTGAAGCCTGTGTGGTAGCATATGACTGTAATTCTAATTCTTAGGGAGTGGAAGCAGGAAGATCAGAGTTCAAAACTAACCTGCAACCTGGGATGAGTCAGACTTTGACTCAATAAAAAAAAAACAATGAGTCCCCAACAAACAACAAATCAACAGTAGGAAGCATGTCCAAGGTTGTCCAACTTCTCTTCTATGCTTTCTTCCAGGACTTTTATAGTGTTTTACTAGGTATTTGGACCATTGAGAGTTAAATTTTGATCATAGTGTAAAGTGTCATTGGATTCATTTACTTTGCATGTGGGTGTTCAGATCTTCCAAAGCAAAGATCATCACTGCTTCTTTGTGGTACTTTTGTTTTTCTGTCAAAGATCAGTTGAAATTTATGTGATTTTTTTCTGGGATCTGATTCATTGATCTGTTTTTCTATTGTTTTGCCAACATTTCTGTGCTAGTGCCACACTGGATTGATTACTACAACTCTATACTAAGACTTAAGGTTGGAGAGTATTGTCCTTCTGCCTTAACTTTTCCTTTTTTATAGATTTAGTTTCATTTTTAATAAATATTTGAGTTTTTATATGTATATATGTGCATCATGTACATGTTGGATACCCACTGAGATCAAAAGAGGATGTCAGATGCCCTTAAACTGGAGTTACAGGTCATTGTAAACCACCATGTAAGTTCTGGGAACTCAACCTGAGTCCTCTGCAAGACCAATAAGTTCCCTTAACTCCAGAGGCATATCTATAGGTCCTTTCTCTTTTTGTCAGTGTTATATGAGCTATTTTGGTTATTTTGACTTCAATACACACACACACACACATATGGTATGTGTATATGTAGCTACACATACACAAATCTTTCTCCTCTCTCTCTATTTCATGGGCTGTCATATAATTACTCCAAATCCATTTAGCATAGTACCTATACTAATAAAAACTTCCTGACTCTTTCCTGTATCTCTCATCTCACTGAAGTTATTGTCTTTATTTGCTCATAATCATATATAATACACATAACAAAATATCATTGTTATTGTATTTTTAATATGCATGTGCGCATGCTCATTGTGGGCATATGTGCATGTGTGTGGAAGATGAAGAATAACCTTATCCTTATAAATGTTGTCCACCTACTTTGAGACAGGCTATTGCAATGGCTTGGGTCTCACCAATGAGCACAGTATGGTTAGCATGAGCACAATAAGGCTAGCATGAGCTCAAGAGACCCTCCTGTTCCTGCCTCTCAGAATTGAGACTACAAGAATGTGCCATCATGCCCAGAATTTTTACATGAATGTAAGGGCTTGAATTTAGATCCTCATACTTGTATGACAACCACCCTATTGACTGAGACATTCTTTTCAACCCTGTTGCCATTACATCAATTAAAAATAAACATTTTTATTACTTTTACTTGTTCTTTTTTTAAAGTTTTTTTTTATATTATTTTTATATTAGTTGTTTCCCTCTGAAGAATATTTTTGGAGTTGCCTTTCTTTTGTGCGCATGTGTGAATGTTCATGTGGGTGTGTGTGTGCATGTGTACGAACATGTGCTTGTGTGCATATGTGTGCGTGAGTGTGTGTGTGTGTGTGTGTATGTGTGGTGTGTATTTGTTCTCATGTCTGTATGAATTGAGACTAAAGTTCGACTTCAGGAGATTAACTTTATTGCCCTGCTTTAATTTTAATGCTCACTGAACCTTGCCATTATCATTTTGTCTAGACTGGGTGGCCAGCAATCCCCTAGGGTTCCCCCAACATCTCTGTCCCTGCTAACCTCAGTGCTGAGGTTAGAGATGTGTGTAGCCCTGTGCTTGGCTTCTAATGATGTGCTCTGGAGTCTGAACTCAGGTCCTCGTGCTTTGCTCCCCAAGTATCCTACCCAACCACCAGCCCCAACAAGCTGTTGTTCCTCTCAACACTGAATATTTTATTCCATGCTCCTCATTTCTTCCTGATACAGTTGCCTGTGAGAAGGCAGATGTAGTTCTTATCTTTACTTCACAGTTCTAAAGGCATTTTGTCTCTGTTGATTGTTTCCGGGATTTCTTTTTACTATTGATTTTTTTTTAGTCCCTTGAATATTTAACTAGTTGTAGGGTTTTGTTTCTAGTTTGTGTTTATCCCACTTGATATTTTCACTGAATCTTGGATTTTTAATTTTTTTAATTATTTATTTGGGGGGAAATTATCAGCTATTTTCAGTTAACTGCTCCCCATGTCACGTTCTCTTTTTCCCTCCGTACATTGCTTTCTGACCTTTGCAGTCTAAATGATGTTCATAATTCTCTTGTACATTTCCTGACTAATTCTTAAGACCAGTCATTTCTCCAGAGATGCCCGATTCATTTTACTCAAGAAGGGTACTAGAAAACCAAGATCTGACTGAGAGTTTTCAAATGACACTGATATATAATGGCTTTTAGATCTTAGCATATGTATGAGGGAAACACATCAAAGCCTACTGATTTACACCTACAGTCCTATCTATAGCCGTCGCTTTATCAGTCCATCACTACCGTGTCAAGATGAGGTCAAAGTCAGTCCTTCAGCTTGAAGGTGCTCCCACAGGACTCATTCCCATCTTGGAATGCTACTTTAGTGCTGAAATGGGCAAAAAAGAAATGAGTGGGAAGCTGGTGGCCTTCCTCACCCATGTAAATGATTTTGGAGAATGTAGGGAGCCAATTCCCAAGTTTTGGGGGCTGCATCTACCCTGGCTGGCAAGTCAAGCATGAACTTAATGCCTACTGTATGCACTATCAGTAATCATAGTGCCCATTTGCTTCCCATTCCTTCACTACAGGCTGTCAGAGTTTAACAGTCTTCTTCGTACTAAGCATGGAGTGCTACTGTGTGAATGCAAATGTAAATAGACATCTTCCTTGTCCTTGGAGCACTGGACCATAAATGGTGAGGGAGGCAGAAACAATAAGTAAATCAGTGCACATATAAGTATATGGTTGCAAGCTATGATGTGGGATGTGAAGGAAGAGAGTATGGGAAGAGATTAAAGAGGAAACCTAATTTGAACTTGCAGTCTGGTTCGTGGTCTTTGTTCCCTTAGAGGCCTCTATTTTTAAAAGGAAGATTTACATTAGGACATTTCTGATTATAACTGATGTTAAATATTGGAGTGCTTTTCCAAAGAGGAGCAAAGAACACTGGACTCCCTTTCTGGGAAGGACTAATTGCAAGAGCTGAGTTCCTTTATTAATCCTTTTACTGCAAATCATTTTCAGTTTTGCATTTCCAAGGTGGGGGAGGGGCCCAGAAGGCGCTCTGGTGCCTGGATTCTTCATGTGGTTTTGTTTCCAGAAAACTGAAGAAACAAGCTATTTATCCTCAGCATTTATGGGAATCTCAACCAAGCTACATGGAAAGAAGAGACTTACTTGCATCCCGTGGGATGGAAATCACAGTCCTATCTGCAGCCTGGAAAACTTTGCCTAATGTCACTTATGCAAACAAAATGGCTTTTGTAAATGCTCAACACAAAATGTATGTGTGTGAATATCCATATACATACAAGCATATATGTGTTTGCACATGTATGTGTGTGTGCACGTGCACGCGTGTGCGTGTGTGTGCATGCCTGTGTGTTTTGAGAATGCTTGGGAAATGGTGGATAATTACAGCCTAGAGTGAACATAGTTTCCCTCCGTGTATTCAGTGCCCATTTTCAGATTTTCGCTGCTTGCAATGGTTTGCCTGTGGACAAACCTGACCACATCTTTGCCTTCTTGATACTTATCTTTCCAACCTAGCAATTATCAGCCAAGTCTTCGCCAGCACCATGGTGTTCAGAATCTCCTGATCTCAGACACTTGCTGGGACTCAGCAGCACCAAGTGATCATGACTCTTCTTAGGGAACTTCTGGTTGTGCAAGCTGCATTCCAAAGAACGTTCTTTCCAGGCTGTGTGCGATGTGCTCTTCTTTGTCATTTATGCAATGAGCCTTAGCCCTGTGCTTCCTTTTCCTTTTTCTCCCTGGCTTGCATCAAACAATCAGCATCTATGCACCACTCTGTGCTTCCAAATCATTTAAGACCTGCTTCTAAGCACTGATTAGATTTGGGGTCTCTCTCTTTCACTCCTTTCTCCCTCTTCTTCCCTATTTTTTGTTTGTATTCTATCTCCACAGCATTGCCTGCTTAACTTAACAGGGAGACAGTTTGGTGTAGGGGTTAAGGGCATGGGCTTTAGGAACAGACTTCTCCAGTTAAAGTGCTGATTTACATGCATGAGCTGTGAATCTTTAGCAAGTTTTACCTTAATTGAGCCTCAACATCACGTATGTGGAATGGAACAATACTATTTATCTCGAGGTCATTGCAAGATTGGATAAGCTATTAAATGTAACATTCTTAAAACATTGTCTGACATACATGGAATAGTTTTTGTATAGATGATAGCTATTATTACTGTCACAGACCTGTACTTCACTTCCTAGGGGCAATGTGAAAAAAGTTATGAAATTCACTTCTGAGTAAGAATTCCCTGAACTGTTAAATCCTATTTTCCCAATTTGTTGTTGGATAACTTAAGCAGTTTAATCTCTCTGACCCTTTGAAAACACTGGTACGAGTGGAAACTTCTTAAGGATTCTTCATGCTGACTCAAAGGTGGTAATGAATACAGAGCACATGGCATGTGACTTGACAAATGAATAAAAATGATATGGATGGAAATTTAGCAGCTGAACAAAGATATTACTGAAAACGCAATAGATAGGTTTAGTTAGAAAGAGAGAGAGAGCTCAGAAGAGTGACATTTTTGGACCTCAGCAGGATTCACTAGATTATATTCAGCAAAATAGAAAATGACCTTTTTCCTGTATGTTTAGAATATAAAGGAAGGAACGTTAAAATCGTGTGTCTATCAGTTCTCTATTGATATAACTGATTACCACAGGCTGTATAACATCAGCTTGGAAGTTTATTTAGCTCCCTCATCAAGATTTTGAGAGCGCCCAGGTAGAGTCTTCTTCTGGTGACCTGTGGTAGTATTCTGGTACCATTTTTTTTTTCTTTAACTTATTTATTTCATTTTACATACCCCTTTCCACCCCCCTCAGAGGGAATAAGGCCTCCTTTGAGGAGTCATGGAGTCTAGCATACCATGTGGAGGTAGGATCAACCCCTCCATCCCCTATATCAAGGTATCCTACCATAGGGAATGAGCACAAAAAACCAGTTCATACACCTGGGATAAGTCCTGGTCCCACTGTCAGCCTCCACACCTAACAGATCAAGCCATATAACTGTCACCCACATTCAGAGGGTCTAGTTTGGTCCCATGGAGGTTCCTCATCTGTCAGTTCAGAGTCAGTGAGTACCTGCTGGTTCAAGTCAGTGGTCTCTCTGGGGTTCCACTTTGACCCCCCCCCCCACTTGCTCACGTGATCCTTCTCTTTGACTGAACTCTAGGAGCTTAGCCCAGTGCTTGGCTGTGGGTCATTGTATCTGCTTCTATTTGTTACTAGATGTAGGTTCTATGATGATAATTAGAATTGTCACTAATCTGATGATGGGGAGGCCTGTTCAGATGCCCTCTTGACTATTATTAGGAGTCTTAGCTGGGGTTATCCTTGAGAATTCTTGGGACTAGCATCAGGTTTCTTCCTAAGCCCATAATGGCTCCCTCTATCAAGATATCTCTCTCATTGCTCTCCGCCTCTGTACCTCCCCTAACTCCGCCTTCTTGATCTCTCATGTTTCCATCCTCCATTCACTTCCTTCTATCCCCTTCTCAGTTTACCCAGGAGATCCTAACGATTTCCCCTTCCTAGGGCCCTCCATATGTGCCTCTCTTTTTGCCTAGCTTCTCTGAGGTTGTGAATTGTAGCCTGGCTATCCTTTGTTTTACATCTAATATCCATTTATGAGTGAGCACATACTGTTTTTCTTTCTGAGTTTGGGTTATTTTTTCAGGATTATTTTTGTCTAATTCTATCCATTTGCCTGCCAATTTCATGCTGTCATTGTGGTTTTTTTTCTGTTGAGTAATACTCCACTGTGTAAATGTACCACATTTTCTTTATCCATTTTTAGGTTGAGGGGTATCTAGGTTGTCTCCAGATTCTGGCTATTATGAAAAATGCTGCTATGAACACAGTTGAGCAAATGTTCTTGTGGTATGAGTGTCCATTTTTGGGGTATATTCTCAAGAGTATTGCTGAGTCTTCAGGTAGATTGATTCCCAATTTTCTGAGAAATCGCCATACTGATTTCCAAAATGACTGTACAAGTTTGCACTAGCATCAGCAATGGAGGAGTGTTCCCCTTACTCTGCATCTTCCCCAGCATAAGCTATCATCAGTGATTTTGATCTTAGCCATTCCAATAGGTGTAAGATGGTATCTCAGAGTTGACTTTATTTGCATTTCCCTGATGGCTTAGAATGTTGAGCAATTCAATAAATGTCTTTCAGTAATTTGAGTTCCTTCTGTTGAGAATTCTCTGTTTTGATCTGTTGTACCCCATATTTTAATTGGATTATTTGGTATTTTGGTGTCTAGTTTCTTGAGTTCTTTATACATTTTGGAGATCAGCCCCCTGTGGGGTTGGTGAAGATCGTTGCCTATTTAGTAGGCTGCTGTTTTATCTTATTGACTGTATCCTTTGCCTACCAAAGTTTCTCAGTTTCAGGAGGTTCTATTTATTTATTGTTGCTCCGAGTATCTGTGCTACTGGTGTTATATTTAGAAAGTGGTCTCCTAGGACAATAATCAACTTTATATGGAAAAACAAAAAACCCAGGATAGCCAAAACAATCCTATACAATAAAGGATCTTCTGGAGGCATTACCATCTCTGACTTCAAACTCTATTACAGAGCTACAGTAATGAAAACAGGGTAGTACTGGCATAAAAACAGAGAAGTCGACCAATGGAATCATATAGAAGACCCGGATTTTATCCCACAAACCTATGAACACCTCATTTTCGATAAAGGAGCTAAAAGTATACAATGGAAGAAAGAAAGCATCTTCAACAAATGGTGCTGGCACAACTGGATGTCAACCTGTAGAAGAATGAAAATAGACCCATATCTATCACCGTGCACAAAACTCAAGTCCAAATGGATTAAAGACCTCAATATCAGCCCGAAAACACTGAACATGATAGAAGAGAAAGTGGGAAATATCCTACAACATATGGGCACAGGTGATCGCTTCTTAGGTATAACCCCAGAAGCACAGACATTAAGGGCAACATTGAATAAATGGGACCTACTTAAACTGAGAAGCTTCTGTAAAGCAAAGGACACTGTCACTAAGACACAAAGGCAACCTACTGACTGGGAGAAGATCTTCACCAACCCAGCAACAGACAAAGGTCTGATCTCCAAAATATATAGAGAACTCAAGAAACTAGACTTTAAAATGCTAATTAACCCAATTAAAAAATGGGGCACTGAACTGAACAGAGAATTCTCAACAGAAGAAGTTCAAATGACCAAAAGACACTTAAGGTCGTGCTCAACTTCCTTAGCAATCAGGGAAATGCAAATCAAAACAACTTTGAGATATCATCTTACACCTGTCAGAATGGCTAAAGTCAAAAACACCAAGGATAGCCTTTGCTGGAGAGGCTGTGGAGGAAGGGGTACCCTCATCCATTGCTGGTGGGAATGCAATCTTGTGCAACCACTGTGGAAGTCAGTGTTTCGGTTTCTCAGGAAATTCGGGATCAACCTACCCCTGGACCTAGCAATACCACTCTTGGGAATATACCCAAGAGATGCTCTATCATATGACAAAAGCATTTGTTCAACTATGTTCATAGCAGTATTATTTGTAATAGCCAGAACCTGGAAACAACCTAGATGCCCTTCAATGGAAGAATGGATGAAGAAAGTATGGAATATATACACACTAGAGTACTACGCTGCGGTAAAAAACAATGACTTCTCGAATTTTGCATGCAAATGGATGGAAATAGAAAACACTATCCTGAGTGAGGTATCCCAGACCCAAAAAGATGAACATGGGATGTACTCACTCATAATTGGTTTCTAGCCATAAATAGGGCTCACGGAGTCTACAATAGGCGAATCTAAAGAAGCTAAGTAAGAAGGTGAACCCAAGGAAAAACATATAGTTATCCTCTTGGATAAGGGAAGTAGACAAAATTGCCGGGGAGAAAATTGGGATTTTAGGGGTGGGGTGGGATGGGGTAAGGGGAGATGGGGAGAGAAAAGGTAGAAGGGAAGGAGGGGGGGACTTGGGGAAACAGGAGGATTGGGATAAAGGAAGGTTGGACAGGGGAGCACGGAAGCACAATTCTTAGTTAAGGGAGCCACTTTAGGGTGGGCAAGAGACCTGACCCTAGAGGGGCTCCCAGGTGCCCAAGCTGAGGTCCCCAGTTAGTTCCTTGGGCAGCTGAGGATAGGGAACCTGAAATGACCCTATCCTAGAGCAATACTGACGAATATCTTGCATATCATCATAGAACCTTCATCTGGTGATGGATGGAAATAGAGACAGAGACCCACACTGGAGCACTGGACTGAGCTCCCAAGGTCCCAATGAGGAGCAGAAGGAGGGAGAACATGAGCAAAGAAGTCGGGACCATGAGGGGTGCACCCACCCACTGAGACAGTGGAGCTGATCTACTGGGAGCTCACCAAGGCCAGCTGGACTGTTACCGAAAAAGCATGGGATAAAACTGGACTCTCTGAACATGGCGAACAATGAGGGCTGATGAGACGCAAAGGACAATGGCACGGGGTTTTGATCCTACTTAATGTGCTGGCTTGGTGGGAGCCTAGCCAGTTTGGATGTTCACCTTCCTAGATATGGACGGAGGGGGGAGGACCTAGGACTTACCACAGGGCAGGGAACACTGACTGCTCTTTGGACTGGAGAGGGAGGGGGAGGGGAGTGGGGGGAGGGGGAGAAGGGTGGGAGGAGGGGGAGAAGAGTGGGAGGAGGGCGAGAAGAGTGGGAGGAGGGGGAGGGAAATGGGAGGCTGGGAGGAGGTGGAAATTTGTTTTTTTTTATTCTCCTTTCATCAATAAAAAAAAGAAAAAAAGAGAGAAAGTGGTCTCCTGTGCCAACGTGTTCAAGGCTACTTCCCACTTTCTCTTCTATCAGGTTTAGTGTAACTGGATTTGTATTGAGGTCTTTGATCCATTTGGACTTGAGTTTCTTGCATGGGGATAGACATGGATCTATTTGTATTTTTCTACATGTTGCATGTTGGCATTCAGGTATGCCAGCAAATTTGTTGAAGATACTTTCCTTTTACCATTGTACAGTTTTTGCTTCTTTGTCAAAAATCAGGTATTCATAAGTGTGTGGAATAATATCAGGGTCTTCAGTTCCATTGATCCATGTGTCTGTTTTTATGCCAATACTGTATGACAAGAACTTTAAGTCTTTGAAGAAAGAAATTGAACAAGATATCAGAAAATAGAAAGATCTCCCATGCTCTTGGATAGGTAGGATCAACATATTAAAAATGACAATCTTACTAAAAGAGATCTACAGATTCAATACAATCCCTATACAAAATCCCAACACAATTCTTCACAGACTTTGAAAGAACAATACTCAATTTCATATGGAAAAACAAAAAAAAATCTAGGATAATCAAAAAAATCCTATACAACAAAGGAACTTCCAGAGGCATCACCATTCCTGACTTTAAAATCTATATTAGAGCTATAGTAATAAAAATAGCTTGGCATTAGCATCAAAACAGACACATGGATCAATGATGTTCTGGTATCTTGTGGTAAGAATGGTGCACACAAAAACAGAGCCACAATGACCTTTATACCAGTCCAGTCTTGAGAGGCCTTATGACCTATTCATCCCTTTAAATTCATAACTGGTTTCACCCAATTCCAATACAAATTATTATTTTCTTTCTTTCGTTTTTGTCTTCCCCCACATTTGTTTGAGACCGAGTTTCATTATGTAGTGAGGTTCGTCTGGAACTTAAGATCTTCTGTCTCAACTCCTTGTTCAACTCTAGACTCAACCGGAGTTGAGAGAAAAGAAGACTTGGCATATGTAGCATTGAAAAGTTCCTAAATATTGCATATTTAAGTAGTCATCATTCTTCAAACTTATCCAAAGCACCAAACCATTTTAAGTAGTTCTAAGAATTTAAAGAAAAAAAATGTTGACTGGTGTCAACATCAACCTGTTGGAAATCAAAAATAGGGCGATTTTTTAACTCTAATAAGTGGGCAGAGAAAAGACATGTATTACTTCTAGAAGAACAATAATAACATTTGTTTGTCTTTTCAGTAGAAATTGTAGGAACTAATCTGGGGATAGTGCTCAAGTGGTTCAAGTGCTTGCTGTGCGAGCATGGAAGACAAGAGTTTGGACCAAGAGACGCCATGTACGTGTCAGGTAGGCATGGCAACCTGCCTTCAGTTTCAGTCCGGAAAGGTAGGGCTAGGGTGCTCTAAATTAAGATGGCTACAGTCATGACATCAGTGAGCTCTGAGCTTGATTGAGAGACCTTATGTCAGTAAATACAGTGAAACAGTGATGCATGATGATTTCATATATCAGCCTTAGGCATGTGTGCCCATACACATGTGTGTTCACACATTTAAATATGCACACATACACAGAAGAGAAAAAAGGGAAATTAGATTCTAAATGTGAGTAGAATTATTCTTTAAAATAATATGTCAACACACAATTCTATATTTGGAATGAATATTCATCAAAAATTCGATTAAAGTTGTTTTCTTCTTAATAGGAACAGAATACATAACTGGCATACCTACACCAAAAACATAGGAATTCTTCAAATATAAAAAAAACCCAATCTCATATATACAGAATTTCAAGATAAAATGAAGAGTAGCAGACTGGATGGTGGTGGCACACACCTTTAATCCCAGGACTCAGGAAGCAGGGGCAGGTGGATCTCTGTGAGTTGGAGGCCAGTTTGGTCTACAGGAGAAACTCTGTCTTGAAAAACACCAAAAAATAATAATAAGAGCAACCAATAAAGACAATACATCATACTGTATCTGTTAATATCACATACTATTGGGATATGAAGATTTATTTTACCATTATGGCAATTCACTCAGCATAGTTATGATGCAAGAATAGGGTAGTGGTTCAAAATAAAGTAATAGAATGCTCAAGAATACAACAGAAATTCAAAATTGGTATAATATATGTCCATACTTAGTTTATGACAAGAAAACCATAAGTCTTGAGTCAAATTGTGTCCCTTCAAAAGCTATGCTCAATTCCTAACTCCTGATACCTTAGATTATGTTTAGCTTTGGGACCAGAGTTATTCCCAGGTATAATTAGCTAAGACAATGTCTTAATGGAATAATATGTGTACTTTATTCATTACTACTGTCATCCTTAGGAGAAGGGATCATTTGCGCATGTACAGACTCAAGGAGGGAGAAAAGTATGTAATGATGGAGGCAGAACTTGAAATTCTCCACTATGAACTAAGGAGCCTCAAACATTACCAACAAACCAACAGACGCTGGAGAGAGTCAAGGATGGCCTCTTGCAACTGGAGAAACATGGTCCTATTAGCTTGATTTAGGATTCTAGTCTCTAGAACTGTGAAACAAGTCATTTTAAACAGCTCAGCTTTTGTTACTTCATTATGGCAGCCTTAGGAGTCTTACACATCACTGCAATGAAATGGGAACAATGATAGGGAATATCCTCAGAGGCAGAACAAGTATATAGATTCAGAACCTACACCACTATGTATGAGCTACACTAAAATACTAAGGAAATGCATCAGTATGTAAGAGAAACAGGTCTAAAATTGCTCTAAGTCTGGGCTGGGGCTCTGTGGTTGAGTGAAGAAATTTCATAGCAGTGTTCCTCCTAATGCTAAAAAAAAAACAAAAACAAACAAACAATGAACAAGCTTAGCAATTGCCCATACAAAAAATGGCAGTATTGTAATTAATTCAAATTTAATACTGCTAAAGCAGAGATGATAAATCCCCCAAAAGTGATTAAGAGGAGTGGGGAGGAAATCGGGGAGAAAATATAAAACTTGATTCCAATTAGATAAAGCTGAAAACTGGCAAATTAGTCTGTAATAACGTAAGACAAAACTAAGGATTATTTTAGGATTGGTGTTGATGATTTAAGAGGTACCAAGGAAACCTCTAGAATATCGATAATAGTCTTTTTATTTGTATGATATTTGTATGTATTACCTATATAGGATTTATTTATCCTATGATTTGTATATTTTTGTCTCTGTCTGTCCCAGTTCAAAGAAGATATTTATAAAAACCATGCAAGTGACTGGTACATCTACCGCTCTGAAACAAGTTATCTGCAAACCTAACATCTTATGATGTCACCCATTTGTTACACATAGTTTCTAAGGATGAAGAGTCCAGGGGTAACCTACCTGTATTCTCAGGCTCTGGATAGTCTCACAAGCTATGACTCCCTCATGGTTTAGCAAGGAACATTGTTTCTCTGGCCCACTCATATGGTGGTCAAGAGAATTTATTTCCTTCTAAGTTGCTAGGAAACCAGTGATCGTTCCTCCTTCCACTCTGCCATGTACCTCAAAACATAGCAGCTGACTCCCCTCACAGGATAGAATGCCAGAAAGACAAATGTCATAGTCTTTGTGACTTACTGGGGGGAAGTGACAGCCTATCAATTTTGTAACGTTCTATTCATTAGAAAGAAGCCCCCAGGTTGAGCTCTCACAGAAAGAGAAGGGATATACCAGGCATATCTGTTAAAGGCTTGGGAGCCTCTAAAGATTACCTCCACAGTATACAATTCCTCAGAGCAGAACAAGGAACACAAACACAAGCAGATATGTGTGAATTGCTACCCTTCCTTGTGCATTTTACAGTGCGCAGGATGAAGTCAATCATACAGGATCCCTGTGTTAAATGGGGAAGTCTCTACTGTTTTGCCCTGATTGTGTAGATGGAGTGACTTATTGGCTGTTAGCTGACCATGGGTATTCTCCCCTCCAAAATTAAATGAGGTTACACAGAGAAAAGCTATCCTCACATAAAGAAATGGCAAAATACCCTGTTTTAATGGGTTTGAAGAGACTCTTACCAGTAACAAATGTTCTTCGTTATCCCACCACCCACTTGAAAAGCAACTGGTATTAGGGGGAAGAATAGCCTTGTCTGGTCTATTGCAGGAAGCCTCATTTTATTGGAATGCAAGCATTACTGTGAAATAGGAAAGAGGAGAAAGAAAATGAGAAAATGGCCATCAACAACTGCTTTTAATGGAAATGGTATGATGGCCCCTCACCCTCTTCTTCATGGTTTTGAGGCAGTGATCCCCAGAGAGCAAGTCTGGGGATGCAAAGAAAAGGCCTTATTTGAGAAAGCCTGGTCTGCAAGTTCCCTCTGCTTTGATGCCCCAGCGAGAGGGAATGTTTCCATTGTGTGTGGGTTTTGATATGTAGCTTTGAAAAGAATACTAAATTGTCAAATGAAAATGTTGAATTCTGGTTTTTGTTGTTGTTGTTGTTTTTGCTGAGTAAAGGGAGCTGCTGTTGAGTAAGACTGAAATCAGTCCAAACCTTCAGTTATTAAGACTGCCATTTCCTCAAAAGGCACATAAAAGAACCCTTCCTTTTGTTTATGTGTTTTCCCATGGAAAATTCAGTAATTCTTCTCCTTCACTGTCAGACTAATAGGGGAAGACATGGAAATGCCAGTAGATAGGAAAGAGACAAGGAGGGCCTGTTTTTCTGGACTGTTGGTAAAATGGACTGAGGTTTGCGGAGTTTTCAAGTGTGAAGCCTGCAAGGGCCACTCCGTAAGAAATTCTCTCATTTTGAGTGCAAAACTACTCAGTGGAAATCACTTTACTGCATTATCACCTAGAAATCCTGTCATGAAACTGGAATAGTTTGCTGCCCAGTGTCACCAGGAAATAGAGAGAAATTAAGAACAGTGTTTATTTAAGAAGTACGATCTACACCACAAAACAAAACAGGGTTGATTTCTGTGCTTCCCCAAATTGGACGGAAAGCAGAATTGCTGAGAAGATTCTTTTCAACTTATATTCCCACTGACATCTAAATGTGTTAAGTCAGAGTCTCTAGGAGTGGAGAGTAGGCAAGCTGTCTTGAAAAGGGCTGTTGAGGTTGGGGTTGTGACGTTTTTCATTAAGGGGTCCAAACACACTGGCTACATAAAGTGACCAGAGACTTCCACATCACAGTGACAGTCGAGGTTCACAAACCTTCTACACAAGTTCACTACCTGAAGGAAAGTAAGAGACTGCAGATGCACAAATAACTGCATGATTCTTTCATTTGTTTTCTGTACGCATGATCCTTAGGGAGCAGGGCACTCCTGAATCTCCAGATTCGGTTGATAATTTCACAGTATGTCTCCGTCACTGGATGACATTTTCTAATGTCCTCAAATGCTCTCCATTTTCTAGGATATATGCGAGTATTTGAACTGTCTGTTGAAGGGAACAATTAAACCCTCTCTAATTACACTTTCCATACAGTTGTCATCTCTGAGTCTTCATTTTCCAAATGAAAGCAATCTGTCCATCTCAGTTTCCCTTATGTGTCAGGCCATTGGAAACAGGAGCGACTTTATCTTGCCTAGAAACATCATCTTTTCCATCTTTAAACTGTAATCCTTACTCATCACACAAAAGGGAAGGAAATATTTCTATTCCTCACCCATTGCTAGGTCCATGGCTGAGGTTGTTATAATGGAAGAAAGATTAATACAAAAAGACATACAGTTTTGTTTATTATAAATTTTATATGACACAAGAAAAGGAGCTGAAGACTCAAAAAATAGAGAGCTCTGAATTTTATGGTTGCTATTGTTAAGTTTGATGAACAAATAGATAGTCACAGAAACACCATTTTACAAGGGAATTTGATCTAATGCCTTAAATTGGGAGGAGACCAGTTTTTTCTTTCTTCAGATTTTTCTATATGTCCTATGCCATTAGAGATAAGCATGTACCTTTCTTTTAAGTATGGAAAGAACAATTCTGGGTTGCAGGACCTATGGTGTGTCTCAGGAAAACAACTCTTCCTGAGTTTTATAAGCATTTTTCCAGGACAATGAAAAAGTTAGGGACGTTCCATTTTGTACTCTACTTTGAAGAATCATACTTTGAAGCAAGTAGCTTGTCCTAGACCATTGTTAGTTCATAGTCCAGAAAAAATAAAACTTTCTTCCTTTCTTTTCTCTCTCTCAAAGAGGTTTTGAGCCATAAACATTCTGGGAAACCTGCCCAGGAAGTCTGCCCAGGATGTCTTCCTCAACACACATCAGGACTATCTCTCTATCAAAATGTATTAGGGGAAGCCCTGTCTTCTTGTTCCACTAAACAATGTTCCTTCTTCAGAAGTGCATGATGCTGTTTAATTGTGTGAAGGCATAGATGTGCCTGTTGCCAAGGAAACATCCTCCAGATCCTAGTTCATCATCATTTGCCACCAGATTTCTCCCCTCAACAGAACGTGTTTCACGATCACTCTGGGCAAAGCTGTGTTCTGAATCACTGTTGATCCAAACCTGCGGTGACACCATACATCCATCACTGTTGTGTGTAAGATGCCTTCACACCAAACCCACATTACAGATTCTCCACTGTTGTTCATGAACTCAGCTGCTACTCCAATCCAAGTTATCAGTGATTGTGCAGCTGATCAACCATGAGAAATGAATAAAGGATAAACGAACAATCTGTCCCCCCACACACACTGTCTAATTAATGTTCATGTGCGTAGTAACTCATGGGTTTTGTCAGTTATGTTTGGAGTTCTATTTGCCACCTTCTTGCTGCTCTGTGACCAAAGGTAGTAATTTTGTCATTTTAGATTTTTCTCCATCATCTATTGAACAAACATAACCCACTCAACTCAGTCTCAGTGTTGTTGTGAGGTTACAATCAGCAGATGAATGCCACAGTCCTAACAAACTGTCAGGAGTCACTGATCGGATGGAATTATAATTCTATGACTATTTTCATGAAGAAGCAGGTATTAAATTAGAAGATGAAGGCCTAGGGATGTAGAAACAAAACTAGCAAAAGAAAACAAACAAAAACAACAGCAAAAAAACCCCTCAGCTGTTATGTTGGTGAATAGTTTTTGTTACTATATACACTTAATATATATTTAAAATTTGAGAGTTGGACATCATCTTCCTTATTTGGCAAGTTCAAATAAGTCTTCAAAGATTGAGTTTTTTACTCTCGTGAGATGAAGTCACCACAAACTTTTGATCCCAAGAATGGTACTATCTAAACAGAAATGTTGAGAAAACTGTCTGATTGCTGCATGCTAGGTGTCTTGAAACTGAAGGGTTACTTATTTCCCTTTAGTAATCAGGCAGGTGGTGCTACTGGCTTACAGTGAAGTGGTGATACAGGGTTGAGGGAGAATCTGTCAGGCTCCCTGGTCTTCTCGTGGGATTTTTTTGACAGTTGTCAGGAAAATAGTAGGCAAGAAGAGCATATTCATGCCTGAAAATTGGAAGGTGGAACCTGCAGTTTGTTAAGAAGCCATGACTGTGGTGAGGAGGTCATCAAGCAGAAGTGAGACTTCCATGCTGGTTTTACTGAATATGGCATACCCATCTGTTAGCAGAGTCTGCTAGCTTGTTTCCTGACCACCCTGACTTGAAATAATCACACAGAAACTATATTATTTGCACAATTTGGGCAATTGTTTACGCATATATCTGGCTAACTCTTATATCTCAAATTAACCCATTTCTATAAATTTGTGTATTGCTATGTGGCGGTGGCTTACCGGGAAGGTTCAGGTGTACCTGTCTCCTGCGGGTGGCTACATGGCTTCTCTCTGACTCTGCCTACTCTCTATCTATAGATCTCTTTCAGTCTGGCTTTACTCTGTTAAGCTATTGGCCGAAAACAGCTTCTTTATTAACCAAGGGAAGTAAAATATATTCACAGAACACATCACCTCTGACATCACCTCCCCTTTTCTCTCTAAATAAAAACGAAGGTTTTAGCTTTAACATATCAAGATTATATATAACAAAACAGGTATCAAGCAAGAATCACTGTTACAACATTTATATCTACTTTATCATTTATCATAACTAAGGAAAACTGTAACTATCCATTCTTCAACTCCATCAAAGACCCCAGAAGAATATAATATTACCTATGTTAACAGAAAGTAGCACATTGTAAACAACTTCCAAAACTCTAGAATTGACAGAGACATCTCGCTACCTGGACAGTCATCCAAAGTTCTTCTGTAATGTTGGGGCATCCATATTCAGCCTACAGGCCCAAAGTATCTGGCAGACTTTTCCATGAAGCAGGAAATTACAAAGACAGTTTGCCTATATTGGCAGTCTGTCAGTCACTTTCTTCTGTGTCCTGCAGAATTTCTGGCAGACTTTTTAATGAAGCAGGAACCAAAAAACTGTCTCACCTTTTTTTTAAGGTAGCTTCAGTAGTCATTTTTCAGTGAGTTCTGTAAGTCCAGTCAAACAGTTCAGACAAAAGCAGTTTTTTAACCAAATAGCTAACAAACTCCCTAAGGAGCCTCTTTGATACCCATCTTTCTCTTGAAGTAATTGGTGCTGTCAGGAGCAGATGTGTCTCATTGCATGAAAAGTCTAAGTTCAAAAAAAATTTTAACTGCCATATTCTGCAGATCTCTGAAAGATTTAAAGAATACCTATCTAACTGAAATATATCTCTATATATCTAGAAAGCCTAAACAATATGATTACAGGCTTGACTATTATAAATGATTATCTATTAACCTATATTTCTTAATTATACATTATATTTTTTAATGAACTACACAAACACAACATCTTAATCAAGGTATTGTATCTTAAATTTTTATTAGTAGACCAAAATTCATACCAATGCAAATCTCTATAGCATATCCCCATTTAAATGTAAATAAACATTTATAAATAATCATTTAGGGAATTTGGGCATAGTTCTCTCCAAACTGCTTCCTGATTTTTGTTGGGTGAAGTAATTTTTAGGGGTGTTTACAGTGACCTTTCAGAGAGTATTGGTCCATCAACCCACATTAGTCTGGAAGAAATTCACAGGTTCTCATCCTCTGCTAAAACAAAAGAGGAACTTCTTTTCCAAAGCAATAAATCCTTAGACCCCAAATTTGAAGTCCATATACCTTTAAAATATATATGTTGGTTTAGTTTAGCAGCCCATACAATAAAATGTCTCTCTGTACTTAGCACATTCACAGTTAAAAAATTCAAAGAAAACACAATATGCGTAATTGAGACTCTATGTATATTCCATCTTTATGTGGCTTATTTTTTTTTTACTCCTTTTATCTATGACTGACTGTACTGTGTCTCTTTAAAGATTTTGTTTTATTTGTAATTTTACTATGTTAAAGTTAAAACCTTTTATTTAAACAGAGAAGGGAAATGGTATGAGAAGTCCTTCTGTATATGTGTTGCTTTTTTTGGTTAATGAATAAAGCTGCTTTCACTCAATGGCTTAACAGCATATAGGCAGGCTGGAAGATACATATATATAGCGGCGTAAATGAATGCAAGCAGATTATAAAGAATATATACACAGCTTTAATGGGGAAATTAGACTTAAATTACCACGGTTCCCATGGAGAACAGGAAGCAGGAAGGGGCGCACAGGAGTCCGCGTGCCTGATTTATAAGTAAACATTCGCCTAAGGCAAGCCCGCCCCTTAAGGGGCTGGCTTAACCCTACATATATATAAGGGGGGGGCAGAATCAGAAAGAAATCTTGTAGCTGCTACTGGAGACAGACACTTCTGTTGGAGCCTGCCAGAACCTTACTGGTAAGCCACAGTCATATGGCAATACACAGATTCATAGAGATGGGTTGATTTAAGGTGTAACACCTAGCTAGAAATATGTTTAAGCTATTGACCAAACAGTATTGCAGTTAGTATAGTTTCTGTGTGGTTATTTCAAGTCTGGGCAGCAGGGAATGAACAAGCAGCCTCCAGCTACAGCCATCTATAACCATCTATAATCTATAACCATCTATAAACCCGCCATGGAGAGTAGGTAGTAGCATCTAGATGCCTTCAAAGATGTGGAGTCAGCTAGGGAGTAAGGCTAGAAGAAAAAAAAATATGCCCAATCATTTTCAATAGTTTCAGTTTCTATTTTTAAACCTTCATTTAATGATTTTGATGTTGTTTGGTAGGACACTTTTAGTCAACTATGACTACATTTTAGGTGTTTCTCTATTGAGTGAAATTTCCCACCATACTATCATAAATTCATGTTCTGACACTTGTTAAAGTGTGTTTCAGTAGTTACAGAGAATTTTCTGAGTTTTACCCTACAATTTCCTACCTCTACACCATTAATGATCTTATTTTTCAACTGTGAATGGGCACTCACATTTCTCCCTATATAGATCATCATTTTTTTTGTTTTATTATTTTTATTGATCTCTACATTTTTCTCTGCTCCACTCCCTCCCTCTCCCCTCCCTTTCAACCCTCTCCCAAGGTCCTCATGCCCCCAATTTACTCAGGAGATCTTGTCTTTTTCTACTTCCCATGTAGATTTGATCATCTATGTCTCTCGTAGGGTCCTTATTGTTGTCTAGGTTCTCTGGGATTGTCATTTGTGGGCTGGTCTTCTTTGTTTTATGTTTAAAGACCACTTATAAGTGAGTATATGTGATAATTGTCTTTCTGGATCTGGGTTCTCTCACTCAAAATGATGTTTTCTAGCTCCATCCATTTTCCTGAAAAATTCAAGATGTTGTCATATTTTTCTGCTGTGTAAAGATCATCATTTTTCTATGGCCCAATTTATAGCCTATGTCTAGGGATTTTAATTTCCAACAGCCAGATCTTACTTATTACTCTTTCTTTCTTTCTTCCTTTCTTTTTTTCTTTCTTCTCTCTCTCTCTCCCTCCCTCCCTTTCTCTTTCTTTCTTCTTTGCAGTCACCCAGAACTGATACTGAAAGTTAGGTATGGTTTTCTCTCAACTGCCTTTCTATATTGAAGAAGCATAACAACTAAAAATATCTACTAATCCTTGACTCCACTTGTAATCTGGCCATTGTGAGAATGTCTAGGCTCCCATAACACTGGGGAGGCTGAATGATTGTATGTTTATAGGTTTGCTCAGGATTTCAAAATGGCAGATATTTTGTTTCAAGACACTGTGTAGAGTCCTGGATCACAGGTCCTTTGTAGAAGAAATCAAAGGCTGCATTTATTAAGCTTTGTTGATAATTTTATAGTATGATTAAACACATTTACTAGTTCCACAGCAGCTATCTTTCTTTTCCTGACCATTTGAGAAATTCTATCAGCACAACATTCCACTTTCTGCCCAAACACAACATGATGGATTCTGTTTTCTGAATTTAAACTTGCTAACCCATAAAATGCCCTTCTTATTGGGGCATAAAATCTTGCTTTGTTCTGTGATATATTTTACTGTGCTCTCATTATTTTATCTATAAGATCAGTTAGCTCATTTTGAACAGAAGATAACGACTACATCTATTCTACCTCACATTTGCATACAAGACTCTCACTGATGGGACCTGGTACCTTAGCAAACTCTCAGGAGCTCTGTGAGGATTTTTACACAGTGATGCTTATGAACACAGAAAAAAATTACAACCATTAAGTGTTTGGGTCCAGTAACCTCACAAAGGGAGATCATGCACACACAGAAATTACTGAGTACTAAGGAAATTTTGAACCAAAAAAAGTTTCACATAGCACTTTTATTCTGGGCACTGAGAGAAATGGAGGAGTCTCCAAATGTATAATCCCTATTGTTCAGAAATGAAGGCAAATATGGCCAGCATGAGAACTAACTAAATAAAAAAAGTAATATTGGGACTTCCTTTGAGTTTAAACTAGGTTGATTCTCAAATACAGTTCTTTAACTTGGTTGGAAGTCATGGGAATGCTCCAATGATTACTATGAGTAGAGGAAGCAGTCATACTTTTTGAGTAGCACCCCTGAGGCTTCCCCATCTCCTATATGTCTTTGAAGCCCTCGTATTGCAGTATTCTAGTGGCTTGAATGAAGCGAATGAGCACAAGGCAGAGGCCAAGCACAGGCAGAGAGCCTCTCTGGAGCAGTGGTAGAGATGAAAGGCTGCGTTCTGATTGTTGGCATGCCAGCCCATAGTTTTTGCCCAGTGATATTTATGCAGCTGAGAAGAGTATGTTAGTTTCATGTTCTTTCAACATAGGAATCAGAGCTCTTTTCTCAGAAGAGGGGTCCACAATGGAATGCATGTGTTTTCCAGCATCTAATGAACTCGTCTTCAGATCCTGGGGACCCTAAATACCACAACTGTGGGCTAAGCTGGGAGAGTCCTTCCCATCCAGAATTCTGATTTGATTTCAAACTTTAGATGATTCTGTCTCAGAACCAGACTTGAAGCATGTTGGGGATTTTATAGCCTGTGAGTTGAATTCATTTTGGTTACTGAGGTTTCACATTCATCTGAAAGAACTAGAATTAGTATAAGGAAATGGTTTATCAAATAGGTTTCAACTAAGCCAAATTCTCCAGATTGCTCAGGAATTGTGTTCCAAACCCAAGACCTCATCTACCAAAAAGCACCAATTAGGGGTTTGAAACATAGCACACCAAGTCAACTCGGATTTGCCTAATGAGAATTCTAGTCAGTGTTCTCTGGGAATCAGCCAGGCTCTGAGGCAGAAGTGTATGGGACTGGAGGATGCTACATTGACAAGCAACTTCTATTTAAGAAAAAAAATTAAAGCCATAAGCATGTTATTCAACTAAGCAGGGCTCGATAAGGACAAGCTGCTGACAATCCCCACAGCCATGCATTGTGCATGCATGCAGTGTGTGAGGGGCATGGCATTTGTATGTATTTGTGTGGGTGTGAAGGTACAAGCGTGTGTAAGAAGGACAGAGGTTGTCATGGATTTCTTCTTCAGTTGCTTCTGTACCTTATGATTTGAGAAAGTGGTTTACTTTATGATTTCCTGAACTTGGAGCTCATTGCTTTGGCTAGGCTGACCAGTTAATACACCCCAAGGAGCTGTCTGTCTCCACTTCTCCCCAACGCTGGAGCTACAAATGCTCTCTCGTGCATGGTTTTCAAATGGGGAGTAGGAATCAGAACACGAGTCCCTTATGCTTGTTCAAGAGGCACATCACCTACTGAGCCACTTCTCTAGACCTTCTTAAATATTTTTTTAAATTTGTTTAAGACTTACTCTTGTTTTTATCTTACATGTATAAGTGTTTTGCATACATGCTTGCATGTGCACCATGTGCATGCCCCATGCCAGCAGAGATCAGAAGAAGCAATGGGATTCCCTGGAACCACGTGGATGCTTAGAATTGGACCTGATACCCTACAAGAGCAAGAAGTGCCCTTAACCTGATTCCCTGCAAGAACAAGAAGTGCCCTTAGCCACTAAGCCATCTCTCTAGCCACATATTACAACATTTTTATAGAGTTTGCAATATGTTCAATTTTATTTTATTTATTTATTTTAATTGAAATTTAATTACATCATTTTACTCTTTCCCTTCTTCCTCCCAAACCCTTTGATGCCCCTTTTACTGCCTCTCAAATTCACTGTCCCCTTTAGTTGATCATTATTGTTACATATGTATGAATAAATGTATGAGTGACATCCACTAAGTCCATTTAGTATTGCTTGTAACCATGTGACTTCATACCTGACCACTATGCATTGGATAGACTAATTAGAGAGCATCTCCCTACAGAAGGCTAATTCTTCTCTCAGCAGTCATTGGTTGCCTATAGTTCTTAGTCTAGGGTGGGGTCCCATGTGATTTCTTCCTTCCTAATTACCTTGTCTATTGGTGGTGTCATTTTGGAGGGTTTTCTTTAAGCAACCATACAGTTGCAGTATCATGGGTGTGACTCTCTTGTCATTTGGGAGAGATACAATCTCATGGCAAACTTCCTGGATATCTGGCTCTTACTGTCTTTCTGCCCCATCTTCTACTATGTTCTCTGAGTTTTAGCAGTGGGATTTATGTTGTAGATGTGTCAACCAGGGCTGGGCATCCCATAATCAGCTGTTCTTTGCATTTTGACCAATTGTGGTTTTCTTTGATGCTCTTTGTCTGTTTCAAAGAGAAGCTACCTTGATGAGCAGTGAGCGTCACATGACTGTGAGTGTGAAGACAAGTACTTAGACTGCAGCTAGGAGTTATGCTGGTCTAGTAAAGTGGCATAGGTAAGTTGTCCTCTAAGATCTATGACCTCACTAGCCTCAGGTGTTTGTTTAGGTTTCCAGTCCCAGGCATGATTCCTTTCCTGTTGAGTGAGCCTTGCATAATTAGACAGCCGTTGATTACTGCGAAGACAGGAATGCCACTATTGTACCTTTAGAAACACCTTGCTGTACTGGCCATTGTTGTTCTTCAGAGACATCACAGCTAGGTAGGATGACTGATTGCTTTTCTCCTTTGGCCTTTTGCCTAGCACCTTCTGACACTATAAACACTAGTCCTCCGAGAGGCATTATTTTCAGATCATATCCAGCTCAAGTATTTTGAGTCTTGTCTCCAAAATACATGGTGTTTTTAGCAATAGGGAATTACTTTCAGCCTCTTAGAGGCAACCAAGGATAACAGAAATAGCCCGAATTTGTATGTGTGTGTGTGTGTGTGAGAGAGAGAGAGTCTCTTGAAAACTCTAACCAATAACTAAAAAAAGTTTCTCTAGGGTTTTTGTTGGATGGTCTATGGCTCTTGGGGGGTCATATGTTGTCTTGATGATCATTATGCTGAATGGGATAAGATGAAATCCCAAGACAGTTGTAATTTGCATTTCAAGGTGGTCAAGGATGTTGAACACTTTTAAAAGTATTTATTGGCATTTGTATATCCTTTTTTGAGAGGAAATGTTCAACACATTTGCTCCTTTATTGATTATCCTGACTAGTTAGTAAATATAAAGTGGTCAGCCCTAGAAATAAATACATACAAGCAACACTAAACAGGTCGGCAGGTTGTATTTGCTTAATTATTCATATCTCTCCCCACTTCAGTGTATGTGTGTGTGTGTGTTTAAGACAAGAATAATATTTTTTTAAAAAAAAGAGGCCATGCATGAACTTGAGAAGGAGCTGGAGTAGGTATGGAAGGGTTTGTAGGAAGAGAGAGGGTGATGTAATTTGTAATTATATTTTAATTAAAAACAAACAGAAATGATTTGGGTGTTTCTTGATATTTAATTATTATAGTTATCACTTAAGTTACCATTAATAATGTTTAAGTAATACATTAATAATAAGTATTTCTTAATGTTCTGATGTACAGCTGGTAATGGTCATCTCCCCCCTTCTTCAGGCTATCTTTATGACTATTTTCTTAGCTGTGCAGATGCAGTACTTGTCAGATCTTGGGATTTCCCATGTATTGCAAACCTGTTCAGAAAATCTTTGATTATATCTGTATCTTTAAGTGTTTACCCTCTTGTCTTCTAGAAGTTTCAAAGTTTCATTAATGTCTTTGAGCAATTTGGCATTGCCTTTATTTTCAGTTGATGTTTATGTATCCGGTAAGCACGATCTTCTACAGGTTAAGATTCAGCTTTCCTATATTTCTCTATATTTCCCTTGACCTTGATGATGGCTTTTACTGCAGCACTATGACTCTAGCATGATCTGACATTAGTTATTCATTGTCTCCAGCACTGCATTTTGTCCTAAGAAGAGCTTGTTATTGAAGTATTGAGGATTTTGTGTTTCCATATGAATTTTGGGATTGCTTCTAAGCATTCATTTTATAGAAACCTTTTTTACATAGTTATGTTTTCTTCCCATCTTTGGCTCACATATGCTTAGTTCCTACTACATACTTCAAATTTAATTGTTCTTTTAAAATTGTTTTTATTGAGCTATATTTTTCTCCATTTCTCTCCCTTCCCTCCCCCCCCTTCTATCTTCTCCTGTGATTCCTATGCTCCCAATTTACTCAGGAGATTTTGTCTTTTTTTATTTCCCATGTAAATTAGATCCATGTATGTCTCTTTTAGGGACATTTTTGTTATCTAGGTTCTCTGGAGTTGTGAATTGTACACTGATTTTTCTTTGCTTTATATCTAAAAACCATTTATCAGTGAGTACATATTATATTTGCCTTTCTGGGTCTGTTATCTGACTAAATATATTTTCTAGACACAACCATTTGCCAGCAAATTTGAAGATTCATTATTTTTTTCTGCTGTACAGTACTCCATTGTGTAAATGTACCACATTTTCCTAATCCATTTTTTGGTCAAGGGGCATTTAGGTTGTTTCCAGGTTCTGGCTATGACAAACAATGCTTCTATGAACATAGTTGAGCACATGTCCTTATGTGGGGTATGATTGAGTATCCTTTGGGTTTTTACCCAAAAATGGTATTGATGGGTCTTGAGATAGGTTGTTTCCTAATTTTCTGAGAAATTGCCATACTGATTTCCAAAGCGGCTTAACCAATTTGCACTCCCACCAGCAGTGGAGGAAAGTTCCATTTACTCCACATCTTCTCCAGCATAAGCTGTCATCAGTGTTTTTGATCTTGGCCCTTCTGACAGATGTAAAATGGAATCTCAGAGTTGTTTTGATTTGCATTTTCTGGTGGCTAAGGGTGCTGGGCATTTTTTTATGAGCCTTTCAACCATTTTAGGTTCCTCTGTTGAGAGTTCGCTGTTTAGGTCTGTACCCCATCTTTTAGATTGGATCATTTATTCTTTTAATAACCAATGTCTTGAGTTCTTTGTATATTTTAGAGATCAGTCCTCTGTCCAATCTGGGACTGGTGAAGATCTTTTCCCATTCTGTAGGCTACCATTTGTCTTGTTGACCGTGTCCTTTGCTTTGTGAAGTTTCTTAGTTTCAGGAAATCCCATTTATTAATTATTTCTCTCAGTGTCTGTGCTACTAGAAACCTTTATGTATAAACTTCTAAGAAAAATTGTCCTTGGTAGGGGAACTCATTACCAGAAAGATACTCAGATAACACCATGAATAAATGAAAGATACAAAGAAAAAAAGTAAATTTTTGCTCAGAATAAGGGGTGAAAATAAGACAGAGGACAGCTCCCCAAATGTCAATAAGGCCATGCAGAAGGTAAATCATAAGCTAGTCATACAATGACACTTCCCTGTAATATGGTAGTCTGCTTGTTGGGGTTTCTGTCCTGCCCGGTTCCCTAGCCATTAAGTCCCAGAGAAAATCATATAAAGAGTCTACATAAGTTATAAACTGATTGGCCCATTAGCTCAGGCTTCTTGTTAACTCTTATAACTTATATTAATCCATTATTTGTATCTATGTTAGCCACATGGCTCAGTACCTTTTTCAGCAGGGCAGGTCACATCCTGCTTCTTTGGTGTCTGGACAGGACTGCAGAGGAATGGGCTTCCTCCTTCCCAGAATACTCCTGTTCTCATTGCCCTGCCTCTACTTCCTGTCTGGTTGTCCCACCTATACTTCCTGCCTGACTACTGGCCAATCAGAGTTTATTTAAAACATAATTGACAGAATACAGAATTGTCCCCCACCACTTCCCTAGATGTTGAGTCAGGGGAGGTGTGACCCTGCTGATGGAGAATGCATTCTTGTCTCAAAACCCTGGAAAAACTGTAGCATTATCTTATAATTATTTCTAGTTTATGATATTTTCTCTGAAATGCAAATGAGTAAAATGCTTTAAACTGCCCTTAACTTCTTTACTCGAATCTGAGAATAGGTTACCTTTCATTTTGTGGCAAGTGCATATGGACACACATACCAAACGCCACAAACTGGGGCTTTCAGGGAACAATAATCTTGAGTATCTTCACACCAAAGCAGTAATAATTTCTCTGAAAGAAGATTTTAAGTAGCATAAAAACCAGTTACAACAGAGAAATGGCACATCATTGAGCAGATGTTGTCAAGTGGCGGTGCCTAAGAAACACATCTGAACATCCCACAAGGCCTGCCTACTGTAAGGTTGCTTGTGGTGGTTTGAATGAGAATGGTCTCCCAGGCTTATAATATGCATGATTAGTTTCTATTTGATGAACTGTTTGGAAAGGAATAGGAGGTGTGACTTCTGTTTCAGAAGTATGACTTTAGCCCCTGTTTAGAATGTCTATGGTTGGGAAATCTAGGACTTCCCCAGGTAGAAGGTCATGGGTTGATCCTGGTAAGATATGGTAATTTGGAGAAAGGGTACTAGATAGATGTGTGTTATAAAGAGACAGAGTCAACAGATTATCCATGTGACATGAAAGAAGATTTAAGGATGATGCCAAGAATATGGCCTCAGCCACTGGAAGGATGGAGTTTTCCATTGATGGAAATCAGAAATATTCAAGAATTTAAAAGCAGAAGGATAGTAGGAATTCAGAGTTTAGACACAGTGAAGTAAAAACTGCATTAAGTATATAATGTTTCCTTGTCCTCTGACATACCATGCATTCTCCTTCACACACACACACACACACACACACACACACACACACGCACACACACACACACACCATATTCTCTCATGTTTTCTATAATGACCTACCATCTAGACTACAGGGTTGGGAGACTTTTGCTTCCTGACTCTGTTAGCTGAATGAACCAGCACTAGGAGAATCTGGTACAGTGTGTCTATTGTTCCTGGACAAGGTGATTCCTAACATGAAGGCATATGAAGAGTGTTGTGAAATTTCTTCAACATGACTTAGAACATTTCTGATGCATGAGACTTTCCAGGGTTCCAGAGTTAGTGTTTTTTTCCCTTCCAAGGGAAAGATTAACCTCCAGACTCCAGACTTCAGACCAGGTTTGGGACAAAGATGATCTTGATGTAGCTGCCACCCTGGAGAAACAGGAAATGAATACAGCCATCAGAAAGAGTTCTCATTTAGTGACAAGCACCAAACCCAACTTTTCTCCTAACTATTGTTTACTGGATGTTTAAAAATAAGAGTCCTTTGATCCTCTTTGCTGAGGAAATGCCTACTCAGGGTTCTACAAGACTTTTATCACAGTTTTTCATATAAACACAATATCAAGCCCATTCACTATGGGCTTGCTTCTTTCTTTGACTGCATTTCTACACTGTTCCTCCCTGATCTGAGAACACATCCTGAGTCATATCTGATCTCCATCCATGGAGGGACCAGGTACCTTATAGAATGTCACATGTCTAAGTTTACAAGAACTTGAAACCAAGTGTGTGAGTTAACGGAATGAGAGAGACTAAAGAAACTTTAGGGCAGGAGTGCCTTACATTTGTATGCCACATTCAGTTGTATTCCTCCAGGGCCCACATTCAGGTTCTGTGAATGGCTGGTCATAAAACTGTTCCCTGCTACCACAATTCTCTGCTCAAACTTAACGGATGTGGGAAGTCCTTCCGTATATGTGTTGCTTTTATTGGTTAATGAAGAAAGAACTGCTTTGGCCTGTGATAGGGTAGAGTAGAGTTAGATGGGAAAACTAAAGTGAATGCTGGGAGAAAGAAGGTGGGGCTATGAGACACCATGTAGCTGCCCGCAAAAGACCGATACAGTGGAACTTGTCGGTGAGCACAACCACATGATGATACACAGATTAATAGAAATGGGTTAATTTAAGACATAAGTGATGGAGGAAGGTCATTGGCTAATAAAGGAACTGCCTTGGCCCATTTTATTGGTTAGAACATAGGTGGGTGGAGTAAACAGAACAGAACGCTGGGAGGAAGAGGAAGTGAGCTCAGACTCGACAGCTCTCCTCTCGGGAGCAGAGGCCTCAGCAGAGACTGCATGCTCCGGGCTCCTGGGCAGACAAAGGCGATGAAGCTCCGACCCAGGATGGACATAGGCTAGAATCTTCCCAGTAAGCGCACCTAGCTGTGCTACATAGAATATTAGAAATGGGCTAGTCCAGGTGCGAGAGTTAGCCTAGAAGAGGCTAGATAGAAATGGGCCAAGCAGTGATTAAATAAATACAGTTTCCATGTAATTATTTCAAGTAAAGCTAGCCGTGTGGGGACACAGCCCCGCGCCCTTATCACTACACATAAGAACTAGCCAATAAGAAGCTAGAGCTAATAGGCCAAGCAGTGATTTAAATAATATAGTTTTTGTGTAATTATTTCAAGTCAGGGTGGTTGGGAAATGAACTAGCAGCCTCTTCCAACACCTAACAGAAGATTTTCAGGAACAATGTGGTTGAGGAAGCTGAGAAAAAGTGTTCTCATCTATGTCACATTTAATTTACTTTAGTTCGAATCTCTTAAAGAAGATATAATTCAGACAAGAACCTATGAGGAGTTTGCTTAGTAAATAGCAAGCATAGCTACTAGTATAAGTAGAAATTAATAACTGCTTTTGTTATACCTTTGGAAATACACATATGAAAATGTTAATATTGGCCACATTTCTTTTGTAGTTGTATTCTCAAGGCATGCACACAAATTACTCTGTTTATCTTCTTTTCACTTTCTATTTGTACGTGTGTGCACGTGCGGATGCACATGCGTGTGTATGTGTTGTGTGTGTTGAGTGAAGGTGCCTACAGAGTTCAGAAAACAATGTTCTATCCCCTGCAGCTGGAGTTAGAATAAGTTGTGTGTGTCCAGACATGGGTGCTCAGAGTCATCTCTGCAGCCTGTTTATATTTTTTTCCCCGGGGTCATCTAGACTGATTCAGAAGGTGTTGTGGTGTGGAAACTGAAGGACTTGGTCAAGGACATAAGGTTTTTCCAGAGAAAACTGGGATTCACAGTATGATCTTGTGGTGCTCGATATGAAACTTGGCCTATTGACTGTTATGTTAATACCATAAGTCTCTCGAACAAATATTGCTAATATTTCCTAAGTGAGTCACATCACTATGTGTTCTTAGAACTGACATAACTGTTTTCATTTAGAAATGAATGCAATCATAAATTTTCACCACTTCAGACTATTCTATTTAATTATGTAGAATTTGAATGGCTCGGCCATGAAATTCATATGTGCTAGCCAAAACTCAGAAAGAAAAATAAGCAAATTCCATAAAAGCAGTCAAAATTTAGTGTTATCTTGTTTTTCTTTAAATTGTGCCCCACTGGTAATAACAGCCAAAAAATTCAGTTGCCCAAATATACACTCAGAGAAGCTCAAAAGTTTTAACACAGAAAATGAAGTTTACCAGGTTATCTCTCTAGAGTTTAAAATGGAAATTTCTTCTGCTGTTGTTGCTATTGCTGTTTGCCTTTGTTGTTTAAATTGAAGGTTCCTTACTGGTTCTGCTTCCATGAATGACCAAGAACACCAGGAAAGGGGAGAGTGACCATCTGGTGCCGGGAGGGTCATTTCCACATTTATTTACACAGAGAACTAAACAGAGCAGCACTGAGTCACTCTTAGGGTTAGAGGTTGGCAGCATGGGATGTGGAGGGATGAGGAGTAGGAGGAGTGTCCTTAGAACAATACAAGCTCCCTCTAACCAGGTGCCTTGGAAGGGCCTTGGTCTGCTTCAACCCAAGAGGAATCAGAAGATCAGAAGCAGTTTGGGGAGGCAGAACCACCAGGGATGGAAGCAAGAGAATAGTCCAGGGGGTGGGGAAGACATTTGGCAGCTGGAGTGAAGGATTACTCTCTCCCCCTGACGGGAGCCACTCCCAGCCCTTCTGGTCTGGCAGGAAAGGGGAATCCTGCAACCCCTGAGAGCAGGCCTGGGCTGCTAGGTGTTCCACATAGGGGATTGGAGGTGGCTCACAAAGGCTTGCTCTCAGGAAATAGAGCATACCTAGTTTTTCTGCCAGGGTACCATGGTCCTTGACCTTCTCCTAGCAGTTTGCTTGTGATCCATGCTTGATTCCTGCCAGCTTCTTCTTGATGGCATCTTTTGAGCTGGCATAGATCATTTTGCTCTTAAGGGATGCGCATTCAGGGGTCCTGATGGTGAACATCAGGTCGTCCATCTTGCCCTCCTTGGTCTGGTAGGTGGCATCATAGAGAACATAGCAACAGTTCTTGACTGGAAGCATCTTGACAAAACTGGTTCAGGCATCATCCACAGTCTGCCTCACATCTCCCAGGATTTCCTTGCCCTCCTACAGGCAGAAGAGCACAGCCTTCTTGTGTTTTTTCACTTCTTCTGGCATCGAGGACAACCTAATTTCATGTCATTGAACACCTTGATGGCACCATCAGAGGCTGCCACACCAGAGGCCATGTTTCCAGAAACAAAAAGGAGACCAGGAGAGCTATAGAAGAACTGAGCCTCAGCATCTGACCAAACCTAAAATGTAAATTTCCATATGAATACATAACAATACAGGGAATATAGCCACACAGAGGGCAAGAGGAAGACACATGGTACAGAAACTATACAGGTACTCAGATGACCATGAATTTAATGTCCTCTTTGAATATCTTAATGTCAGGAGCAGTGGAGAAATAGAAGGGTGATCACTACTCAGACCAGGAAGGGTTTCAAAAGGAAGGAAAGTCAAAAGGACCCCTCACAGCAGAGCGATGTCTGGATAGAGCCTGGGAATGGCTAAGATGAAAGACAGGCATGTGCTGAGCAGAGGGGTGTGGGTAAAGTGAAGGAATTGTGAAGGAAGGAATGAAGCCCATTATAGGCTTCCAGATGAAATAAGAGCTCCATCCTAACCTTCCCCAGCCCCTGCCCCAGCCTGTCCTATATAGAAGAGACCCAGCAGAAAACTGCAAGACTTCGAAGGCTAAGATTAGAAGTTGCTTAGAAAAAAAAATACCTTCATCCACACAGCCACATGTGAAATGAAAAGGATGAGTTCTGATCTGTGCTAAGAACCATCTCTCATTTATTCCAGGTTTTCCCCACAGTAAGGGTAAAGTAGAAGCAGAAATAAGTAGTAGAGATCTTCAGAAGATGGAGGACCAAGGAAGGAAATGTCTGCTAGACTCTCCAGAGAATGAACAGGAAAGGCGGAAACAAGTATCTGACGATGGGGGCAATGCCGAAATATCTCCAACTTTAACAACAACATAACACAAGGAACTTTTCAAATGAGGGAAAACCTAGAGTCTGTCCCAGAGAGAGTGGCACTATTTGGGGAGCTCTCTACCCTTAGGTGACAGGAACCAATGACAGCAGTTGGCAGAAGCCAAGGCTTAAAACAGAAGCTCAGGAAAATCTGGACTTGCACTTCGAGTAACAGACATTGTAAAGAACAGAAAAGAAGGGGGGAGTGCCAGCACTGACAGAAGAGGAGGTGCCACCCACTCACTCAGCTTGCTGGCAACAGCTGCGGGTACCATTTAAACAAGATTCCTGCTGAGTCAGGGGCTGGACAGCCCCAGGCGCTCAGTGAACTGCGTGAGTTAGGGAAACCTCACCACATGTGTCATGGGACTATACACTGAAACCTGGCCAGATTAATACCTGCAGTCTAAAGGGAAGACGCTCATAATCAGAACCATATTGCATTCAGCAAGATGAAACCCTGACTGGAGCCAGAGTCATCAAAGAAACAGACTTGGGATTCAAGTGGCATACAGAACCTCAAGGGACCATTGGGCAGGAAGAAGTCCAACATTTACAACCCAACCCATGAAGACTGGACCAGCGTCTGTGGCCCAGTTTTTCAAAGAGCTACTTGAGATAAAGGCAAGTATAAGCAACCAGTCTTCTGAAGGACCTTCCAGAGGTATAAGCACACCAGAAACCCAGTCATACAGGAGCTCTCTGGGTGTGACAGGTCCTACATTTGCAAAACCAGGAAATAACCTTGAGACTCAGGATGGACCAAAAGGCAAAGCAAAAAGCACAGGGCTGGAGAGGTGGCTCAGCAGTTAAGAGCATTGCCTGCTCTTCCAAAGGTCCTGAGTTCAATTCCCAGCAACCACATGGTGGCTCACAACCATCTAAATGACATCTGATGCCCTCTTCTGGCCCATAGGCAGACACACAGACAGAATATTATATACATAATAAATAAATAAATAAAATATTTAAAAAAGCAGAAAGCACAACCTGTAACCATCTACTTTTATTTAGTTTCTTTTGCTTAATATTGACTGCCAATAAACAAACAAACAAACAAACAAAACCTGCTCTCTTCTTATCTTCACCTTGCCCTTCCTATTTTCTCTTTTCATCTTCCTGTATACAAGCTTTGCCAGGGCTTCTGTGTCTAGGCACCCAGAGAGCCGTGGCTGTTTGAATTTACCTGGTTGCATTCCCTTTCCTTAGTCTTTGAACCCAAACTGCCTCATCTTCTGCCTTTATCCCCATCACCCCCTCATATGTTCACTATAGACAATTCCCAAATAAAACAAGTTCCCAAATAACTAACATGGGGACTTAATATTAATTATAAATACTCAGCTGATAGCTCAGGCTCATTACTACCCAGCTCTTACAACTTAAATGAACCGATTTTTATTAATTTATATTCTGCCACATGGCATTAACTCTCTTCTGGTGTAGGTGGGTTTTCTATGTGTTAATTTCATTGGTTAATAAAGAAACTGCTTGGCCTGATAGGTCAGAACATAGGTGGGTGGAGTAGACAAAACAGAATGCTGGGAAGAAAGGAAGTGAGGTCAGATACTATGGGCCAGCTGGCAAGTCAGACATGCTGAATCTTTCCTGGTAAAGCCACCACTTTGTGGTGCTACACAGATTATTAGAAATGGGTTGATCAAGATGTGAGAATTAGCCAATAAGAGGCTGAAACTAATGGGCCAGGCAGTGTTTAAATGAATACAACTTGTGTGTTATTTCAGGTAAAGCTAACCACGCAGGAGCCTGCTTTTTATCCTGCTCACCTCATCACTACACTCTTCCATCTTGAAACCCCTGTTTCTTCTCCATGTCTTGCTAGTGACTCCTTTGACCTTCTTCCCAGTTCCTTAGTCTGTTTTTTTCCACCTAACCTTATCCTTGTCAGCTATTGACTAGTCTGCTTTTATATTAAACCAACCAGAATGTAATTTACACACTGTAACGAAGGGTTATTCCACAGAAGTTCACACATCTCTTCCACTGTTTTTTTCTCTACCTCATTATTAATTACTGTCTTTCTGTAATTATTCCTGTTCTACACAGTCACAGAAACTAATACATCAGTAAGCACACACAGTGCTATTCTACTTCTTAATGTGGTTGATGACTAAGCGATGATTATTTTTTCATTTGACTACTAATACTTTTTGATAATGATTGATTTTGATGACCGTATTCTATTCTCAGAGAATATTGAGAATAAATATTGGTGCCCTGAAACAGCAGCCTTGCAGGGGAAAATGACATCTCAACCCTACTACAGCCTAGTCCTTGTTGAACACGGCCTACATTGTCAATAAAAGAATAAAGATGGCTTTTATTTGTTTGTTTGGTTGGTTGGTTAGTTTTGTTTTTAGTTCAACCAGTGTCTCAATTACAGCCTGCCTAAGCTGCTTGCCAGAGATCATGAACTTCATCCAGACTCTCCCTCCCTTTGTAACTCACTAGACCACAGATCCCTTTTTGACAGGGACCCTATAGCCAGCCCATGTAGCACAGAGACATGGCTAATCTTCGTGTGCTCCCTGGTACAACTCCTCATGACTTCAGTCACCCTACAGCTGCTTGTTTCATATTCATAGTCCAGATTGAGTAGCATGCACATATCTGCGCTCTCACATGGTCTCGTGGGTCTGCCTGATCCTACCCTGTCTATATACCTCCCAGTTCCCAGATCCACACTAGGTGCCACAAACAGAGCCCAACCTGGTGAGCCCTGTCTGTGCCCTTCCCAATGCCCTGGCATGAGGCCAGCCTTCTCTGTCTACAGCAGTCACACAACTAACGTAAGAGTCCAATTGTCCAGGTCTCATCATCAAAAGAGTGTGAAAGGTGAAGCAGTGTGCTTCCCTTGATCCACCATTCCTATAAAAATGGTCTCCAAAGAGAATCATCCAAATGAACCACAGGACATGAAATTTAAAAGGATAGTCACAAGTGTCATCAAAGAATTCAAGAACTTTAAAGATGACACAAACAGCCATCTTAGTGACTTTAAAGAGAGAATGAACTCAGATAGAATAAGCATGTAACTGATGCCCAAGGAGACACAAACCTAAAGCTGAATAGCATGACAAAACAACACAGAACTTGAAAATGAAGAGATAGAAATACAGAAAGGAACTCAAGTTGGAGAGAAGACAGTGATGAAAAATTCAATAACCCAACTAGAAAACTCAAAGGAAAGCCTCACAAATAGAATAGATGAAATAGAAGAGAGAATATGAGCCCCAAGCATAAAGTAGTAAAAACAGACCAAACAAGCAAACATGAAAATTTTAAAAGGGCACAGGAAAGGAACATACAGGAAACAAGGGATACCATAAAAAGACCAAATCATCAAAATATAAAGATAGATGAGGGAAAAGAACCCCAAGTCAATGGCATAGACCAGATCTTCAATAAGGTCATAGAACAAAACTCCTCGAAACCAATGAAAGACACACTCATACAGATATAAGAAATACATAAAATGTCAAATAGACAAGACCAGAAAAAAATCTCCTCATAATAGATAGTTAAAACATTAAATTCACATAACAAATAGAGCATTGAAAGCTCCAAAAGGAAAAATAAGTCCTATATAAAGTATAATTTACCAGAATAATTGTAAGATCTATGGAACATAGATGAAGACAAAATATATGAATCATGGAAATAGAAGAAGAAAAATATAATTTAATGCTAAAGGAATAGAAAACATTTTCAATAAAATTATACCAGAAAATGTCTCAAATCTTGAAAAAGAGATGCCTACATAGGTGTATGAAGCATTTATAACATTAAACAAACAAAACTAAAAGAACCTCCTACACCATATTATAGTCAAAACACTAAATACACAGAATATACATAAAGTAAGTTAGAAGCTTCCAGAAACACCAAGCCATATATAAAGGTAGGCTCAACAAAATAGGAGATTGCTTGGCAGAAAAAAAAATTAAAAAGCCAGGAGGGCATATGATGATATATTTCAGGTCCTGAAAGATAATAACTACCAACCTAGACTAATTGTACTCAGAAAAACTGTCATAATTGGAGAAAGAAAAACTTTTCAGAGTAGAGCAGACTAAAGGAATTTATTACCTCAGTGATGGTTTGAACGTAATTGACCTTGATAAGCTCATAGGGAGTATACTATGAGGAGGTGTGGCCTTGTTGGAGGAAGTGTGTCACTGTGGGGGTGGGCTTTGAGGTTTCCTATGTCAAGCTACACTGAGTTGAGACCACTTCCTGTTGCTTGCAGGTCAATACGTAGGACTGTCAGCTCCTTCTCTAGCACCTTGTCTACCTGCCCACTGCCATGTAGCACTGCGATGATATTGACTAAACTTCTGAAAATGTAACCTACCCCAATTAAATGTTTTTTCCTTTATAGGAATTTGTAAGTCATGGTGTCTCTTCACAGCACTGGAAACCCTAACTAAGACTAATCCAAACCCCAGTTGTAACAGTGGATACTGGTAGGAACTGTTAAGGTTGAGGAGAAAGATAAGTACATCTATGAGATTGCAGAAGAGAAGAAACCATGCTAGAACAGCAGTTAAGCAGATGAGGATAAAACACCAAGCACAACAGAAGTAACAAATGACAGAAATTAATGCTCACCTCTCAGTAGAGGTGCGGGGCTTCATTACTCATCCTTATGATGCTTTGGTCTCGGTGTGTTGCATCACACAGCAGTCCATGTAGACAGTCTTTCATGTGACTGCACGGTCTACTGACAACATCTAGCATTTTCATCATGATACACTCAAATTTTAAAGACAGCAGCTTACCTTGAATATATATATAATTTAGTCTCGCTTTTAGCCTGTCACAAGTCCCTCTCTGTGGCCATTTAGGATACTTACAGATTTGTGAGCATCACCACAATGGTTTGGTTCAGTGTTCCCCTGTCATCAAATACATGGAAAACAAACAAACCATGGTCTTTCGTGGGGGAGCTCATAAAATCTAGCCGAAGAATGACAGTCAGCAATCTATGAAAGTCATGGCCTAGATTTTTGTTTTATATATTTCCCGGAATTCTGGCTTGATGCTAACAGAGAAAAGGCATGAAATTTAAAAAGGAAAAGTCAGTTGGTCTGCAGGAGAAGAGAAGTCAGACTGCTACCCACACTACTACAATATACCATGTTTGCTAAATATGCCATTGTCACATAGAATCATATGACAAAATTCATGGGCTTCTTGAAGTATGCACAGTCAGCCTTTTGGAGTCATTGCTAAACAGGCCAGCAAAGATGGTTCTTTTGTTTGCTCATGAATTTCTAATGCGGTGGCACCAATTGTAAGCACATTTCTTTGCCTTGCGAGTTAAGGCTTTGGATTTTTCTCTGTGATGAAGGTATTTAAACTTTGTATAAGAATTTATCCTTATTTCCCCTGTTTTTTGGTCCAGTTTTTTTTATTTAGCAATCATTACTAACTATGTTTTTGAGAGGAAATAACTCTAACTTTAGGATTAGAAATTGTTCTGAAAGGAAAATGATGCTCAGAATTAAAATGAGTACTCCATGTCCCTCAGCCAATGAGAAGATTCAGGACCAGAGTTCAGATCCCCCCACTCCAGACTCCACAAACACTAGGAAAGTACAGTGTTCCCACCCTCTAGACTCCCCAGCACCTGAAGGTTATATAACCATGATGTTCAGAATTAAAATGAGTACTCCATGTCCCTCAGCCAATGAGAAGATTCAGGACCAGAGTTCGGATCCCCCCACTCCAGACGCCACAAACGCTAGGAAAGTACAGTGTTCCCACCCTCTAGACTCCCCAGCACCTGCCCTTTTAGAATTTCCTACTTTGGTTATATAACCATGCTCACCCCACCACACTGCCCCTTTAGAATTTCCTACTTTCTTTCAAATACTTCAGGGCCTACTCAGAATTCAGTTAGTTTAAGACATTTCACCAGTGCATCAAACCCACAACTTCTTACACACTTTCAAATCACAAGTATCACAAAAGCAAAATATGTAGAGGTGTTATTCTTTTTCCCCAATATCCACAAGTTTCACTCTTCAACACAAGTCCAAATCAGAAGGAAGAAGAAATGTCTTACGTAAGATAAACTCCAGTGGCGTGACATGGCGGATGTGTGATAGAACTCCAGTGGCATGACATGGCGGATGTGTGATAGAAGGAAGAATGACCTGATGTTGGTTTGTGGAAAATTTCTGATCTGAAGAACGCCTAGGAGTTTGTCAAAGTTGAGACTGGGTGGGGGAAGCCTCACTCTCAAAATAGCCAAGTTTGCCTGAATTTTTTTTCACTACTGTCTATAAACCCAGGGACAAGATATACACAGAACTAGGCTTAGACAAAGGAAGATTTCATTGTCATAATAGCCAGTGCTGCATGTTCTAAGAAAAGAACACAGTTAGAGGGAACAAAGAGAATTCCTTTACACACTCTCCCAGCTGTAGAGTGTAGACAACCCACATCACCGTAGCTAGTGGAAGAGAACACGCACTGAAGTTTGTCCTCACCCACCCCCATCTCTGAGGAGACACCGATGGCCTGAGTAGTTCCTAGAAGAGGGTGCTGCCACGTTTACAGAGAGGATGACTCAGCCAGGCCCTCAGAAACTTTAGCAGGCTTTCTGATCTCTAAGATTGATAGGTTCCTGGTGCTGGGTCCCACTCTTCAGTTACAAAGGCCTGGGCAGGGCTTGAGAATGCTCATCCTTAACAAGTTCCCAGGTCAGGTTGGTACTGCTGGTGCTGGGAACCACAGCTTTAAAATCTGTTTTGAGCTAAATGGGTCAGGCTGCCTGTTGTTTCTTGTCTTTAAAATGACGCTGGCCCTGAATCTGCAATGGTTTCTGAAAGCTGAAAGGGCAAAGGCTTTCTTTCCAGAATGACATTAATCAGAGGTAGTGTAACCTGATGTGTGTGTGTGTTTGTGTGTGTGTGTGTAGGTGGTTAGATTGTTAAGAGAGTGCCATGAAAAAAGATGTTGGCAACCTGACTCCAGTTCTGACTTTGACTTCTCCTTCTCTTCCTCTTCTACCCCTCCTCTATCAACATCAAGTGCTTAGCTTGCATCACCATGCACTGCCTCAGCATAGACCCCAAAGCAAGCTAGATCCTCCAAAACCATGGGCAAATGCAAGTTTCTTCTCTGTAAGTTGATGACCTCAGATATTTTGCTACAGACACGCCAAGCTGACTAACATAGTTTTCCGGGAAGCACCCCCGTCTCTCTTATCCTCATAATCCATGCTCACACTATGACTTTCAACTTTCCGATACACTGGATGCTGCTTGAAGTGAAAGAATAAATGAATAAAATAATATTCATTCCTGGGGATCACTTTGGAATCAAACCTGCTATAAACATAAGACAAATCAAGTGATTTCATGATTATTTGGGCATAGCTGGGATGTTTCTAGGTTGCCAAAGTAAAACATAATTACATTTAATTTTTAGTAATATAGTGCTTTTCCTCCAATAACTTGATACAATCTTATTTCATTTTAGCACAGTGGTTCTCAACTTCCCTAATCCTGTGACGCTTTAATACAGTCCCTCATTTGATGGCGTCCCACCCAACCATGAAATTATTTCATTGTTACTCTACAACTGTAATTTTGCTACTGTTATGAACCTAGCACTTTGGAGATGGAGACAGGAGGACCCAGCTTGAAATAAATAGCAAGGCAGATATTTCAAAAGGTGAGTGACTAAGCATATTTCCCTGACTTTTGAAAATGTATATTTTTGACATATTAGAAAATTTGTGCAATAAATACAGAACATTGGAAAAGATTGTGAGGCCATGTTCTCCAGTTTCTTAAGAGTCCGTCTTGTTGCCTCTTACAAATTCCTGTGATATTATAATTTACTGTAATGCCATGAAAAAAATCATATTTTCATCTTTAAGTGATTCATTAATTTTGCAAAAGCAGAAAAGAAGACCAGCCAGTCACAGCTGGTAAAGTTTACTATGGTACCAAACCCAACTTTATTGAATTTTTTGTGATACTAAAAACCATTTGAAGAGTCTCTTTGCTCACAGACTCTCAGTTATGGAAATGACTACTTTGTCCCATAAGTTAGCCACAGGGCTGATTCAGACAGTTTGTGGCTCCCAGCTAGGAAGACACGATGAAGAAAACCATGGGATTTTGGTTTTTAAAACCGGTAGAGTTCTTCGGAGTCATGTATGAGATTTATCAAGTCTTCTCCTTCTAGTTTTACAGGACAGTTGTGGCTGCATGAAATTGAAGAATTTCCACATTTCACAAAATGCTCAACATCATTCTGGTGTGCATTTTGTTTTTGCAATCCCATCCATCACAGGCATTCATTCATTCAACTGCAATCTGCAGAGTCCTCAGGGCAACCCTGGGGATTTTTTAATAACTGCATTAGTTCTTGGAAATAATTTTTCAGTATCAAGTTGCTTTGTGTTGTTATGATAAAAAACTAACCCAAAGTATCTTGGGTGAAGAAAGGTTTATTTCATCATTTATGGGTTTCTAGACAAGAACTTAAGGCAGGAACTTGAAGGCAGGAGCCATGCTTGCTGTACATTCCTCATAGGAAGACTTGACAGCTGACTGGACAGGGGACAGGGCTTGGGGCTTGGGGATGTGCCAAAGAGAGAAACTCCAGTAGGGACACTGGTTGCATGGTACTTGGCCACACTATGGCCTTTGTAGTCACTGGAAAGTTAGGACTGGAGTAAGAAGGGTAAGCTTTTTTCGGCTTGAAGAGTGATATAGAGAAATAAATGATGTACCGAGTGTTTAGCTGACTACAGGAAATTTAACCCTAAGACATCTTAAAATGGAGTTCACTCTGGCATCACCTGTGAGCTAGGCACACCTGTCTGCTACAGAGAGGCTTCCTGGAGAGCCAACTGGTTCCAGGGAGAAGACCACAGCCCACTTTGCCCTCCTTCAAACACTTCTGCACTCACAGGCCCCAGAGTCTTTCACACAGCTACCGGGGTCGGCTCTGCCTTTAAAAACTTCTCTTTCCTTTTTCCTCCTTATATTTTATATTTAACATTTGAGAAATATTAGATATCTGTGACTGCCAGATGTAATGACTACCAAATTTGTTCTAGTATAATAAAAACTTGGGAGTCAGAAATTGAGATAAAGACCTGTATGCCATATTCTTATCCCTAGTCACACATTAATGTCACTTACAAAGCCTAGAATGCTTAATTTAATTGGTCTTGAATAAGAGGTTTCCTTATTGGTCCAATATGCCAAACCTAGGACACCAACGCCCATGAGTTTTCAGGAAATAACTTCGCTATTTTAACGAAACTCTTGACTACCAGGGCAAACATCCGCGAGCTGAGTGACAAGTGTCTTTGCTCTCTGCTGGTCTAGCAACATTTTCTGATAAAAGTTTGTCATTTTTTTTAGTAAAAACTCTGGAGTTTTTAAAATAAGATGAAAATAGAAAATTAATTACTAGTTACACACACACATACACACACTCTTAAACCTTAAAAAAAAAACTTAAATATACAAAAATAGCTGAGACATAAAAACCAGATAAAACTCTTTTAAAATCTGGTTAAAATAAAGATATAAAAGGCTACTTAGGTGTGAAAAAGTCAGGAAGCAATCTGATAAACCAGCATTGAAGAAAGAAAAAATAAATCAGTTTTTAACCTTGGACCACACAATGACAGGAAAATGCAAACAAGAGGAAAGAAACCAATGGAGTTATACTCCTCCTCAGAACTCAGAGCTGCAGAGGAGGAAGCTGATGGTCGTTTTCCAAGCTGTCGCTCTCATTCTTACTCCAGGCGGTCTGGAAGTGTGGCTCTACTGTTCTCTTATACCAATGCCTTTAGGGCCAGGCCCTTTAAGTTCTGACTGAGAAATATCACAGGGGCAAGTACTAGAAATCGCTGTCTGCCAAACCGGCCTCTTGCTATCATCCAGAAACCTGGTACAGAAGTGAATCTTGGACTCCAGAGAGTGCCTGTTCTTGGTCTCAGGTATGTTAAACATAGCATGACGAAAGTCGCTAATGTTTGGTAAAGGAATTTTTAAACATCAATTAGAAAGCCCTGTTCCAAACACCTACCTCAACTCTATGGAACAAAATAGTACCATTTGGGGTATTCTTGTTCACGAAATTCATGTTTTTGATTATGCACCGGTTAGGTAAACTCTAGCAGGCTTTGTGCTTATATTTTATTGATTTATAATGCAATAATAAAAAGACTATGGCGTTCACCAGGCACTAGAAACGGAGAAATGAACAAAATAACGGCAGTGCCCCGTCTCTGGAAGCTTAGATCGTAAAGGAGACCATGCTAACTGCAGTGCACATAGCAGCAGCTGGTTCTTGACACTGCAGAGATTTGCCGCTCAGACACAAAAAGAAGGACGCATCATTTTTGTGCAGAAAATGAAGGCCTTCCTCTCAACCTTTCGCATGACTGCTCTCAATTCACAGGCTCCATCTTCTATGCTGCTGAAATCAAAACCTACCCGAAAGAGAAAAACAGAGTTTTATGTCCGCGTGTTTTCCATGCCCTAACAGCTTTCAATTCCGCAGCAACTAGCCGGGAGCTTGGGTCCTTCAAGTGGAGCTTGCTTCTTTACCGATAAGGCAGACAATGCGGTGTGTGTCTCAGGATGCAGGTGACAAGAGGAAGAAAGGCAATCTTCCGGAGCTTGGAAAGGGAGTTTGGAGACCAGTGAAGCAATGTAGAGAATTCTGTCGTTTAGATCAGATACTTCCATGTAATAAATATTTGCTGAATATTTCACCAGGCGGCTAGATTCCACAGATAGGGCGGCATTGTTTCTTTTTTCAGACGTTAGGACTTTTGTATGTGCCATTGTAGGGTATAGGATACATTTCGGCTCCCATTTCTAATTGGCAATCCGGTGGAAAAAAATAGTCTAATATGTCTGAGTGTAAAATAATCTTGGAGAGGCTCTGTGGGAGCATTGAGGCAAATGCAAATTGTGTTACCTTTTCGGCTTGAGGGCGTCTCAAGGAACAGTTCTAAAGACCCGGAGGCAGGGAGACTGAGCGTCAGAAAGCATTCTAGCAGCTGAAACCCTACTCTTGTGATAAGCGCCAACCTTCTCTAAAGGGCTGTGACTGGCAGCTGTGGGACAATGGACAAACGAACATGGAGAGGTGCACCCAACACGTTCTTCCAAGGCTCTGCACCCTGGCCTCATTGTTCTGAGGCTTCGCGGAGCGCAGCCAGGAATATCAGCTTATTCAGACTTCAAGATGAGAGATCAGAAAATTACCAATGGATTTGGATTCCTTCTTTCTTCTCTTTTAAAAAAATCTCCTCCATTTAAAAATTTATTTTTAGAGTGACAAGCCACGCATATTGTGGTGCTTTATAAAACTGAGAACATTTCAAGATACAGTTCAGAAATCCCCACTGTCAACGTGGCTGTAGCTGGAAAAGAACCTCCAAGGTAGTTGAGATTACATGAGGTCAGGGTTGGGAAGATGGCTCAGTAGGTAAGTGTTTTCCAGCTCAGCATGGAGATCTGAGTTTGAAGGCCTCGTACGTGCATAGAAGTCAAGTATGGCAGTTTGTGTGTGTAACCCTGACACTGGTGTTGGTTGGGAATAGTTGGGTCCCTGGAGCTTACTAAGCAGCCAGTCTAGCCAGCTAACAAGCTTCTGGTTCATTGAGGGTGGGTAGATGAAAGATAGATAGATAGATAGATAGATAGATAGATAGATAGATAGATAGATAGATAGATAGATAGATAGATAGATAGATAGATAGATAGATGACATTCAGGGTCAACCTCTTGCCTCTGTAGGTATATATGCACATAGATAACATACTGCACACTTTCACATACACAAAAATTAGTTACATTGTAGCGCAAAGCCTGCTCTACGCGCCACGTGCTATGGTATAGTTGGCGAGTCAGGCAAGAGGCTGGAGATTGAAACACAGACACACAACGCCAAGAATGCCCAAGAATACCCTCTTTGTTGTGTTCCAGGAGCTTATATAAGGTCTCCTTGACTAATGGCCATGCCCGAACTCTCAGCTGCAAGCCCACCAGAAACCACTTCCCTGCCATCAGGAACTCCTGAGGGTCTCATGCTCAGAGCAGCTGCAAAACAAGTTGTTTTCTCAGAGCAGCTGCAAGCATAGAAAAACAAGGTGTTTACTCTGGCAGGCAGAGAGGTCACAGGAAATTCAGGGTCTGGGAGTCCACAGTCCCCAACATTACGTGAGATTTTAAGAGAGTGTGTTTATACATCCTTATGGGGAAATACATCAAAGATCTCATTCTCTCTCTCTCTCTCTCTCTCTCTCTCTCTCTCTCTCTCTCTCTCTCTCTCTCTCTCTCTGTGTGTGTGTGTGTGTGTGTGTGTGTGTGTGTATGTGTCTCCCAACTGTCATGTACCAAGGAAAGGCAATGAAGACAGAGGAAGAAATAGGCAGCCCTTACCAAACCCCTAGACTCTGTGAGAAAACAGTTGCTAACAGTTGCTATTGCTGAAGTTGCCAGTTTATAGTATTTCTCTTTCAGCAGCGTGAACAAACTAAGACACATTTTGTTTTCTTTTTTAACCAATAAATGGGATTCTATTCTAACAATTATCTAAATAGCAGAAGCAGTCTTGAAAATAAGTAAGGGGGAGAAATTAGGCAAGTTTCAAGGTGCATGTCAGAAACATGTGCATTTGAGGAGATCCCAGGCAGACATGAGACAGTTGAGTAAAGGATCCCAAACTTAGGGACCAGGAAGTACGCCGTGGCTTAGATGTGGTTTGAGCATTTCCCCAAGCAGGTAGTAATTAATGTGCTAAAATTTAATCCCAATGTGAGGTATCAAGAAGGAGAAATTTGCTCTGTAATGTTTTAATTATCTTTTAGGGGTGGTTAGGATTAAATAAAGTCATCAAGGGGAATCCCTTCCCAAGGAATAAAAAGTGATGTCTCTCCATTGAGTCAGAGATTCAAAGGTATGAAATGCTACCAAGTATGATGCTTGCTTCTTGCCATGTGCTGCTCGGCACTATCTTGAGTCTGTCAATAGAAAAGTCATCATGACCTGAGCCTACGAACCTCCAGAACTAGATCATTTTTTCTTGCTTTGTATTTGTCATAACTTTGAAAAAATGGACTAACATAGCCATTACTTGAGTAAAACCATGCTGGAGATCCTTGATTAAAATAGAGCTGCATGTGGGTCAGGAGTCCTAGCTTTGTTCCATCCCTAAGTGGATCCAATGCATGCCTTCTGCTGATTTCCTGCTTCACTGAACTTATGACCAGATGCACATGCTCAACAATTGAAAGAACTGTGAGCATGACAAGTAGAGATGTCTGAGCAGGGGCAATGGCACATACCTCTCTAATCCCGATACTTAGGATGCAGAAATGGGAGGATCAGAAGCTCAAGCAAGGTTAACATTGGCTACCTAGTGAATCTGAGGTCAGTACTTGAGACTCCATCTCAAACTCCCAGAATCTCAATAAGAAAGAAAGTAGGAAAGGGAAGGAAAGAGAAGGTAGGGAGGGAGGAAGGGAGCCTCAATCTTACCACTAGGGTGTATTGGACAGCCAGGGTTGGCTCTTGCCCAAAGCTAGAGGTCTCAACAGCTTCTGCTATCACTTTATGGGTGGCTGGAATCTGAGTGTTAGAGTAATTTAGTCCAACATAACATGAAAAGTTTCTACCCTGTCATGACCCCAGGAAAGCTTGGGAAGTTATTTATGATTGAATTCTTTTTTGGTTTGTTTGTTTGTTTTGTGTGAGGTACTGTGGAATTGATCAGCCTAGTGCACTAAGAATTTCCATCATTTTAATTATGTGCATGTTTTGTAGTGAGAAGGTGCCTTGGGGAAAGAGGAAAAGAATCAATAGAAAGATGGTAAAAATCCACCCTTTCTGCAAGTTGGCGATGAACTTGTGTGGGCTTAACTGTGTTGATCTCTTAACCTGTGCTGGCAAAAGATTTAAAGCCATAGACCAACTGCTCATTCCTGGGGATTTGGAGGCAGTACATTGCTTATATTTTTGTCAGTAAAAAGAGATAATTAAGGCTCTCAGCAACTACAGACTTCTTCCTAACCAGTGACCTTACAAAACAAGGCAATGAAGTTTTAAACCTTTACAACTCAACCTGAGAAGTTAGCATGCCATCTGCATTATTTCTTAGAATCAGTTAAGAGTAACATATGTTATTTTCCCAACTTTGTATTTCTTGAGGTCATAATGTGATACAATACTGTACCTAACTGTGAGACATGTAAAGAAGATGCAGCCCATGCTATGTGCAGAATCAAAGTTACATGAAATGTTTCTTTGGATACCTAGGGCTAAAAGTAAAGGTATGAGAAGTTGTTTGGCAGAACTCTGTAGGGGAAAATTGCTTGTTCATTCCTGACCACTCAGATTCTAAATAACCACACAGAAACTATATTATTTAAATCTCTGCATGGCCAATCACATAAGCATATTGCTAGCTAGCTCTTTTAGATCTTTGGTTAACCCATTTCTATTGATCTGTGTATCACCACATGGCTGTGGCTTAGTGGGTAAATTTTCCTCCAGTATCTGTCTTCAGTGGGGCTATATGGCTTCTCCCAACTCCATCTTTTTCTCCCAGTTTTCAGTTTAGTTTTCCCCACCTAGCTCTACTTTGCCCTATTGCAGTCCAAGGCAATTTCTTTATTCATTAACCAATAAAAGCAACATATATATAGAAGGACCTCCCACACTATTTCCCCTTTTCTGTTTAAATAAAAAAGAAAGGTTTTAACTTTAACATAGTAAAATTACGTATAACAAAGCAGGTATTAAGCAAAAATTATAGTTACAATTCGTATATCTACTTTATCTTTTATCATAATTAAGGAAAACTATAACTATCTATTCTTCAACTCTATCAAAGACTCCAGAAGGATATAATATTACCTAAATAACCAGAAAGTGCATTGTAAACAATGTCTAAAACTCTAGAATTGACAGAGACATCTCGCTGCCTGGATAGTCACCCAAAATTCTATATCATTGGCTCATCCATCTTCGGCCTACAGACCCATAGTATTCAGCATACTTTTCCATGAGGCAGGAAATTTGAAGATCTCTTTTGCCTTGTAATGGCAAAGTCCATTAGTTGTTTTCCTCTGTGTCCTGCAGAATGTCTGACAGACTCTTTCATGAATCAGGAGCCCTGAAGGACTATCTCACCTTTAGGCAAGTTCAGCAGTCATTTTTCTGTGGGTCCTGCAAGGCCAATCAAGCAGTTTAGGCAAGAGCAGTTTCTTCCCCAAATGACTAGCAAACTCCATAAAAAGCCTCTTTGATGTTCATCATCCTCTTGAAGTAGACTGGTACTGCCAGGATCTGATGTGTCTTACTGTCATAAAAAAATCCTAAGGCCTTAAAACATTTTAAATGCCATATTCTGTAGTCTTTCAAAGGTTTGAAGAATACCTATCTATCTGAACTATATCTCTATATATCTAGAAAACCTAGCTTGACTATTATAGATGATTATATATTAACCTATATTTCTTAATTATACATTACAGTTTTAAAGGAGCTGCACAAACACAATACCTTAATCAAGAGTGGGAATATACAAAGGACAAAATTGACCTTAAATTTGTATCAATAAACCAAGATCCATACCAATACAAAGTATCCATCTCTATAGCATATCCCCCTTTAAAGGTAAACAAACATTTATAAACAATCATTTAGGGAATCTGGGCATATTTCTCTCCAACCTGCTTCTTGTTGGGCAAAGTAATTTTTGGGGTGTTTACATCAACCTTTTGGGGGGATCTTGGTCCATCAAACCACATTAGTCTAAAAGGATTCCACAAGTTCTCATCCTCTGTGGAAACAAAAGAAGAACCTCTTTTCCAAAATAATATATCCTTAGACCCAAATTCTAAAGTCATGATACCTTTAAAATATATATGTTGGTTTAAGTTAGCAGCCCATACAGTGAAATGTCTCTCTGTACTTAACTCCTTCACAGTGAAAAAATTAAGGAAAAAACAATAATATACATAAATCCAGACTTTCTGTGTATTTTCCATCTTTACATGGCTTATTTTTCTTACTCTTTTTAATCTATGACTGTCTGTACTCTGTCTCTTTAAAGACTTTGTTTTTTAAAATGATTTACTTTTTTTATAACTCTCTATACTCTTTCTCTTCTTTCTCCCAAGCCTATGTACAGTTATCTAACACTATCACCATTTAGAAGTCTTTTTAAAAAAATCTGAATCTGTCTTTATTGTATATCTGCAATTATTTTCTGACCAGAAGCAACTTTTTTAATATATAATGCTAAGCAGGCATGACTAGGGTCAACACAGGCCCTGCATGCTTACTCTGCCCAGTCCAACCTGGCAGAGGCATGTTTGCTTCCTCTGTGAGCCATGCACATTGCCCCATTTCCAGACACAGAGCAAGGTCTGTAGTAATATGAGCGGCAGGGCTGCGTCCCCACCCCAGCCGCCTGCTCGGCTAGCTTATGCCCCGAAATAATTACACGGACACTGTATTCTTTTAATCACTGCTTGGCCCTTTAGCTCTAGCCCTTACTGGCTAATTCTGATATCCCGATCAACCCATCTCTAATAATCTGTGAGCACCGGTCTTACCAGGAAGATTCTAGCCTAAGTCCATCCTGGGTCGGAGCTGGGGCATGGCGTCTCTCTGAGGCATCTGCTCCGGAGAGGAGAGCTGCGGAGTCTGAGCTCACTTCCTCTTCCTCCCAGCATTCTGATCTGTTTACTCCACCTACCTATGTTCTAACCAATAAAATGGGCCAAGGCAGTTTCTTTATTAGCCAATGATCTTCCTCCATCAAAGGTCTATGTTGCCATTAAGCAAGTTGTAGCACTCTGCTCACAAACCCCATTTAAGTGCTCCATAGAGGACCTCTTGAAAGAGTTAGAGCTGTTTGTGCTGGCAAACCAGGAAGTTGCCACTTTTGTTTTTAAAGATGCCACACAGTTTTTATTGTACCTCCTCTGCAAACAGAGCCTACCTGAAAAATTGCTATTACCAAAAAGCTGCCATTTTGTGGGTCTAGAAGCCCTTAACAAAACCTTTCTTAGACTTTATGTGGAAATTCTTGCCCCACGCTTGCCAATTTGTTGGGCGAGGTCACTCATTTGTTCCCGGCTGATCAGATTCCAAATAACCACACAGAGGCTATAATTATTTAAATTACTTCTGGCCAATCACTTAAACATATTAATATGTTTAATAGTAATTAAACAGACTAGCTAGCTCTTATATCTTTCGTTAACCCATTTCTATTCATCTGAGTATTGCCATGTGAATGTGGCTTACCAGATAAAGTTTCTGCTGGTGTCTGTCTTCAGCAGGGATACATGGCTTCTCCTGACTCCACCTTCTTGCTCCCAGCATTCAGTTTAGTTTTCCCCACCATAAGCCAGTTGTGGATATTTAAATCAATAAAAATTCAGTCAAATCAAAAATTTGATGTTTTTGTTTTGTTTGTTTGTTTGTTTTCCTATGTAGCTCAGTTTGGCCTCAAGCCTGTGATCTTTTTTCATATATCTCTCAAGGGCTGAAGTTCCAAGTGTGTACTTCCATGCCTGGCTTTCTGGTTTTATTATAAAATAAAGCATGGCTCAGAAACTGTGAAAGTTGTATAGAGAATATTTTTGTGTTATTTGCCAAGACTGCCCTGATTATCACATCCTATATAACCACAGACCAGTGATTGAAGCCAGGAAATAAATGTTGGTATAATGTTAATATCTGGACACTGGTTTTTTTTCTATACCCGTTTTAACACTTAGTTATTTGCAGAGTATTCTTAAGATTTGGATCAAAAATGTCCCTGAAAGACTGTCTATTAAGGAAAGGACTTTGTCACTAGCCTGATAGTACTACCAAAAATCTTGAAGTTGAGCTACCGGTAGATTCTTTAGAAATATGATTATGACCTGTCTAGGCATAGATTTATTCTGTTTATTTAGGGGGGAGGGGAAGTCTGTTGAGTTGATTTAGTCTGCTAGTTTATATCTGTCACTAAATTTGAAGTGTTTGCAGTCATAATTTCTTACGTTAGATGATACTTTTAGATGGATTTTTCTTATTTATATAATTTAATTCACATGTTTAAAATATTTAAAGGTCACAAATAATATGTTAGAATGCCATGGGAACTCCTACAATCAGTAGCCTTTAAGATACTGACCCACTTGGGCGTGGCCTCTTATACTATAAATGCCGACTTAAAGTGTGTGCTTCCTTTCTCTCCTAGATTCTGGATTCAGTTCCTGTTCCCCATTTGTGCAGAGAACTCTGATCTGTGAGTCTACCCCTAAATAAATAACCCCTTAATATAGTCAATTCTGAACTAGTGTGGGATTATGTTATAGTATCCTTCTTCATCTGTTGCTCACGTGAATCTCAACTCCATGTCTATGGGGATAGGCTGAAAAAGGCCCTAAAGGTCCACGACCAAGAAGGTCTCCCACCCCTGTCTGACTGGCTTGATTTTACATACTAAGTAGCTTTTTGCCAAAACCCTGCCACAGCCAGAGCAGAGTTACCATGTGTCAACTTGGTAATTTTTCAGGTTTATACACACTTCTTCTCCTGCCACTTTCCCAGCAACATGGTGACTTACACAGATTCTCATTTGTGTTCCCTCCTTGCAAGCTCTAGGTTTCTTTCCCCATGTATGGAATTGATTTAATTGCTCCAAATTTGCCAAGCAAAGCATATTTCTCAGTATTTAACTAGGCACCAATGCATGGAACCGAAGTAGCCCTCCGCTGGTCATATCTTTCCAACAAGCATTTGCAACTGTGACACCTGTTAGCTAACAAAGATTATTACACCTACAACAATTTATTCAAATCTCCTAACACAGGTAAGAAAATTAATAAATTTGAAAGTTATACAATGGCAGGCAATATTACCATTCAGTAATTTAATAATCATTGTTTACATGGCTGGCCCTGATCTTCTGTTCCTGTTTAAAGACCAATTTTATCGCTATTGTTCCGATTGGACAATTTCTGTTGACACACCTCAAATTCCTCCAGTCTCTATTCAATATACTCCTTATAGATTTGCATTTTAGCCACTGTATTTTCAATTCTAAAATGCTTATTCTTTGTATCTCCTATTTCTTGCTGAGACCTATTCATTTCCTTTCATTTTAACAGTATTTGAAATTATTTGCCAAGACACTTTTTAAAGCATTGTCTTAAAATTCTTCCTTGTAACTTTAGCTTTCACACCATCTTAGTATTGGCATACTTTTTCTTTCTTATTTGGGTTAATATTTTTCTTGATCTTTGCTATAGTGAATCATTTTGAATTGGTTCCCAACTATTTTGAAACAACATTCAAATAATTATTTTTAAACACTAAATTTTAGCAATTAGTTATGCCTTTGCCTGGTTTTTTTGGGGGGAGGGGTGCTTCTTGTAGAAATAAATTTAGTTTTCAAAGTCTTTACAGTACTGTCTGTCATATTCACCTATGTGCATCTCATAGCTGTAGTTTGTAATATCACAGATCAACTTAATAGAGGACGATGGGTTTACATGGACTCATGCTTGAGGGAATACAACTCATCATGGCAGTGGCAGGCATGGTGGCTGGGATTTTGCCTGCAACATAAGAATCTTGAGGTTTTACTTGTTCATGTATCAGTGGATCAGGAAACAGAGAGAGCTTGGGCCTGATCGAGGGCAGAACCTAACCCTCAGGCTGTGTTCCTCACGAACTCGCTTCCTCTAGCAGGGCCCCACTTCTGAAAGGTTTTGCAGCCCCTCACAACAGCATCAAAGGTTGTAAAGGACACGATGTCCAAACCAGAGCATGTGTGTCATCATAATGTTAAAGAAAAAAGTCACTTTAAAACAATGTGGTAAAACACTGCTATAAGGGGGTTAGTATGGTGGTTCCTGCCTATAGCCCAGATCTCAGGAAGCTGAAACAAGAAGATGAAGAAAAAAATGAAAAGCAACATAAAAAATACCTTGTTGCTAGTTTCAGATTTATGAAAATTAACAACAAAACATCAAGCCCTGTCCAAATGTTTTGTTTCTTGATCTTTACTCTGCTCAGGTAATAATCAAGATGGGGTCCATTGATTTTCCTGTCATGGAAGAAGAGTAACTGTGGAACTCTACCTTTAATCATCTTGATGTTTATAAGAAAAAGGAGGAATTTCGGGGGCAGTCTTAAAAGCAGGTAGAAATGTGGTGTCCAGTGCAGGCTGCATGAGGGGCAACTTCAGTCAGGGAACTGAGAAAGAGTCTGAGACACAGGGAGTCCTGACTCGGACAGCGGCATGCACATGACCCTTATGTTGTTGAGGTGGAAGTCTTAGGAGGCCAAGGGTGAGCTGGCACCTATAAGCTAGAGGCTTATGGGAAGCCGATACTGGGAGACAGACATGACAAGGTCAAAGTCGACCTTGTCACCGCTGTCCTGACAGTGTCTCCTCACAGACATCCCCAGAGAGTTATTTCTTCCTAGGATCTGACCCAAGGAAGTAGCTCCTCTTCTTATCTTTTCTTTTTGTTTTTTTAACTTTTCATTTCTCCTTTCCTTTTATTTTATTTTTTATAATTTCCTACATGATACTCTAGTCATATCATTTCTGGTCCATCCTCACTCCCTCCAATTCCCTCCCTACCCCCATGCCCTCTCAATTCTTTATTATTGTTGCCTATATTTATTCATATATACATACAGAAATACAACCTCCTGAGCCCATTAATATTGCTCTTAACCTTATTTCTTATATTAACTTTTTCTAAGATTAACAGATTTCACACTGATGCTGTCAAACCTTATTTGTGGCTGATGAGAGGGTTCCCATATGTGTATTGATGTGCATATATTTTCACAAACAGCATCTTATCTGCAACATAATATAGAGAGTTTAAAGGATTCATTTTCAACCAAAACATGATTTAGGAAAAAAAAATATAGCCATGTGAGAGTGACAGAAACCCACCAGGTAATGATGAAAAACAATAGCACTATGTGGGTGTCCTTACTAACTGGACACAGTAAGGAATCCTATAATCATTTCTAGCTTTGTTAAATGGCGCCAGGGTGTGGTTTTAAGTCATTGACTGGGAGTCATGTGAAACTGGGTAGGAATTCTTGTTCTGTCATTCATTGATTCCATTACCTGGGAAAGATTACAGGAGCTCTCAGCTTCGACAGAAAGAAAGCAATCTTAATGCCTATCTTGCGAGGTCACTACTTGGATTAAATAAGACATTATTTATGTGTAAGGAGCTTAGCATCATGCCTGGCACATGATGAATGTCACCTTTCTTTCCTCCCTCTACTTTGTAATGTCATCTCTTGTACTGGTCCTTTTCCAACCCTTCTCCTAGCCTTCATCCATGATGCTGGCCACAAGCCCTCGCAACTTCTTCTCAGCCCCCTCCTTTGTTCAGTAAAACCCCGCATTGTTACAGGCATCATTTGTTAAAACAGATAAAAATGTAACTGAATGTTTTAAAATTAATGTAAGGCAGTGCAGTTGAGAAAAGTGAAATAACAGATTCCTGTAGTTTCCGCATTTGTCTACTAGATCCATCAGCTAACAGTTGATTCGAATTTCCTTTATTGACTCTGTGCTCATGTTTAGTTTACAATGTTTATCTTTATTCCCAATTATTCTAACCCACAGAAAGCAAGCAAGGCCCTTTATAAAAATCAAGCATGAAGTTTCAATTTTCACATGAGTCACACTTGTGAAGAGTCTGTTCTTTTGTCTTGGGCTTGGCACATGCTACACATCAAAATGGGATGGGCAGGGCTCTGTGCGTGTAAACAGCTGGCACAGGGCTTAGCCGACAGCATAGAGGAATCAGAAGTTCCTTTCAGTATGTGTGGGGAACACCACGAGGAAGAATCGTGTTACACCCACGGGAAGGATTTACTGCTTCATAGATATGATAAACCACCCTTAAGACTGGCCCTTTGAATCTGCTGAGAGGCTTTCGGCAGTACTTCACTCATAGTCAGTCCCAGGACCTTAGGGATGGAGCTAGTATTTTCATTTCAAAGTTAGGGGAACAGATGCAAAAAGAGACTTACTCAAGAACCAGGACTAAGTCCCAACTAAGTGGATACCTGAGGAATGCAGACCAAATCCACCCTCTAGGCTACTCCTGCCCTCCACATTTATTTCGTGAAAGGAAAGTATTGACTTCAACTGTCAACCCAGGTAAGCACCAGGATACATCACTTCCCACCTGTTGCAACACGTTTTTGAAGTCTTACTTGCTTTTGCACTGGCAGGATCTTGAGACGATTAACTCTGAGTGCTTAAAGGGCCTCGTGGGGTGAGGGAGACTGGAAGATCAAGGCTCTTATCAGAGCTTAGACTCTACTCTGTGCCTGTCTCATGGGGTAGTGACCCCTAGGGAACAGTTCAGTCCTGCGAGAAGTGAATAAGTTCGTCAGTTGGCCTGGCTTCCGGATGCAGAAGTGGCTCAAGTGTGAAAACTGATAGAATTCAGATCAGGTCATTTAGGATCTACGCAAGAGGTGCTCATACATTATATACGCAGACAGTAGAAAGTACAGAAGAATATATTCTCAGAAACAGAATAGGCTCACCCATGGCAGAAAGGACCAGAAAAAGTCAGAACTGAGGGCTAAGAAGTGGAATTGCCAAAAAGCTGCAGGAAATGGAAAGAAAGGGGCAAATTCAACACAGGGATGCCCTAAAGAGCAAAACAAAACAAGGCACCACCAGTTTCTAAGTAGGAACCCGTATCTGTTTGCCTCTCCGACATGGATGACAAAAACTAACCTGTCCCTACCAATCTTCACCATAAATGTCTCTGTTTGAACTCACAGTGGTGTAAATGTTGGAGCCACAACCTTTTGCTCACACAGGCCACTGCACCCCCACCCTGTCACCAGACCTGCTTTTAACACAAGCACATACCTTGCATTCAAATGCTGCCATCAGCCTGAGCTGCCTCTCCATCCCCTACCTAATCTTTCCTTCCCTCTAAGCCTGGACGATGTGGGAACAGGAAGTTGTATGTACTGTCTGGTGTGAAGAGAACAATGATGGATACAGAGGATGTCCTCCACTCTCAGTGTTGACCCCAGCGGGAAAACATTCCCACAGGAATATTTATAAAACCAATGCTTTCATTTTGACCATCCAAGTGGATTTTCCTATGTGTTTGTTAAAGAATTGAAGACAAATTAGTGTGTTGGTTAAAGGATAAAACCCCACAGAGTCAGACAAGTCCATAGACCCTTGTTCAGATAAGCCCCTGAGAGCAGGTCATTCTTGGATGTCTTCACGAAGCTGATGAAAATCTTGTGATTCTATACAGTGTGATTCTATACAGTGTCCAATTGTGCCATAGAACACTCTCTATGTTGCTGTACATACTTCACATGTGGGCTTGAAGGCTCCATTTTCTCAGAAAATAGAAATCAGCATTGTGTTCCGAAGGGCTTCTGTGGGACTTGGCTGTCCTGTTCAGGACGACTGACTGTGGGAGAGACTGATAATGCAGATCTGATGTAGGAGTGATTTCTTATTAATAAAGAAACTGCCTAAACCCATTTGATAGGCCAACCCTTAGGTGGGTGGAGAAAACAGAACAGAATGCTGGGAGAAAAAGGCTGAGTCAAGGAGTCGCCATGATTCTCCCACTCCAGGCAGACGCAGGTTAAGATCATTCCTGGTAAGCCAGCTCGTGGGTTACACAGATTATAAGAAATGGGCTAGTCCAGGTGCGAGAGTTAACCGAAAAAAGGCTAGATATAATGGGCCAAGCGGTGTTTAAAAGAATACAGTTTCCATGTAATTTTTTCGGGGCATAAACTAGAGCTAGCCATGTGGGCGGCCGGGTGCCGGGAATACAGCCCCGTCGCTCTTATTACAACACAGATCCACAGTTTTAATACTTATTTGTGCCCCAGTATAGGAACAGACAAGGTATCATTTTGTTACTGCATTTTTTTATGTAGCTATTTGACAACACATACTAGGAAACCAATCATTGAGCGCAACTAGTATTTTGTTTAGAAAATTATTAGAAATGGTTTCTGTAGTTGTTTTCATTGTCTTAACTTTTTCTGTAAAGAACAATCACAGTAGGTTTTTGATCCTACTGCACGTACTGGCTTTGGGGGAGCCTAGGCAGTTTGGATGCTCACCTTAAGAGACCTGGATAGAGGTGGGCGGTCCTTGGGCTTCCCACAGGTCAGGGAACCCTGATTGCTCTTCGAGCAGATGAGGGAAGGTGACTTGATCGGGGGAGGGGGAAGGAAATGGGAGGCTGTGGCGGGGAGGAGGCAGAAATCCTTAATAAATAAATAAATTTTAAAAAAAAGCCAAAAAAAAAAGAAAAAATTCTAACCTGGCCACATAAGTCCTTACAAATGGTAGAGTTCTTGAACAACTTCCCATACAATCTCAGCATTCTCTTCGATTAAGGTGATTTCCTCCAAGAAACATGTGGGGACATTTCACTGCAAAAATAAAAAAAAAAAGATTGAATCACCAATCATGTAATAATTGATCCCTTTTCCTCATAAAGGTTGAAGGAGAAGCATTCAAAACTTATAGTGAACAGCTGGAATGCTGCGTAAGATAGCCTGTCATTTATTATTTATTATTATTTGTTATTGCACAGTCACACAATGGCATCAGGAAGAGAATAACTAGATCTGTCTGCTTGACAACATTTGACCAAGAAAACACTCAAGCATCACTTATGCAGTTGAATTGGAGATAATTAAGCAGTCCAAGTTTATTTGTTTGTTTGTTTACTGAAACAATATCTGGCTGTGACGCCTAGGCTGGGTCTCAAATACTTCTGACTCCAAAGAGCTGGGATTACAGGCAAGTGTCACCATGCCTGTTTCCAAATTTTTAAATAAACATTTGCGGTGGTTTGGAGGGAAATGACCCCCTTTAGCCTGGCATTGTTGGAGTGGCATTGTTTGAAAGAGTTAAGACAAGTGGTCTTGTTGGAGGAGTAGGTATGGCCTTGATGAAGGAAGTGTATCATTGGGGGTGGGCTTGAGGTTTCAGAAGCTCAAGCCAGGTCCAGTGTCACTCTTTCTTCCTGTGGCTTGCAGATCCAGATGTAGAACTCTCAACTCCTTCTCCAGCACCCTATCTGGCTGCATGCTTCTATGATTTCCATCACTAATGCACTAAAGCTCTGAACCTGTAATGCAAGCCCCAATTAAATGTTTTCCTTTATAAGAGTTATGATCGCCATCGTGTCTCTATACAGCAATAGTAAAACCCTGTTTAGCACAACATTTAACCATTGATACTTTATCAGGGCTTAATCAATATCTTATTTAAGAGGAGAAAAAAGAAATCCAGAAACAAGTGGAGAATCTATTTTGCTGTGCTTATAAAAAGGAGGAGAAGAAGGAGAAGGAGGAGAGAAAGAGAAAAAGAGAGAATCTGAGTGTAATTTAAGGCATCAGTCATAGCTAAAGAGTTAAAATTACAAACATTGCATGCATGAATGCTCAGCATGTCTGTTCTTCCAAAGTAATAATTGAAGTACATGCCTGGAATAAAATTCAAATCAAGCATTTAAGGCTCCCTGAAGCACTTGGAAGAGTTCTTTCATATCTGGCACTGTGCCTGGTACAGCATAGTCTAACATGTGTTGAAGGGATGATGGTGGATTCTAATGTGAAATATCACTGTTATGATCCAGCAAAGGTGCTGTGAGACTCCTTCAGCCTCTCAAGGGAAAGTAGGAGAGCAAATTAAGCCATGCTGTCTACCTTTGGTACTTGGCCACCTCAAAGCTCAGTTTTGGGTTTGGAGCCACCTTTTTGGGTGACTTCTGCCACGACTCTAGCTGTAGCAGGTTCGTACATTCCAGGGAAGGGATGTGAAGATTAGAAAAGTCAGGGAGGTGGAACAGCAGTAAGAAAGAAACACAGAGACATAGGATAGTATTGGAGGGCCACTCAGTGAATGCTGAATGCTGGATTCTTCTTCTGACTCCTGAGTTCACCTGTGTTTAATTTTCCATACACTTTTATATCCTACTACAAAAGGAGGCAGGAAAGGCCAAAGACTGTTTTAACATGATACGAAGGACAACCAGTACTTAAGACATTGAACCATTAGTTCTTGAGAAAAGTATTTGAAGTCAGACTCCACAGCTCTTCTCTCGGGAGCAGACACAGGAGAGAGACGCCATGCCCAGCTCCCAGGCAGACGCACGCTATGAAGCTCCGACCCAGGATGGACTTAGGCTAGAATCTTCCCGGTAAGCGCACCTAGGGGTGCTACACAGATGATTAGAAATGGGCTAAATTAATATGTGAGAATTAGCCTAGAAGAGGCTAGATAGGAATGGGCTAGAGCAGTGTTTAAATGAATACAGTGTCTGTGTAATTATTTCGGGGCATAAGCTAGCCGGGCAGGCCGCTGGGGTTTTGGGGACGTAGCCCAGCCGCCGCGCCCATATTACTACAGAGGGCCACTCAGTGAATGCTGAATGCTGGATTCTTCTTCTGACTCCTGAGTTCGCCTGTGTTTAATTTTCCATACACTTTTATATCCTACTACAAAAGGAGGCGGGAAAGGCCAAAGACTGTTTTAACATGATACGAAGGACAACCAGTACTTGAGACATTGAACCATTAGTTCTTGAGAAAAGTATTTGAAGCTTGGGGCAGTGTAAACACCCTAAACCAAGTATCCTGAAGGCCACCATTTCCTACGTCAAACCTCCTATCCCAAAGAAGGGGCACACACCACTTGAAGCCTAAATGATCGTCAATTGGAAAAGTTCCTTTCAGATCTGTTTTCCTTTCCTCCATCTTTCTGCATTGAATATAAGCTCCACGAGGATGAAAACACTGAGCAGTGCCCGGCTCATCTCAGATAGTGGAAGAGTACCCACAAGTGTGGGGCTGTTGTTGGCTCCAGGAAGGTCAGTTAGGCCTATACCCTCCATCTTTGCTCCATGTGCTTCCCGTTCCCTTTGGTCAGGGTGGAGAGGATATACCTTTATGGGCTGTCTCAATGTCCAAAACACCAAATAACCACACCTAGGTCAGGGTGTGTAACCACACCTAGGTCAGGGTGTGTAACCACACCTAGGTCAGGGTGTGTAACCACACCTAGGTCAGGGTGTGTAACCACACCTAGGTCAGGGTGTGTAACCACACCTAGGTCAGGGTGTGTAGCCACACCTAGGTCAGGGTGTGTAGCCACACTTGTTATCAACAATTTGATCAAGCTCAAACTCTCTGACCTCCAGACAAGGTGGAATAGGCTCACATTTTGGGGGCCCTCCACATTTTTGCAACTGTACTATGGCTCAGACCTTAAAAACAGTCGCTGCTCTTTTAGAAGACCTGAGTTCATGATATTAGTTCCCAGAACTAATATCATGGCTCACAATCTTTTGTAACTCTAGTGTCAGAGAAACTGACACCTCTTTTTCTTCCTCATAGGCATCTTCACACATGTGGCAGATGTCCCCTCATACCTACAAATAAAAATAGATCCTAAAACATTTACCATTCATGATTAGTTGATACAGGGGTAACTGGAGGTCTGCAAGGGAAATAATACTGTCCTAAGACTCAAAAGTCAGTCATTTGGTTGATCTGTGAATTGTGTAGAATTATACTTCAAAACTTGGGCCATGGGCCAAAAAGACAATTTTTCCCTTTCTCCTATCTTAGTGTGTGTGTGTGCACACGTGTATATGTGTGTTCTTCATTTTCCTTTCCATTCACCACCTTCCTCACAAACTTCAAGCATTATATACAAGTAAAAGCATGTTGGATTTTGTAGTTAGAATCAGCATGGCTAGAAGCTGTACCTGCAACTGGACTATGGCTAACATATAAAAGAAATGAAGCAATGCTTACTATATATACTACACATGTACTATATAATACTTAATATAAATATGTGATATATCTACACTGTGTGTATAGTAAATTTTGAAGGCTTAGAAGGAAGTCTTTTCTTGTCCTATCAGAGCATTTTGTAATGAGGTCTTTCTTTGTTGGAAACAAACACTATTCTTCCCTCCGTAACTTTTTGTGTAAACAAAGTTGCTTGTACATGTTTGTTCTCCTACAGGTAGAAAACAGAGTGTGTACTTGCCAAATAAATGCAGGGTATTAATGTGACCCTGCTGATAATTTTGCTAAACTCCGGAAAAATCATTTTTGTTACGTAAATAAGATGGAAGACAATGGTCAAAGATTGGAGTTTCTCGGCACACAATGAAGGCTTTGTACATTAGATATTTTCCTTGTCTTTTCCCCTCTCCCTGATAGGGCGGTAGCAAAAGCTGAGCTTTCCCACTTTGTCCCTGAGACAGGGGTTTTGTGTTAATTGAGGGCAACTTTGCACCTTATCTAAGCCTCTCACCACAGGCTACTTAGGAAAACCCTGCTTTGCTGGTCCCTGGACAGGAAAGAGGGGCCACAGCTGAGACAAGGAGCTGGGCTTTGCTTCAGTGCGGCTCACAGCTTTGCATAAAGGAAGATGTTTACCTCTGTTTATAGCTGGTCCCTCGTCCCTTTATAATTCCCATGGCTGGTGTTACTTTTTATAGCTTTTCTGACTGTCTGGGAAGGAACCACGTTGCTCCCAACCCTAGAGAGCAAAGGGAAGAGGGAGAAACCTTCAGGAACACTGCGTGCAGAGGACTTTCTCCCTCCCCGGGCCTACAAAGCAAATGACCTGGATAGTGGATGCAGATTCCCTGTAGGGGCTTTAAGGATGGAGAATATAAGTCAAAGAACTTGAGCTGCATTTCATATGCACCTACTCCTTTTTGGGGTTGTTGATGATGCTGTCAACATAACACTTATTATTAATGATTGCTGGCTGGCTTAAAACTAAATTGTTACCACTTGGTATCATAATAATTGGGAAAAAGACTTCTGTCATCATGTTTTAAAAGCCTGGTCTACGTAGAGGGAGTTTCAGGACAGCCAAGGCTACACAAAGAAATCTGCCTTGAAAAAAAAAAAGTATTTTCAATAAAAAATAATATTGTTGTAGCAAACAGCAAAAATGCTTGTGTTCTACTTTGCCTCTGACACTAAGAAAAAGAAAGGGAACTTGGCTCATAGCTTAAGTCTGAAGAGGATGCAGGGTATCTTTTAGAAAGATTTTCTTAATCAGCAGGATTAATCCTGACTTTCAACTCCAGATAAGAATAGGATATCCCATAAGAAGGATTTGCAGCATGTGAATTTGCAGCATTTTTTTCTAACCAGGAAAGGCTCCGAGGGTCTTAGTCACAAACATTACATTTATTAGTGAGTATGTCTATTTCCTGTATAGAATGAAATATCAAAACAAACACTTGAAAAAGTCTAGAGAAGTCAACTAAATCACAGAGGTGAATTAATAGAGGGAAAATAAGTGGCCAGATGATTGAATAAAGTATGTGTGTGAGCTTAAAATTAACCCCCGACAAATTCTGGCATAGTTGTATGTGCCTTGAGTGTGCGCATGTGAGCACACACACACACACACACACACACACACACACAGAGCTCACAAACTACCCAGAGATACGCAGCTTACATTGCAAAGTCTGTAACTAGACTTTGAGTACTAGAGGCTGTGCCTAGAAGTCCTCTGAATGGTATTAATTGTATGGAATTCTCTACAGCCTTTTCTCATTGCTTAAGAAGGGACTCCATCCAGAATGAAATCATCCAGCCACCTGCAACTCAGGCAGTCAACTTTGAGCAGAAACAAGACAACAATCTCTTGGAAGAATAGAAGACAAAGGCCAGACCCACCTTCCAGGAAGATGGAACATGCTCCACTCCCAGAAATGTTGATAACTCAAAACCCCAAACATCAAAGCTGCCACATCAGCCACCCACCTGCACTGTCACAAAGAGATAGACTGAAATTGCCCTGTCCATTGCACGGCCAAGTGCCTGTCTGTCTGTGTTGGGAGCTTTCATTCTTGATAAAAGTAAATACTGTCATTAATAAAACCACAGCAAGCTTTATGCAAGAATATAAACTGACTACCTCTTATGAAATACTTCAATTAGTAAGTTATGACAGAAACAATATTCACCAAACAAAAAGCTTAATTAAATCTGTACTACCACCCACCAAAATACAAAATGAGTCATTTTTTTTAAGAAAAAGTCAATTGCATTGAATGTAGTTAATTGAATCAGCTATTTAGTTAATCTTTTTGCACTTTTTTCATTTTTCCATTTTTGTATGTGTATGTATGTGTACATGTGGTATGGATGTGTGTATACATGTTTGCATTTGTGGTGCACACATGTTTGTGGAGTGATGGAGGAAGGTCATTGGTTAAATAAAAAGAAACTGCTTGGCTCTCATTGGTTAGGAGATAGGTGGGAGGAGTAAACAGAACAAAACGCTGGGAGGAAGAGGAAGTGAGGTCAGACTCGACAGCTCTCCTCTCCGGAGCAGATGCCTCAACGCCATGCTCCCCGCTCCAGGGAAGATGCACGCTATGAAGCTCCTACCCAGGATGGACTTAGGCTAGAATCTTCCCGGTAAGACCGGTGCTATACAGATGATAAGAAATGGGCTAGTCCAGGTGCGAGAGTTAGCCTAGAAGAGGCTAGGTAGAAATGAGCCAAGCAGTGTTTAAAAGAATACAGTGTCTGTGTAATTATTTCGGGGCATAAGCTAGCCGAGCAGGCGGCTGGGTTGTTGGGGACACAGCCCCACCACCCATATTACTACAGTGGAGATGTGTACATGTGCATGTGAGTGCATCTGGAAGTCCAAAGTCGATTTTGGGAATTGTCTTCCCACATGCTACCTTTTTATGCAATGAGACAAGGCCATCTTATTCTGGGGCTATCTTGTCTCCGTCTTATGAGGCTACCAGCACTGACATGGGTTCTGGGGATCTGAACTCTGGTTCTCATACTTACATAACAAGCTCTTAAGCACTGAACCATACCCCATCTTTTTTTCATGGTTCGCCATGTTTTACACTACATAAGAATTATCTTGAGCCCATAAGTCATCACAATAGCAAAACTCAAATAAAAAAAGATCCTCCAACATTGCACATTGGCCATAATATACAGTTTAATGCTCACTTTTTTTTTACTACTGAATCCAACTGAATCAGAGCCAGATCCAATTGGATATTAGCAAATGGTTAGCAGTGATTTGTTGGATCAGAGATGTATATCCTATGCTTCCCATATAACAAAGGTCTCCCATAATGTTCTAAAACTTTTAATAAATTGTACAATTTTATTCTAGAACTGATGGAGGATGTCTCTCTGTATGCTGTGAATGTTTTGTTACCATTGGTTAATAAATTTAGCCAATAGCCAGGTAGAATAGAGTCAGGTGGGAAATCCAAACAGAAATACAAGGAGGAAAAAAAGGCAGAGTCAGGGAGACACCAACAGTCGATAGGGAAGCAAGATGCTAGATAACAAGCCACAAACCTCGTAGTAAAAATATACACTAATAAAAATGGGTTGCTTTGTAAGATCTAGTTAATAAGCCTGATCTAATAGGTCAGACAGTTTTTAATTTATATTAAGCCTCAGAGTGGTTATAGGGGAACTGGTGGGTGGGAAAGAAACCTCCAATACATATGAATTACATAGAATCATATTCCTAACAAATCATCAATCATCAAAATCAGGACCTATGGAGAAAGTCTGGTAAACTTTGCTTGCCTCCATTTTTAGACGGGGCTATTAAGCAACACCAAGATCTTGGCCACCAACGTGCAAAACTCCAAATGGAGCACATTGTCTCAGAGGGGAGACTGTTTCCAGGTTAAGCAGAAAGAACTGGCGATGCCCTTTTCAGACCTTCATCCTTTCATGAGACCAATCATCAGTGAACCAAATCCCTTTGTCTTAAATTCTTTACAGGTTCAGTCAACTGCTGTATAAATATTACTTCCTGAACAGAAAGACCTTTATGAACCATCTGATAGAACCCTAACACACAAGGACCACTTCCTGCTATTTTCTTACTCTGTATTGTTCTATATGGCTCCGAGTTTTTGTTTATTGGTTGCTTCTTTAGCTAACATGCTATATACCTGTGGGTAATATTATAGTTTTGTTCAATGCACTAACCTACTCATGCCTGGAATAAGACTTGGAAAATAGGGTTCCTCTTCAGATAGGTTTTTATTTCTTGAGTTTAAGAATAGTTACAGAAAGGTGCCTCGCCCAGAGTGTCAGAGGGTTGTCACACTGTTATTAAATTTTACAATGTATTGCCCTTAAACCTTGTATGTGTGACTCAGAGGCAGGGCATTAAAACTCAACATCTGGAGGATTTCCCCAGAGGCTAAAGAAGAATCAAAACTGATGGGTGCATTCTGTATGCTTCTTGCTGCTACGGCACGATAGCTGACGAAATGACTTAAGAGACAAATGACTTACCTTCCCTCATAGACTCAGAGGCCCCAGTGTCCACAGAAGCCAGCTGCAGCAGGCAATAAGCACAGAGCTCAGGCTGGAACCAGAGGTAGGTATAATCTTCAAAGTCCAGGCCCCATTGACCTATCTCTGTTAGCCAAATCCCACATAACCAGGGGCTCCACCATTTCCTAAAGCAGCAGCACCAGCTGGGGACTAGTGTTCAAATACATGGGCCTCTGGGGACCAATTCACAAATAACTGTAGCTTAAACAAAGGCTATAAAGCCCAAGTTTGCATTCAAAGTCTGTTACAGAAAGACTCCGGCTGATTTCCCAGTGTCAGGGCGCTAATCCCTGCCTCCATTCTGAAGTAAAAAGATTTATTTTGCACTAGGTGTGATCATCTTTATCACTCTGCTTTCTTTGTGTGTTCTTTGTTGCCAAATGCTCTTTCTACCCCTTCCATGATTTCCAGCATCCTTTGGCATTATGACTCATGGAAGTCCCATCCCATCTGCTGTCAAGTGCTTCTACAAGAGGCATATATTGCCCATTATCACCACGGTCATTAGAGTTGTAGTGTATATCTTGACTCTATTCAGCATCTCCTCCTGTCCTGTGGCAACATCTCTCTCTATTGTCTTTTTGGAAGTTCGGATTGCTTGCATATGAACCTTAGGTTTTCTTCTAGACTAAGCAGGGTATCCTAGTTCAAAGTCCAAAGTTTACCAGTCATTTGCAGCTGTAAGGTGTGCATCTCAAGTAAAGAAGAGAGGGCTGTGGACAGCAAATACCAGATTCTAGAAAGGGAAAAATGTTAAAGTCTAAAGAGGGTCCCACCTCTTACTACCCCTGCAACTTCTCATATCTCAGTAATACTTTGAGAGGCACCCTGCCAGACCGGAAGCAGTTTACATGTTACTCCATCATACCTGATGCCATATGCAGCATGGTGCCTGGAATTTACTCCACTGCAAAACTTGATGACTGAGTGAATGCATGCATGCTTGGGAAAACTTTCTGTTCTCATATAGCTTGAGCATCCCAGGGACCCATGTTGGAAACACACATCCTTAAGGCAGGCTATAAAACACCTTCGTCTTTAATCCTTATCCCCCTCTGGCAGCCACCCACTCCCTCTGACCAGCCATTTATCTCAGGGTACCAAATGCCATTTGCCCACTGATCAAAGGCTGCGGGGAAGGGAGGCAGGGTGCAGCTGTGCTTGATCCTGCCCACACCCTTCCTGCTTCTAGCAGCCCACCCCAGGGGCTATTATGTTTTCACAGACTCAGCCCAGTCCCGCCTCCAACCCTTCCCTCTGGGTCCTTGCAGACACCCAGTGTGCCTGAAGGGACAGTCCTTGGCCCTGGAGCCTGCTTTCAGCATTTCATTGTCCCCAGGCAAGGGGTAGATAGCTGCCAGAGCTCCTTTTCCCCTTTCCTGGGACACTGATAAGGCAAAGAAAACAGTTCTCTATTTTCCAAGCAAAAGCTAACTTGGTAGAATGGGGTGGAGCCCAGTGATAACAGGAGTAGAACTTGCTGCTGTCTGAAAGGAAATGTGGTGGGGAAGGGGGAAGGGAAGACTGCATGGTCAAGCACTGTCTCCTGACAGTACTCCCTTCCCAGTCTCAGAGCCTCATCTCCTGTCCATAAGGAAGAGCCATTCTGCTTGAGGTTGTCTGGGCCACCTAGAGCCTCTCATGGGACACACTTATCCAGAGTGCAGCTTAAAGGCTAGAAATAGAGAAGGAGGCAGATAGGATACCCTCTCAATAGACAGAGTGTCTCAAGCCTGTGATCCCAACACTTGGGAGGCTGAGGAAGGAGGCTATCAAGTCCCAGGATAGAGTAGACTATCTGAGGAGACGCTGCTTCCAAACAAATGAATAAAACTTCCAAGATTGCCTTCCTGCGCAGTCAGTTCAGGGCTGTTTGGAACCCGGTGCCTTTATCATTTTAATTGCAAGATATGTGCCTGTTAATTTAGGAAACTTCATGAACTCCACGTGCTTTCGGTTTAGTCTAAGGGTCCTTTGATCAGGGGTTCTTTAAAGAAACAAAGCAACAAACCAACTCACAATAGTGTACACTGTCCAAGTTGCTGTGCAAAAAAAAAACCTTCAAAGGTGGGGTTGCTATCCAGTAAACAGTGCAAGAAAACAGAATAAAGAAATGAAGATTCTCCATTAGAAAGGTCTTTCCATCTTCTGTTATTGTTATGGTTTTGGGCCCTATAAGAGACAAGCCATGCCTACTCCCTCCCCCATCCGCTGAGGCAGGCTGATCTTCAGCTTCCCTCCTGAGCTCACTCTCTTTTCCATCTTCCTCTCAGAGAGGCAGCTTCGCTTCCTCTCTCTCTCTCTCTCTCTCTCTCTCTCTCTCTCTCTCTCTCTCTCTGTCCTCCCTTCAGTATTCCTCCTCCATAATCCCCTGAATAAACATTCAACCTCACCCTGCATGTCGTGTCTATCCATGTTTCTGTCTTCTGCCTGCCTGCCATGTGTCTCCCTGCCTGGGACTGGCTGCTCCCAGAGCCCACTGCCTGCCACCACATGGCCTGCTACCACCATTTGGGACCTACAGCATTTCTGCTGTCTACTGCCATGGGGATCTTGCAGCATTTTTTAAAAAACAACATTTTGGTGCTGTGACTTGGATGATTCACCCACCCCGGACTTCCACCCGGGGCCGGAGTTCCAGTTTTAGGCGCCATCCAGGACTCCGAGCTCCCTCCTGGGACAGAATCATGACCCGAGGACCTTCTCTACAACAACCCACGCGTTCCATCTGCCTGAACGCAGCTCCTCCAAACAACACTGGCTTCTAATCGTGAGTGTCCCCATTTCGGCCAGCTTAACCATCTCTTTTAACCCAAGGGATTGACCGTTGAGCTCCCAGCAACCCTTCATGGTTTTTAGGGATGGGGGGGACCTCCAACCACGGGCCTTCAGGGCCTCGGTTGTTCCCTTCGCTGGCATTCAATTCGGCTTGTCTCCTGTGCTAAGCCCATGCCTGGGACAGCGTGGCCTCAGCCAGCCCCTCAGCTCACCTGCACCTGGAGGCCCGGGGTCTCCAGTTCTTCCTCTTTTTCTCTTTTCATTTCTTTTCTTCCTTCTTTTTGTCGTAACTGCCGCTACGGTGCGGCCTGGCCTTGGCTGAATCCCTCCTGCCAGGGAATCCCTCTCCCGTCAGAGGCTCGAGTCGATTCAGCCAGATTATAGCACCACCACCACCACCCCCCCCCCCCGTGAGCTTGGATGCCTGTTCACAGGGCCTGGGTGTTCGTGCCATCTGCATCTCGCCTTAACGGGGAGCTGTTCACGTTGTAGGCTTGAGGTGCCACGGTTTTTGTGGGTGTTTTCACGGCCTTGACCACAGGAGCCAAGCCATCCAGACTTATCACTCTGGCCTCATGCTTTAATGCCTTACACTTATCAGCCTCTGTACAAAATGGCCCCAACTACCTTAAAAAAATTTAAATGGCCTTTTTTTTGGGGGGGGGTTCCAGCCTTTTGTCCCTCCCCTCTGCGGCTTTTGTTATAGCATGGCGGCTCACCAACAGAGCAGACAACATGTGGGGGTGGCCATCTTGGCTGAGGGCCAGATGGGTCAGGTGACTTTTTCGCCTTCTTGGCTGAGGGCCAGGTCACGTGACCACACTCTCCCAGTTTTACTCCCAGTTTTACCCTGCCTTCTCACCCGGTTTTCACTAAAATCCTCCTGTTAATTCTGTTACATGTGTTTTGAGCAATGGCATGTCTCTGATAGGGCCCATCAGAGTCATCCACGTTGCCCAATTCCTGTTTACTCTTTCTATACATAATAATGCATAATAATTGTTCATTACATCTCATTTCAGACTACAAAATCATGAGTCTCATATTTTAAACTGGTATGTACCTTTAAGTTTCTTAAGCTGTTTTCTACCATTGTCAGTTCTGGCATTAACCTTTCATTGTCAGGAGTTTTTTCTTTCTGCCTTTTTACAAGTGTGGATCTTACCTGTTAAGAGCCAATATACTGCAGCTATATTTAATCCAGCCCTCAACTGCTCAGAGATCCGGGGAATGCGATATTTAAGTATTTAATATTTGAAAACTTTTCATAACAAAAGAGTCAGGTTGACTCCTAGCAGCACACTCTTATTTCCTCCAAAGAAGACAGAAGACAAATGGACACACAGAACAACGTCCTTCTGCGGTTCGCTTTGACTGCCAAGTGCTGACCATTGGGCAAAACTGCCTTTCATCTAAACTAAAGACCTCTATACACGGATGGAATCACTGGAATCGACAGCCTAGCTTCTCAGGTCAAGGTAGGCCTGTCTTCCTACAGATTTCTTAGCCTACAGGGTCTTCTGGAGCCTGGCAGGCCCTGCACTAAACAGCAAAGCTCAAGTGCAACCTTCAGCGACCATGGAGGACCCAAAAAAGAGTAGCTCTGGGTGCCAACCAAGTAAGTTCTCTGTCATTTTTTAATCAGTAACTCAAATAAAATCTTATCCTTCTCAAAGATCTCTGACAGTTTGATAGCTGAGAGTTTTCCCAGATTACCTCACCAAACAAATTTCAAAGCAAATTTCTCTCTTATGCTGCCTTCCATAGTCTTAAAAAATACTTTTCATTATACAAAAATATACTACAGTCATTATGTGTCTCAAACTTCTGTTTTCACAAACCCAAGGAGTTCTTGCGAGTTCTAGGGAGCCGAATTAAAGAATCTACCTTAAACAGGTCAGATACATCTCTCTCAATTCCCTAGTCCTAAATTTTTTTTTCCTTAATTTAACTTTGTTCTTTGTTCTACCAATACCTTAAACAGGATAAGAGATACCAGACATTTCCATGCCACTGACACCGGTCAGAAGCAAAAAGACCAGCTATGCCAGGATGTTCCCAGCACACAGCCTTCTTCAGGTCCCCCCCCCCCAAAGACGATGCCCACAAATCAGCAGGAAGCAGTTTTGAGAATTCGCCGCCCCAATTCCTTCAAACTGTGGTGTCTAATCTCCTGCTTTTTATTATAAGGAAGACCTGGGAATGTTATGGTTTTGGTCCCTTTAAGAGACAAGCCACGCTCACTCTCTCCCCCATCCACTGAGGCAGGCTGATCTTCAGCTTTCCTCCTGAGCTCACTCTCTTTTCCATCTTCCTCTCAGAGAAGCAGCTTGGCTTCTGCCTCTCTCCCCACTTCTCCACTTCCCCCTTCTCTGTATCTCTCTCTCTCTCTCTCTCTCTCTCTCTCTCTCTCTCTCTCTCTCTCCCTGTCTCTCTGTCCTCCCTTCAGTATTCCTCCTCCATAACCCCCTGAATAAACATTCAACCTCACCCTGCATGTCGTGTCTATCCATGTTTCTGTCTTCTGCCCGCCCGCCATTTGTCTCCCTGCCTGGGACCAGCCATTGCTCAGGGACCAGCAGCGTCTCTGCCTGGGGCCCACTGCCTGCTGCCACATGGTCCGCCACCACTGCTCTGAGATTAGCAGCCGTCTCTGCCTGGGACTGGCTGCTCCCAGAGCCCGCTGCCTGCCACCACATGGCCTGCTACCACCATTTGGGACCTACAGCATTTCTGCTGCCTACTGCCGCGGGGATCTTGCAGCATTTTTTAAAAAAAACACAGTTATCTTCTTTCAACGTCTTCTGCATTCTAAAATTCTCATCATGCAAATTTCTTCCTTCGTTGGATCTATACCATGATTTTTGTGACTATTGTGAATGGAACTATTTCATTGATTTCTTTCTCTGTGGCTGTCATTGATCTATAGGAAGGCTATTATTTTTTTTATGTGTTAGTTTTATATCCTACTACATGGCTGAATGCATTTATCAACTGCAGAAATTTCCTGATAGAGTCTTTAGGACCTTTTTACACAGAATCGTATTTTCAAATAAGGATACTTTTGAGGTTTTTTTCTTTTCTATTGGTATTCCCTTTATCTCCGTCTCTTGTCTTATTGTTCTGGGTTAGACTTCAAACACTATGTGGAGCAGGAATGAGGATGGCAGTACTTTGTTGTTTTCCTGATTTAGTAGGAAGGCTTCATATTTTTCACCTCTTAGCATGATGTTGGCTGTGGATTTGTAACATAATGCCTTTATTGTGTTAAGATATATACCCTATATCCCAAGACACTCAAGAATGCTTATCACAAAGGGATGTTGGATTGTGTCAGGGCCTTTTCTGTATAGAATAAGATGATTTGTGATATCTAACCTTTAGTCATTTTATGTGGTGGATGACAGTTATTGATTTATATATATATATATATATATATATATATATATATATATATATATATATATATATATATATATATATATATATATAACCATGCCTGCATCTTCAGTTTTAAGCTTTCTTGATCTTCATGATGTGTTGTAGAATTTGGTTTGCAAGTATTTATTGAGAATTTTTACATTTATGTTTATGAGAGAGATTAAGCTGTGATTTTTCCTTTTTTAAAAAAATTTGGTCTAAGTCTGGTTTGAGTTTTAGAGTTATACTAACTTCATGAAAAGAATTTTTTTTTATTGAGAAAAGGAGAAAAAAAAACCAAGTTTCCACCTCCTCCCAGCCTCCCATTTCCCTCCCCCTCCTCCCACCCTTCGCCCCCTCCTCCCACCCTTCTCCCCCTCCCCCCACTCCTTTCCCCCTCCCCCTCCAGTCCAAAGAGCAGTCAGGGTTTTCTGCCCTGTGGTAAGTCCTAGGTCCTCCCCCCTCCGTCCATATCTAGGAAGGTGAACATCCAAACTGGCTAGGCTCCCACAAAGCCATCACATTACGTAGGATCAAAACCCCGTGCCATTGTCCTTTGCGTCTCATCAGCCCTCATTGTTCGCCATGTTCAGAGAGTCCAGTTTTATCCCATGCTTTTTCAGTCACAGTCCAGCTGGCGTTGGTGAGCTCCCAGTAGATCAGCTCCACTGTCTCAGTGGGTGGGTGCACCCCTCGTGGTCCCGACTTCTTTGCTCATGTTCTCCCTCCTTCTGCTCCTCATTGGGACCTTGGGAGCTCAGTCCAGTGCTCCAGTGTGGGTCTCTGTCTCTATCTCCATCCATCACCAGATGAAGGTTCTATGATGATATGCAAGATATTCGTCAGTATCGCTCTAGGATAGGGTCATTTCAGGTTCCCTATCCTCAGCTGCCCAAGGAACTAACTGGGGACCTCAGCTTGGGCACCTGGGAGCCCCTCTAGGGTCAGGTCTCTTGACAACCCTAAAGTGGCTCCCTTAACTAAGAACTGTGCTTCCGTGCTCCCCTGTCCAACCTTCCTTTATCCCAATCCTCCTGTTTCCCCAAGGCCCCACCTCCTTCCCTTCTAACTTTTCTCTCCCCATCTCCCCTTACCCCCATTTGCAGAGTCTGAGAGAGGAGGAAGTAGAAAACCTGCCTTGACTCACAGGCACAAGAAAGGACTTTCTCAACAGGGCTCCAATAGCATGGGCATTAAGACCAACAGTTGGCAGTTGGGATCTCATGAAACTTAATAGTTCTGCGCAGCGAAGAATATCATCATTTAAGTGAAGAGGCAGCCTAAAAAATATCAGTAATTGTTTTATCAGCTATATGTTTTTGGAAGATTAATGTCTAGCCTATACAAAGAGTAAAAAAAAACACTAAGCACTAAGAAAACAAACAACTCAATTAAAAAATGGAACATGAAACTTGTCTCAGTGTTCTATTGCCATCAAGAGACTCTAAGACCATGGCAATTCCTATTAAGAAAAGTATTTAATTGACAGTTTCAGAGGTGTGGTCCATTAACATGATAGGAAGCTTGGCAGCACAGAGGCAGACATGGTGCTAGAGAAGGAGCTGGGAGTTCCACATCTGGATCTGCAGGCAGCAGGAAGAGAGAGACTTTAAGGCTGGCTTGATGACTAAGCATTCAAACACATGAGCCTACAGGGGCCATCTCTTTTCAAGCCACCCAAAAACTAAACAAATATTTCTCAAAAAAAGAAGCACAGTCAAGACATTTTCATGATCAAAATCCTTAGCTATCAGAAAAAGACAAATTCAAACTACTATGAGAATTCATCTTACTCCAATCAAAGTAGCTAAGATCAATAAGATAAGTGATAACAAATATTGCCATGGGTGTTAGGGAAAGGGAATACTTATCCAGTACTAGTGGGAGCGAAACTGGTATAGCCACACATCTAGAAAAAGAAGTAACATATGATTCATCTCTATCATTCTTTGATATATACCTTATTCTGGGTAAGACCTTTTTTGACTCTATATCCTATTATAGCAATATTTGCTTATCCATGTTTGTTGCTGCTCTATTTATCACAGCCAGGAGATGAAAACAGCCTAGATGTCCATCTCCCAATAAAAGGATAATGATACTGTGGTACAGTTACACATGGACATCTCATCTGCAGAGAAAAATGAAACTGTGAGATTCTCAGGTACATGAGGAGCTGGAAATTGTTATTCTGAGTAAAAGGACTGAGAGGCAGAAAGACAAAAGCCACATGTTTTCTTTTGTACATGGATGCTGACTTTGAAGCTGTGTGTGTGTGTGAGAGAGAGAGAGAGAGAGACAGGCAGACAGAGACAGAGAGAGACACAGAGAGAGATTTGGAATACCAATATAAGTTAGGAAACTTGTAAGCCATCGGGGGATTTCAAGTAAAGCATGGGTTAGAATGCAGGTGGATTGAGAGGAGAAGGGGGACTAATGGGATAGGAAGGGTTAAAAAAAGTGGGAATAGAAAATGTCTCAGGAAGGACAGCTAACACTGAAGACTTTTGAAAATGTCATATGGAAACTTACTACCACAAATTTTCCTAGATATATGTACACATGTGTTCACATGCATGTGCACCCATGAGCGTGCACATACACACACACACACACACACACACACACACACACACACATACACACACACACACTTAGGTTGAAATAAAATTATCCTATAACAGGAAAACAATGTCTCCCCTAGATTGTCCATTCTGTCAAGTAAAACCCCACCGTGCCATGTATGAGGTATGTCTTCTTGAGTTATTGGTCAGTGGGATCCTATAGATAGCCCTCCAAACATTACAGGCTATTATTGCCTTTGCTCTTGGTTACTGTGTAAAGTTGTCCTCATGGCCCTACAGGCTCATGTGTTTGGATACATCATCCCCCATCGGGGGATTTGTTTGAGAAGGCTTAGGTGATGTGAACTTGTTAGAGAAAGTAGGCCACTGGGAGTGAAAAACAATTCCTATGATTTCCAGTGCTCGATCTCTGATTTATGACTGTGGATCAGCATGTGAGCTTTCAGCTGTTCCTTTACTCCATCGTCATGGAAACTAATCCTTTGGAACCATAAGCAAAATTAAATGCTTCCTACTTTAAACTACCCTGGTTATAGTGTTTTGTCACAACAGTAGAAAAGTAACTAAGACAGTTACCCTCCATACCTCGAGAGTAAGACACTATTACTGGAAACACCACACACCTGAGTTGGAGGACATTGGGAAATCAATCTGGTGCTGACCTGGTAGCTTCATTCCTAATGCTGGAAGGTTATAATGTAATATATGTAATACACATATACATATATGTATATGTATGCACACTATATATATATATACACACACATATATATAGTTAAGAAGGAAAAGTCAGAGTTAGGAGATGAATTGGAGAGAGAGATAATGGGGGTAGGTTTGACTATGGTATGCTTGTATGATTATTAAATAAAAGTCTGTTTGCTGAGAACGAAACTCTGAGGTGGATGTTTGCCTTACACTGTCAATACTTGCTCTGGCCCCTGGAGCCTGTACCAGAGCTGGCAGTGCTGGTTACAGTGATCAGAAAAGTAAGAACATTTCCTAAGTTCACTTCAAGGACACTTGAAGGACACTACAGGTAGCGTCCTAAAACTCAGTCAAGACGATCCTAATACATACTCTCTGATTCCTAGTTTTAAAGGTATTTTATAGAGTTTTGTTTGTTTGCTTGTTTCTTTTTGTGATACTGGGTCTAAAACCCAGGTCCCATCGTTAAGGAAACATCCACATCAAGTAGCACTCCCAGTGTTCTAATTCAATGGGTTTTCCCCCTCACATGTATGTGTGATGTGAAAGCAGGCGTATTTTGCCTGTTCGTATGTGTGTGGGAACATATATTTGCATGCCTGTGTGGAAACCCTAGGTTTCTCTCCACAGACTCTCTCAGTTAAATCCAGAACTCACTGATATTACTCGTTTGGGTAGCTACCTTGTTGAGGGCATCGGCTCTCTTTGTCTTCCCAACACTAGCATTAAATCTCAGGAACAGGAAAGGATCTTACCAGACTTATTCCAAATTCCAAAGAAGTCTCTCCTCAGCATCCGCCACAAGGAGTCACCTTCGCTGGGCAGCCAGTTCTGATTTTTATCTGGTTTAATTAAAACAGGTTTTAAGGTAAACACTAAAGTAGAAACATTGTTTATAATAGTGTTACAATGAAAACAAACGTTAGGGTTAGATAGTTGTTAGGACTGAACCAGCAAGGTTAGAGACACCCAGCAAAGTCAATGAAAAGGTTTACAATTTTCCTGACACAAGGTAGGCAAAGAACTATATTATGAGGAAAACCACAGATGTGTCTCTTGGTGATCAGAATAACCATTTGTGGTCAAACATCCTTGAAGCTTTAGTTAGCTGTAACCATTTTTCAGAAACTAAGGCAGGAGGATATTTCCCACACTAAAGCCTGTACCCTCAAAGTGTCTATTGTCAATCCACTATCACTTATATGCTGGTCTGGGCACTTTTCATTTTTTTTGTGGGGATCATGGGAAGAAATACCTTAAAAGGTACATCTGGTCTACCATGATCTGGCATGTAAAAAGGATCGTCCATTCCCTGTCCACAAGAATGCTTATGGTTTGTTTATCAATTCTCCTCTAACAACTCATCTCTTACAGTCTTGATTCCATTAGTGGATTAATTCTCGATGGAGTCATCATTTGGCAAAATTATTAGGTGGTGGGCTCCCATTGCAGATGTGGGTCACGAGATGCCTCCCTGTGAATGATATCTTGTCCCTGGCCACTTCCTGTTTTCCATCTACTTCCTGGATGCTCTAAGGTGAGCAGCTTTGGTCTGTCACAACTTCCTGACCATGTGCTTCTCTCTTTACCACAGACAGACTCAAGGCAATGGAGCCAGCTGAACACAGATTGGAAGCTCTGAAGCTGTGAACCTGAATAAATCTCCCCACCTATTAAGTTGTTCCCTTGGGTGTTTGTCATAGTAACAGAAAGTCTGAGTACCTGTCCATGGACTTATTTAATGAGAGGGAGATGTAGTAAATCATACAAAAAACTTGAGGGACCAATGGCCACTTTCCCCCATCGCTCTGGATTCACTTTCCTCGATCTACATTTACTTTCAAATCATATATTTGAGCCCTGTTCTGATGTGGGATTCCCCTCTGTATGCTGTAAATACCATTGGTTAATGAAAAAAAAAACTGTGTTGCCTCTGCAGGGCAAAATATAGGTAGGCAGGGAAAACTAAACTAAATGCAAAGAGGAAAATGCAGAGTCAAGAAAAGCCATGGAGCCCCGCTGGAGAGAGATGCAGAAACGTAACTCGGTAAGCCACAGCCTTGTGGCAATACACAAATTTGTGGAGATAGGTTAATTTAAGATATGAGTTAGCCAAAAATACACGTAAGCTATTGGCCAAACAGTATTGTAAATAATATGGTTTCTGTGTAATTATTTCGGGGCTGAGTGGCTGGGAAGAAACAAGCAGCCTCTTACAACACTGTTCCTTGAGTTGAGGGCATTTACATACACTGGCCTGCTCTCAGGGACCTAAAAAGACAAGTTATCAGTAGCAGCCAAAAGGTGACTCTGTAGTCACTAGGTAGAGCACTCTCCCTATGGGCATGCGCTAAATCCCCTTATAAAAGGCTAGTCCTTTTCAGCCCTCCTCCCCTTTCCCCCCACTGAGTGATGGGGCACAATTAAGAGGAAATCACAGGGTCATGACAGAATCTTCATGTACATTCAACTTTGTTAGGGGAAAGCAAAAGGTGGAGAAATAAATAGAAATAAGGTGTAACTCATATTCCTATGTTCTCCCACTAGGCTATTGTAAAAAAACAGCACTCTATAAACAACCTCAGTATCTACCACGAGGAACTCAGGACTGCGCATGGTAAAGCAGGAGGGAGTGTAGTAGTTTAGCAGAGGAAGGTAACCTCGCTGGGTTGGAGCCAAGGGGGACCACAAAGTCACAGCATCCAGCAGAGCTTACATGGGAAGTTCATTGGGGGAATTACATCCTCCAGGACTCAACTAACCTTTCCTTTTACTCTGAAAGTGCAATCTTCAAGGCTCTGTCTTTGAAAGCAGTCTCCAAGGCTCCACCTACTTTCGTGGGGGACTTTTACTAATATCACACTGAGAAAATAATAATACCGCACCACATACACACACACAAACACGCACACATGCATCCACATATTCACATATGAGGATATATATTATTCGCCTGTCTCAGCCTCTAAAATGCAGGGATTATGAGTGTAGCTGCCTAGTTAAATGATAGGAACTGAACCCAGGAGGTTAGGTGCTAACCTAGTCCTGTAGCCACATTCCACGCTGTGTTTTTAGTGATGGTAACTTAAAGGGGGCAGGGTACTAGCTACCATAGGTAGATTTTGCTACCACTTTCTCCCAGCTCACCTTTGGGGATGCTCCTTTCTGTATGAGTCACTTTCATTAAGGAAAGACTGGAGTGTATCTTCCAAGCCTAACTCCACAAAGAACAGTGAGATGTAGCAAGACTTTCCTGACAGTGGAGTGGAAAGAGAATTTCCTGTTACTTTACCAGAATATTTTCGGACCCCTTGGTTAGCAGTTCTGGAAAAGGGGGGAAAATTCAGCAGAATGACTTAGTGGGCCAAGGGACTGAGACTAGGGTTGATTCCCGGGGATGAAGTATGCTCAGAAGTCTCAGGGCCAGAGGGGTCTGTGTGGGGCAAGGGTCCAGGTGCAGAGTGCGCGGACTTCAAATCAGTGTTCTTCGATTGAGCATTCGTGAAGGCTGTGTGCTGAACCCCACAGACAGCACTAACCAACTGCGCACGTCGCTAACTGAGATGTCTTCCAGGCGGTATAAGAATGGAGATGAATCACCCAGACAATCCAGTCCCTAAGCCTGGAAGGGCAGAGCGTAAGTGATCACCGCCGACCCCACCCCGAGGGTGGACAGTTTAGGGTAAGAAGGTTAGTACTAATTAGGCACTTTGAGAAAAGTTCTCATGAAGAGCAGAAAGGATGGGCATACTCTCCGCCACACCACGTGATTAGGGGAGATAAAAGGGACAAGGCAGATTGCGCCTGGCTCCCACGGTGGAGGTGGCTTTTCCCAGAACACTAGCAACCCACGGGGGTCAGGATGTCCTTTTGGGGAGGGGTGGAGGATGGGACTCTCCACTGTTTCAATACTCCAGCAGCTCCTTAAGACTGGGTCACTCCGAGTTGCCACCAGCACAGAGGAACATTCCTCTGTCCCCTTCCCTGGCCACATTCCCCCGTACCCCCCCTTCCTCCGACTTCACCTTTGTTTCAATAGTCTGTTTCTCCCTGGGATGTTTGTGTAAGAAACCCACTCTCCCCGTTTCCTGTGTCTCTGCCATTTCCTCCCATTACCATTCTACAGCGTGGCACTGAGGGCCATTGTTTTCCTTTCTAACCGCAATTCTAGTCCCCAGGAAGGGCAAGTAGGTGTGCGACTGCAGGACAAGGAAGGCCCCGTCTGCTGGTCTCTCTCTGCCCCAAGAATATCACTGCGAAGTGGTGGGCGTGGCGTTCGCTTGTCAGCCCTGGACGGAAAAAACCAGTATCAGGAGAGAGCTTCTTGCCAGTTAATCCCCAGAGGCTGTCTAAACAGAGCCACGTTCCCAGGAGCTAAGACTGGAGAGGGCTCCGGTACTGATAACCATCTGCGCCAAAGGAAGCCAGGAGTGTTGGCTTTCTGGGGGTTTGCCACGTGTTTACTGCTTCTAAACTGAGAAATAGGTTGAGCCGTATTTACTGAGCTCCTGACCCAGGTGCAGACGCCAATTTAGAAATGAATTCCTTTGTAACTTGACTCAGGGCTCCAACCTTTTAGATCAAGCCCACCAGACACTCAGTTGGCACCGAGGTGAACGGTAAAATAAAGTACGTTTTCTTGTCGGTGCTTTAATGAGATGCGCTGTGGAGGAGCTCCCATGGATCCTGGTTCCTTTTTCCTGAGCACCCGGAGAAAGAAGTGGCAATGTAGCTGGCTTGGAGAAACAGGACCGAGATGCCCTGTCAATTACTGTTCTAAATGCCCGTGCCAGATTTAAGTGTTGATTTCCAAACAGAAACAGGAGAAACCGTGACGGATGAAATAAATAAAATGTGGGCTCTTCCTCTCTCCCTCTCTCTCAGTGTGTGTGTGTGTGTGTGTGTGTGTGTGTGTGTGTGTGTGTGTGTTCGCGCGCGCTCACGCACGTGCTCTCACCAACAGCCAACAAAGTAAATCAATATTAGACTCGTGATTTCAGCTTGATTCTCATAAGAAAAAAAATGTATTACAGCCCCCCCCCCTTTTAATGTTAACCTAGCAGAAGCTGGTGGGCTATTTTGGTGACAATTATTTTATAATGTTCTCATAAATTTTGCTCATTCCCTTCATTACACGTTTCCCACCAGTTTTTACACTGAGTCACTCGGCAAAGACAGTTTGTTTATTTCAGGTTTTAAAGTGCTGTGTGCTCACCAGTAACGTGTCCAGGTTTTTGAACCGTAGAAACAGAGTAACAGAAACACATCTAGCGCCCTTCCTTCAGATGAAAAGGTGTTTTCACCAACAGCTTTAAGGATGTCTTCTGCAGTGTCCCCTGTGGTAAAGGTACTGATGTGTGGATGTGTTAAATGCGAATCAGTCACCATTTGCATTTTAACAAAATAATGTACCTGCCATTTGCACCAAGAACAAACTAAAATTCACAATTTCCCAGTCAGTGCCTTGTCTCCCCCACTTTAGTCCATAGAATTTGAAATAATTTTAACAGAAATATTCTGCCAGAAATAAGGGTTTTGAAAAACAAAAAAGTTTTCCTCTTTCAAAAGGTGCTGTTTTTCAACGATTCTTTTATTGGTGGGAGTAAGTTGTTGCTCATGACTTGGGCTTTAAAAGAATTCTGGAGCCTAATGAAATATTTAATGAGGTGACATGATTTCTGAATTCTACTTCAAAATAAGAAGAGGTCCATGGTCGTGGGTTTACATGAAAGAAGAGGTGAAGTCTTCTTCATGACTGGGAGAGACATCTATTCCTTTATAGAAAATTGGCCCCGATATTGTCTTCACTTAGTTTCTTTACACAACACTTTACAAATGTGCTTTTGGGAGGGGCGGTCTTCTGGTGGCATTCAGAAACTGTTGGAAAGACAAAACTCTGAGAAAACGTGTCATTTTTTTTCAGATGTCCAAAGAATAAATACAAATCCTACAGCTGCAAGCTAATGACTTAGCATCGCGAAAGTGGTTGGTGGTCCAGGCTAAACGATCTCCCCACCCTGATTGTCAGCTAGCTTCTCCCCTGGTCTAGGGCCACCGCTTTCTTCAAAGGTGATTTTTGAGCTCTGTGGTGGCGATATTCGGGGAACCGGTTACTGTCATCACTTTGTCAATCTCTAGGTAGATTTCTGGGGGAATCTGAGAATCAGCATCATTGATGAAGAAATCTGGGAAAGGTATTTTTCTGCCTCTGGTTCTATGACAAAAAAAGGATTATAAGCTTAGCTGAGATTGTTCCAGAATTTGCTTCGACAAGAGGAAGCCCTTTAGTTTCTTAAAGGGAATTAAACTCCCTAAGCATGTGGAAATGCACAGGCCGTTTTGCTCCCATTCTTGATCCAAGAGCATCTGTATTTTCTGGCAGGACATCGCGGACTCTCTCGCGGGCTCCTCCCCTCCCCTGCTCAGGACTGAGTCTTGTAAATCAAGCCTTTCCACAATCAATTATCACAATATATCCTTCTGAGGCTATTCTGTTTCCTAATTATACCTGTTTCCCCAAAATTGCACTCATGCACACACAGGCAAAGCAAGCATTAAATAGCAGATCGTTGGGACGATTTCCTCAGTTTTAAAGATGCCCAATGACATCTCCTCAAAACTTTCATCGGCAGCGCACAGGCTACATAGAAGAATGAGTGAGGATTATCCCAGCCCGGAGACAGTCAAACAGTTTCATGAGGTGACCCGGACAAGGAGCAGAGAAAATTGCCCTTTACTTTTCTTTGTTTTAACTAAACATTCGTGGTATTTAGAGTTTCCCTCCCCAGAGGAGAGTCAGCTACTTGCCTCTGGCCTGGCGTGGGGGAAATACCTCACTTTGGTGTGCACAGTATTTATATTTCAAACCATTAGGGAGACAGGTTGTCCACTAAGCTGAGCAGAAATAGAAAAGAGTTCTGCCTGGATGCGGGTTAAATAAAGACCATGCGTTCCAGCAGTCAGCCGCAAAGGAGTTAAGGGGCCTCTCCCCAGATACTGGCTTTACTTATCTGGAATCTTAATCCCAGTCTGCACCTTTTGATCAGGCCAAGCCTCAGACCCAGGATGACTTATCGAAAGGGCTGGAATTTGTGCTGTGCTCCGTGCACCCATATAACTAACCACTTGTAGGCTGGATTATGGGACTAACACTTCAACACTCAACAAGTGAAGGCCTGCGAGTAGCTCATGGTCTCCATCACAGAGGAGGTGCCACGGGTCAAGAGGGGGGACAAGCCGGACACACCAGGCCTCCAGCCGCTACGAGTCTTCCCAGCTCTGTTAACAGGAATGTCCTTCCTCCTGACACAGCAGAGGGGATAACTTCTCTTCTGGATGTGCATCTATCTTTTCAGGGTGGTCTTGTCCCGCTGTCTCTGACTTTCCATTTCACTGCAGGGGAAGGCTTCCACCTGTGTGACGAGTCCCTAGACCCTTCTAATCTTCTAGTCAGCTTCGAGAGTCTATTATCAACCTCCAGGCTTATTGTCTCCCCAGGCCTGGCTGTATTTTGGTTCCTGGCTTTCCCATCCCTTTCCAAGTTAAGCCAGACATTACAGGATTAGTTACTATTCTCTGCTCCGAATCTGATTTCCCACTGCATCTCTCTTAATCCCCAATTCATTGTAAGTATTAAACTAAAAATTACAGGGAGAGTGTAAACTCTTGACAGTCTTTCTCCCCGATTCAAACATCTATCCCCCCTCCCTTCTGCGAATTCCCTCAGCAGCACACTTACTGCCGCCCCCATCCTGCCAACCTAGGATGGTGTCTATCCCCAAACTTTCCTTTTACTTGCCAGAATGTAATATAGAATTTTATTCTTTTATCTGACACTTCTTCCTGCTCCATTTTACAATTAACTAGCCATCCCGGACGAAAACAATTGCCAAATACCAATTAACAGAACTTTGCCAATGGATGGGTAGGGCTAAATGTGTGATGTCTCTTAAAGGCATATTAAGAGTGATACCGCTTTTTTGAATTAGGGTCTCATTTAGCCCATGCTGGCCTTGGACTCACTATTTAGCCAAGACTAGCTTTGAACTCTTGATCCTCCTGCCTCTACCTCTCAAGTCCTGAGGTCACAAGTGTAAACCATCATATCCAGCTACTAGCAGTGATTTGAAAAACTTAAAAACATAGCTTTTAAATCATGTGTAGGTGTGGGTATGTGCACATGAACGCAGGTGCCCACGGAAGCTAGAAAAAAGTCACCCGATTCCTAGTCCCCTGGAGCTGGAGTTGCAGGCAGCTGTTAGCTGCCCACTGTGGATTCTGGGATTCAAACATGGGTCCTCAGCAGGAGCAATATACATTCTTAACTGTCTGTCATTATCTCTAGCTCCAAGAACAAATGTTTTCAATAAAAGAATTTAGGAAAATGACTGACCCAAGAAAATTTTGTTTAGGGGCAGAGTCCCCTTCTGTCACCGTGGTCTTGGAGAACACAGTCAGTTGCCAGCGTATGAGACTAACCTGGACTGATGGTGTATCTGCTGTTCTCGGGGCCATTCATGCTTGTCTTCGTCTCATATGGAACCCACTTTTCCTGATGGAGGCAGCTATCGTTCTTGATGACTCCTCACCAAAGTATACGCCTTTAACCCCAGCAGATGGGAGGCAGAGGCAGTTGGATCTCTGAATTCAAGGCCAGCCTGGTCTATAGAGTGAATTCTAGTACATTCAGAGCTCCCTGAGTTGAAAATTAGTAAATATAGACAACTCAGGTTTTTGAACCAGACATAGTTGTGTTCCAGGTCCAAGTCCACCTCTTACTGTGCTGGTGACTTTGGCAGCTTGAGCCCTCTACTTCCTAGTCTGTAAAATGGGCATTTACAGCCTTCAAGCCTGAATTCAACAGATTGAATAATACATGCAGTTGCTTTAGGAAGCCACTGACTGTAAAGCTAACAGTCCTCTGAATCTTAGGGTTTTTAGTTTTAAAGCATAATCCTAGTATGACAACTGCAGTAAACGTGATTAACACGCTTGTCACACGGCTTCTCAGTTTTCATCTATGGCTGCTTCATCAGCACCACAGAACAGCAAGCCATAGTAGCCTCATAACTTTTTTCTCTAGGATTCTTGGGCAGCCTTAGGAGCTCTTGAAACTCATCTTTTTTTTTTTTTCTGAATTTACCTAGTACCCTGCACATGAAAAGCTTGAAAACAAATAGGAAATGGCAAGGAAAGAGAATGTCTTAATATTTTTATTAATTATTTTTCTCATTGCTATAACTAACTCCTCAGGCATTTAATTCTGAATTCTAAATTCTAATTCGTCAGCCTCTCAAGGAGCAACCTAATGAAGGCAAGAAGTGTTTATTCTGGCTCGCAGTTCGAAGGTGCACATCTTCATGGCAGAGAAGGCATGGCAGCAGGAGGCTGGCTCACAGCTATGGTGGCAGTAGTTACCTCATCACAGTCGGTCAGGGACCATGTGAGTGTTGGTGCCCATCTGACTTTTTCCTTCTCCATCTTTTATTCAGGCTGGTCTCCCAACACATAGGATGGTGGCACTCATCATAGGGTAGGTCTTCCCTCTTCCATCCGTCCTTTCTGTAAACATCCTTACAGTCATACTCAGAAGTGCATTTCCTAGGACTCTAAATCTGGTCGAGCTGACAGTGAAGATTAAGCACCAGGGCATTGTTCTTTCCACTAAGAACAAGAACTGGACTCTGAATCCTCATATTTGGTAAGAGGCTAGCTTCTTATTTTAAATAGCACAAGTGTTATATTCCCTACTTATCCCTGAAGAAGAGTACAGTAACATTAGGCTCACCATAAAGAAGTCTTCTGAGGTAACAAATTTAAGATTTTTCCCTCCCCTTTGATAATTCCAAAGGACACTAAAAATGTGCATGACAATTTAACCTAACAAAGCACCACTTATTTCTATATAAATTCTCCGTGCACAACTTAGAAAAAGAGTTTATTGATGCTTTAAACAAACAGGAAGGGAAAATATACTTGATTAAATCTACAACCCACTCTCACCCCAGAGACTATACTCTCCTCACCAGTCTCCTCTCCCTCTTCTCCTCCCTCCCCCGCCTCTCTCTTTGTGTGTTTAAGACAGGATTTCTCTATATAACAATTCCAACAGCGCTGAAACTTGCCTTGTAGACCAGGCTGGCCTTGAACTCCTAAAGATCTGCTTGCCTCTGCCTCCTGAGTGCAGGGATTAAAGATGTGCACCACCACTGGCACCAGTCTCCTAATACTTGACTTTACACTCCTCTTTCACTCTCTTTGTACTTTTTATATAAAAACTGAGAGTCTTTCTAGGTTGGGAAAAGAGATGCCAGCATTGTCTTTCTCAGTCTTGCTTCAGATGTAAATCTGTGGCAAATGAGATCAGTTGGTTGGGGTTCTAAAAATATTAAAGAGTGGGCTGGGCAGATCATTCAGGGAATAAAGTGTCCATTCTGCAAGCAGGGGATCTGAGTCCATATCCAAGCACCCACATAAAGCTGGGCATGGTGGTGCATGCCTGTAACTCTAGCTTTGAGGCATGAACACAAGCAGATACAGAGGGCTTGCTGGCTAATCAGTGTAGCTGACACCACAAGCTCCAGGGTCAGTGAGGCATAGAGGAAGGCTTCCCAACAACTACTAACTTCCACACATGCACATACATACATAAAACACACACACACACCACCACCACCACCACCACCACCCCCACCACCACCATCACCACAACCAATGATAATAAATAATAGCAGCAAAGATTTGGGTATTATGTACCTTATTACAAATCAGGGTTCATAAGCTCTGAGAGATTCTGAATGTGTTCAGGGTTGCCCAGATCTAATGTTAGAATTGAGTGTCAGTCCCAGGAGCGCAGGATACCACTCTGGTACATTCAGGCTGACATCACAGGCTGACATCACAGGCTGGCCTTTATATTGTTCACACTGGATAAACCTTTGCCAGGTGTTCTTCAGAGTGTGCTGCTGCCTTAAGGTGGCCACGCGAGGTACAGAGAGAAGGATGGCACACACCTGCCCACATGCAGCAGCCAGCCTGTAGCAGCAGGGGCACATGTCAGAATGACTTACCTTGCCTTTGTTTCTCTGTCATTTTAGACCTGGTCCTCCCTTTCATGCTTCACTTAGAAAAACTCCCATTTCTGCCCCTGCACTCATATACTGCTTATCATAAGCAGGCTCCCTGTGCAGGCTCCATTTGCCTTTGATGGGCCTCATCCCACTATGCCTTCATTCAGGAGAGCACAGCAATTCTTTCACACCTACCACCCCATCCATTCCTTCATTTCCACTCCTGGTTCTCTTCCTTGGTCCTGTGTTTTATAATTTCATATGTGAATCCTTTCCAATAACCTCTAAATTACTATCCTATTATCTGAGGTTTTCTGTCCTGCCCTGTTGCCACAGTCATTAAGTCCCAAAGAAATCACACGGAGGTATACATTAGTTATAAACTGATTGGCCCATTAGCTCAGGCTTCTTATTAACTCTTACAACTTATATTAGCCCAGTAATCTTGTCTATATTAGCCACGTGGCTTGGTAACTTCTTCAGTGAGGCAGTCACATCTTGCTTTTTCTGTGTCCAGGTCAGGACTGCAGACTAGGACTTCCTTCTTTCCAGAATTCTCCTGTTCTCATCCACCCTGCCTCTACTTCCTGCCTGGTTGTCCCGCCTGTACTTCCTGGCTACTGACCAATCAGCATTTATTTAAAATATAATTGACAGGATACAGACCATTTTCCCACAGCACAGTTTCCAGGACCTTCCTGCTAACACTCTCAATGTATGAAGATAAATTTAGTCGTATTTCCCAATGTGTGGTACTTCCAGATTAGCCAGTCTGGAATCCTGTTGACACTGTAGGAAGTGCAAGGATGTGGCACTGAAAACATGGGCTCTTATACTGGCTCCTTCACTGGCAAGTCCTTTGACAGCAGCTGTGTTGTAGAAAAGGTTGAACTGCAGAGTTAAACTGTATTGTGACTAATTGAGGTTTCATTTGTTCGGTTAGTTAGATGCTACTGTTGCTGCTATTGTTGCAGATGCATTAGAATAGTATGTTCCACTACTTATTTTCTCTTGGCGCCATTACCTCAATCTCTTCTTTGCCTTTTCTCCTGGCAGGCTGATCTCTATGAACTGTACCATTGGACGTCTTTGCTAGCTGGCTTCTTCTTAGTCAGTTAGAGGCATAGACTGACAAAGGAGCAAGGATAGAGAGAGAAACTGGCTGTTTCTTCCCTGTGGTCTCCTTGCTGTTAGGCATGTTCTCCCACAGAATTCCTCCTCTCCATAGACTCAGAGATCAGACTGCTATCGCTCAGAGATGTGGTGCTCCCAGCAACACCCGGAACTCAAGAGATTCCACTACAGCTTTGCTGGGTAAGAAAGAGAAGTACTGGGACCTCATAACCTTTGTGAGGATTTGTTTTATACTCAGAAGGAATGTAGACATATTAAGGAAAAGTGAGAAAGAACTCTGGAGAGAGGAAAGAGCTCCCTTTCAGGTGATGTTTGAGAATCACTGCCTTGGATGACATTGTTGGCCAGATCATCAGAGTCTCTGATTCAGTAGGTCGTGGGGAGGGCTAAACATAAACATGGGGAGGTAGTTTGTAATCTACTTTTTCCTAATTTAAGCCACTGCTGTTTGTCCACACTTCCAACACATGTGTTTCAGGAACAGCAGTGGGTTGTTGTGATTTGAATATGAAATGCTGTATTCCCGATGATGGTGCTCTTGGAAGGTGATCAAAGAACGAAGGCTCTAACACCATCAATGGGCCAACATGCTGGCAAGTTGATAGCTGAATTAGCTATTAAAAGACAAACCTAGTTAGACGAATTGAGTCACTTGGGGCATACTTTTTGGAGGATATATCTTCTCTCTGGACCCTTCTACTGTTGTGTCTTTTCACTCCAGCTTCCATGAGATGGGTAACTTTCCACTGACACACCCTTCCATTATGATGCTCAAACTCATCACAGGCCCAGAAACACAAAATCAAGTAGCTGTGGAATCAGACATCTAAAACAATGAACCAAAATGAATCTTCTCTCAAAAATAAATAGCCAAACAAAGGTAGCAATAGATAGCATGCCAAGCAGCTCTTCCTCCCCACTGGGAACGTAGTAAGCCGTTCCTACTGAGTTCCAGTGAGTTCAAAAGTGGATGTTCCTTGAGATGATGCTGCCAATTCTTCTCCAGGTTTCTCCTCACTCCCAAACACACAAGATGAATCTCAACGTGCTTTAGAAAAATTGTAGGCTAGCTTCTGAAGTACATTCTGCCCATTCACCAAATGAGTTGCAAGGTCTTGCAGATATTTATGAATGATGCATTAGATTGCCAGGGCTAGCACAGAAAATACCATGGAGTAGAGGACATGAACAGTAGATTTTAATTTTCTCAGTGTTCTATAGTTCAGTATCAAGATGTGGACAAGGTGGGTTCCATTCTGAGTTTTCTTTCCTTGGCCCATGAATGGCCATTTTCTCTGTTTCCTCACAAGGTCTTTTTTCTATTTCTTCAGTCATATTAGATTAAGACCTAGCTTTATGACTTTTCCCCTTAGTTGCTTCTATAAGACCTTATTCACAAATACAATCACATTTTGAGTTATTTGGATAGGACTTCAATATATAAATCTGGATGTAGGTTGTAGAAGAATAAAATTTAGTTCATTATAAATAGGATGCTGGAAAAGATGGCAGTAGAGTTTGGACGTTTTGTCCCTTTCCAAAGGCGATGAAGTTGAGAGTCAGGGCTTCCGTGGCATTATGAAAAAGCCTTGCAGAAGTGAACTCTCGGTTTTCCACCCTTCTGCTGTGCCGAGTTCTTCTCTTTGCCCATCATTATTTGTCAACGCTGGTGTCTTGATCTTAAACTCCCTAGTCCCAAGAACTGTAAGCCTCTAAACTTTTTAGATAAACATTTGTTCATTACAAATTTCTAGACATTATTTCATATGTCTAATGTCATAAAGCAAAAAAGTGGACTGAGACCCATGGGTAGAAACAGTTTGGTTCAATGAACCCTAACTGGGTAGATGAACACTGCACGCTATGGAGACAGCACATTAGTTTTCCGGCTGCCCAGACCCGAATAATCACACAGAAGCTATATTAATCACAATAGTATTTGGCCAACAGCTCAGGCATCTTTTTAGTTAGCACTTATATCTTAAATTAATGCATTTCTATTATTTTTATTTTGCCACGAGGCTCATGATTTATTATCTCTTGTTTCTTGGGCAACTATGTGGCATCTCTTCAACTTTGCTTAATCTCTCCACAGTTCTTCCAGCCTGGCTCTATTCCACCTTGCCATAGGCCAAAGAAGCTTTATTCATTAACCAATAAAAGCAACACATATACAGAAGGACTTCCTACATCATAAATGCAGTACTGAATGTGGCTGTGCTTGTTGGTGTGACTGTGAGTACTCACTCTAACATAGTGATTCTCACTTTTGGTAATATGTTGAAATGACCTCTTAGGAATACCAACTTTTTTAAAAAAAAATCTAACCCTGCAGATCCTGATGTATTTTTTTAGTGTATTGATCTATGCACCATTTTAAATTGCTCCAGATGTTTTTAATAGTCCACAGTCTGAAAATCACTGCAGAATTGACTCTTTTGCTGATTAATGGAACCAGTGAATGAGGTTAAAACAACACAACAGATTCCGAAGGAACAAGGAGTAAGTGTATGTGTTTGTGTGTGGGCATGCATCCTCGTGTGCATCCGTGTGTGAGCACAAGTGCAGGTATGTGCAAGTGTACCTGGTTAGCAGAGAGCAACTCCAGATGTCATTCTCCAGATGTGTTACCGTCTTTTCTTGAGATAAGGTCTCTTATGGCCTGAAACTTGCCAAGTAGCCTAAGCTACACTGCTTTTTCAAAAAGAGTTTTATAATAAAATGAGCAAAATATAAATATGAACACTACAGCTACAATACTTACTTGATTTATTTAATAAGAGTAATTTCAATGTGCTTAAGTGCAAAGAATGTGTCCCAGCTGCTAGGGAATCAACTACATCTCTGAGACACAGACACTGTGCTCAAATAGTTCAAATTAAGCCATCTAAATAAATAGAAGCAGACATCTAAATAAATAAATGTAATAGTGATGCTTTGGGGACATTGTGTTTTAATTGCCTGTTTATTTATACTTCTTAGACTCCAAGCCTTTTTGGGTCAGAGATCCAATTCTTTTTGTATTCCCAGCACTAATCAGAATGTCTAGGACAGAACAGATTCTTGATAAATGTTTATAGAATAAACAAAGAGGGGAAAAACATAAAACCATAGAGTCTCGGTTGAAGGAAGGATTATTTGGATGTGTGTGTGTGTGTGTGTGTGTGTGTGTGTGTGTATAAGACAAGCTACAGTTAGGAAAAAAGGGAAGTGAGATTACAAGCATCCATTTAAGAGGTAGGTGCATCCTTATTGCACATACAAAACTGTGTTCTTTATCCTGTTTCTGCTCAGAAGAGCTCACATTGTCCTTACTAATTCTCTCTTTGACAGTTCCATACATGTGTGTGATACCTACTGGCCCGACTCATCCTCTAGTCTCTCTCTCCCTCTCCTTCTCCCCCCCACCCACTTTCTAATTTTTACTTGTTTGTTTGTTTGTTTATTGTGACACACTTGGTTTATTCAGGACAGCCTTCTTGGGCCTGGGAGTGAGACTATCCACCAGAGCAGGATTAATTCACCAGCAGCTGTACCAGTAAAGACAATGACTCCCTCCCTCCGAGCAGTCCTTGACTTCCTTTAACTTCCATAGGCTCAGTTAGACTTTGTCATCCCCTCTACCACTCATGACTGAGTATTTAGAGGCTCAGTCTTAAGAATCCCTTGCAAGAGGCAATTGCAGATGCTGTGAGCTTATGAATGCATCTTCATAAGGATGACATAGCCTTGTCATCCCTGTGAGACATCACCTCTCAGACCATCCTCTGGAACCTTCCTCTATAATGTTCCTTGGGCTGTGGAGGGAGGGTGATGCTATGAGGCTGAACACTCAACGGTTACATGTTGTAAGGACCTTGACCTGCCATGACTCTGAAATGACCATTGTTAACTGCAGAGAAGTTTCTTTGACCAAGAATGAGGGAGTCCTCTGGGGCTCTAAGTCTACACATTGCCCAGTGCTGCACCTGGGGAGCCATAAGTTTATGCACGTTCAAACCTTGTATTGCTCCTTGGGCACAACACTTTTTTTTTGTTATATCAAACAGTGTCATTACAACTAGTGAAAATACAAGTAATTTATCTCCAAATAAAACCTGCTTCAAGTCTCCTACAACTGTTTTAGTTTAATCTAGCTGTACTTTGAAATGATTTTACCTGCTCAAGCCACGTACATTCCCATCTAGGCACTCTTATGCAGTGTTTAATCAAGTGATGTATGCTCATACATTTATCCCTGTATCTCTGGGAACTCACACATAAAGGGGCCTCCATCACAGCAACTTGTTCCTTCCTCACTAGACTAACACACTCAATGTCAGCTCTTCGGTAAAATGTTTGTTACCTTACACACTAACCTAGGGATAATTTCTTTTCCAGAGAAATTGAGTTGTAAAGACAGGAGTTTTATTGCTTGGAGTCTAGCGGGGATCCCAAGTGATTTAGCCACTAGGATGCTGCTATGCAGGGGACTAATAAAAAAAATAGAAAAGGTTTTAAGAGTGAGTAAAAATGTAGAGATGTTCAGTCCTCAGATGTTGGGTCACTAACCAAAAAGAACAGTTCTCACCCGGTGGAGTGGTGCACACCTTTAATCCCAGCATTTGGGAGGTAGAGGCAGATGGATCTCTGTATCTTTGAAGCCAGCCTAGTCTTCAAAGTGAGTTCTAGGATAGCTGAGGCTGTTACACAGAGAACCTTGTCTCCAAAAACACAAAATAGCAAAAACAAACAAGCAAAAAACCCAGAGGGGGTTCTCTAAACACCTGGAACTTGAAATCTTGAGAGCCATGCCCGTGGAATCCAAAAATGTGCCACACAAAACTCAAGCTGCTGTTCTGGACACACTTTGAAGGAAAACATCTTTGGCAGCCCATTTAAACCTTTGTCTCCAATTCCGAATTCATATTTGATGCTAGGCCATATGTATGCCTAATTGCAAACAAAGCTGTTAAAATGCCCCAAATGGCCATGGGAAACAGTCTTCAGAAGCCTGTCCAAAGGCTCATCAACAAGCAAAGCCCTGTGGCCACTTTGCTAAACCTTGAAAGCATCGGCATCAACTCAAAACATGTGGCGGCTTGCAATATGAAAAAGAACCTTTCACTTCCTTTAGAAATGCCGGGCTTCCATTGGTCACACTGGGAGATCCACAGGGAAGACACAGTGGCCGGTGTGAGGCACGCTGGTGGTCTGTCTCTTGCCTCACTGTCCCATTCGGTGGCAGTGGAAATTGTCCCTTCACAGTTGGCATAAGATGATATTGGACGTTGCCCAAAGACATTGGTTTAGTCTCATTATTTACACATAGACCTTCTCATGTGGGAGTCTGTTTGGAGCCAAGTAAGATCCACTAATTAAGGAAATATTAATAAAAAAATTTAATTTCTTAAAAGAACAAAATTTGCTTCCATAAGACTACAAGTCTTAGTTTAACCATAAAGTGGGAGAATGTGTTGTCGCTTAGTTGGCTCCACTGTTTACATAAGTGTCATACACGTCGTATGTACAGAGATGGGTAGTTTTCAAAGTTAGACGACAACGTGCACACCTAGTATTAAAACCACATTGAGCAAAACCATTCTTGATTCAGAAGGCGCCTGTGAGTGTAACAAGCCTCTGGGCCGACATTAAACATGTCGTTTTTTAAGAGCTTTGGGAGAATAAACTCACTCCCCACAGACCAGCCGTGGGATGTGCGCTTCTAAACAAATTCTTCACATTAACTCGGTTACTTGTGATTTATTTCTTTCTCATAAAATGGAACCCAGGGCACAGAAACAATCCAGTTGGTTTGAATGTGGGAACCTGGATGTGGGAACTGCCACTCTGAGGAGCAGACACTATCCACTTTCATCTGGGCTTATTTTTACCTCTTTGAAATGACACTTCATGGAAAAATAAGATTTCTTTTTTCACCTAACTGCCGGTGATGGTACATTTTATATGGCCTTGAGCTCTCTTGTCAGCATTGTATAACTGCTATATAATATTGCCCCAGAAAGATCATCTGTAATATACTTTACTGTTTTTGAGCATAGATTCCAATCATATCTTGCATTAAGCTGTATTTGTCCAGTAATTATTTAGTGTGCTAACTTTTCTCTGACCATTTCCCTAAAGTAACTCCTAAGAAATGAGTTATGATCAGTGTTTTTAAGATACATGTTTCTGCACATCTCCGTATCTCTGTAAATGCATATAATGTTTGCCAATTTGTTCACCATTTTTATTGATTTTACCACCATCAAAACTGTTGAAAATTTATTTAAATTGACTTTTTATTTTAATGTTTAATCATTCCCCCTTACACATATTTCCCAGTTGAGTACCTATTTCATTAATCGATGTGACTGACTACCTAGTGAATTCTTCTAAATAGAAATATTTCCAGATAAACAAGTAAATAAATAAGACATAAACCCACATCTTCCCTAAGGCTCCTGCTCCTTTCTGTAATAACAAGCTATTCCTGTGATTCTGCATGACTTGGGGAAAGAGGGCACAAGGAATCCCAAACTCCCCGACTAGTCTCTATAATTTATTTCTTAAATGTCTTCTGCATATCAAGTACATGCTCCACATGAATGCCTGGTGTCTGTGGAAGTTAGTAAAGGGCACCAGTTCCCAGTAACTGGAGTCACAGATGCTTGTGAGTCACCATATGAGTGTCGGGAATTAAACCTAGGCCCTCTGCAAGAGCACCAAGTGCTCCAAACAACTGAGCTCTCTCTCCTGCCCTGTAATTTATTTATTTTGAGTGTGTGGTGGCGGCGGCGGCGGTGGTGGTGGTGGTGGTGGTGGTGGTGGTGGTGGTGGTGGTGGTGTGTGTGAATGTGCATGTGTTGGTATGTGTGTTGTGGGGATACATCCACTTGAGTATAGTTGCCCGTAGATTCCAGAAGAGGGTGCTATATCCCCTGGAACTGCAGTTACAGGTGGGGTGCTGGGAACTGAATTTAAATCTTTTGCAAGGTCAGCAGATCTCGTCAGACCAGGTCAGCTGAGACATCTTTCCTGCCCCACTGTCTCAATGTAAATCATAATAAGTAGCAATTGCAGTGTTTCATTATTTTCCACAGGATGGAAGTTTGTGCAAATGTATCTAAAGGTTCATATTCATTCTCAGATTACATTCAAATGTTTCAACACTAAAAGGACATGAAAAGCTAAAAAAAAATAGCTTGTGTTTTCCTTTTTTCTTTGAATAGGAATCTTAAGGAAAGAAAATGACCATTTAAAGCAAAGAGGACATAGTTATCTAGCTCATTTCTCTGATTGGGTTCCTTTCTTAATTCCCACGCTCCCCAAATGAGCCAAGACTGATTTCAAAGGCAATGAAGACAGAGATCTGGAGATAATGGTGACGATGATTGTGCAGCATTGGGCATGCATTTGATTCCAGAAAACTGTACATTGAAAACTGTCAGAAGTGCAAGCTTTAATCTTACAGCGGTTTCGTCCCCCTCTCCTCCCCCAAAGAGCAAGAGAATCTCTTACCTTTCACTCTTGTGGCCTTTCTGAGAGCCCTGCTGTCTGCTACCAATCCATATAATTCTGGCACAGATCATCGCTCAGAGGTGGCAGCTGCTGGGGCTTCCTATTATCTAAGGAGATCGGGGAACTGGGGTCCTCTGCCTCCCATCTTTGCATTCGGCAATGGAATAAGCCATTAACATACACATATTTAGAGAGGAAAATAAGGATGTCAAAATAGTTGCAGCCTCAGTATTGTTTGGTGACAGGGAGACAGGGCTTAGGACTGTCGTTAGACAACTACCAGAGAACTTATTCTAAGTGTTTCCTGCTTCTGTAGTGGAAGATCCTGGGAATTGTAGCATATATGTTGAATTAATAAATCACCCAGCAATTCTGCAATATATCATCTTGAATAATGTAATTTGGCTCAAGATGGACATGTAAGTTAGTTTGATTGAATCTTTTTAGAATGTGCACATAAACAAAAACGTAAATAAACATGATTATTGTCAACTAAAATAAAATGACTAATTTATACAAAGAAGAAAATGATAATCATACATCAATTATACAAAGAAAGCCTCCATAGTGCTGGATAGTGCCACATTTGGCTTAGAATATTTTTTAAACATAAGAACAGACAATTCTTAATATAATTAATGCCTGTTTTGGTTACTTTTCTCTTCTCAATACGAGTCAGAAATATCTCCAGGGGGCCGGGGGGAGGAGGAGGAGGATTTATTTTGGCTTCCAATTTGAGTGGATACAGTCTATCATGATGGAGAAGTCATGGCGGGATTCACAGGAACAGCAACATAGAACTGGTGGACCGGGAAGAGGTGGAGTGCAGGCTGGAACTGTAGACCAGCTCAGACCATCACAGTTGACCCGACAGCAAACCACTTCATCAGCCATTCACCTCCTAAAGAACCCACAGTCTCCCTACAGCACCGCCTGCTGGGAACCTACGTGGACAAACTAGACAAACATCTCTTTGAGAAATGGCATTAACTCATACCTAAACAAACATAGAATGCTGCAGAGTTTCCTGCACACAGGAGCCTGTGGGGCACACTTACAGTCACGGGTAACATCGATTCTCTCTTACTCCCATACCGAGCTCTTTAAAATGCTCTTTATATGATATATTAATGATGCAAAACATGTGCAAAGTATAATTCTCATCAGAATCATCCCAGTCACCTTCTTTTGTGTCTCACCCCCTCTCCTGCTGGCCTCTTCTGTCTTCCCAACTAGTCTCTATTCTTTCTCTCTCTCTTTCTTCCTCTCTCTCAACTAAAGAAACACAGAAGGCTTTTAAACTCATCACAGGAATTAAATTAAAATGCAAGAAAGTATACTAAAATGTTATTGTACTTACTAAAAATATATTAATTAATTAGCAAAGTCACTTTAAATATATGAACGATAAAAAGAGTTTAGAAATTATTTTAACCATGAGAGCCACTGAAATGCCTTGGGCCTTTTCTTCTTGGGAAGCCTTGTTCTACGCACTTACTTGTTTCAGACCTCTATTCTTCACGCAGCCTTGCCTGGCAAGACATCAAGTGTAGCTAATGCCCACCTTACACACTGGGAAGCCGGGATCCAGTGAATTTGCAGCTTGATGAAGGCTTGTAATTAGAGGCATTGCTCTTGACCTCTCCAGTGCATACATGCTTTGACTCTGGGCATAGGATATCCACAATCTGAAAAGAAGAAAATACACTGCTTTGGGACTGTACGTGAAAGTACCTGCTGGCTTTGGCAAGCTAGACAAACATCTCTTTGAAAAACAGCATTAATTCAGATCTAAACGAAACATAGACAATAATTTGTTCACTTTCTACTAACTCTCAAGCTTAGTTAACTAAATTGTGACGGCGCCCCAGAATTCTCCAGAAATAATTCCAGTATATTCTTGGAGAAACATGCTGAAGGCCCACTGGAGAGAGACAAAAGGAATCATTCCTGGCCTGAGTAGGTCCGGTGACTCCTTTTCCAAGCGCTGGCTGCCTCAGACAAGCTTGCTTTCTATGAGGCGGCTGCTGGACTGTCGGTGAGGAAAGAGTGCTAGACAAGCGGGGGCCACCCTTCCTCCCCACCCTTCTCCAGCCCTGCTCTGGAGAAACATAGCCCCTTCACAGGCCTGTCTCTTCAGTAGTGACTGGTTCTGGCCCTACGTGTGCTACCCTCTGGAACCAGGGAGTCCTGACCCTGATAGAGACTTAGAGAGGAACCAGGGAGTTCATTAAACTGCTACTTAACTGAATGCAGGAAAGGAAAGAGGGTCCATGTTTGATGTCAGGGATCACACTGGGCCAAGAGGTGATGACTTATCAGTGCTCCACACTGCTGCCTGGGACCCATCCACTCCCTCTGGGATATCGGCCTGTATCAGCTCACCTCACCTTGGCCAGATGGGGCGGAGGAGATGTGTATATCCTCTGAAGCTGGTGACTCAAGGGTTGCCGTTAGCGACCACTTTGTTAACTTTTTCCCTGGGTTTCCGTCCACTGTCCTACTTCCACGTTCATAAAACAAAGAATCTTTACGCTCTATTTATTTCTGGAAAAAAAGTGTTCGGCACTAATATGGAAATTATGACTTCAGTAACGAGAAGCATGTTGCCAGCCACAACCGATTTGGGATCCTTTTGTTTTTGGTTTGCTTTTATTTTAGTCTTTGCCTCATTGAGAGTGTGCTGTTTAGCTCTGGCTGGCCACAAACCTGAAGCCTCTCGCCTTAGCCTCCCAAGTACACCAAGCGCCATGATGGCCCGCAGACTCGTTTCTTTCACAGGAGGAGCATCGGTCGGCTGCGGAAGGAAGACACAAGTCCTCCAGCCCTTGCCTTTACTCTATGACCAGAAACAAAGCACTGCTCTCCGGGTGCTGTAGGTTCCCATCTGGGAAACTGAGGTAACACTTCTAGGTCGGTTTAGGCTTATCTCATTTGACTGGTACAACTACCCAAAGAAGCTATGCAAATAACAACGTTAGTGAAAGACCGGGACAATTGAACAAGGGCCGCAGGAGATGTAAGGGGTGCTCTCTTACTGAGAATATAAAGGGTGCTCCTGCTGATATCAAACTAGAAAGTTATTCTGGGGTGTGTCTGGATCTCATGTGCAATGATTTATCAAATAAAGACAAACTGTGTTATAAAATAAAAATATTATCTAATAATGAAAAAGGATAAAATATTGGTAAAATATATAGTTAAAGTTGAGGATTGTTCTGTCGAGGGAAAGAATTTAATCACAAAAGGCCACTATTCTTATAATTCTACTTACATGAAATGCAGAAAATGGAGACTTCATAGAGATACAATAAATTAGTGGCAGTGTAAGGACAGGAGGCCTGTGTGGAAGTTAAATGCGGCATTTCTTCAGGGAGAGAGGGAAACCACTTAGAATATAACGCAGAGACGGTTGTCTGGTGAAGCATGACTAATAAAAACTCAGAGAGAGAAATTGGGGTTCAACCTGAAGATTTAAAAAGTAAAACAGCCAGCCACTGGTTCTTACCTCAGTCTGAAGTGGTGATTCTGCCTCCAGGAATCTCAGAATGAGACTGTCTCTGAGAGCTATCTTTTTCCCCCATCTTATAATCCTCTCTAGGGCTGGGATTAAAGTTGTGCACCACGGGAATTAAAGGCATGCACCACCCGATTTCTATGGCAACTAGTGTGGTTACTGGGATTAAAGATGCATGTCCTCATGACTACTGAGATTAAAGGTATGTGTTACCATAATCTGGTCCGGAAGGCTGACCAGTGGGACTACTTTACTCTCAGATCTTCAGGCAGTCTTTATTCAAATACAATTAAAATGCCACTACAGTCCGGCTGCTCTGTAGATGCATGGAAACTTATTGAATTATACATTTAAATGGCACTTCGTGGTATGTGAATTCTATTTCAAGAAGACTTTCTTTAAAAAAAAATTAGACAGACGTCTATCAAATCACCAACAATACCACTTAGAAAGCCATTAAGGAGTTTTAAAAGCAATTTTAAGATAGTTGTACTTGACAGCTTCGTTTTCAAATGTGTCACAACACATTCAAAAGCTGAGATGCAGGAATAAGTTCCCTATCAATTACTGGCTTGAGTAAGCTACACGGATACTGGGTTTATGATTGAATGCAAGAAAACCATTAAGAAAAATATAGTTGCATTTTGTTTTAAATGTTTATGTCATCAAAATCTTGAAATTTTTTCATAGAATTTGATAATCAGTGAAAATATTCCGTAAAATTATGGCACGCAAAGTGCCTCTGGAAATACTTGGTGAGGAATCTGAAAAGTTATTTTTGCCAAAATGCTACAGAGTTTCTTTTTATGAGGACTTATTGTAATGCCTTAATTAGTTTGCATATTGGCAGTTCCTGTCATGACTTCCCTATCAATATTTACCACTTAATTTTTAAATGCCTTTCCCCCTTAAGCCTCCATTATAATTCCACACTTTACAAACTAGATTATTAAGAGAATCAGGTAGGCTAACTGTAGATCTTCTCGTTTCCCTTCTCTCTTACAAGTCCACTTCCCAGTTTCATTCCTAGTGCTATAGCAGCCCAGCGGCTGTGGTCTCTCTTCCCTCACTTCCTTCATCTCCAAGGGTTCCTCACATAGATATTCCCTTCCTGACTTCCTCCCCCCAGGTCTGCTTTTTCTCAGCCCCCAGCTCCAGCAGGATTACCTGGGAACCTGCAGGCCACACCAGTCAAGGAAGCAGGGAGCCTGGGGAACTTTATTTCTGGCTTCTGTTCCTCTGAGTCCAGTCCCTTCATCTTTACCCCAGCTCTGTATGGGATTATCCGCACAGCCTCTGGCTCTGGCTCCTCCCTGACCCCATCTCCAGCAGATCAGAGAGATCCCCCCTCATCCTGTTATCCTAGCCCCAAACTCCAACAGGTTTTCTCTGAGAAGCCCTCGCCCAAGGTTGACAGAGAAGCAAGTAGGTCGGAAAGCAGATAAGCTAACTTCAGATCTTCACTCTCCCTCCTCTCCTCCACATGGAATCCCTAAGTCTCAGGTCACCTCTGTAGCAGACCACCTGCTGTGGCCTCTCCTTATGACGGCTGCTCCTTAGTTCAGAAGAAATATAAGCTATGGATGTACTGACATCCTGGAAACCTGGTGGCCGTGCTGGTCAGGGAATCTGGTAGACAATCTTCAGTCTCCTTTCTGTACTCTGCTTCGAATCTTCTAGTCTTCTTGCCTTAACTTTGTAGCAGGCCACCTGCGGTGACCTCTCCTTCCCCTCTGTCCCTATTTCCAGGGAACTATGGAGCACCTCTTGGCACACCTGTCTTTCCTCCTTCCTGGATCCTTCAGCACTCCTGCTCCATTCTAACCAGACCCCATCCTTCATGTCAGCTCCCAATAGCTAGAAGTAGTTTCTACCTTGGCCACCCAGGCCACACCTGGCAGGGTCTCAGAAGTGATCGTTGCCAGGCCCACAGCCACCACACTCTCCAGAAAGGACAACAGAAATTAAAGACCAAGACACCCACTCAACAAAGACAAGATCAGATATTAACACTTAGAATTACAATCATCCCAAACTCAGATCCATAGGTAGCACTATAAAAACACGATCAATAATAGCCAGGACAATATGTCTCCACTAGAGCTGAGCAATTAAAGCACAAGACAAAGACTTCAAAATAGCTATTATGAATGTGCTTAAGGACAAGAATATGAATACGCTCGTTATTGAACTCTGTGAAAACAAAAACAAACACTGGGATGAAATTAAGAAAACAGTTTAAGATGTGAAAGTGGAAATGGAATCACAAAAGAAAATGCAAATTGGAAATGAAAAATGCAGAAACTTGACAGACCCTTGGGGAAGAACTTCATCAGCAGATGAAAGAGAGAATCTCAGACACCGAAGACAAAATGGAGGAAATGGACCCCCTTGCTCAAAAAAAGTTAAATCTTAAAGAAACAAACAAACAAAACAAGACAATATCAACAGACAGGTATAAAACACTGAAAGAATCTGGAACACTATGCAAATCCAAATCTACAAAATAATGGGAATAGAGGAAGGAGAAGAAAGTTAAAGGCACAGAAAACATTTTCAACAAAATCATAGAAGAAATGCCACTAACTTAAAGAAGGAGATGCCTATCGAGGTATAAGAAGCATACAGAACACCAAAATAGATTGAGTTGTTGGCCAAAGGAGCGCCATGGGAATTCCCAAACAATCCATGCTGTTGCCAAGACTTTAAGTTGTTCTCCATAAAGTGACAACATGGCCCCATTCCTGAAGACAACACCTATACAACTCCTTGAACACTGAAGCATGGAGAAGTCAAAATGGTGCATACATAGAGCCTTCAAGACACCTACGTGCTTGTGGCTTTTTGTTGTTGTTGTTGTTGTTTGTTTTGTTGTTGTTGTTATTTTCTTAGAAGACAGGGCTTCTATTGTAGCCTTGGCTCTCCTGGAACTAACTCTGTAGATCAGACTAGCCTTGAACTTACAAAAGTCTGCCCACCTCTGCCCCCCAAGTGCTGAATTTAAAGGCATGCACTACCACCACCCAGCCATGCTGGTGTCTTTAGTATAAGAATGTACTCTGCATGTCACTAAAGGAGAAATGTAACCACCAACCTCCCACAAACACCTTGATCCACAGTGCTGCCCGGTCTGCAAGATATGCTAGTAGGTGGCATGAAACTTGTGGGAGTCACCAACCTATATCTGATTTGACTGAAGGCCCACTCTATGAGATGGAACCCACATCCAGCATTGCTTCAGAGACTAAAACCTGAAACTAGGTAGCCAGGGGACCCAGGGTAAAACCAAATACTATGTTTGAAAAAACAACTGCAAACTAGCAATAAAATGATTCCTAATGTTATTCTTCTATACTTATAGATCAGCGTCTTGCTCAACCATCATCAGAGAAGCTTCCTCCTGCAGCCGATGGTTCAGGAAATCCTCCTGAGGAGGAGGCAGAAAGAGTGTAAGCGCCAAAGCAGATGGAGGACACCAAGAAAACCAGGTCCTCTGAACCAACAAGGCTGACAGCCCTGTGAACTCCCAGAGACTGAGGCAACATGCACAGGGCATGCACAGGTCTGCACCAGATGGGGTGCTAGAGCTGGAAGGAGAAATGGATGCATCGCCTCATCCCTAACCCAGAAGCAATCTTCAAGGGATAACTACTTGCAAATGAAAATTTAGTTTCCTCCAAGGGAGTCTCACTGGGGAAACAGACTTCTCTTTAGTACACGCTGAGTGCTCAGCAGTAGATGGTCAATAGGAAATGAACTCGAAGGCCTCTCTGGAGTTTCTTTGTCTCATAATATTGTACCAGGACTCTCCCTTTAAAAAGGGTACTCTGATTATATTTAGTTCTTTTTCTTCTCTCTTTTGCCTTACAGGTCCTTTGTGTATATATTATGGTTCCCAGTTTATGATTTTATGTGATTCCTGAGTGTGCTAATAAGTGATCTCTCTTCCTTGTGCCTTGTCTTTAGCTCACTTCCTTCTGTTTGTCTGTTTTGTCCAATTCCTATGCGTTAGTTTTTTTAATCTTACTATATTTTATTTTATTATTATTATCCGTTAGAAGTCTGTCAGATGGGGGGTTGTGGAGAAGCCGGAAGAAGTAGAAAAAGGGGAAATCATAATCAGGATACAATATATAAGAAAATAAAATCTATTTTCAATAAAAAGAAATTATTATTATTATATTGCTACTCATAAAACAAAAAGGCTTTGGTCATTCGGGTATGGTGGCATACATCTTTAATCCTACACTTGTGAGGATTTAAAGCCAGCCATGGCAAAGAGAACCTGTCAAAAACAAACAAAAGGCAACATCTCTACTCAGTAAAGGAATCTATTATGTAAATAAAATCTAATAATTTATATTCTAATTATATTCTTATAATAAAATAACATAATTCAAATTTTAGAAAATGCATTTAAAATGTAAATCAACCTCATTAAATTTTAATGTCACAAAAATAAAGCTGATAACTTTTTCAAGAAATATCTATAAGTATTTCTAAAGATAAATATGCTATTTAACTCAAACTCACATATCCAGATATTTTATTTCCATTGTCCTCTTGTTTAACCGTCTTGTTTATATTTAGCTTGACAGAATCTAAAAATGTGCCATACTTGTTGGTTTCAGGATTGGGTATCAATTTTAATTTTTGGAATTAAAAAAATAGCTATAAAATATCTAACAGTGGTTGAAACTACTTTTAAAAGTCATTACATTTAGAATTACACTGAAAACAACTTGTAAGAGCTGGATGTGATGGCAATACTTTTGATCTCAGCACCCAGGAGACAGAGGCAGGGAGATCTGTATGAATTTGAGGCAAGCCTGGTCTCCACAGTAAGTTCCAAACCTGAACGGCTGCTTAGTGAGGCTCTGTCTCAGGGTATGTGTGGGGGTGGGAGATAGGGGAGAAAAAGAAAAGGAAGTGGGGGTAATCAAAAGAAAATTTTAAGTTTTAAAATCTTGCCAAGATGCACCCCTGGCTTGAATGAGGATAAAGCAGTTTCTCCAGGCTTCTTCAGATTTCTTCCATATATCGAGTGCTAGCCTCACGGTATTCAAGAAAACAAATCAGGAAATAAGTGATTCAATAAAGGAATCACCATTAATATTTAAAAAGTACCTGTGTCATGTTTTATAGTTGCATAAAAATAAGCTTCAAGTTTTAAAAATTGTCTAAGAATTCAATGACTTGAATGCTCAGTGGACTCACACGCCGATTCTCTTTTAATTTTCACCATACTTAGGAAACTGAGTGTGGGGATGTCTCTCTTTACACTCTCTGAAGGTCCACGGCCCTCACTGAATCAGTGCAGGTTTACATGGAGCATTAGAGAACAGCTTGAATGTCAAAGATAGTAAACTTTTTTAAATGAATCATTAAAAAAAATTCAAAGATCAACAAGGAAAGAGATTTCAGTTTTACTCCCAGAAGAATGTGGCATTTTAAAAGCATTTATGGAGTAAGATTGCTGTAGAGATCTGGAGTTAATTCTGATTGGAGAAGGCACCGCTTTCAGCAGCTTCGTTTCCTAAGCTTCAATTAAATGTTGTATTAAATGCTTCATTGTAGTTGAAGCTGTTGTCCTAAACACTAATCAGGTGATGAAATGAGGAAAATATAAAAAAAATAGAAATAATTAAAATTAAAAGTACTCGAAATAGTTCACTTCCATAGTACTTGTACATCAAGAAAATTTACTGAGAATATAAGCCATGTTTAAAATAATGCTATCCATGCATTTTTCAAAGTAAAAATATTCAGCTTTCTAAATGTAACTGAAACTTCCTTTAAACAGAACCATCAAAAGACATCAAATTGGAGTTCTCAAATTATTTTAATAAACTGATTTATAAATACCAAATGGAAGCAAATTAAGAGTAGTTGCATTTATTTAAGTTTTTTTTTTTTGTAAAGCCCAAATTGTACATTGATTTTTTTTTTCTCCTTTCTAACTACGAAATAAATGCCAGGCACCAAGTAATGTCATTGGAATGAACTCCTTTGACAGATGGACAAGTCCCGATGACAGGTATTTTCCAGGTCTAGGATCCCGCAATCACATCTCTGGAAGGTTTTCTGCATGAAGTGTTTGAAGAAGTGGTGGACGTGACACTGATCTCTGAGTTCCATTCCCTGTCTCTGTTGTGGTGCGGCAGAAGGCAAGCAGGAGAGGAGAAAGGTAATGATGATAAGGGAATCTGAACCAAATGCTGCTGCATGCTAGAAATGATTAGATGCCCTTGTCATGGAGCTGTTGCAGAGTTCCAGGTGAAAGAGGGAAAGAAAAGGTCAAGTGTATGCACATGAGAAGAAAAAAAAAGGAAAAGCATACATTATATAGCCCATAGTATGTGTGTGAGCTATTAACGGTGTGTGTGTGTGTGTGTGTGTGTGTGTGTGTGTGTGTGTGTGTATGGAGCCATTAGCAGTGTGTGTATGCATATAGGGGGAGCCAACTGCCCACTTCTGGACCCACGCTCTTCATCCTTGTTAAATGTCATTTCACCAGGCCAAGGGAAGAATGAAGGCTGGCCTTGTGACTCATTAACACCTATTAGGTTTAGCTGCACAATATGTTTGTAATTTAAATAAAAGTATAAGTGTGCACACTTTATTCCTTTTTCTTGAGGACCTGCAGAGCAGAGCCCTGAGGTTTTGCAGCTCGGTCAGCCCTCTTGGTACAGTGCTTTCATTTTGCAGAAGATCGTGTCTTACACAAACATCTGTTCAGTTACCAGCATTACATTCTGACTCAGTTCTAGGCCCTGTTCTAGACAGGAAACAAACAGCAAATAAAACCCTTGCTCTCCAGGAGCTTACGTTGTTGCTGACAAATCAGACATTTAACAAAAGTAACAATCTCACTGACGGTTAGCATAACATTTCTCACTTTAACATCTGCAAATTAACATGTATGATGGTTACTCTTGTCGACTTGCATAGGATTGACAAATGCCCACTCGACTTGTAAAGCACACTTCTTCATGAATCTCATAGGGTGTTTCCAAAGAAGATTGGATTATAAGGGCTTTGACTTAATGAAGAAATTATCCCACTGATATTTTCAAAATTTTAAGAGACTACCCCATGGGGAGGTGGTAGAACTCCCAAGGATGGGAGAGCGGTGGTTGGAGGAAGCACAGCCTCTATGGCAAGACACATACATCTACCTTGGCCATTTGGGCTGCTTTTCACCCCTGATGCCCTGTTGCCGTCATGTATCTGTAATGCTCAACTAGGTCCTCCCTGCCACCATGGGGAGAAATATCTGAAACTATGAGCCCAAATAAATACTCTCTTTTTGAACTGTGTTTCTGTCCGGTCTTTTGTCACAGTTATGAAAAAGGTGACTGACACACCATGCTTTTGAAAACTGATGGTCATATTTTTCTGGGCACTTATGGTGGTCAGTTCAATACTGATAACCTTCAGTGACAGCATTTAGAGTCAGTCCACTTAAGCACTTTAGGGTATTGAGTCATTAAGCACTTTCAGAGAACAATAGAGTGGGTTGGGGTTAGGGTTAACCTTATTGAGAAGGTACTACTTGAAAAAAGCAGGGCTTCATGGAACATTCTAAACAAAGGAACAGAGATGAAATCAAACATCAATGCCCTGGGATAACTGGGTACCATACTCTCAGAAACCTGGATCAGCTTAAGGATAACTGCACTGACTCAGGGAAAGTATAGTAACCAGAAAGGATGGGATGAATTAATATTCGAGACAGCAGAGAGTATTCCCCACCACAGTAAAGACTTTGATGCTTCCTCCAAGGGAGATGGTGAACTGCAGATGGGTTTTGAAGACAACATGAATCATAATACACACAGTATAAAGCACTCTGAAGGAGTGTGTTGAGACTGGACTAGCTGAAAGACATGGAGGAAACAAAATGACCATTTAGGGGTAAAGAGTCTAAAAGATAGATGGTGGTGGTTATGCCAAAGTGGGAGTGATAAGATGATGGGAGAGTGGCCAGGATCCAAAATGATTTTGGAAGTGATACCATAGTAGCAGTTGATGTTGGATGTTGGCTCTAAGACCAGTGAGTAGTAATTGGCTCCAAGGTTTGGGACCTAAAATCCTGGAATTAAAATGCTATCACAAAGCATCCCAATTGTAAATAAATGTTTCTAACACTAAACAGAAGCTCTGACCATAGAGGGAGTTGTGCATTCAAACTACAAGTTCCACATAGTAATAACGATCGGGGATCTGGCACAGAAGTGCATGGGTAGTTAGCAACAGAGAGGAAACAAGGTAGACAGTGAAGGGCGGAAGGCAAGGAGCACTGGTGGGCAGTCTTTTCTCAACATTAGCTCATTTAATCCCAACATCAACCTATTGTGTCAGAATTTTTTGCGACTGGGCCTAAGGTTAGTCCAGTAACATAGCAAAGTCAGGGACTCAAGAATGTCCCTGTAAGATGAGAGGTCTCTACTCTTGGGGCCCAACTGGCTTCCCGCTGCTTCACTCTGCCCCCTTTCATCTCCTAGAGAACTGATTTTTTTTCTCTCCTTTTCTAGGATTGATGGAAAAAAAAATGTTTCAGCAGATATCACATAGTGAAGTTCCAACGAGAACATCTTTTTTGGCCACCGTGCCTCGGTTCTCCAGGTATCTTCTGATGCATCAGCACACTCTGCCCTCCCAGGATGCTAGCCCTGGCAGTGATAGGGGGGTAGACAGCATGGTTATCTTCCATTTCCCATCAGGTACCAATGAGGCAGGTGTGGTATGACTCAAGACTGATGGATCACCTGACTCCATAACTCTTTCTTCAGTGAGGCTTGATGAAAAACCAAGCCTCCAGCCTCCCACACTTCCATGAAGGATGCTAGTGGGAGCCTAGTTTTTTGACCCTTCCCTGTCTTGAGTGTTTGTGTGTGTCTGCGTGTGTGTGTGTGTGTGTGTGTGTGTGTGTGTGTATCAACAAAGCCTGAAAAAACTGGACTTAAAACAGAACAGAGAGACAAGTCCACCATGGCCTGCCTGCCCTGGGAAGTTTCACTGGAGGGAGGCAAACCTGAAGTCTTACTCCCCTTTGTTGCAAGAAAGTAGCATGCATTAAGTGTCCAATTTTGCTGACATACTGTCAGCAGGCTCTGTGATGATACTCAACTCACACATAAACCCTGTATTCATCTTATCCCTGTTGAACAAAGAAGATTAAATGAGATTAATAGTTTTGTAAAAAAAAAATCCGTGATACAAAAACAAATCAGTGATCATACCAAGAAATAAAAAATAAATCAGAACTTGAACGAGAAAAGGTAATCAGTAGATGCATTCTTTTGGATGAATCAGGTATTATTAATGTCTTACAATATTTTTAGGAGTCATCATGAACTTAATCTAATGAACAATTGTGAATTGTCCTGAAACAAGCAAAAATACAGGAAGTTCCAGCAAAGAAACCGAAGTGACAACAGTAGAAACAGGGAAAAGACCCTGCGGAGTGAGCTTGACTCTGGTGGAGGCGACAGCATAAGGACAGCGAGCTGGGGAAATCCCTGTGAATCACAGGAGGACAATGGGACAGATGAGCGGAGACAGTTCCAAGACACCTTCAGACAGCAGAGAAGGAGCTCATGCCTTTGTAATCTTTAGAAGAGATCAGAGAAAATTACTAAAAAATTATGAGTGTATAAAGTAAAAACTATATTCATTCAAAATATTGACTGAATCACAGGCAAAAAGAACCACAGGAAATCCAGAATAATGCATATAACATTTGAACGTGAAAAATAAGATGAAGAAAAACGTCTTGAAAACACCCAGAGAAAGTGAGGTTTCTCATCGTAATAGAGAGGAAAAAAAATTTCTAGTAATATAGTTTTTTAAATACTGAAGGGGGACACAATTAATTGCCAGTTTTAGATTCTGCATCCAACAATGTTCTCTTCATCAACAAATGGGCACTAAAGATATCATCATGTTGGAGGCTGTTTGTTCGTTTCCAGTTGTTCTGATTCAAAATAATCACACAGAAACTATATTATTTGCAATACTGTTTGACCACTTACTTAAACGTATTTCCAACTAGCTCTTATATCCTAAACTAACCCATCTCCATTAATCTGTGTATCGCCACGGGCCTGTGGTTTATTGACAAGGTTCTGGTGGGCTCCTGCAGAGGTGTCTGTCTCCTGTGGGCAGCTACATGGCTTCCCTAAATCCACCTATTCTCTCTCTCTACATATATCACTTCCAGCCTGGATATATTCTGCTAAGCCAGTGGCTGAAAGCAGCTTCTTTAGTCAGTAACCCATAAAAGCAAGACATATACAGAAGGGCTTTCCACACCATCCTCAGATGAAGGGATACAATGCAAAGTTGTTGCTAGCCAAGAACGATTAAAAAATGTTCTCTGTATAGGAAAGAAATGTTACGAGAAGAAAACCTGAAATTCTATTTAAAAATAAAAAAGAATATATTAAAATAAGGAAAAGGAAAAATGTATAATTATAATGGATATTTACAAATTTTATAAACATAACAAAAGCTATAATTATAAATAAATTATTCCCATTAATTTCTTATATCATATTTGATGCCTGATCAAATATTGTAAAGCTATCAGATACTGTGGTCTGTGTGAACAAAGGAAGAAGAAACAGTTACATTTTTTAAATGTGGTAGTAATAGAGCCTGAATAAAGGTCAGCTTTCTAAATTATATCTGAGACAGCAAACCATCACTGAAGCCAGGGGATGGTGACTAGTTATATATGAGTATTATCGGATGGAGCTCAAACATTGGGAAAAATATGCTCAAAACACTGTATTTGATATTTAAGTCAATAGATACTTAAAGTGAATATTTAATACTTAAATTAAGGTGGAACGAACAAACTAAAAATTATAAAAAATAAAAAATGTGTAGAACAACTTGGTATTATTTAAATTGTTATAAATCAAAACAATTATCCATGGAAATTTTTAAGATGATCAAAATTGTATGTGGCATTGATGAAAGGCTCTTCTGTGAATTGCTGAACCAGGCGATGAAAATTTTTAATCACAGAACAGTGTGAAGCCCGTGTGAATGGAACATGAAACCAAGCTGACTGTGGCAAGAGCCAAAAGCCTGAGCTTTTCATCATCACATCGTGTCCTGATACCATTTCATTCATGTTATGTTTGTTTCCAGATTTACTGCTTCCAACCTGATCCAAAGCAGCTGCTTTCCCACAAGGAGGCTTATCTCCTTCTGCACGGGGAATAAAACAGGGTTAAGAATGCAAGCAGATCCAGCCCCATCCCTACAGAGGCCCGGGTCAGAGGAGAAGATGTGCAGAGCAAGGAGCTCATAAAGTTGGCTTAAAGGCAGGATTATCTTGTCCTCCCAAGACAGAAGTCATTAGAACAGGGTCGAGGGCTACTGCATGCAGACGTCTGCACGGTGAACGAGTCCCAGATCCCTTTCATTGTCCTTGGCTTTGAGCATCTCTTCAAAGCAGGTCAGTAGGCCTGTGGGTCCCTGCTAGGGTCAGCTCTCAGGCTGCTCCTTAGTGACCCTTAGTCATGTGGACAGAGAAAGAAGCCCGCCTCTGTAGAAGATCAAAGTCCTAGTTTTCCTTGCAGCCTTTCTTTGCTCTCCAGCTGAGGAGGCTGGTGGAACCGGGGGTGGGCAGAAAAAAGGAGGAAGGATGTTTTAACACTAAGTCAATTGCTGCTAGCTCCACTATTTCCGCCGAAGTAGAAGGGGGCAGGTAGCTAAAATGTAACCACCCAATGGTCCCTGCCTCAGCTGCCTTTGATAACTCAGATAGAGGGAGACTTCAGGATAGACATCAATAATAAGATAGATCTGTTATTTAGTAACTCTGTTGATGCTGTGGTAAAATGCCAAGACCAAAACACCCTCTAGAAGAGTTTCTTTTAGCTTATGGTTCCAGAGGGTGAGAGCCTATGATAACAAAAGGGAGGCATGGCAACCAGTGGCAGGAGTGGTGCGGCAAGAACATCTGGGAGCTCACACCTTAAGTGACAAACACAGAGCAGAGCTAGCATTGACTTCTGAACCTTTGTCAAGGGAAGGCCGGTCACAGAGGCTCTGTTCTACCATGGGCTCACTAATCATCCTGATTCCTTGAACTCCCCGGCCCCCTATCCAGGGTTCTAGATACCTTTTCCTGAAACTTCCACATCCCCAGAAACTTCTCACATGGGGAACCCAATGTTGTCAGTCATCATGGCTGTGGAGCAGCAAGACGGACACCCAGCCAGTCCAGGGAAACGTGACTACTGCCCCATGAACGGTGGCTCGGAAAGGAAAAACGTCAGTGTTCAAAACCGTAGAATCCGCTAATGTGACTGCGTTTGGGAAAGGGGGTTGCTGTTGTGATTAAATTATGGAGGTAAGTTCATCCTGGGGTTCGAGTGGTCTTTAAATCAGTGATAACCGCTCTTATGAGAGACAGAGGATGCCCCATGCAGGCACAGAGAAGGTGACGTGAAGACAAGGGACAGAGGGGGTAGTGATGCCAGCCCTCTGCAGAGGAAACCTGCCGTCTTTCCATCGAGGGAGTATGACCCTGCTCATCAGCTGACATTCAGTCTCTGGTCTGTAGAGGGGTGGCGGAATAGACGGCTGCTGTTTGAAACCACCTGGTGCAAGTTGTGGTGACAACCAAGGAAAACTAATAGAGATGAATGCTTGTGTCAAGGCTGTACTAAGGTAAGGTTTGTTTGGAGGACATTGAAGATGTAGCAGGTAGATTGAGAAGGTATGAAGTCATTTAGGCAGAGAACGCTGTAAGAAGAATCCATAGAATGATCAAAGGGCTTCATAGGTCAATTTTTTTCATGAACAATGGTAACAATAGAAATTTGCCTTGAGAAAAATGTGTGTGTCTGTCTCTGTCTGCACGTCTGTCTCTTTCTCTCTGACTCTCCTCTCTTTCTCTCTCTCTCTCTCTCTCTCTCTCTGTGTGTGTGTGTGTGTGTGTGTGTGTGTGTGTGTGTGTTTGGATTCCTTGATTCGAATTTCTAAATGCTCTGCCATAGATTTTAGACTTTTCACTCAACCGATAATCTATGGAAATATTTCCCCCAGCCACCACCAGATAAAAACGTCTGAAATCTGGTGGCAAGTATCTCCGATTAAAGATACACAGCCCACGTTTCTATGATGCGCTCTCCTGAGAGTATGTTAGTGAATGCAATCACCAAGCAGGCTCCATATGAAGGTGTCACTGTGGTGACATCCATGACTTCAGCCGCTCGTGTCTATTTATAGTAGCATTTTTCTGATCATGTTGACATGTGAATAGAGGCATGACTCAAAAAGAGCATCTGTTACCTTGGAAACAGATGAAGGATTCTAAGTAGATGCCTCAGTTTGGGAATTATAATTCTAATGGTATTTGAGACTGGATAATTTTCTGTCTCTGTCCTCTGCTCTGAAGTTGAGAACATCACTGGGTTTGACCTGGCTAATGCCAATCAGTAGTGACCATACGAAATCATTTCCTCATCTTTCCATGACTTCTCTGGGCAGTAAAATAGACCCTTGTTGATAACACCCATTCTAATATATCTGGTAAGTATAAAGGAGAGTTTTTGAAAACTTCTTTCAGCTTGAAAGCTACTGACAATCTTGTCCATGGCAGAAGCTTGTTTCTGGAGCAGGGTGAACGGGAGGTATGTGTTGGGATGAAAATCTCCAACTGTGTCCATCCGGACAGCTCCAGCCTGTCTTCCACACACCCTGTCACCGAAGTCTGAGTGAGTGGTCAAGTCATCCGAGCTTTCCCTGCTCAGACAAGGACAACCGCTCCTGGGAAGAACTGCAGGGCTTTTGCCCATGAGAAAAAGAAAGGAAGGAAGGAAGGGAGGGAAGGAGAGGGAGGGAGGGAGGGAGGGAGGGAGGGAGGGAGGGAGGGAGGGAGGGAGGGAGGGAGGGAAGGAAGGAAAAGGAAGTTATAGTGCTAGTAAACCACATTCCCATAGCAAGCTGCTCCACTGTCATGTCCAGATGGCACACTACAAATGGCCAGTTCTGGCACCTGCCTTGTATTAACTACGACATCTTTATCTCATCTCTGATTTTTATGAATTCTTTTTTATTTTTTATTTTGTGTGTATGAGTGTTTTTCCTGCATGTATACAGGTGTACCCCATGCACTACATGTATACTTGCTCTATGAAAACCAACAGAGAAGAGACTGTTGGAGCCCATGGACCTGAAGTTGCAGATGGCTGTCTGGGTACTGGGACTCAAGCCTTCTGCAACAGCAGGCAGTACTTTGAACTGCTGAGTCCATGATTTTTATGAATTCTGCATCATTGTGAAACCCATTTCCAGGACCAGATTTTGTTTAAGTAACTGATAATAGATAATAAATTGCAGAGCTGAAGTTAAAATCTAATTTTACTCCTAAAAAGTAAGTTCTAAATTCATACTTTCTTCAACGACTAACACACACACACAGAGAGAGAGAGAGAGAAACCTATACAACTATTTTTTCTTTTTAGCATTTTTTCTTCACAAGCCTTCTTCCGATGTGTTGGCAATAGTCTGTAAAAAACAAAGCACGAATAGAGATTTTTATAATTAAAAAGATGTGGGAGATAAGGAGGAGGAGAAATAAAGTGCTTGGATAATTTGCAATGAGATTACTCAGTCCTTGAGTAACCAGGGCGTACAGCTGCAGGAAACACCAATGACAATGGCTGAAGCAGGGAAAGGGGCGGTCGTCTTGACGAAAGACCAGCAAGTCCTCATAGGAGATGTTCTTGGGAACGGAGCAGAGGACTCCTTTCCTACAAGCCTGCTGTGCTCTGTGAGGTCAGTGGAAGAAAACTTACCTTAGGAAGGTAAATAAAAGAGAAAGAGATAATCAGGTAACTGGCTGCCCGTAATTACAGACATCAATGAGGAAGGAAATAAAACTGAAAAGTACCACAGGAGTTGCCAAAATCCCAGTCAGAATAAAACAAAGTCAGATGGCATGAAGCCTTGCATGCCTGAATGAAAAAAAATGACTAAATAAAACCCAATTTTGTCCCGCAAGAAGAATGGGTAAAACTTTTAGCCAATTAGGGTAACTCCACCATGATCAAATGTGAGCCATGTAATTATTACATGGAACAGTAAACATTTTAATTATATAATTAGATACAAATGTAAGGGTTTTTCCCCCCTTCCTTTTGTGTGCTGGCATTTTTCTGCTTTCATGGTCAGCAGCCGAATGTTGTGATTTAATTACCTCAGAGTCAGCCGGTTGCCTTTGCTGTCTGAAGCCGCCTTTGCACAATGCCCTCAACTGACCTGAAGCAAGACTCAAACTCACCCTTTGTGCCCAGGGCTTTCCTGACAACAAAAGAGGTATTGGTTCTCCTTTCCCCAGATACCAGCCCTGGGCCTATTTCCCAGTCCCTTATTCTCCTCCCTAAGTCTCCTTCCTCTACCCACTCCCTACCCTCACTCCACCCTCCAGCTACACACACACACACACACACACACACACACACACACACACACACGGTTTGGGGGCAAGAACTCTAAATCTACTATCTTGTTCTATGCCATTACCACAAAAACAAGACCCTAAGGGTTGTTCTATATTCTGGCACGTTAACTCCTCGTCTCCAGTCATTCTGATTCTGGATGCTACTATTTGTGTGTCAATAACAAATCTCAGGACAGTGTTTCAGGGACATAGGTATGGAAATGAATCAGAAACTGGAGGAAGGAGTAGCATGACCATGGTGCTTATTAAAAGAGTTGAAATTAGCCCAGGGATCCTTCAAATCCTTTCGCTCACATTCTACTTATGTGAGGAAAAAGACTTTCTACAAACAAGAGAGTTGGATATGGATGTGTCTTCACAGGCTTTTCCTCTGCACACCTCTCATCCCCAGGTTAAACTGCATTTGAGAGGCACCTGATGCATTCAGGGACGGAATCTTGTTTACTTATTTCCAGTTCACACCCTGAACCTGAATTATTCTATTTTATTTTGCCCTAGAAAATTTGCATTTTATTCATTAGTTATTTAATTAACTATAAATCATTTTTATAACATGGTTATCTCTGAAAAATATTAAATATTAAAAATACCTTTTAAACAATACCTGCTATGTTCTTTACATATTTCCAAGGTAGCAATATAATAGTAATTGTTTGTTCATGTATTATGTGAGATATCCAAATAATACAATTTTCTAAGCTGGTAAAGACTCCTTTCGCCAAGACTGACAACATAAGATGAACCCTTGGAACCCAAATGGTAGAAGGAGAGAGAACCTATTCCTGCAAATTGCCTTTTGAGCACCATAAATTTGTTGTAGTACAAATGTCCCCACACAAATCTATGTACAAAATGTCTCTCTGTTCCTTTCTCTCTCCCTCTATCTCTTGCATACACATAGATGTAATACAGTTTTTAAGACAAAGAAATAATGTAGGCACTGCAGAGATGGCTTGATGGTTAATTATTCTATTATTTGAATGAATTGCTGAGAATTTATTCAAATTCTCAATTAAGAGCGCTGCACAAAATTTAGATATCTCCCCTACTCCTAGACTAGCATTGTATCATAATCTCGAGAAAATCTAAAGCCAATGGGTCCCATAGGGGTGACAAGGGCACAGGAGACTGCTGAAGTTTTTGAGCTGTAGCCTGGCGTGCAGTTTATCAAGCTTTTGATATTTTCTTTTTTTTTTTCCATTTTAGTATACTTTCTGTTTCATTGACTATGTGTGAATATCTAACATAATAAGATTTACAATAGCTAATTTTGAAATCTTTGTGTTCAAGGTCATTCCACATTAATAAATGAATGCATTGATTCTGGGGTTTCCTTCAGTAATCTTTTCACACCACAGAAAAGCTCTCATCAAACAGCGAATCCCCCACAACTTAGCTTGGCCCTGAGATAAATTTTCAACCCAGCACCACCACACAGCGGGAATGGTGCCGTCTGCTTCTGCTCTTGCTTATTTATCAACTCTGCAAATGACCGCTCTGATGCTTCCAAAATCGAGCAGGGAGGGTTGTCGCCCTTATTTATTAGTTCCCGGTCCGATTCTCAGCGGTGTCCCGCATGCGCAATATGACTGTTTTGGGAGTTGCCTGTAGTCAGTGGCGCGGTTTCTTCCGTTGTGCAAATGAAACACCCTTGCATCTCCCTCAAAGGGAGAGGAGTAGAGATGAGCATCACCACTGAATGATTGATGTGTGTGCTCATTCGACGGCAGCAGGCAGTGACAGGTAGACAGACACGTGGTTGGCCATACAGGATGTGGATTAAAAGACTCAGTGCCTTTTACGAGATAAAGGGAACAAGGGGTTGAAGCAATGGCATAGCCCTGTTGGGTGAAAGGGAAGGAAAGTCTCTAGTTCTGCAGAGATTGAGTCATTTGTGAAAACTGTAGAAGCTATTTCTCTGTCACTTTAAATGGATGCCTATCTCATTCATGTGGATATACTACAATAATGGCAGGATACATTCTTAGGGGCATTTATTTCACTTCAGTATACTGATTTAAAATGTTAAAACCAGACCATTTTTTTAAAAATTAGTTCACGAGGAGTGCACCCACCCACTGAGACAGTGGAGATGATCTACTGCGAGCTCACCAAGGCCAGCTGGACTGTTACCAGAAAAAGCATGGGATAAAACTGGACTCTCGGAACATGGCGAACAATGAGGGCTGATGAGACGCCAAGGACAATGGCACGCGGTTTTGATCCTACGCAATGTGCTGGCTTGGTGGGAGCCTAGCCAGTCTGGATGTTCACCTTCCTAGATATGGATGGAGGGGGGAGGACCTAGGACGTACCACAGGGCAGGGAACCCTGACAGCTCTTTGGACTGGAAAGGGAGGGGGAGAGGAGTGGGGGGAAGGGGAGAGGGGTGGGAGGAGGGGGAGAAGAGTGGGAGGAGGGGGAGGGAAATGGGAGGCTGGTGGGAGGAGGTGGAAATTTGTTTTTTTTTCTTTTCTTTATCCTCCTTTTATCAATAAAAAAATTAAAAAAAAAAAATTAGTTCAATACCCTCTTTGTATTCAAACACTTTCAAATGTGGTCATTTCCAATTGCAGAAGAAACGTCTTTGCAGTGGTAGAGAACACTGTGTACCTAGTCAGTCACATTCTCTATTTTCATTGTTAGTATAAGCTATTTAAAGTGGTAGAATAAGGCTATTTTACGTAAACGTCGCTCGGACTATCCAAATGCTGCAGTCTCTTTGATCATACACTGCTCAGCATTCAAAACTTGTCTGCTATTTCAGTGATAAATAAATATAAATAAACAAATAAATAAAGTGATATTAAAATCTCCATTGGAAGAACAAGCCAGGAGAACAAATATGCATGTCTTGGGATTTAATTAACTGAAATCCAGTCTTGTGTTAACCCAAGGAGGCAGGGTAGTGAATTTCAAGCTTTAGAAGGTTGCCACATTTGCCTTGTAAAAGACTTAAGCCTCAGAGAGTCATATTTGTATAAGCTGTATGTATTACTTCCATAAAAGAGACTAATAAATGTACAAAATTATATCAAAATAGTATTACAATGATCATCAGTCAGATTCTGTTTATTTACCTCCTTCATCAGTCTCTCATCCTTTCTTCTTTCCCTCTCCCTTCTTGGGGGAGAGGTTGGCCTTCCCTGGGCATACCAGTCACACCATGACCACATAACATGGCTCATGCTGTCTTCTCTATGTAGAAAACAACTGTCTCCTTCTGGGGACTTTTCTTCCAAGAGACGGTTCAGCACTGGTCCTCTGGAAAGCTGTCTTTCTGTGGTCAGCAAACATGAAGCTGCTCGGGCACATCAGGATTGTCCCTTTAGCTCCCGGGTGCTAGCAACCAAATCCTTAAAGGTAACGCCACCTTCCAATCCCAGTTCTTTTCCAGGATCTTCCTCAAAGGCCAAAAACATGTGAAACTTAAAATATATGAAAGATGCGTGATTTTAAAAAGCTAGTTTAGCTGCATTCGGGGTCTTAAAACTGCAGACATTTATCTGGAGCGCTTTAGAAAGCTAAGGTCAGGGTCCTGGCGATCTAGCAGGGGTTTTGATTGCAGATGGCTGCTCTTGGCTGCTTCTTACCTGGTGACAACAGAAAGCTCAGGCAATTCTTCTTATGATGGTGTTAATCCAATCGTGGGGACTCCTCCCACATGGGCACTTCTAAATTTCCTTCCTTCCTTGGGTCCTGCTTACTGGAGCCAGAACACTGGAGGGTAGGATGTTCAAATTTGGGGGATCGCCAATGTTCAGTCTACAGTGCTCACCCTTTTCAGTCATTACCTACAAAAACACTGTAGCACATCATTGCAGAATCAAAATGTTATGGCTATTTCTAAAATATTACAGTTCTCTAATACTTGGTCATGCTTAAGTACACAGTCAAGAGGACTACAGCAAACCGTTGAGTAGCATTAAAATAAAAGCAAATGTAACCTCACCCTAAATAACTAGATAAATAAATTTAAAAGGAATAATAGTTAATCCATCCTGGGAAAAGTAGCTGATATTTTGTTACATGTGATAAAATGAGAAGCTCCCCACCTTTGGAATCAAGTTGTTATGTGGGATTGGGAAACTGGGGGAGCCCACAGCTATTTTATAACTCAGTCACACAGCAAACAGGAAGCAGCTAAGGCTTTCACCTTATAAAAGCCTTTTGATCCCTTCTTCACAAAGGACTTTGGCAGTTGGGTCCCAAATGAAGGAAGAATTTGTGTCTGCGAACTCTAATAATGGGGTTAAAATTAGAAAGCAGTGTCTATACATTAACTACTTAGAGGTATAGGGGAGAGAAAATTAACCAAGCTTGGGCTTTTGCCTGAATGCGACTGATTTTAGAGTTCTTTTGTGTGAACTTGGTCTTGGACAACCTGTTAAGAATTTTATGGCTCCTCTTTAAGTAGATGTTTAAGTGAACCCCCCCCCCTTAGCATTAGCTGTGTGCTCTCTTATATAACATAGCTAAGGCCACGCCCCGAATCATTTCTCCCTCATCCTTATAATTCTCATACACCACGTTCTGTCTGAGGATTTCCTTGTTATCTCCCTGCCCCCAAAAAATATTTTTCTGGGTTTCAGTGGTTAACTATTATGTGACAACTTGGCAAGGCCGTGGTACCCAGATATTTGGCAAAATATCTTGACATATTTGCAAACATAACTGCAATTGCAATTAACATTTAGATCATCAGACTTTGTTTAAAACAATGATGATGATGATGATGATGATAAGACTGAGCTTCCTCAAAGATGGGGACATTCCTTCAGATTTCCTCTAGCCTTCATAACAGCAACACTTTGTATCCCTAGCTTACTGGCCTGTCCTACAGAACTCAGATGTCTTACTGCTACACGCATAATCCTTAAAACAAACTCTCTCCTTTTCTCCCTCCCACACACCCACACATACACACACAAATACTATTTACTCTGCTTCTCTGGGGTGCTCTAATATGACTATTTTTAAAACCTTATTGTTTTTATTACACTATTTTTGACCCTAGTTTTCTAACTGTGGATGTGTCCATTCAGCTTAAGCTCGCAGAAAGTATTTTCCTTTAGCTCCTCAAAGCCCCAGTGCAGCATCTTGCATGAGACACGCACTCAAAAATGCAAGTGTGTGGGGATTTGGCCCAAAAAAAAGGAGACTGTTTGGTGGGTTTGATCACGTGGCATTCCAAACTCTGAGAGCCACAAACAGTAAATCTTAAATAAAAATTTTCTGCTAGAGCCTATGAAAATTGCTATCATTCATGATTTTCATTGGATTCTTAGAAGAAAACCATTGGAAAATACCAAGAGTCCTCAAACTATAGTGAGTCCGGGTTGGCTCTATGTTATAACCCTAACTCCTAGTTTCTCCCTCTCCTTCACAGATTCATTTTCATTAATTTCATGTGAATATCTATCTGAATTATTCTATTTTAAGAAACAAAAGTCTCAGTTGCAAAAACAATAAACCACTCAGCTGGATAATCCCTAGGTTTAATTCCAAAACTCTAAGGTTGTTTTGGTAGGTGTTTTGCCTGCTTAATTTAGCATTTGTTCTAGGAATTATTCCTGTCTGAAATTTTAATCCAGGCTTGCTCAGACATGGGACAGGCTGAGGACTTATTAATAAGAGTGAGAGGTAAGAAGGAGGTACCTATAACTGTGTAAGCACTGAGGTTTGAATTTGGGCTATCCCCTCCCATTAAAACTTGACGCCCCATGTGAAGGTGTTGGGAGGAGGCCGGAGCTTTGAGAAGCACTTTGGTCACTATGGCTCTGCTCCCATGAAAAGATGAATGTTGGTCTTAAGGGACTGCGTTAATTCTCACAGGTGCGAGCTCTCACTCCTGCTGCGGAGGACCAGAGCAATAAAACTGCCCTGAAAACAGACTGGAGGAGAGCATGGCTGCCTGGCATGTTTCCTTTCTTCTCAACTCCCATCCGTCATGTCGTGACAGAGCAGAACACTTCACTAGAAGCTAAGCCAATGCCAGCATCATGTTGTTCTCGGCCTCCCCAGATTTAACCATGTACCTCTATTCTTTATAAAGGGCCCAGGCTCTGGTGTTCTATAGCAATAGAAAATGACCAAGATGGTACCATACCAGAAGAGGCATTACTTCAGAACAGCACAGCCACTTAAAGAGATTCGACCTTGTGGATGGAAAAGGGGGAAGTTCCCTTCTAGGATACCTTTTGGAGAAAACAAAAGGACCTTCGATTAGAGTTGGAGTTGGCAAGGGTGTCACAACTGACAAGACTTTGCCTAGGCAAGTGGTGCTTAAGGCAGGGCTCCAGTACAAACAAATAGGCAGGCCATAAAGGGCTGGGCAGGAGCCAGAACCACGGCAAATACCAGCGGGCATAATGCCATCACGATGTTTAGATTGCTAGACAAGGTCAGTTTTAGACGTAAAAGCTTCAGTCTGACTTCTTTCTTCAATAAGATTGGCTCACTTGTAGTTTGGCCCTACAAGAGGGGTCAGTGGTTTCTGATGAGGAAGAAAAGCACAGAGAATATTTAAAAACGAGAGGTGGGTGGCAGTGACCGGAACAGGAAGGGCATTATCCCACTAGGTGCTGAGCTCATCAGACTGCGTCTAAGTGCGGATTCCAATAAGCCCGGAACTGGCCTGAGCTATTTTCTTAAAGTACTGACTGTGTCGCCATGGCACTGACCCCAGGTGACACACGAAATGTGCTGACTGAAGTGTGGCTTCGTGACCACAAACTCGAGCGAAGGTTCAGGGTGTGTGTATCAACTTGTCAGCCTTATTTGTCTACAGTGGTGAGACTGATGGTCTGTAGGTATCATTGTGTCTGGTTACCTAACAGGAAACAGCACCATGTCACTAAGAAGATAGAGGGATCCTCCATCACACATTCATTCGGGGGCGGGTGTCCCTGGAATCCAAGGTGTCATCTGTACAGAAGCCCAGGAGAGAAACACATCCAGAATGATCTTGGCCATCAATCAGAAGTCGCTATCCAGATCCTTTTGGATGTTTACAGTTCTTACTATCCTGTATCTTAGTGACTGTATAAAGGTTTTGGGGTTGGCATTGACGCTTTAGTTTCTGCAAATCTCTTTCAATAATTGAACTACTTGGCTATCACATTTACCCAATATGAATCAAGTCCCATCATGAAGAACTGAAAGGAAGTTCCGTTTGGGAAAGGATTTGAGAGTCGGCACCATGAAGCAGCATTTTGCTGATGTCTCACTCCACTTACAGACCACACACATAATTCTTGACATGGTTTCGAGAGGCAAAGCACAGAGGCCCCACTAGTGGTGCTCAGACACACTTAAATATGAGACGAGGCGAGAGAAGAAGACTGGAGCTATTTTCATGGAAATTGTTCTGTAACATTCTGGAAGTTCAGTCTGGACGATACAGCTTCAGGTATGTGTAGAGAAAGAACATTACTATCTTCTTTGCTAGGTTAGACGTAAGTTCAATTTTCCTTTCTATGTTAATTAATCCGGATTATATCTTGGCAGGATCTGGAATCACCCAGGAAATGGACCTCTGGGAATGCCTGTGAGGAAATGTCTCAATTCAGCTAATGGAGGAGGACCACTGCAAATCTGGGCAGTATCATTCTGTGGGCTGGGGTGCTAAACTAAACAAAAAAGTAAGCTGAGCATTCAAACATCTCCTATTCTGCATTCTTAGTGTGGCTGTGATGTGTCCTGCTGCCTCGTTTTGCCCTAGCCATACCTCCAGTCATAGTCAAGGCACCTCCTCAAACTCTGATCCCCCCCAAAACTCCGACCCTCCTCCCTTAAGTTGCTTCTTGTAAGGTATTTAGTTACAGGAGCATGAAAGAAAAGAAACACAGCCTCCAAAGCTAAGGTTTGGTAATGGTAAGGTTTTAAAGCATATACAGTATAGAAGGGATTTTTATCATAGGAATGCCAAAATCCAGGAACTGCGTTTCTTCCGCTTTTATTGCACTTTCTTTCATTCATAAATTTCCTTCAGTGTGCATTGTGTGCACTACAAAGTCATCTTGCCTCTCAGCAGAAGTGAGCACCCAAAATCCAATTCATTATCAGGGTGAAAAAAACAAATTCTCTTGCCTTTTTGTAATCTTTCCTCATAGGTTCCTTTGTGGCTAGTGCAAGAAAGGACACGGAGAAAGTGCCGGAGAACAGCGCTGTCTCTGACCTGGTTGCCCCCAGCTAGAAGGATGAATTTGGGGGACTAATATGCTGAGAGTGTTGGGCACGTTCCAGGGGCACTGTGAAGGGAGGCTGTTGTATCTGCCAGAAAAACCCAACTGCCCTACGTTTATTTAGAGCCACAGGATGCCAACCTGATTCCCTGGAAGAGCAGAACCCTAGCGAAGCACCCTAGGTTCAAGCACTAGCAGGGAGACAGAGGGCACCAAGGTCGCTGATTGATCTCAGAGAGGAAGCTCCCTGAAGGGTTGGCGGTTGTAACTGCTTTCCGAGTCCAGTGACCCAGGCTGCCGGGGACGGGTAGGAGGGCTTGTCATCCTCATCAGTCACAGCTCAGCATCTGGAGCTTTATAGAGTGGTGGGTGAGAAAGCAATCGGTAACAACCTGAGACATAGACACGGAAAACCCTCAAGAGTCCGTTCCAAAGGCTGGGCCAGAGAGGATGGTGGGAGGAACCTTCGGCTCAGAGGAGTAGCTGGGGAAAGCCCAGGATTGTTAGGAGGGGAGTTGCAACCTTTTCCATCGTGCAGATAGCTTAGCCAGCTGCAGGAGGGAGCTATGAAGATACCATGTGACCCTCAGCTGCCTATTCCCATACTCCACTTCCCTCAACACCCTAGGAAAGAGTGAGTGTGGGCTTTTCTCCGCATGCAAACTTGGACGTAAAATACGCTCTTCCCAGTTAGCTTTCCATTCCATCTCCAAAGACGGCCGGATGTCGAATGGAGTGTTCATAGAGCGTCTCTTCACAGGTACGCTTTGCAGGAAGCAAGCCTTTGAAGGAAGCCCTGGAAGAAGTGGGCAGTTCTCCTTCGCCAGCCTCGCAGCAGCCTGTCCATCATGACTTAACACTTCATCAATAAACCAAAGAGGAAAAGTTTCCTCAGCGGCGGCTAACCCAGCGAGGTGTATATAGCTTTAACAGGGCCAGGACACTTATCTCAAGCTGGGAGTGTAATTTCATGGTAATAATTTGCTTAAAGTGTTGCTGATTGCTTCCTATTTCTCGCCTGTTAATGACTTTTGCACCTTTCCCCTGCGCCTTTTATATGCGCTGCTGTGGCAATTACCGAATAGCGCAGACCTTTCTAGACTGAAGGAGGAATACGAACACCCCCAGATCTGAAAAGTCTGTCGTTAATTGAGAAGGAAAAAAAAATGAAGCTCTCTCAGTCTACCAGTATGTTGTCCTAAATCTTTGCTGCTGCTCCTGCCGTGGGTGTATTCCTGAGGTGTCTGTGGATAGGTAACCCGCTGCTTGTGAATTTTCCTGTCATTGAGACCAGTTTCAGAAAGGTGGTGTGGTGTCCCTTGATTGGAGGAGTGTGTAAACAGATCTCCTGTAGGCCAGAAGGCCAATGCCAACCATCTTGGAAAGTGGGGTCTCGGGGTCATTTGTCAGGCAACTTTTGACATCTGAAAGTAATTCATGTTCACAGATATTCGAAAAAAATACTTTTTTCTCTTAGTACCAGAGTTTTCCATTCTGAATGATACAGTTTTCTTTTCATATTTACAGAGGAAAAATTAATAGTATCTTCTCCCCAGGAATTATAACGATTGAAAATGCCAGTCAGTGAGGGATATGCAGCAAATTAACAATCCCGTGTTGGCCCTCCTTTTTCAGCCTGTCCCCCCCCTCAGTTTCCACCCATCTGTTCTTCCCATTGATTCCCTCCACCCTTTGTCATCTGTCTTTAAATCACCGTCCTGTGCACGCACACCTCCCTCCTCTTTGCCAGCTGCCTGCCCTTCTCACCTCGCTTTAATTCGACAAGAGCCATGGCTTTCCCTGGGGTCCAAGACGGGAAAGGAGCAAGCCCAGAGCCCTGCTCGGGTTCCACTGCTCATATTCCCCCGTTCAGGGAGGAAGTGAACGTAGAGCTCAATCTAAGAAGCTGAATAGAGATCCTAGATACTGCTGTGCTCAGGCACCACAGCCTGGCTCTTCATCCCAGAGTCTTTAATCCCTCAGTGACAAATCCACCTAAGGAAGACACCTGACACCACACCAGGAAATGCCTGCCCTGCACAGGAGGCAGGCAACTTGATCCACACAGCTTTGCCCAGATTCTTCTGAATGACAAGGACAAGCCCCAACTCCCCAAACAAAATGTTTTTGACACCCAACTCTATCAACCAAAAAAGTAACACAAGGAGATCTTAGTTGGGTTCTCTTCTGTGTTTCTTTTCTCTTCCTTCTAGAAAGTTCCAGCACTTTCCTGTTAGGAAAGTGTGTTTTCTGAACCAGGAACCCCGTCCTTTGCCTTTTTGTTAAATATTTGTCTTGGTCACACGGTTTCATCCATTCGTTCCCCCAGTGATGTAAAGTACCTCGTAAATGCTGCTTATTATTCTGAGTACTTGAAGTGTATCTGGAATTTTGGTCTTCATGGAACTTAGATTTTGGAAACTGATAGGAGCATAATAAACACAGTAAACAAGCATGCTCTCCAGGTTTCTCCAGAGTGAATGGGACCAGCAGACTAACAGGAATTTAGTAGATTGACATACAAGTTTCAGTCTGAGGAATCTAAGTGTGAGGTGGCAGCTTCTCACATCCTGGCAGATGAAGCAGAAAATTCTAGAGCACAATGCAGATGGATATAAGCCTCAAAGGCCCACCATTCTAGTGACCAGCCCATGTCCCATGTCCCTAAACAGTGCCACCAGCTGGGGACTAGGTGTTCAGATACATCAGTCTATGAGGGACATTTCACATTTCAACCACAGCAGAAACTTCCAAACGTTCTTGAACAGAGGAGCTGAACAGTCTGACTTCTACATCCAAAGGCTACTCCTTTGAGAAACTCTGTGTAGTAGGGGGAAAAAACCCAGTAGAAGCAGGGAGATGGGCTAGAAGACAACAAGTAGAAGAGAAATTGAAACTCAATTTTGTTCTGACATTGCCTCAAGACCAATAGATTTCTATCATTTAATAATGATTAAAACGTGTTGGGAAATATTATATGCTATCTTAATACATTACAATTTGCAGCCACAGTAGTTTAAAAGGTGTCCATGGATAGGACAGCCTGTGGTGGTTATATACACCAGGCTATCAGTGTATGAAGAAGGTGTATTAATGCTATTAATGTTACTTGTAGAAATCAACCGTCTGCTTTTGTTGGTGATGTCTCGATCCACCATGCCCCTGCCAATCTTACATGGTCCTCTCTGGGTGTTACTATTCCCAGAGCAAAAGACCCACCAGCTCAACAGTTTTTCTTTCTCCTTCTTTTTGGAGTAACAAAATAATTAATTCTTGTTAAACAAAAAGGAACTACTGACTGTCTTTATTTCAGCATGTGTACGGAATTGCAGAGCTCCGTCAGAGAGAGCTGTGCTTTAAGAGTGCACAGAAAGCGCATGGCACAGAGAAAAGGGCTTAGTTCTCTTTCTGCAATAACTCCAAATTCGGTATTTCAGGCAAGTGGGCAGCTCTTATCCATGGAGCCATTTAAGAACTCAGGCTGATGGTAGTTTTGCCACCTTCTGTGTGACATCCCCATGGTCATGGTCACAATCTTTAGAGAAAGAGAGAAAGAACAGAAACCTAGCTAGATGGGTATTTTGGTGCATGCCTTTAATCCCAGCACTCAAGAAGCAGAATCAAATGCCTTGGACCCCTGAGTGTGGGGTCAGCCTGGTCTACAAAGTGAGTTCCAGAACAGCCAAGGCTGTTACACAGAGAAACCCTGTCTTCGAAAACCAAACCAAAACAACAAAAAGAATAGAAAGCAAAGAGTTTGACACAGACCAGAGTAAACTTGTCCATGCATGCTGCCGTATGGAACTCCTGGCTATTGTTCTCAACATGACCTAGGCTGGCAGAATTCCTGAGCTTAGCTGCTGTCTGTTTTGACCAGAGGAGTCTCTATTACAGTAAGAGGTAGTGTTTACTGCGAGCCAACTCTGTAGTACCATTTGTCATCATCCCATTCCAGTCCCCTCCAAAACAGGACTGGAAGGTTGTTATGAAGACATTGAAGTAACACTTCTAGGAACACAAAAGCAATGAGTGACGGAGCCAGAGTCCTGGCGGATTTTCTGACAGGCAAGCCTGAGTTCCCTTCTCTATGTAGCACTACCTCTAACTATTCCAAGAACATTTGCTTTTTGACTCAGGGGAGAAGACCAAAGCATATTTGAAAAACAGAGTAGGTCACCTCACTGTTCGGTTCCAGCGGAGCTAGGCAATGGAGGGCAGGAGAGAGTGGATTTATATAGGAACGGAGCCGAGCAGCCCCTAGGTCCCAGGGCCTGACAGCATCATTGGCTGTACACAAGATGGAGAGGAAGAGCTCCCTGATGCTGGGCTTTTCAGACTCTTAGCCAACATTCACCAGAGTTTCTTGCACTGGAGTTTAAATTCAATAGCTTCGAAAGAATTTTCCTGTGGTTCTGTGGTTCTTCTGTTCTGAGTGCCGCTGTATAGGAGCATTTTTTATTTTCACTGATGCTTTTTTAAGTTGGGATAATCCAATTTTTCATTGTGAAAATTTGCTCAATGATTATGAATCTTCTCTCTGAACTCATTTTCACTCCTGCCAATAATTTCTGAATAAGACAGTAACCAGTAGACCACATAGGTTAAGAATTCATAGCCCAGTGAAATGTGATTTCCAAAAATCACCAAGCCTTTAAAGTTTGCAGGTTCGAGTTTCCTTGATGCAAATCAGAGTAATCAAGTCTGTCTTGTAGTGTCATTATGCTACATAGCATAACAAAGACATGCTATGTAAAATCCTTTGCACAGTACCTTACCTAAGACACAATGAAGGGTATAATAAGCGATGGTAGTTTTAGAAAATAATATTAGTATTGACTTTAAAGAGCAGCAAACCATATTGGAAAATCTTGATGACACTGTTAAGTCGCCAAACTTTTGTTCATTTCTTGGCATATAGTTACTGGTAAATACAGCCTAAATACACACACACTCATGCTTTGCACACCACCATCCTCTATTGCTGCTACCTTCTAAAGTGCTTGATCAGTCTGGGCTGTGGGTGTGAGCTCTGAGGCCAGTTGCCAGGCTCACTTTCTGTCTCTGCTAGTAATTCAGTGACCCAGGGAAGTTCCATGCTTGAAATATAAGTGATAATTGAACTTGTTTGCTTAGCTGCAGAATATATGTAATTATTGTTTCTTTCTCATCCATGACTTGAAGGTTAAAAGAACCAGTGCATATACTGTACTGGAATAGTTGCAAGTGCATAGAAAAACTTGGACAAGTGTCAGAAATTATTCTTTGACTACTATTTGAGATGTATTACCTGTAGGGGATGCTTTATTTTGTGAGGCCTCTAATGCAGCAAATGTATATGCCTGAACATCATAAACACATGTAACCTATAACTTAAGGGACTTATAACACATATATGGTACTGTACCTGAGATTAACACAGCAAAGGAAACAAATACGGGGAAAAGATTTCAAACAAGCCAGCACATAAGAGAAACCCCAGTTACTTTGGTATTCGTGTGGAATTGGCTTCAGCACCTTCTATGAATACAGAAATTCATAAGTATCCAAGTATCTTAGATGAGACTGCAAAGCATTTTCAAGTAACTCACACATATCCATTTACATACCTCAGCTCATCTCTAGATTATTGGTGATGTAAATATTTTACGAATAGATACCAACTGAATTTCTTAGACAATAATGACAAGGAAAGTCTGAACATTTTCAGTACATCAGTGCGAAGTGATCACTCATTGTGTTTTAATTGGTATTTCCTTAATGGTTCTGAGCATCCTTTCAGTTGGCCATTTGGATATCCCCTTTTAGGAATGTCGAGTCAAGTCCTTTGCATACTTTAGTTGAGCTGTTTCTTTTGTCATTATTGTGGTGGCTATTCTTTATATGTATGCAGAATAATGATCCCTAACACATATGAATACATTGTCAGATTTGAACACACTTCCACCCATCCTAGGGTTAAAGTATTTTCTGTTGTTCAATTGACTGTGCCCTCTGAGACACAGAAAATTTAACTTTGAGATACTTTAATGCATTTTTCTCTCTTTACCAAGACTATTAGTGCCAAAATCCCTTTATAAGTTTATATTTCAGGTATACAGTTAAAATAAGAATCATTAAAGCAAATTTAAAAAATGAATAATGTAATATTATAACATTCTTTTTAATGATCCAACACATTTTATGTGTCCAGACACTCCAAACATTAGCAATGCTCAGAGACAGAAAATCTTCTCATGAACAACAAGCATAATAATGAAATGGCAGAACTTTGTGAATTTGGGGCCTGAACTCAGTGTATCTCTAGACTAGAGTTTAGGTACTATGTTTGCCACAGTACCTAAAGAATAGGATCTGAGCAAGGTCATTGCATGTATTTTGAGCAAGCACATTTGATGAGCAAGGAGAAAAAAGATATTCTGCTTCCTAAAATGGATGCTGCTCATTCAGAAGAAGGTCACATGCCAAGCACTTTTTCCGTGTCTTCTTGCCACGAACATCTCAGGACATCTGCTCTGCTCACGTCACCTAGATTAGAAACTGGGGCTCAAAGATGAGGTCATATTTGTAGGAACATGGCCTTATATAATCCTGTATAATAAAAAGAATAAATAAGAGCTTGAAAAATGATGAGGTCATAGGTGTGCCCATCACCTTTCCATCACGGTAACAAATACCTTAGATGAATCAACCCCAATAGAAGAAAGGCCATTTCCGCTCACATCTTTGGAGGTTTTAATCTGTGATCAATTGGCCTGTTGCTTTGGGTTCTTTGGTGAGTTAATACATTGTCAAAAGAGCATGTGGTAGGACAACTGCTCACGTCATGGCAGCCAGGAAGGGAACAGTTGACATAAAGAGATACGATTCTAATATTTCCTTTAGGACACACCCCCAGTGACGTAACTACCTCCTCTGAGATGCTGCCTTTAAAGGTATCCACATTTCCCAACAGTGTCTCTGGCAGTTTTCCAAGCTTTGAATGTGGGGGCCATTAGGGAACATTTTTCTGAACCATAGTGAAATGCAAATGATGAACTGTGACTTTGGTCAAATCCGTTTGCCTGGAACTTCCATCCATACTGTCTGCCTTTCACACACACCCTAGAGAGCAAGTATTGCGGGCAGCACTGTGGCAACATAAAGTGGATTCAAGAGAAGGCGACAGGTTTCCTAAATCCACCACTATCTCTTCATAGATCATCTGGGGTCCGTGGCCTCCAAAATTCCAAAGGGTGCCCCGCAGGACTGTGAGTAACTATCCCTGGGCAGCCCGGCTATAGGACACCGGGAAGAGAAGCTGCCGGGCACAAAACTGAACTATGTCTGCTTATTCAACAGCTTGTGCATGAAAGCCAGAAGCCACTGGGATCCTGCGATGGTGGCTGCAGTTTAGTCCTGCCTGTCACACATAGGATAGGCAGCCTGGCAGCCAAGTGGCACTGAGTAACCACCAGAAAAAAAAAAGAGCTCTGGACGGCTGATCCACCCACGAGACGTGAAGTTTTTGCGCATGTCAAAGTGAGTAGCCTGTCTTAAGCACCTATTAAGACCTGTCAAACATGACCCTGCGTTTTTAACTAAGTGCCTGGCCAGTCTGTATGCAAGCACATGCTACTCTTCATTTACTCCCACTTGCAGCATGATGAAACTTCACGATAAAATTCCACGTGAACTTATTTACCCAAACAAGTGACTGAAACACGTGTCGAGAGATTCCTCTTCCCTTTGTTCACTCCTGGCTTTTTAGGAGATATTCTTCTTCTCCTGACCCACACAGCTCTCTCTCCAGATTCTCATGTAGCTACCACTAGAATTTAGAATGTAGAAGTGAGTAGTCCCTTAGTTGTCAAATATCTATAGTGATTTTCTTTTCTTTTGCTCAAACACTTTGGCTAACATTGGATGTAATTTATTGCATGGAGCATTCCTCTTAATTTTTAATCCCATGTGCATTTCAAGGAAAATGTAATCCATCTGGTTCTGATTCCCTGACTCCTAACTCATCAAAGTGGTACTTTGTAATTGATGCTTGATGTCCAAAATGCCTGCTGGGTGTTCAAGGCTCCATAAAGCTTCCCCTGCCTGCCACTCATTCTCTGCAGCCCCAGCCAGAGCCAAGATGACACATTTTACTTATCTTGCACAATTATGAAAGACCAGAAACATGTACTTGACTAAATATCAATACTCTCAACCCAGAACAGTTATGATTCTGCAGTATGGTACTTGCAAGGCCCTGTATGGTTAATTTCTGCTGCTGTGTGTACCCCCAAAGGCCCAGCTGCTCCTGAGTAGAGTTTACCCCTTGCATGGGGTCTGTACCCACAATGGATGTTTCTAGGCATTAGTTCTGAAACTTCTTTCATCTACCCCTCCACACATGGCACTGTACCCTTCCCCACTCGGTGGCACACACAGAATAAGTGGGCACAAAGCTTTCCTGTCATGGTTGTCTATAGTAACTTCAGTGGAGTTCTTAACTCAGTCAAGTCCTGCCGTCTCAGGCAGACTACCAAATGCCTGACTCTCTCTCATGACAAGAAAATTCAGTCTGCCATTCCAAAAAAGTGCGAAGTTTGTAGCACTGGGGGTGTTCTTAAAGACCATGTGATCTTGAAAAGGTTACCAGTTTGCACACATGCGGATAGTAGGTTATTCATCTTCTGTCTAGATCACACTCCTTTTAAATGTTTGGTGACGTGTGATCATGGTCTTAGATGGCTTTTCCACTGGTTAGTTACCTGATAAATTCTACTGACCACCTACATCATGACAGACACTGCTCAGCCAGCCCAAATGCTTTTGGAGCAAAAGTCTGGTCTTGCCAATGCTGCTAAGCATTTCCTCCCTAACAATTGCTGACAGAGACACCAGACCTTGCTGAACACCTTTGTTCGTGTACCAGTAGCAAAGCAGAAAGAGGGAAGGGATTGTACTCATCATTTACAAGATCAACAATATTCTAAACTTTATTTCCAGTATTAATGACCAAATACACGAACATTTGTATAAATGCTGGTGCTTAAGTATCATAGTGCAGCGTTACATGTTAACTTTTACTGCATGGACAGTTCTGCTGGGCTTCTGTCTTCTTAAATTAATCAAGGAATGTATGTATGTATGTATGTATGTATTACATGTATGTCCTGGGGCAGGGTTGCCATAACATGCATGTGGATGTAAGAAGACAATTTTCAAGAATGTGGTTTTCTCCTTCCACCATCTGGGTTCTGACTATGGAACTCAGGTCCTCAGGCACATACATGTCTGAGGTGGGATTCCCCTCTGTATGCTGTGAATACCACTGGTGAATAAAGAAACTGCTTAGACCTGTTGATAGGGCAGGGTAGAGCTAGGCGAGGCAAAGTAAACTGAATGCTGGGAGAAAGGAGGCAGAGTCAAATAGAAGCCATGGAGCTGCTGCCAGAGACAGACACACCAGAATTTTGCTGGTAGGCCGCGAGCCTCATGGCAAAATATAAAATACTGAAAATGGGCTAATACTAGACGTAAGAGCTACTAGCAATACATTTAAGTGACTGGCCAAGCAGTCATTTAAATACTATAGTTTCCGGGTGTTATTTCGGGAGTCTGGGCGGCCGGGAAAACAAGCAAGCAGCTTCCTACAACACATGTCTGTATCAGATGAGCCATCTTGACAGCCATGCTTCTATGTCTTAATGTGAAGATTAAATTCTTAGGCCTGAGAAGACAATAATTACTCATTCTCACAACTCTGACTGTGTATTAACACATTGTGTTTTTACTAGTGTAAGGCCTCAGGAAGTACCCCTGTTTAGAACTGTCTTTTCCTGGCAACTCCATTTCCCTTAACAACTGCATTTGCCCCGCGTATCAGTAATAAAAGTTTCCAAGAATCATTTTCCAGTGAGGTCATATGAATGTTTCAAGGTCTCTAGTAGGAATCACATTGGGTAAAGAATGAACCTAGCCCACAACAGACAGACTAAAAGCTTATCTCGCCAGGCCTGGGTTCCCTAGGGAGAGGGAGGGGAGCCCCCCCCCCCCCGTTGCCTTCCTTTCCTTCTTTACCATACTAAGTGCATGCAGTTAGTCACTGTGCAAGGCAGTGTGTGGCAATGTAAGTATCTGTGCTTGTGTGTGGTTTCCAGGTATAAGGCAGCCAGGCAGTAGTCCTATGAGAGCCCAACGTCGGCACTAAATTTTGCTCTCCTCACCCAGCAGTACACACGCCTCTTAATCTGGCTTCCTGCAGAAGGACTCCGCGGGCACTGCCCGGCTTGAAGCTGGGGCCAGCCTTTCTCTGAAATCCCTTCCCGTGAATTACAACTTGCAGCATGCGGACTGAATAGAAAAGAGCCTTCTAAAATTCAACTGGAAGGGCTGACCGGAATTCAGCTGAATGCGGAGAATGGCAGGAAGGCCTCTATTATTCTGCCTCATTCTATCTGCTGTGTGGCAGCGCGGCGCCTGGAGTCTGGCGGAGCTGAACTCATTTCCCTGGATTTCCGAGTCACAGCCACAATGCCTACCGAAGCCAAGCACTTCACTCCAGAGACTCGCTACACTTCCTGCTATAGGATGCACTTGCCTGTCTCTTGGTGACCTTAAACACTAATAAAGGAGTCATAACATGACCTAGACAAGACCTGGGAGCTGATCAGAATGTCCGTGATTGATGGCAGCGCTCTCAGCTATCTGCCGCTTGCCCTGACACTCCAGCCGAGTTGTTTGGATTATGATTATGTGGATAAGAGGCCTGAAACACACGGCCGGCGTGGTTTTCCGCATTGTTGAAGGCTATCACGAGGTGTGGCCGAAAGAAAAAGAAAACTACGTTACGGACTGGAATTGTACCAAAACCAGCCCCGTTTAGTTTCTATATGAGCTTTCCCTGGCATTCTGGAGCCGTGGCATTTCACCTCTGCCAATGTTTTTAAGATATTAATGATCTTTTACCCTGGCCATGGAAGGAGAGGGGCAGTTTCTCTTGTTTGTGTGGCTGCCTGATGGTATCTTACTGCCATTCCTTAAACGTTGTCAGCACCGTTTGTTTCTTCAGTCGCCGGACCTTCCTAGTATTCTTCGTTTTCGGGCTTTTATGTGTTTCTCCTAAATGAGCTAAGTGTTGGTCTGCTGCATTATGGAGATGTACGACTTACATGTCTGATCAAATTATTGACGAATGCTAGATTTATTAGACTCAAATCTTTTATTTTCTGATTGTCACATTTCATTGTCTTACAACTCAAATTCCATTTATTTTGGAGGGGGTGGATTTTCATTTATGTACTTAATACATTTAGTTAAAAAGTTCAGTCTCTAGGAAGCTGGACAAAACGGTGGGCTACCCAAATGTTAGCTGCCCTTTTGCTTTTGGGAAGCATCCACTTACCAGCGTGCAGGAGTTCTTGTACTGTGCAACACACCCTGGAGACTTCAGTCTTTCATTCTTGGGTAGAATGACGAGGTGACCATGGCCACACTGCAGGAAGTAACGTAAGTGCTGTCCTGTGCAGGTATCAAAATAGAAAGAAACGGGATCTCACAATTGCAGCTCCCAACGTGAAGGTTATGTTGCACACATCTCTTGATTGTTGACTTCAGCTGTTTGCAAATGACTTATTGAGCCCCATAAACCTTTTTATAGCTTTAATATCTTGGGTTAACAAGTTCTCAATTGCCATATAGACTGGATGTAAAGTGTACCTCTTGTTCTTCTTTTCCTCTTTTTCTTTTCATGTTTCAACGGACAGTTCGATTTTGTGATTTTTAAAATGATTTGTTTTATTATTTTTAAATGGTTTGTTTTATTTATTATTCAATTGTATGTGTGTGTTGCACATTTGTTCATCAATGCAGGTTCATAAGAGGCCATAAGAGGGTGGAGCTTGAGCAATTGACAATTGTGAGTCATAAATTAGGAGCTGAACTTGAGTTTTCTGAAGACCACTGGACACTGGGAACTGTTGAGTCATATTCTGCCACTCCTCGATTTGGAGATATTTATGAAAGATTTTAAGGCTTCTCATTGATATTTTACACATACCTAATGTATTCTATACTCCCTCTAGGTTGTATCTCTAGGTTGCAAAGTTCAATATTATATCTGTTTTAAAGAACCAGATCAAACTATATTTTTGAGTGCCAGAATGAACTGAGCACTGTACTAAATTTTTTTTCACATCTTAATAATACACAATACAGTATAAGTTTGCTGTATCCATCAGCTGTTGCAATGCAAATTTCCTAACTTTTACATGCATCCTACAAAGAGTTTTTCATTTACCGAGAATAAACCTTACAGATCTAAATTGCCATCCTTGCTACCCAGATGATAACAGTAAGGTTTGGAAATTTTTAAGCATCTTGATCCAAGCCAATGACCAATAACTAAGATTCATACCCTATATATCATTCCCTGTGTCTTTTAAAGGTATTATATAAATTTACAGAAAATGGATTCTACTGGACCTTGGCTTCATCTGAATAACTTAGAGCAGTATATTTTCTAACCCATTGAAAAGACTGAATTTTTGATATGTTTTGGGATAAGGTCTGTTTTTGTTTTAGTGTGGGATAGGTTCTGTATGTAGCTGAGACTAACCTTGGACTTTTTATCTTCCTTCTGTTTTCTAAATGATAGGATTGTAAGAGTGCACCACCTCTTCCAGCTGAGTTAAGTTTTTAAAGCAAATTTGTGAGGTAGTCTACCTATAATAGGTTCACAAATACAGATAAACTAACCTGACAGAGTCTTTGAATCGAACACAGAATCTGAGCTAGTCGTTCTTGACCACATACCCCCCCCCAAAAAAAATTCTGTTTCTTTCAAATTCTGAAGTCCCCAGTGGGTAGAATCTACCAGCACCAATTATATCACAGAGACTCTTAAATTCCCTTCTTGCATGTCATTCAATATTGTCCTGCCTGGGAAACGCCACACTATAATTTACAACTCTATTTCTCAGTTACACAAACAATGTCTAGGCGGTTGTTTGTTTGATTTTATTGCTTTTATATTTTATTTTGTTAATCTGTTTTTTCAACTTATTTGCACTTTGAGATTAAAATTTTAAAAAGCATAGCTTGGCTTTCTTCTGGAATTAGGTAACACAGCTTTCCTCACTTAATCTCAAACCTGGGTTATTTTAGTTGTTGTTTGTACTTTATGAATGAGATGTTTTACCTGCATGTATGGCTGTGAACCACGCTCCTGCAGTACCTTCAGGGGCCAGAAGAGAGCGCTGGATTCCGCTGAGAATGGGGTTACAGATGGCTGTGATTTGGGTGCTGAGAATTGAACTCAGGTTCTCTGGAAGGGCAGTGTGTGCTCCTAACTGATGGGCCATGGCTCTAGTCCCCTGGCTATGTTGTGCTTTGATCTGCTGCTCCATCTTAGAGGTATCTGCATGCTTTCTCTGTTTGCTGGTTTAGAAACCTTCATTAGTCTCAACAAACAGAGCAAACACAAACTTTGCCCAACAAAAGTGACAGCTGTAGAATAAAACATCCTGACAAGATGCCAGCGACTCCACACCACTCTGTTCCTCGCCAGTCTCCGGATGCAGGTGCCCAAAGGTTCCTACAGAGATAAATTACCTGCAAAGCTCATGCCGTTCACTTTTCAGATGAACAACCTCCTGACATAAATTTGATTTCACTTATGAGTGAGAAAAATGGGCTTGATGAAGTTTCTTTATTCATTAACCAATAAAAGCAACACAGAGACAGAAGGACCTTGCACACCAATAGATAACTTATATCTGTGACATTCTGATTATGCTCTGAGGTGTCCTGTAAACTTCTGAGGTGGAGGAAATCTTCAAAAGGTTGAGATAGAGGAGGTTGAAAGGTTTCTGTGCTGTATCCAGGTACTAAATCTAGCTATTTTGAGAAGTTTCTCTTTCCATCCACTTACACATCAGACTTTGTGTGGGCTTCACTTGAAGAAAGGTCCATGTGGTACTGGAAATATGATTAATAATAATTAATTGTTGCAGGAGCTCCTTCCGCTCCTTCAGCCAATAGCCACAGGGGCTGGAGAGATGGCTCAGTGGTTAAGAGCACTGACTGCTCTTCCAGAGGTCCTGAGTTCAATTCCCAGCAACCTGAGTTCAATCTCACAGCCATCTATAAGGAGATATGGCGCCCAATGTGGGGGCCCAGTGGGCTGGTATCTCTGCGGCTATTGGCTGAAGGAGCGGAAGAAGCTCCCGCAACAATTAATAATGAAAAAGGACTTCAGCTGGGCAGTGGTGGCACATGCCTTTAATCCCAGTGCTTGGGATGTAGAGGCTGGTAGATCTCTGTGATCTGGTCTACCAAGGAGTTCCAGATCAGCCAAGGCTACACAAAGAAACTCTATCTCAAAAAGCAAAACAAATCAATTCAAAGTCATAGATATTATAAATGAGAAAATGTAACTTCAGAGAGAATAAATGACTTGTTCAGGGCAACATACTCAGCAAGACATTGTCTGAATTAATGTTCCCTAAGATCTAAAAGCCTGTAGTCAACAATATGGACCAAAGGCCTACTAACTACAAGACAGCTGCCTCCAGGGAGTGCTGAAATGCGGCACAGCAGCAGCGCAGCAAGCGTGTAAGAATGCTATGCGGGGACTGACGCTCACCGTCCCATCTCATCTGCTCTTTTGAGATTTTAGCAGCTTCCTCAAAGTTAACTTCAGATGACAGAATCAGGACATCCTTTTATCCCACTTTTTTTTCTCACTCAACACTGTTTCAGTGTGCCCTAAAATTTGCAACATGAAGCATAGTTTCTCAGTATCATCTGTCAGTTGAAAACTTCAGCTGGACATTTGCATTCTTAAAAGTTTGAAGTCCCCCAGCCAAGCAATGTGGATGGGCAGCAATTCCACAAATCATCACCAGGGATGCTGTTCATGTTGTATATACTTAACCACCCAAGGAACAGGGCTTGAGAAACTTGCCAGGATGCCTCTCTTCCTTTAAATAGTCCTAGGGTCAGGACTGAAATCTAGGAGTGCCGTCAGTTAAAAACATTTCTATGTTCTCCATACGGTTGTGGCTTAGAAATGTGATTTCAATATGTTAGGCTAGACGTTTTGCTTGAATTCATAGAGAGCAATTCATGCACGTATAATAAATAAGAATGAGTTAAAGCACAATATACAAATATTAATAATGTGTTATTATACGTTAAAAACAGTTAATGCCTGTCCAATATTTGCCATGAAGTTTTCAATGCATGCTTATATTCTTTTTTAAAAGATTTTTTAAAAAGTTTGTGTGTGTACATATGTACAAATGTTTGTGAAGACCAGAAGAGGACATCAGATCTCACAGAGCTGGAGTTACAGTGGTTGGGAGCTGTCTACTGTAGATGCTGGAAACCAAACCCTGATCCTCTGAAAGAGCAGCAAGTGCTCTTAACTGCTCAGCTATTTCTCCAATTTCACTCTTCCTAAATACAACACATAAATTAGAGTTCATTAGAAGTGTTGAATAATTTTGATAGAACAAAGGCAAGTGAATAACTTTGTGGCCAAATTTTAAAAGCTAGGTTTATTTAATTATTAATTTTTCATGTGCACACATGTGAGTGTGTTCATGTGTGGACTGTATGTGTGTGTGGGGGGGTGTTAGTGTCACCATAGCATGTGTGTGGATGCCAAGGTATCGTTGGGAGGATTTCATTGCTCCTTTCAGTATATATCTGGATCGTGGGGAATCAGACTCAGTCCTGAGGTTGATTGATAAGTACCTTTACTCACTGAACACTATCGCCCATTAATTGTTTTTATACAGAAGGAAAAATCAGTATTTTTCCTTTGAGTGTTTATGCACATGCAAGTGATATTCGTGCTGTAGACTGGATGCAGGGGCTTGCCCCAGTTAGGCAAGTACTCTCCTACTGGGCTATTTCCCCAGCCTTCAATTTATTTTCTTTATAAAATGCATATGTTTTGGTGCATTTTATTCAGAATGTTAAAAACAAAAAGTCAGTGTTAAAATCCATGGCCCTTTCGAAAAACAAAAACAAAAAGCACAACAAAACAAAACCAATCACCTATATCAGGTAGGCCAAACCAAAGAAACACCACAAATCTTCAGAGAGAACCTGTTCTTGCAAGACTTGCAGACCAATTTTTCAAGATCAAAGGTATTTATAGAAGCTAACAAAATGTTGGCTGTCTTCCCAAGCTAGACTCCAACACTTCTGAGGTTGGCCTAGCACTAATATTTACAACGTTTTTGACATGGCATGGAGTGGCATGGGCCAATTTGTTTCTCAGGCTCCCTAACAAGTGAAGTGCTGGGACAATTTGCTGTGTGCAGGAAGCAGTCAAGTTCATTGACATCTTGCAGCAGGAAGGAAAGTGGTTGCTCCAATCCCATAAACCTGCTGTATCTTGTCAGCCTTGCCACTTGAGACATGTCCGTGGGGGCCCATTAGCATACCGATGACCATGCTGTGCACCTGAGATACCCTGCTTGCCAGGAACTGGGAGCTGTGCTTGGTCCATGCTCCTTTCTGTAGTGTTACATTTCCTTACAGACTTTCCGAAAGAGGCTCTGCTCTGGCATAAGCTGGTTCTTTTAACCCTTCATGACACCTAGCATAGTGATCATACTGTGAAAGACTCCCCCACAATCTGTTTCACTATCAAGTGGTAAATGTAAAAGAAACCACACTCTCTAGAAACACACTTTCCTTCAGTGTGCTCTATCTTGCTTTATTTCAATGCCTGGTCATTTAGAGCATTGCTTCTGGAGTGTGTATGACATACTTCCATGGTTAAGGACAAAGTCAAGGTACATTTTACTTAGTCAATTAACATTCTCCTTTTAAGAGCTGTCCCCTGGCTCCTCTTAAGAGCTCCACTTCACAGCTGGATGTGTTGGTGCACACCTTTAATCCCAGGACTGGGGATTGGGTGGAGGGCAGAGGCAGGCAGATCCCTGTGGGTTCGAGGCCAGCCTGATCTACAAAGTGAGCCCTAGGACAGGAAAGGCTATTCCACAGAGAAACCCTGTCCCAAAAAATCCCAAAGTGCAGGGTGGCAGGCATTTTCCTAGGCTGTGGGGGTTTATTTGAAAGCAGTGATGCTACTTAGTGATCTCCAGTTTGGGAAGTTAGAACACTAGTTTCTGATATCAGGGCTAAGATACTCCGTGGGGAACAAGACAGGTGGGGCATGGATGGTGCTATAAGAGACCTTCAATTTAGGGGTGCAAGCAACACAACCACATTGACAAGTACCTCTGTCAGTCTCCAGTGGGGCACTGGAAAGCTTGTCACAGGAGAAGTTATTCAGTTATAAGATGAAGAAGATGAAAACCGGTACGATTCCATCTGCTCTTTAGGCAAGTAGACTGCAAAAGAGTAGGCTAGTTTCATTCAACACACCACCCTTTTAAGGCCAATCCAAGATTCAGCATTCCCGAGCATCCTCCAGCTCCGCCATTGCTACCACCCTATTGACGCTACTCTGTTTTCTCTTGGGACATTCTCGGCAGTATCCAAGGCTTACCCTTTTCTTCTGCTGCCATGCCCTAACCTAACTCCTTACAAGAATCTGATCTTTCGCTTCCCAGAATCCTGCCCCTCCACGAGAACAATAGAAGCATAGACTCCAACTGCGGCTCTCCTCCATGCCTTCCTGGGTATTAATCTGACTAGTAATTTACAGCTAGCCGGCCTGCTGCATGGCCTTAAACTCCTTCCAAGGCAGCTCCTGGGTGACCTGAGGGAAACTCTCAGCCACGAAGGATTTGAAACGGCATGAGAGTGTTGTTCTGTCAGAATACGTCCTGGTCAGCAGGCCTGCCAGCTGAAGGGAATAATTATAAGTGGCTGCCTAACTGCCATGACGATAGAAACTTAACCCAAGTGTTTGCAGGTGACTGCCAGCCCCGGGCCTGGCTGCCTTCCACAGGCCCCACCGCACACGTCCCTGTGTGAAGTGGGTGTTTTACAGCAAGTTACAGCAACGCAGCTGTTTGTCTTAGAACTTAGCCCAGGTGTGCCAGGCAGTGGTGCCAAAGCACGGCTTTCTACTTCATTAATTCAAAGGCAAACCACAGAGGAAGGCCACATGAGCTGAGAGGCTGGATTCGGTTTCCTGTCAAGAGCTTGATATTTACTTCGATTTAGAGGAATGTTCTTGGGGACCCTGCTCTGTGTTTGACAGCTGAGGATAAAGAAAGTGGAGATCCTAACTCAAAACCAGGGCCATTACCCCATCTCCTAAGCTATCACATGCACACGCGCGCGCGCGTACACACACACACACACACACACACAGAGAGAGAGAGAGAGGTAATTCAATGGTAAGTACAAAAATGGTGGCACACTCATACACACAAAAGAATGTTTGCTTATAACCAGAATACTGAGAAATGGTTTCTCAAAGATGGCATTATTTGGGTCGAACTTTGCAGGGTGACAATTAATCCTTTAAACAAAAAGTGAAAGAATCAAGTGGAAAGAGGGAATATAATGCGAGAACGCACAAAATATGAAATAGAATGTTGTGGGTGAGAAAAGTGAGCAGCTGAAATGGACTGAAAGTAAACCCAGGGCTGTCTGGATGAACAGCGTTTACATACAGAGGCCTGAGTGCCCACGGCGGTGCTCCATAGAGCATACCTAGAGACTCTGATGCTGAACTCGACACTGTTGGATTTAGTTTCTTAAAGCCCATTCTGGCAGCATCTGGTGGGGTTTATATTAAAGGAGGAGACTGATTCAAGTAGAGAATGCTGCTGCGATAGTCCAGGCGGGAGAGACAAGGGCCAAGAGTGGAGGATTTCAGCAACAATACTGATCAAAGGAAGGCTAACTCCCGCGGAGAGACTCAGAGAACCTACAGCCCCTGCCCATCGCTTCTGTAGCTGACTTTGGGCTCTAATGAATATTTTTTTTCTAACATATTTTTATTGATTCTTTGAGAATTTCCCACCATGCACCCCAATCCCACTCTTTTCCCAGTCCCTCCTCTATATCTCCTCTTCATCCTCGCAGTGCCCTACAAAAGAAAATTTAAAAATAAAATATCAATTAAAAAGAAAGCAAAGCAAACAACAACAACAAACCACTTCAATCCTCCTTCATTTCCACCTCTTTGTCACCTCTTAATTCATCTTAGTGGCACTGGGAGCTGTGGTGTGTCACACAGTAGATCCTTTTGTCCAAACAGCTTTGCTTGCAAATGTTCATTGTAATGAGCTGTTGGTCTGGTTCAAAGGCTCTGGTTTCTGGTACACTGTCAATACTGAACCCTAACAGAATCTCCTCTTTGCTATTCTGCTTTTGCCCGAGTCATGGACATCCTGTGTCTGGGGTTCTACAGGACTAGTCCTTTTACCCGCTCCAGCAGGTCACAGAAGGAGTAGATGTTGGGGAGTGCCAACTCAAAGCACAGGATGCATGCCTGGGAGGTACCCAAGCTGGTCCTCTACTGCGGCTCCTCCCCCTCAACTGAGGGATGGGGCCAGCTCTCTGTACTACAGGGCTTAGGAGAAGATGCAGCTCTCCCATGAGGGGCAGAACCTGTTCTCTCCCTACAGTGGTCAGCACACCTAGAATCTGAAACTCTTGTGCCTGTGAGTGATATTATTTAGAAATAAGACTCTGTAAGATGCAATCAAGGGGATTTGACTAGGGCTCAAGGTAGCTCCTAGCCCAGTATTCATGGGTCCATGAAAGCAAAAGATGACCATGTGAAACAACTAGTCAAAGTGCAGAGAATAAGTGACTGCGGAGCACTCGGTCACACCCTCCCCCAAGGGTCAAGGACTATCATGAATGAAGGGACGGAAATATTCTAAGTCCCAAGGGTCAGGAAGGACTGGAGCAAAGCAGGATGAGCATGGCACACAGTAGCAGTGATTGCCTGTACAAGATCAAGCCAGCTGACACGAGGAGTGGGAGGGTAACCCCTGAGCTCTCACCCCTACTGAGGAGCTATGGACAGTTGACAGTCTCTGGAGGAGGAAGAGTCAGTTTTCTTTAGGAATATGGTACCTAGTCCGCGTGTAACACTCCTGCTGATGGCTCTACACCCAGAGGTATATGGATAGCACCAATTAGTCGATGGATTAAATTTAAAAACAACAAAGAGCACAGGGAGTTGGTGGGGTGTAGGGAGGTGAGAGCACATTTTAGACTAGTAAAGGAGTGGGTTTGGGGTAAATATGATGAATATATACTATATGAAATTCTTAAATAATTAATAATTTTTTTAAAAAATAAATATTAACGTGAGCCTCAATAAGCTATTCTATTTCCAGGAAAGGAATGTTAGTGATACTGTGGGAGAGTATAAATCATTCCAAGAAACACTTGCATTCAGAGAGTTTGGGAGTAGAAAGGAGCCTGTGAAGTTGTATGTCATTACTGTTCCTCTGTGACTATCTTCAGAAGTCAGTGGTGGAATACTTCTTACAAGAGAAACAATTACAGCCTGGAAATCCATGGCCCATTCAGCTGCTATTAAGCACATTGTCAATTCCTTTCTCATACAGAATCCTACCATTTCCCATCTTGATGTTTCATTGAGAAATCTTAATGGGAGGAAAATCATGTTTGTTTGTTTCATTTGGGGTATTGTTCACTACTATTTTGAATGTTTATCTATTGGGACACTGAAAATACAGAGTTACTTACAAGAAGACAAGCCACTGACCACTAGTTTAACTGAAAGAAATTCCTCTTGAAAATTTGTGTGTGCATCTGTGTCATCAGCCAGCATAATTATCATTATATTAATTCAAGTTATGGCATACACCTGGTCTGATGGAGAAGAAAGGCGTGTGCGTGTGTGTGTGTGTGTGTGTGTGTGTTTGTGTGTGTAAGAAAGGGATAGATGTATGTGTGTGAAGGTCATACCATGCGTACAGACAAACAAGAGATGGTAAGCTTCTAGATAGTGAAGCTGTGGATCTTTATGGATCTGAGTTGCAGAAAGGTGTCACCGAGGCTCATCCAGGAGGAGAGTGTTCAGGGCAGCACTAAAATGCTGTATTTCTATGAACTTACAAAGCTTAGGGTCATTTGCTATTTGAGTTGTGCCCTAAAAGTACTTAAAAAGTCAAGGCTAGTGACTCAAAGGTAAGCACCAGCCTTTCATCTCTCTGACTAGGCTAGAGGTAAATTCATGGCCAGTCTCCTGCCCAGCTCATAAAATGTAGACAATGTTTGGTCTTCGGACAGCCACCATGGATAGAGCAAATAATGGCTGTCACTGAATCTGTGCTAAAGTCCTGCTCAACTTAAAGTTGTATGTCTCTGTATGTGGAGTAGGTCTCTAGTCTAGCAATATAAATGGAGGACCTGAACACTTTGAGTTATAAGAAATCTGAAGTAAAATAGCTATGTCTCATGTCATATTAATTTGTTCAGATTTCTTCATCTCTCTTTGCTGCATTTGAGTCAAGTCATAAATTTACACTATAGCACATTGGAGGAAAAAACAATGTCTTATGATCCCTCTAGGTCATACTTCTGACTTCTATTTTCATAGTATAATATATATCAAATGACAAAGAGACCAGGCTATTATTCTGGCATACACCAAAGTTCAAACACAGCTATGGCAACTGGTTTGGTTGTTTTTGTTGTTGTTGTTCTTTCGCTTACTGAATCATCCCAAGCCCCACAACCCACTACTCATACCCCTTCTTGGCAAAATTGCATTTAGGATGGCATAAAAATCAACAACTTAGTTTATTTGATTTTTATTTATGTTTATTAAAATTTTGAGAGCAAAAATTTAAAATAAAATACAAAAATTCAGCTAATATAAAGATAATTTTCAAATCAGAAACTTCTAAATTTCAGTCAAATTTGGTTTTAAGTTGGCATTTACAACATCGGTGCTCAGAAAAGCATATGAGACACCAAATGTCTTCACCTATTTATTTTGAGAAAAGTATGATAGTTAAAAACCAATTACAGAAAGGTACAAAAAAAAATCCCAACACATGTGGGGAGCCAATGCAATCAGTACTTAAAAACTATATAGCAATAGTTTCTATAGTGAAAACCTAAAACCAATAATCTGAGTTCACAACTTAAGAAACTAGAAGAAGTGCAAATCAAACAAAGAAACAGAAAAAAATTAACAATAAAAATTACTACAGACATCGCTAAATTTAAAAACAGAAAACATAAATGAAACCAAATCTGATTCCTTAAGAAGATAAATTAACATCAGTAAGTTTCTAACTAAATTAACCAAGGAAAAAGGAAAAGAAAACACACATTACTAGGACTAGAAACAAAGGAGGTAACCAGGCTTATTGGTGCAGGCCTGTATTTCTCTCACTTTGGAGGTAGAGGTCGAAGGACCATAGCAAGTTTGAAGCCAGCCTGGTCTACTATAACCAGTTAGTTTCAAGTCAGATGGGGTTACATAGTTGAGACCTTGTCTCAAGAGACCATAATCAAACGAAAGAAGTGACATCAAAAAACTTCCATGAAGAGTTCGGATCTCTGTGAGTTCGAGGCCAGCCTGGTCTACAAAGGGAGTTCCAGGACAGGCTCCAAAGCTACAGAGAAACCTTGTCTAAAAAAAAAAAAAACCAACTTCCATGAACATTAAAAGAAGAAAAAAAAATATTGGGATCTGGGGAGATAGTTCACTGGGTGAGAGCGCTTGCCGTGCAAGTGTAGGGACCTAAGTTTGAATCTCTAGCACTCATGTTAGAAGCAGGGTGTGGCTGTGTGCATCTGTGACGCCAGTAATGGTGGGAGGAGACAGAATCAGAAAGAACACTGTGATCATTGGTGACCAACAAAGCCAGAAAACATACAAGATCTCCAGGTTCTGTGAGAGACCCTACGTCATGGATGTAAGGTAGACAGTGATAGAGGACAGCCAAGTTCTCTTCCTCTCTACACACAATCACAGTTGTGTACACCCCTATACACACCACCACCACACACCACACTCACAAACACACACACACAAAGAGAGAGACAGACAGACAGAGAGAAGAAAAGAAAGTCAGAAATACTAGAAATAACAGTTAACCTATAAAACTAATAAACCCCATGAAGTAGACTAATTCCTTGAAAGATTAAATCTATTAAAACTTGTACAAAAATAAATAATCTTAATAGGCCCACATCTATTAGTGAAGTTGATTTAATAATTAATGACTTTTCAGAACAGAAACATGGGTGCATTGTTAAATTCTACCAGATGTTTGAGGGGAAATTATCCCAAGTCTTCATAACTTAGGGAAGATGGAAGCCAAGCAAGTGCTTCCTGGCTCGTGCTCAGGCACCACTCGAATACAAAAGCTGAAGGAAAACAGTGCACCTATCAGCACAGGTCACGAACATAGGTGCAAAGATCCTCAGTAAAAACATTGACAACTCAAAGTCAACAGTGTTTGCCGAATTACACATTTGCCCAGAGGGATTTGTCAAAGTTGGGCAAAGCTGGCTGGACATTAGAAAGTCAAATCTGTTAACCAATACATTGACAGATTAATGAAGTAATGTCACCTGATCATATCAATAAATGCAGAAAAGTCTGGTAATACCCACTACCTATTCACAATAATATATCTCAGCAAACTACGACTGGAGGGATATCCACACCATAGAAAGAATGAATGTCTGCAGAGAGCCGAGGTTAGCTAGAGAGCCCTGTCTTAGGCCTGGGAAAACAGGATGCTGTCGTCTCTTCTCGCCACTGTTTTTCATTTGTCTAATTCACTAAGGCAAGAAAAGGGAATAAATGGTAAGCTGATTCCCGAAGGAAGATATAAAACTGTTTTTGTGTTCAGGTGACATGCTGAAAACATCTGAAATAATTGACAAAAAGAAAAAAACAAGCAAGCAAACAAAAAAAAAGCCCCTCGGAACCAGAGAATAATAACAAAATTGTAGGACTCAAGGGTAGTAGACAAAATGGCTTGCCTTCAATACCTGCAAGAAACAAGTGAAACTTGAAATTCAAAGCATGATATTATTTGTATTAGGTCTACGTAGCAGGCTGGGAAAATTCAAAACACTTAGAACACAAATACAAGCAATGATTAAAAGGAATCAAGTACGTTAAGAATTGTCATTCACTGTTGGTCAGAAAACAAAATGTTACAGACACTTCAGAGGAGATTGTGGCATTTTCTTCCGAAGTTAAGTCTTAGCCTGTAGTCCAGCAGCCATGCTCCTCGATACTCACCAAAAAGAACTGAACTTGCATTCACTCAAAATTTACAACAAAATTTGCTCTTAATTGCCAATGCTTAGAAGCAACAAGGATGTCTGTCAGTAACTGTATCAATAAAAAGAGTTACATCCAAACATAGGAGACACTTTTTAGCACTAAAAAGAAATTGACTCTCAAGTCATGAAGAGGTTCATATTATTTAATGAGAGAAGTCTGGGAGGGCTATAAACTTTATAATTATAATTACATGACATTTTGGAGATGGCAAAAACTAAAATGAAAACAAAGGCCAGTGTTTGCAGGGAAGCATCAGGAACAAAGGAGTCAAAGGAATCTTTAAGGTGGCCAGACAGTTTCTCTATGGGACCTGACAAAAACAGATATTATTTACCAAAAACCTAGGAGAAATTTGAATCTGTGCATGAAGCTAATTTGAAACCATCTTGAGTGCACAGATATATGCACACCGCTGCTCTCCTTCTACTCACACCATTAGACAAAAGTCAAGTCAATAACTCAAGGCAAACCAGAGGATCTGCCAGGATCTTCAGTTGCCCTGGAACGTTCTGTGAGCATTTTAAATAAAGACAGCATAAGCCTCACTTCATCACTTTCTGCCCTCCCTCCTGCCTCCTACTCTCTGGCCTCTCTCCCTCTCTCTCTCTCTATCTCTCTCTTTCCCTCTTTCTTTCTCTCTCTCTCTCTTCCTCTGTCTGGCTGTCTGGCTGTCTCTGTCTCATGTTGATTCTAATTTGTTCATTTTTAAAAGTTAAAAATAAAAGTTATTTCTCACCTAACTTCCTCACTTACTTGTAAAGACAAGCACAGTATTCAGATTTTTCAAAGATGTTTGAGAGGAGTCCTGAATAGTTAATGAGGTCTAAACAATGAAGGCCACCTTAGGGGAACACAAGGCTGACTTTGGAGGCTTTAAGAGTAAGCCAGCCAGAAGCGCCCTCTTACATCTGTGCCCACTACAAGGGAGAAACTGAGAGAGCCTAACCCACCTCCAGGCTCTAGAGCACTGTCCTGGAATGCCTGCCCAGAGCTGACCCAAAGGCACCACACACAGCTTTTGGTTTTTCACACCATTGCTTAACTCTGCCCAGATTTCCCAGAGGGCAAGCCTGCCAGCCTCCCTGTGCCCCCTTCTCCCACCCTCCCCCAGCACTCACAATCACAAAGAAACCTGAGGTCTGGGCCTCCCCCCAGCACTGAAGCAGTTAACTTTAGGATGACCCAGAGAAAGGAAAACAGACGAAGAACTGCCCTGTGCTGGGAGGAGGGTTAGAAAACGAGGCTGTTGCTGTTGTTTTCATTGTGTGCACTCTAATCAGGGAGAGTAAGAACAATAATGCATGTAATGCTGATTTTGGAACGTGTCCATCCAGCTTTTCCCAGGCTAGACAGCCTTGGGAACCACTGATAGAGTGGCACACCAGGGGCACAGGCTCAATCACCAAGCACAGGGCAGGGCAGCTTTTTCTGTGGATAAAATATGTGAGGGATGACAAGAATCTTCCCAGCATGGGAAGTGGCAGTAACAAAAAAATATACAAGAGGGGAAACTGGGCTGAGCTTGTAGGGTACAACCCAGCCAAAGGAGCATGATATTTGAGAGACGGGACAGGACGCTTCTCCTTGCGCCCCCTCCATTCATTTGCCTCCTTTTATTTTTTTGTTTGTTTGTTTGTTTCTCTCAGTTTTTGTATTCAACTTGCCCTTCCCCCTCGTCCTTGCTCCCATCCCCCACATTCCTTCTGCCACACTTTGAAGCCCAGATGAAAGGCTTGTGTTGTGGCTGCTGGCACCAAGCAAGCTCAAGGAGCAGACCAAGTGTGCTTTGGTTTAAGATGGTGTACTTTTCTCCCAAAGTCGGGGTGGGGGGGGGAGGGGGGGAGCGTCAGCTTGAAACAATACATAGCATTTGGCTGGAGAGCATGCTTGAATGTATCTAGGTCTCAAACATGGTCCTGATTTTTCAAAGCTTTTGTCTCCGAGGATAAGGGAATAAGTGAAATGTGGCATCCTCTCCCCAAATGAATTTGGAGAGGGAATGTCTAATAAAACAAAACTAGGAAAAGTCAGACATCAGGCACGTAAGTTCTTGGTGTCGACGAATAGAGTATTGCCAAAGTGGCTGTCTTTACTTTTTTTGTAGCACAATCAACCCGTGCCCTACTAAATGGTTTGGAAAGAATGACTTCCATATACTTTCTTAATTATTTGGTTACCAGATTTTGCAGTTAAAAACCCAGGACACCCAGTTAGATCTGAAACTCAGTGAAACAGCAAGACAGTTTTAGTATAAATAAGTCCTTGCACTGTTCATGATAAATGTACACTAGAAACAATTGATCTAAAAACTCAGCTAGGCTCCCGCATTTTATTTGGCAAGTCTAGTTTTGAAAATGTTAAAAATCAACTCAGCTTTTCAAAAAAAAATTCTAAAAGTTTAAGAAAATTTGAGACATCCAATTTGAAGATGGGAAAGATGAACTTATCCTTGTCACTACAACACAGATCATCATAAGTGTTATTCTTTCGGTCCCTGCCCTGGCCACGCCCACTCCTTTTAACCTCTGACCTCAACCCGCCATTGCTCTCTCTACCTGTGTTCTCTCCTGGTGTACACACGGGGCTCTGCCTCTCTCCTCCTCTCTTTCCCTTCTTCTCTTTCTCTCTCTCTCTCTCTCTCTCTCTCTCTCTCTCTCTCTCTCTCTCTCTCTCTCTCTCTCTCTCTCTCTCTCTCTCTCTCTCTCTCTCTCTCTCCCTCCCTCCCTCCCCCTTTTTAATAAACATTTATGGCTATTTTCTGTGTTTATATGTCTGACCCATCACGTGCGTGCCCTCCCGCTGGTGAGAAGCTGTCCGCTTGCTCGGGTGCCGGACCCTAGAGCCGGCACCCGGCACTGCTGGGACCCGCCGGAGTGTGCTGCGGGGCGGGGGGACCCCAGGGATATTTTTTAAGAATAAGGTCCTTCCCTGCCCTTGTGGCGTTATTCCTAAATACACAGGGACATCATTCCACACTATTAACAGACATGTACAGACATACTTAATGAGCACACGGACCTCAGTTTTATTTATTTATTTTTAGGATTTTTTTTATTGTCTTTTGATTTTAATCTAAGAAAGGGTTGACTAATGTGTTGCTGAGACCTGCAGGTCACTAATTAATATCAACTCCTATCATACAAAAGGCATTCGACTCCCACTTGGCCACAACTTAAAATGGCAGCTACTTTATCAAATTGAGGCCCAATCATTTTCATTTCAAAAATATTTTCTGGTTTATCTACTTAGTGTCTTGAAAACAGATGTTATTATTTTACATTTATGAAAATGAACAAACAAAAATAAAACAAAAGAGGGCGTCACTGGAGAAGCCTGTGTGTGGAGACCATAACCTCTCAGTGCCCACCCTTGTCAGTGCAACTGTATGTTTGTTTGAAGAGGAGCCAAGTTAAAGGGAGGCCTGACATTTTGAGACTGGTGAGTTTCCAGTTTGTCGGAACTGGAAATGCAGGTAAGAGAAAGTCTGCGGATGCACTGCGCAGGGCCAGCGGGGACGAGTTTGAGACACTTATTTATAGCCCCAATCCTGTGCCTGTGAAATGTCAAACGATGCCTAGATGGACAATTAAAACTGCTGGGAAGCTGGAGCTGACCTGGCGCCCGTCATCAGCAAAGTCTTGTTGTCTTTGGACAGACGTCTTCTTGCTAGGCGGGACTAGTTTTTGGCTATAAGGAGAAGAATGCTCTGTTAGGAAAGTGATTCACTTAGTCAAGATTTCGGCATGAGCGAATTCACTTCTGCTTCCTCTTAAGTCAACACTACTGTGAAACCCGTGTGAGGCTCATGGTTGATGGAGAAGGTTAAGGCTGACCTTTATAAAGGTTTCTCCCTACACAGCAAATAGAGAAGAAGCCATTAATTTAATATAGTTGGGGATCGTGAAAGGAGTTAGATGGGGTGGTTGAAACAGTGCGAGTATGGGGTACTGTACCCACGTGTGAATCTGAAAAAAAAATTAAAGAGTTTGTAAGGAAATAAAATTGTTCATTATCCAGTCTGAAAATCCCCCCACATCACAGGGTGACTCATAAGAACCCTGAGTCATTGCATTTCACATGAGAAAGACATATAGGTATAAATGACTATGGATTCAGCCAGCATGTCTGCTCACATGTGGCAAACACAGATTCAAGGATTCTGCTTGCACTGGAGCACAGGAACTCACCCAAAGAAAACATACATTTTTTTAAAAAAGAGCACAAATGACCCAAGGATTGCTTTCAGCATTACAGTCAGATGTGAAAGGACTGGCTCAATTATAGGATTGATATGGCATATGGCAAACGCTGTTCTTTTAAGGAGAAAAATGCAAAATATGGATATGGAACCAGGAACCAATCAAGGGACTATCTGAAGAATGAAGCAAACATCTAGACTGCTGATCAGAACCAGGGCCCAAGGATTATGGTGGAGAAATCATTGAAATCATCAGTCCAGTCTAGGAATACTGAAAATGACAACCTGGATCAAGGGCTTCTGGGAGGAACTGCACAACAAATGCATCACGGGGGAGCTGCTAGAGCTCTGGAGCCCTGCCTCAGAATCACAGCCTTTGAGGCTCTCTCTCCCGTCGGCAGCTCCTGGGCAAGGGCAAGAGGAGGCAGCATGTCCCCCTCTCACTCCCCCAAAGCACAGACTTCACAGCTCTGAGGCAGTGGCAGGAGCATGCGTGCGCTACTCCCGCTGTTCTCGCGAATGCCTTGCTTTCTCCTGACATGTCTTTCCAAAGACTTTCACAATTGGATTGCCTAAAAGCGTCATCACATTCCAAGTTACCCTAAAATCTTAATTCCACCAGGAGGACTTGTATTTGCATAAGAATAGCTGCATTGAAATATAGAGACTTCTTCGCTACAAGGACTCCATTGAGATTAATGTTTTTCTCTATTTTGCACAAATACTTACGGGAAAATGAAACATTGAAATTTGCAAATTCATAGCATCCAGTTGAGTGTTGAGTGCTTGAGGAATACCCAAACATTTTATGGTGATAAGGACCATTCTGCATCTTTCTCATACATCAGGAGACTATGTTACTTCAGTTGTCTTATTGCTCTAGCAAAGACTTCAAGTGCTATGCTGAATAAGTATGGAAAGGGTATATATCTTTGTCTTGTTCCTGTTTTACTAGAAATACTTGGAGTTTTTCTACATTTAGGTTGATGTTTGCTGTGGGCTTGCTGTAAATCACCTCTATTATGTTGAGGTGTATGTCTATTATGTTAAGGTGTATGCCTAGTCTCCCCGGGACTTTTATCATGAAGGAGTGTCAGATTCTTTTCAAAGGCCTTTTCTTCATCTAATGAGCTGTTTTTATTTTTCACTTTGTTTACATGATAGATTACATTTATCAATTTACATATGTTGAATCATCACTGTATCTCTCAGATAAAGACTACTTGGTCCTGGTAAATGATCTTTTTGATGTGTTCTTTCATTCAGTTTGCCAGTATTTTATTGAGAACATTTTCATAACAGAAAAGCAGTCTGTTATTCTCTTTCTTTGTTGGATCTTTACGTGGTTTGGGTATCAGGGTGACTGTGGTCCCACAAAATGAATTGAGCAATGTTCTATTCATTTTTATTTTGTGAAATAATTTGAGGAACATTGACATTTGCTCTTCTTTGAAAACCTGGTAGAATTCTGCCTTAAAGTCTTCGATCATGGACTTTTGTGTTTGATAGGCTTAACACCTGCTTCTATTTCACTGAGGGTTATAGGTCTATTTAAATTGCTTGTCTGATTTTAATTTTATGGGTGATATATATCCCATGAAATTTAAATTATATATATCCATTTATTATAGGTTTCCAGTTTAGTGGAGTACAGACCTTTGAAGATGTCCATACGACCATCTGGGTTTCCTTTGTGTCTGTTGTTATGTACCCCTTTGTTATTTTGGATCTTCTCTCTCCATTTTTTTGTTCATTTGGCTTAAGGTTAATTGACCTTATTGATTTTCTCAAAGAACCAACCATTTGTTTTACTGATTCTTCATATTAATTTATTGTTATTATTTCAATTATGTTGATTTCAGCCCTAGGTTTACTTCTTGAAGTCAACTCCTTCTGAATGATCTGTGGTTGGACATAGAAGAGTGGATAGTGAACTGAAGTACCTTCCTGTTGAGGGAGCTGCGGGCCTGCTTTTCATCCCGCCCAGCTCCCACACGGCTAGCTTTACACCAGAAATAACAACACACAAACTGTATTCATTTAAACACTGCCTGGCCCATTATATCTAGCCTCTTCTTGGCTAAATCTCACACCTGGACTAGCCCATTTCTAATAATGTGTGTAGCACCGAGGTGCACTTATGGGGAAGATTCTAGCCTGTGTCCATCCTGGGTGGGAGCTTCATCGTGCCTGCCCGGGAGAGGGGAGCATGGCGTCTGTCTGAGGCGTCTTACCTTACTTCCTCTTCCTCCCAGCATTCTGTTCTGTTTACTCCACCCACCTATGTTCCAACCTATGAGGGCCAAGCAGTTTCTTTATTTTTTAACCAGTGACCTTCCTCCATCACCCTCCTATACGGCTCATTGAGTCAAGATTCTGAATTTGGTTGGCAGACAGCCCACCAGAACAGTGATGACTATCTGGGCAACCTACCAAGGTCCCAGTGACCTGCTGGAAATTGTCCATAAGGCCTGAAAATAAAATGAAGGTCAACTCAAAGTACTGACATCACAAGCTGCATGATGCGTGTGACATTAGTTTATCCCATGCAATCATCTTTTCTCACAGTTTACAGAAGTCACGGCTACCAATACCTCTGTGACCAAATCAGCTGGCAAACAGCATTCACAGGTCCCCACTGGCTTAGCAAGCTATTCTTCATCACAAAACCTAAGACATTTAGACCAAAAGACTACAGCTTAGTAGGTTTGTTAATTTGTTTTAATTTCTTTAAATGTTTTCAGAGACCATTGTTTTACCTTTTGATAATCTATTATTATATTCTTCACTTAGTAAATAAACATTAGATCACTTAAAATTGTTAAAATTTGTTATTTAAATTGTCTGCAAAAATAGCTTAATGGAAAGATTAACTTCAAATTCTAAGTAGATTGCTAATAACTTGGAAACAAATGTTTTGGACTAACTGATTTTGGACTATTTGGGAGGAACAACCAAAGCTTTATTTTCTAAAATAATGTTAATTTTTATTTTATTTTATTTTTTTGCACTTTTGAGGCCTGAAGAGTGGGCTAAGTGGTTAAGATCACTGAATGCTCTTACAAAGGACCTGGGTAGGGCTCTCAGCACCCACATGGTGATTTAAACCATCCATAACTCCAGTTCCAGGGCCTCCAACACCCTTTCTGGCCTCTGCAGACACTCCATGCACAAGGTACATATATAAACACCCAGGCCAAACACTCATATACCCCAAAGTAAACAAACAAAACACTTTGTTGCAAAGCATATAGCATGTGTTATCCATACAGATCTCTGTAAGTAGGATTAGGTTACTCTATAGTCATAAAGTTACAAAAAGAGTAACATAGTCTCCTGATGTATGAGAAAGATGCAGAATGGTCCTTATCACCATAAAATGTTTGGGTATTTCTTAAGCACTCAACACTCAATTGGATGCTAAGAATTTGCATATTTCAATGTGTCCTCTGCTTCCAAGGAAGCACCTTCTTCTGAGATATTTCAAAATTATCAAAGAAATGTTATAAAAACTCATTATAATTTATTTATACTATATGCCATATATAATTTCAATAAATACTTAAATATTATTAAAATAATATATTTTGTTATTTTAATTTATTCATTAATATTATTTTAATATTTAAACTTGATTTTATTGAAATATTATTAAAACAATATTATATATGGTATATAATATAGTCATGCATTTATGTAATATATATTAGGCAAGTTGCATGCATGTGCATGGTTGCATGTGTGTGTGTAAATCAATACTAAGAAACCAAGCAACCCATTTTTAAAAATGGACAAAAGGACCAGTCCTGCAGTCTCTCCTAGACTGCTCTCAGCCTGGGTCAGAGAAGTTCCTTTATGCAATGGGCAAAGGTCAATGAAGAGGCATATAACTGGTAGGAGTGCTGAGAACAAGAGACTCGGTGCTCAGCCCTGAGTGGAACGCCTCTCTCAACTGCCCCACCCCTGTCTTTTCCAACCAAGGCTCAAGAGAGACAGCCAAAGAGAAGACAGAAAGAATGTAAGAGGCAGAGAATGGCGAGAGGTGCTGTGAATTGCTATTTTCTGGGCATGGCATGGCTACCAAGGGAATAAATTCATAGCAGCTGTGCAACACTGTGTGTATGGAAGAATATCTCCAGGTCCCACCCCCCACTGAGGGACTTTTGAATGGTTTCTGAAGGAAAGAGATAGAATCATACATTTTTACAGTGTGGCCATTGATAAGGGGACGTGCCCCAGTGAGTGACCTCACATGCTAATATGGGCAAGTACCAACTGAATTTAGCGGGATATATAAATATATACAAACAACAACAAAAACCCACAAAATTGTTTGGGGGTGCATTGAGGATAGAATTTGAAGGGGGAAATGGGGATTCATTTCATAGTTAGATTCAGTTGTCAACTTGACACATCGAAAGAGGGAACCAACCTCAACTGAAGTTTTGCCTTCGTCAGATTGGCCTGTGCACATGTCTGTGGGGCATTTGATACAGGGAGAGCCCAGCCCATAGTGGCAATGTTATCCCTGGACAAGTGGACCTGGGCTATGTAAGGAAGATAGCTGAGCAAGTCAAAGGAAATAAGCCAGTAAGCCACATTCCTCCATGGTCTCTGTTTCAATTCCTGCATTCAGATTCCTGTCTTGAGCTTCTGACCTGGCTTTTTTCAGTGATGGGCCAGTATTTGGAAGTGCAGGATGGAATACATCCTTTTCTCCTCCAGTTGCTTTGGTCAGTGTTCTATCACAGCAACAAAGAAGCACACGAGAACAGTGTATATAATCACGTTTCTTTGTATACATGTCTGAAATTCTCAAGAACAGAGTTTTTGAGAAAATAAATAAAATATATAAAGTGGGGAGTGAGGCAAAATGTTAGAACAGATACTGCATGAAAAGATACAATCGTGTCAATAGGGAAAGGAAAATTAAAGCCACAAGGTACACTCCGATTACAGAAGATAAACATAGAAAGACCAATATGCAGCATTGATGAGAACACAGAAGAACTCGAACTCCCACAGGTCTACTGATGGGAATACAAGATGCTGCAAATTCTTTGGAAAAGATAAAATCCACGGAAACTACTCTGGGAGGAATAGTAAAAGCATAAAGTTGTCTAGGTTGTACAAAGGAAACTTCTGTGGGAACCAGCATCTCCTAATCTATGTGTGGTTAAAATGTTTGAATATGCACATAGTATGATCACATTATAGTTTCAAAATAGTTTTCCCAAATGTTTTTTTTTTAATTTCTGCATTAAACCCCTGTGTGTTTAGTTGGCACTGAATGCCTATGGAACCAGATAGGACAGAAACTTCCTTCTACATCATATGATATTCAAAAAGCATTTGAGAACTTTACTTTTGTCTTCATAAATAAAATCTGACTCATCCACCAATGTCTAAATAACTCACTCAAGAAGCCATCAGCCTTGTCCAGTTTTTATACGCAACCTAAAAGAAATAAACAGAAGTCTGGATCCCAACTAATATTCCTGGTCTCAGGTGCTAGTAGCGGGATTTTGAGGAGAAATTAGGATTCACTTGGCATAACCTGGAGAAGCAAGTCACAGTGATTTGCCTTTTTGTTGTCCATGCTTTTTGGCAAAAGCTCAGGGAGGAGAACATGCCTATGTAATTTCTGAGAAACATACTGTCTAAAATGCTTTCAAGCTTGAGAAGTCAGTCAAAGCAGTGGGAGTTTCTGTCATTTACAGTTGATCAGGAAAGAAGAGGTATAAAAGTCAGCAAGGACTTTAAGCATCATTCAACTAAAAATAATAAGACCAGAACAATAGAAATGTCAGTTGACATGCTAATGTAGCAGGAAGAAATTTTTGCGGGGACCCGCCCCTAGACAATGAACTACAGGATGCTATTAACTATTGGGAGATGGAGAATTAGCCTTTTCCTGGGGATGAGACCCCTAACTAGTTATCCACGACAGTGTTTAGCCTCAAAACCATAAACACACAAACAAAAACGGACTCAAGCAGGCGCTATTTACGTTTGTAAATACATACATACGCCCACGAAGATATATGTAACAAGTGTAATCAAAGATAAAGAGGCTATCAACTTGAGAGGGGCATGGGAGGGGATGGAGGTGGTACTGGGTGGGACTGGAAGAGTAAAAGGAGGAAGTGATGTTATTCTATTTCAATTAAAAACATATTTTTAAACAAAGAAAAAATATTTCAGGTCTTGTATTCTCCGGTGTTTATAGCCTCACTGAGCCACAAAGGTCAGGGCACTAGTAACCACGACCAAAGAAAGCAGTGACCACAGTAATCTGAAGCATAAAAAAAGTGACGTAAGTTCAAAGAGAAGACAACACAGCGACACATTGAATATAAAAACTGCAGCCTCTACAGGCCCTTTCATTGCCATTACAGATCTAAATTAAACCTTTAAGGCCTTTCGCTTACTAAACATAAATTGAAGAGCTGAGGCAGTAAAAAATAATCATCACACTTTCAACTGAATTAGCCTGCTTAAAAGCTATTGCTCTGCCTATTCAACAGCCACTACTCACAAATGTGCAAATGGGAAAGACTACTCCAAGTCATCTTGTATATCACACCTCCGAAAGCTATTTTCAAAAGAAAAAATACAGGAAACGGTACCAAGAACTTTGTGTTTGTTATATGTAAAAGTGAATCTATTTTAGATTATTGGACTGAGTTATTAAAATTAATTTTTAACCATCTCCTCTGTGCTCTCTGTTTTGAATTTAAATGCTGGCAAACAATGCATTAAAGGATAACATATCAACAAATTGAATTTCAAGCATCTAACGACTTTCATAACAAAGGCATTACCGGTCAGCAAGCAATCTACAAAACTAGAAAGAACTCCTCAAGGAAGAGAAGAACTGATTTCATCAGGCAGCCTGAATGGACAAGGAAACTGTGGTGTATAAGGCAGAGTGGCAGCCATCAAGGGTCTCTTCCTTTAAGGATGAAGCAAAGACTCACTTAACAACCAGGCTCAGGTTCACTGGGCTCCTTTCGATTGGTTGGTGTGAATCTTCTGGGCATTGGACAATGCTGATTTCTAAGTTGAGTTTCCTTACATGGCACCTAGCACAGGAACTCCATTCTTGCTTGGTCTCATGTACTGCAGCTTAGTTTAGGAACTCACTGCAAAGCAATGCCTCATATTTTTATATTTAATGACTTATATATGTGGCAAACATTCCTTTGTATTTTACAGTGCTAATCTAGAGTTCCATTTTATCCCTGGGCATCATTTTCTGGTTGTTACAATATTCACTTAGAATCCACACTCTTCATACAGCATCAATAGGTACAACTCCATAGGGAGAAGCACACTTAGTTGTCAATGGTTACCCATGTGTGTGGCTGCATGTGGCTTTGCGGGGGGGGGGGGGGGGAGGCAGCCTTGGGTATCCTGAGATGATGTGGGAAGGTCATATGTCAGTCTGTTGATTTCATTGGTTAATAAAGAAACTGCCTTGGCCCATTTGATAGGCCAGCCCTTAGGTGGGTGGAGTAGAAAGAACAGAATGCTGAGAAGAAGGGAAGTGAACTTAGACACTGTGCCGTTCCTCTCCAGGGCAGACACAATGAAGCACCAGCCCAAGATAGATGTACACTAGAATCCTTTCCAGTAAGCCACCGCTTCGTGGTGCTACACAGATTATTAGAAATGGGTTAGTCAAGATGTGAGAGTTAGCCAAGAAGAGGCTGAAACTAATGGACCAGGCAGTGTTTAAAAGAATACAGTTTGTGTGTTGTTATTTTGGGTGTAAAGCTAGCCGTGTGGGAGCCGGGCGGGATGAAAAGCAGGCCTGCCCACTGCTCCTTCTACACTCAAATTATGATGTCTCAAGAGTACTACCAAGAAGGAACGAAGTCATTATGCCAAACAGCCACATTGGAAGAGGGGTGACTGTTGTCGGGGAGTTAGAACACCAGAATAGTGATTTGAAATCTTGGTTGGTATCTGTGAACCTGGTACATGCTGGCATTTGAGTTCCTGTAGCAGACAAACCGATACACGTATGCTTGGATCCAGAATGCATGATGTCACTGAATTGCACCCTCTTCTTCCAATACTTTAGTTGAAAGTCACATTCCTGCCGTGTGAAGAGTTCATCCCGAGAAATTTTTAACACTGTGCACATAATGGACTCTCAATCTGTTTTCTTATTGATCCCCTTTAAAATAACCTAGGAGACTTTAATTGGAAAATACAGAAAGCAATGCATTCAGTGTTACAGGAAATGCTGTAGGTGACCCTTGTAGAATGTTTTTACTGGTCAGCAAGCCCTTTCCTCCAGCTGCTGCCAGTGATGAGTGAACAGTTTATACCAGTTACATTCTCGAGGGACTTGCCCTGGTTTGACAGGAGCCAGCTTGCTCAGATGCCTTAGGAGGTTACTCAACCTCCATCACCATCGCCACAGCCATGCCCTCCCCTCTACTCCCAACATGTGGTCAGTGGCTGACTGACATGAAGATCCTAGAGCTTGACCCTTTACCCTCATGGTGAGGTCAGACACTGTGCACTGATATTTAAACTACAGACTCTCACCAAAGTCAGGCCAGTGGCCACACCCATGCTTAGCCCTTCTGCTTCCTTAATTTGCTTGTCCCCCTCCCTCACAAAGTCCCCTGAGGATGCCTTCCTATGTAGCACATGCAACCATATCTCAGTCTCATGGTCTCCCTATAGGTGATTTAACCAAATCACCAGGAGACTATGCTGAAATTATTTTTAATATTTTAAATTACCTGCTAAAAATGAAGTCTCCTTATTGCCCACCCAACTGTAAACTACTTAACCCTCTCATCAAGCTATTGATTGAAAAAGAATGAAAAATAGTTTAATAATATCCAAAACAAAGCATATATAACAGAATAAATTATAAGTATCCATCTATCCATTTGTCCTAAATCTTCACCTGCTGACCATACTAGCTAACTAGCGAGAAAGATGTGATAGATATCAAACTGCAAAAAGAACCAAAAGAAAAGTGGTTCATTTGCAGAGATGTGGCAAACACTTTGAATAATTTGGAGTCTAGGAAACGTCTAGGGATTTGTTAAGAGTTAAGGATTCCTATCTCTAAATATGCATGAAAACCATATATACATATATATGTAAGTATGTATGTATGTATATGTGTGTGTGCATGAAAGGGTGGTAGCAAATGACTAATTCAAGGCCTGCTTGCCATGTATTTCACTAAATAAATATTTTGCATAGATTTCATTCAACCACAGTATGTATCTATTCTCCTCTTTCTCATGTGTCAATCATGTACATATTTCTAGTTGTGAAGCAGCCATCTTGCCTGACATTTTGTAGGAAGCCTAAAGCATACATACTCACACATACACATATATTTATGTCATATACTGCCTCCTTAATTCAACCCTGACCTGTGTTCCCGGACAAGGTCTCTTCCTTTATAAAAAAAAAATGTATTCAAAACTTTCAAACTTTCATACATGTGTATACTGAGTTTGGAGCATTCCCCCTGCCCACACGCACTCCTTTTATAGCTCCCAACATTGAAACGTCTTCTCAACAATCCCACACATACTTGGATCTTTCTTTATTTTTTCCCCATAGGCCCTTGCTGAGGGTTGGGGCCTCATGATCCTCTCCCCAAGAATGATAAAATGGTAGCTGGCTCAATCCTGTGCCTCAAACCACACATGGAGTGGAGTGGCTGAGTGCAGCAGCCACCCTATATGCAGAAGAAAATGTCTTACATCTCTCCTGGCCAACCGCTGGCCCTTACACTTTTTCCACATCCTCATCCTTGATCCCTAAGCCGTGGAAGGGAAGGGATCGTTTCAGTGTCCCGCTTAGCATCACTTATTCCACACTCATTCATTTTGCACACTTTCAGGAGTTGTAAGTCTCTGTGTTAACTGCTGCTGCTGCAAAAAGAGGCTTATGTGATCACGCCTGATCAAACCACTAATTTATGAATATAAAAATGAGCATTTAGAAGGTAGTTTGACAGATGTCCTTTTAACAAAATAACAGTAGTAGGCTCTTCCTAGGGTGTAAGTCTTCTTCAACCACAGGTGCTTAGCCAGGTTTACAGTATCAGGCTTGAGTTTCTTCCTGTGGAACAGGCCTCAAACCAAACAAAACTAAATAACAACAACAAAAATAAAAACTCTCAGAAAGTAATTGGTTATCCCTATGATAGTCATGCCACTACTGCATCAGTGGATGCGTGTGCGTGTGCAGGCACAATATTATGATAGTTCATAAGATGCATAGCTATACACCACAGTTGATGATTTTTCCTTACCTAACAGATTGCGTGGTACCTTCCAGTGCTATGAAAACTAGCCACTAGACAATAAATTCCCTGCTTAAATCCAGCAGGAATTCTCAATATCTTGCAAACCCATGTGCCTTCAGAAATTTGACCCTGAGATCTCAGACCAAGCCCCTTCCTAGTTTTCAGAACTCCATCTAATCTTTACCCAGTTTTCCACCCTGCTTTTCAATTTTACTCTGTGAAATCCCATCTCAATCCTGACTCTTCATCTTTCTCCACGTGAAAGTTCCTATTTCTTCCACATAAACAGTCTGCTTCCATCTGTGCTGTGCATTTTCTCTAGCTCGTCTCCATCCCTGAAGCTACAAACTTGACTTAGCTGACGTTCATTAGAAGTTCACTCATTTCTCTCCTGTAACCATCCAGTTAAAAGCTGGTAACTGACACTTATTTATCCAGCACAACTCTCTCCCTGTGTCTGACATGTCTCATAGTGTCTCCCTTGATGCATCAGAACAATGGGTCTATAACTGAGCTCACCGTCTTTCTCAGTCCAAAGCTGTTCTTTGTCCTGTTTTCTATTCCTTGTTTACTAGCTCTATCTTTCTTTCTCACCTGAGCCAACCAATTATTTCTCTTGCCTAGCTGATCTATGTTAAGTATGTTCAGATCTATGTCTGCCTTTCTACTCCATTAGATAGAAACTCAAATCATCATCAGACTTGGTCCCCCTCAGATCCTCTCTCCACTACTGCTAAAATATCACACCAAAAATTCAGGGGTCACCAGGCCATGTCTTGCCAGCACTCTGTTGGTATTCTGTAGATCTCACTGGAATTCAGCAAAGGTTTCTGACAAACTAAGCTTTGCCCACTAATAGAGAGTTACTAACTTCTCTCAAGTCAGATGAATCCTCCACCCCAAACTTCTCCGAGTTTGAGGTGCCCAAGGCCCCATTATCCTCCCGAAAATAACATCAAAGACTGACCATGAGTTTCTTTTCTCTCCCTTGCAGCTGACACTATTCCAGCTCTTTTCCCATTTTAATGTGTGCTTTTTCCATAAAGTTTAATGAACAATTTAGAAATAAAAGAAACTGTTGAGACAGCAACAAAACCCGTGTAAACAAAGGATGTGATATTTAAGTCATTATAAAATATTGGGGAGCTCACGCCTATACTCACAGCTTTTGTGACACTGGGGCAGAAGGATTTCTGTGAGTTCAGAGTCAGCATGGGCTACACAGTTAAGTTTCAGGCCAATTTGGGTTACAGAGTGAGACCCTCTCTCAAAACCCAAATGTAACAAACAAACAAAATATTGGAGGAGTGTGGTAAGGGTCCAATATCTACTATGCTTGGTCCCAGCCAAGCCCAGCTTCCCATGAAAACACCCAAAAATGCTTGAAAAGTTTCCATGAAAAAGATTGAACAACTCTGCAGACTTCAAAGAGCTCTTTAAAATGTTCTGATGAGTTACGTGTGAACGAACATGCAGGCTGAATTTCCATCTAAGTCCATATGTTCTTAGAGCATTGACAGGAAAGGGCTCTGCCACACAGGCTGGGTTCTGCTGAACTCAAAGTAGTTTGTGATCTTCAACAAGCCCAAACGTGACAGGCTCCCCGATTCCTGCACTAGCTATACTGATTCAAAGCACAGTGAAAAACTAGCAAGTGTCAAAAAGTAAGGAAAATGTATACAGAGTATTAACATGAATATAGACTAATTTTCTGCTCACACAAAGGAGGGGGCGAGCTATAGAAGTTAGTTTCCTTATCTGTATTTTATTTTGATAATTACTGGTTTAGTCTAGAAATATATGCTTGAGTATCTACTATATGCCAATAACCATTAAGAAGTCAACTAACTATATACATATTATATTGTCTTCCTTGTATGTAATAGATTTCTTTTGCAAGCCTAAATGCATCACCATTTCAAGGGGGGACAGTGTCTGAGTGCAGAACCAAAGGAGGTACAGCACTGGTACAGAGGTTGTTCAAATCCCTGTGTTCTCCAGCTCACCAAGTATGAAATTGACACACTGGTTATACATTCCTGACATGGTTCAAGAGCTGGAAACCACATCCTTAACCTAGTGACCTGCTACTGCATGCTGATCCTACATACTATGTGAATCCATTTACCAGCTCCTGGATAAAGCATATCAACTTGTAGGCTGGAGTTACAGCATGTAAGTCAAGATCATAAAACATCATGAACTGCCACAAATATAAGATTACCTGAAAATAAAAAAATTCAGTAAATTGCCTGATGATAAAACCAAACAAATCTTAATTTGTCATTTTCAGCATTAAAAAAAAAAGATATGACTTCTCTTCATTGACCATACCACTCAAAATTCTCTGCTCTCCAAGTTCTCAATCCCAAGGCAGGAGATTATACCTGATTCAAGAAGGACTGCTACTAATTAACACTTTAGACGTTTCTGAGCCAGTCCATGTGTTCTTAATGAGAAATAAAATGGGATCATCTCACTGTCCCCCAAGGCAGACCCAAGGAAAAGGGAGACATTTGAATGACTGATCTTCAAATCTTCAAAAGAAAAAGAGAACAGATTATAGGATGTGGAGTCTTTTGATTTTAGACATTCTGGAAGCAGAGACCTCACATTCTATTTCTTTTTCATGTTTCCTTACGATACCTAATTCAAAAAACACATCTATTAACTTGAAAACTCTCTGAAGGTTAAAGGAGCGAACGGCAGGCACTGTGGAGGAACACAGTCGGGGGAGGCGGAGTGCCCGCAGAAAGCATCTTTAGTGGAAAACTATCTGCGTTTCTGATGTTCAGTCATTCTTGACGAAGAGAGAGACACGTTCAGCTTGAGATCTACAGCAGATTCCCTGCACAGGTTGAAAACAAGGTAGGGCAATAAAGTCACTTTTTACTTTACTGACCCCTAGAAGTGAAAGGACTGTCTCTTGTGGGCCATAGCTCTCAGTGCTTTCCACAGCCACTGTCTCACGGCTATTGAGTTACTTTAGATATTATGGAAATGAATAGCTATGCTGGCAGCCACGCCGTGCTAAGGAAACTCTGTTCCCTAGATCAAGGACTGCAAGGCCAAACAAGAATAAAAATGTGCGCGTGCACACACACACACACACACACACACACACCCTTTGCGGAGTTTGGAGGTTTTTGCCTTTCCCATTTTGTGGTGTCTCATCTTTGCCATGCCTTCTGAGCTCACATGCTGTATTCTCAATTTTTAAGCCTCTGAGTTTCCACAGAACAGAAGCACTGATCAGATCCTCCCAATACATAAATTATGTCAGGCAGTAAGTCAGGCACCTCTGGAGACAGTGTTGACTTTTTTAGGCCACGGGAACAACTATCACTGAGTTACTGCTTCTGTGGAATAAGGAGTCTCTTGTCCCAATTTGAAAGAGCAAGTGTGGTTTCTTAAAGAGCTATTGGAACACTGGAGGTGTGACAACAATCTGGTCCCAAGTCAGAAGGGTGTCGCTGGGACATTGCACACTGTTCCCACAAGTCAAAGTGATCACGTATTGCGGTGGGCAGAGAATATGATGAGGAGAGTCCGTGGCTTGGTAAATGGATGCATTCCTGAAGGAGCAATCCCATGTCACTCCTCGGTCCTCCTTTATTGATCAACTCAGTGTCTCTGGTACAACGTAGAAGAGAGCAACATACAGCCAGGTAACCCCAACCCACAGAACCTTAAGGATTAAAGCCACAGCATCTAGGAGCATCACAAACATGCTCAGCTAGATAGTACACTAGTCATCTCATGATTTATTTGTTTAGAAATATATACATGATGGCTTACAAAATTTCTATATGAAAATTTAATTTAAGTAATATGTTTGCATATGTGTTTGACTATCTTCAAATATCATTACAATAAAAAGGAATATAAACAGCAATAGGATATACTTACTATATGATAAAAATTTCTTACAAGAATTACATGTTAAAATACATTAATATATTTTGGAAGTTATTTTAGGTGTTTTTATATCTAATATCTTATTTGTTCTAATATCTTATTTGTTCCTTTTATATGCTAGAATTTATGCTAGATATATATGCTAGAATTTAAACAGTTAATGGTAGAGGGGGATATTTAGTTTGATTCTTTCATTTTTTGTCGTTTGATTTTATGTTGTATCTTTTGTTGAAAATGTTTAAATTAAAAAGCTAATCTTAATTGTACAACATTATCATCCAATTTTAAGTTGTATGAAATAAAATTATAAAACCACACCTCTCTCAAAAAAAAGAACACCCCAAAGCAGTTTGAACCTTCCTTTTTATCTATCTTGAACAAGGTAACATCTCTACATTGAATAACAGAGAAGAGGAAAACAGAAAGGAAGACAGAGAGGAAGAGGAGGAGGAAGACGACAAAAGGAAGAGGAAAGAAAGGAGGAAGAACAGAGGAAGAAGGATGGAGTTCTTTGGACTCATTTTCTACCTGACATTCACAAATAAGACTTTACTGTTTGTAATACTTAATCTACATTTTTCAAGTAAACACAGAGACTCTGCCGCAGTTCAACAACTGACGTGTCTTGGTTGTAGCATGAACCATAATCTGATTAAATTATTCTTCTGTAGCAGTTTGAAAATATTGTTTTTATTTATTCTTTGAGAATCTCATACAATATATATTTTGTTCATATACCCACCCACTCTTTCTCATAAAACAGTTTGTGTTGGATAACTCCTGGCTAAGGGACTTGCTCTGGAATAGTTAAAGCAACCCTGTGTCAATTCGCTCTTTTACAACCTACTCTAAAATGAGGAGTCTTAGGTATATCTTTGCATATGGAAGTCTATTTATATGTGCAAGACTTCATTCATATAAAGAGTCCAAAAATTTACATATTGTGTGTGCGTGTGTGCATGCGAACATGCATATGTCTCCCAAGTGCTGGGTTTACAGGAGGCCGTGCTGCCTGCTGGCTTCATAGGTTCTGGGGACCTGAACTTATGCATATGTATCTGTGAGTGTGTGTGTGTGTGTGAGCCTAAAACATTGATATCAATTATCCTCCTCAATAGCTTTGTACATAATTGACTGAGGCGGAGTCTCCACTAAACATAGGTCTTGCTGATTACCTAGTCTACCTAGTTTGCCTTCTGGGTGCCCTGCCATTGCCTCCCAAGTGCTGGCTTTACAGGAGGCCGTGCTGCCTGCTGGCTTCATAGGTTCTGGGGACCTGAACTCATGTCCTTGTGGAAAAGGCACCTGACTCTAACAACTTTTTCCCCTTTTCAACTCCCCAGCCTTCACCAATTCTCATCCCTGTCCTCTGGGCACACTGTTTTCTCCCAGCCTTGAGCCATAGCTCTATGCTTGTTACTGCTGGCTGTGCCACTCTGGCTGAATGCTTCAGTAGCAGCTCTCACAGACTTGGCACATAAAGTGAGGACTTTCTTGTTCATTCTATTGACTCTCTCTATTGTTCCCCCATCCTTCCTGTCTCTCATCTCTCTCTACCTCTGTCTCTCTCTTCGTTTTTTACAAGTTGTTACTTGGATCACAAAACACACTCTCTGCTTTTGCCAATAGATCTCTAGGCATATGTTGTAAGGGGAGATACTAACCATTTAATTTTGATTAGTGAAAACACAGATGGCCCATGTGCCACCCAGTAACTTGCAGCATGCTGCCCACAAACCCCATTTAAATGCTTGGTCTCCTGAAAGAGCCAGAGTTCACACTGGCATCATGGCCCAGAAAGCCACCATTTCAAATGCACACAACTTTTTTTCTGCTACCACTGAATCAGGAAAACCTCTTTAAAAGAGCCATGGTGTTAAGCCATGCTTAACTGGTGGGGTTTTTTTTCCTTTTTCTTAGAATTCCTTCTCAAATTCTCTCAGGTTTTAAGTGGATTTTAATTGGCCATGTTGGCACCAATTTGTTGTAGGAGGCAGTTTGTTCCCAACTGCTCAGTCCTGAAATAATCACACAGAGGCTTACATCGTTTATAAATTGGTTGGCCTATTAGCTCAGACTTCTTATTAACTAATTCTTACATCTTAAATTAGCCAATTATTCTTGTTTAAGTTAGTCATGTGGCTTGGTACCTTTTATAAGCAAGAATCTCATCTTGCTTCCTCTGTGTCTGGTTGACAGCTGCAAATTGCATCTTTTCTCTTCCCAGAATTCTTCTATTCTCATTGTCTCACCTCTACTTCCTGCCTGGTTGCCCTGCCTCTACTTCCTGTCTGGTTACTGGCCAATTAGTGTTTTATTAAAACACAGTTAACAAATCTTTACAAGGTATAAGCCTTCTGCCCACAGGATGCTCCTGCATCATTTGACCATATCATATATATATGTATATATGCATATATATATCCATCATAAAACTATTAGATCAGCAGCTACCAAATACAGTGGGACCAGTGGATCCACATTCATAGGCCCAATGTTTGCATCCTTTACTGTATGCTCAGTACATTGGGCTAGCCTGATATCACACAGTATTCATGTTGATGAAGCTAATTGTTATCATTACTCAGATGGTGGCACTGAACAGAGGCTCTGTCAACAGGAAATGAAAATTAATATTCAGCACACATGTAAGAGCCAAGATGAATCACAACCTTCCTTGAGCACAAAACCCCCAAAGTTATCAACTTTCCACTGTGGGTTTGGTCATTTTCCTCCCCAAATGTGCCCTCTATGGAGAGTGTCATCAGGTCAAGTGTTAACAGGATCAGCAGTTAGACCAGTCTTGGTGAGAAAAAGGGAGCCTATACTTCTACCTCAACACTGTGACTGCTGTATTCATCCCACCGCTGTGCCAACGCTGTGCTAGACACTTTCCAATATTCAGCTGATTGCATCAATTCTCGAAGTCTGTTTATTGAATCTGTTTCTTAATGCAAATCTATCCACACTGCATTAATGTGAGGTCTTAACCATTTTGTACCTATTTGCATAGGCTCATCTAGGTTCTTCCTTCTTAGAACTCTTGGTCTACAGTCTTCCAATCTTTGCCATTCTTCAAGTCCCTGGCTTCATATCCGTTTTTCTTTAGGCTACTTTTCTTTCCACATAAAATAGACAGGTTACTCAGCATTCTGCCCACAGAGAACATTGGACCCTGGATTCTGTCCCCCAGGATCCCTCCTGGGGAGGTTGGAGCATAACCCCTTTGATTTGTGTCAACCTACAAAAGCCTCTCTGTGACTACATTCAGCCTTTTCCTCCTCTACCAGCTTGTCACGAGCTTCTCTCCAGGCTCACGTGGCCCTACTGGCGAGGTGCTTGTGCCAAGGAATGGTAACAGAACCAGTCCGTGATGAACAACACTGACAGCAGTGTTGGCGTGGCCAGCACCTGCCCCACTGCTCCATCTCTACGAGGACACAGAGGCAAAGCAAGAAGGAATGTGGGAATGCTCTATGCTTCGAAAAATGATGGATTTCAACACTGTGGTTTCTCCACAAATACCACACAGCATCCTTTCCCACCACAGACACCTCTGGCACCAAAGAGTCTGTTAAATCACATGCCCAGAGCAGCAGAGCTCTTTCCTCGTGTAGGTCCCATCCACATTTGGCAACCTTCCATATCATCAGTTAGGAAATGCATCTGAGAAGCATTCCACGTGTGAAGCATACTGTTCCCAGAACCCAAAGCAGCCTCACAAATACCGGGCTTTTTCTTAGCAGTGGTATGAGATGATACACTTTTTCCCATAGTTTAGAAGGAGGCACAAACCTGCCCCCAAAACACTAAACTCGCAGAGAATACCGTTGACCTAATGAGTCTCTGAGTCTTCGTGCAGTTTATCTCTGACACAGTGATGGAGCTGTGTTGCATCAAGGCTTCTGACATACTTCCCACTCCTTCCTAATCAGTTTCAATTAGTGGGATCCTGTCAGTATAGAAAGCCCATACGATACACTGAGGAATGTTCAGATCATCCGGGTCCCTTCAGGGAATGAGAATTAACATAGCCGTGAGGCAGGATTCTTAGTGTGCGGGGTTATTTATTCAACATGAGTGGGAACTGCACAGACTACTTCGCCCTGATAACTGGAAAAGAATGTATGCAAAGTCAGTGGTTGCATACCACAGTGATTTTCTCCTGCAAAAGTATTGCGCAAGGCTGCTATACGAGTCTGCTTGGTCAGTCCATGCATTTCTTGGCATCCTTCCTATGCATTCTCTCTATCTTTAAGGGTGTCATCAATCCACACTGCTTTCCTGGGATGTATTATTGATTTTGATTGATTATCATTGATGAAAGGAGGGAATAGAAAGGGGGTTTCAGAGATTTCTACTGGCTTTTATCTTTGGTTCTGATAGCTCTCACCCATAGGCTGATCCACCAGTGTGGGGGTTATATTACCTGCAAAATATTTTCAGACTCATTATATGTTCAGTGAACAATGGACTAAGAGTCGACCATATCCTTAGACTCACTAAATGGACCCTGGCACAGAGGGTGAGTTGTCACCAGACATCTCTCTTTTAATTCTAACTTTTAATGGGTTGGGGTTGAACATTGACCCCAATCAACCCCTGTTGCCAAAGGTTCTGGGATTCCCTTTCCCCCAAATGTAATCAATAAACATTCTTCCTAATCTGAGCTTTAAATGCAGCCTGAACTAAACAGCCTCCTTCTTCTCTTTTCTCTGTCTGTATGTTGTACTCCCCAGCCAGGCAGCTTGTTCCCAGATGTAGATTGGGTTAGGTAGAAGAGACTAAACATTCGGAAGTGTCACCAGAGGGAAAAAAACATCCGTAAGTCACCCTTTTGGTTTCAGGCTAGCTCTTTTAACTCCCATAAGGAAATTAAATTCTGTTGCTACAAAAAATAATGACTGCTTAGTAATTATTTGTGAAATTCATAGATGAACTCTTTGAGCGCAATAATTGTTCTTTGCATTTCTTATGTCTGCCCGTAGCTCGACTGTCGCCATAATGGACTAAAACCTGGTGCTGAGCAGGGCTTTCTCTCCTCCTCATCCACTGGCAGGAAACATGTTATGTCTCAGCACACCAGGGGATACCCGGTGACCTGCTGGGGAGCGTGAGCTGGAGCAGTTCCTGTGACAGCATGTGCCACTTTGCCTTAATAAAAATTACCAAACTGAAAACAGATGGCAGCTGCAGATGCCGAGAAACTGAAGCTTACAAACAAAGCTCTTTGCTTGGTCCAGTTCTCCTCATTTGATCAGCTCTTTTCTGACAATCGTGTGTGTGTGTGTGTGTGTGCGTGTGTGTGTGTGTGTGAGTGTGCGTGTGTGTGAGTGTGCCTGTGTGTTAATGAAGACTGCAGGGGGCCCATGTCTGTGTGTCCTACACAAGGCTGTAACCTAAAGAAGAAACTCCTTAGGACATAGACCAGTGTTGATTAAGTAAAAGGGTGATCTGTTCCAGAAGAATCCACCACATCCAGGGGGCCTCCTTTGATTTTTTTCTACTTTTGACATAAGAAACAAACATGTATACCTTCACTATTTTTCTGGATATTCCTTTGTTGTGTTGTTTTCTTCTGTCTCATACTCCCTTTTACTCCAGGTAATTCTACCACTCAGAAGTATTATTAACTATATGCCAAGTAACACCATTAGATTCCATAAATCACCAAGACAAAAGCAGTGGTTCCTACCCTTGAGAAGTGTGCAGACTAGTTTTTGAAGGAAAAATTATTGAATTCATTTTTGAATCTTTAGTTCTTTTTCAAATTTGCTTTCCACCAGGCTATGAAGCAATTTACTTCCTTAACATATTTTAACTACCTTCTTGAGTGCAGACTTTCTTCCCATCCTACCTCTTTAATGTATGACTTCAATACAGAAAATGGAAGACTTTCTTTTGCAAAATAAAATACTTCTATTGAATTACTGGTCTGTGTTAGAGCCAGTAATCTCTCAACATTGATTCCCAGGAGAAAAAAAGGGTGAGGGGTTGATATCAACAGACCCAAGTTCAATCCACCTAGAAATCAGTAGATTTCCTAAGCAGTTTCAATACTATTACTCAATCATCATTCTTGTAACCTGGTTAATTAATTGTTTAGAAAACCTTATAAATGTCCTTTCCTTGTGTTCTTTTCATTATTTGGAGAATTCTTTGAATTATCAATTAGAAGAATACCTTCGAAGGGCCAAGAGCGTAGCTTAATGAGTAAAATGCTTTCATGCCAGCGTGAAGACCTTAGGGTAGAGCCCTAGTACCCACAATAAAGCTGGGCATGGCAGCATGAACCTCATAATCCTGCACTGAGTAGGCAGAGAAAGATGGATTCCTGGAGCTCATGGCCAACCAGCCTACCTGAATCAGTGAATTGCAGCCTCGGTAAGAGATCTGAGCTGGAGAAAAGAAGATGGAGAGCAATTGAAGAAGACACCCAATGTCAACCTCTGACCTCCTTACACGTTGGCATACTCACCATATCCATATACAGATGCTCTCTGCCTGTCTCTCGCACACACACACACACACACACACACACACACACACACACACACGTGCACAAAAGTAAGTTGGGGTTCTGAGTCTGAATTAAGTAGAATAAAAGGTTTAGAATTTGCAACCTTATGTTCAGAATGGGGGAGAAACAATAAGATATAATCTAAGGGTACATCTCTACATCCAGATACTAAACAACTAGCTGGATAATTAATGAGGCACCAAACAGGGAAGATCTCAGGCTAACAGCCGCCATTGTAATGAGCACCATGTTACCAGGTTTCCACATCCGGTGGCTTTATCTTCCTTTCGCACTGTACACTTTCTCGCCTGCCTTTTACTTTTTCTCTTTAGGTAGATGTAGTTCCTCCTAAGTGTCATGTGTGCAAGCCAAACAGAAAAGAATGGAAGTACATAGACAAAGTCTAGACACCTTGAAAAAGAAGCAACAAAGGTGGCAAGGAGGAATCTCATTAGAAACCACAAGACACAGAGAAATGGAAATGCTTAAGATGTGGTGTTGATGCCCAAGTAGATGGGCATATTAATAAAATAAAACATATGATGTCTAAAATACACTGATTACATGGGAGCTTAATATGTCTAAAGATAATATCTTAAACCAGGCATGTAAGAGTGAACTCAAATAAACAGGTAGCATTTCTGGGAAAAGAGGAAGCTGTTGTTTTCTTCATCTATAATTTAAACACAAAATTTAAGTAAACATAAAATCCAAATATATAAAGAAAACCATATATTGACTCCTCTTATGTCCTGCAATACACTGTTTACAATAGTTCTTATTTCTTATTTATGACACAATCAACATTTCAAGAAAAACTTGAAATCACCACTAGTTCATCTTGCTAGAAAAATTCTTACCTGTAGTATCTAAGATTTTGCTCTAATTTTTTGCCATCAGTTTCATGATTTTTTCAAAGAATCCTAACTTGAAGACCACCCATTGCTTGTCCCTTTGCACGCGGACGTTAAAATGAGAACCAAGTGGCAATGTGTATGTTCAGCGGAAACTGATGATATCATTCTCACAGCGTGTCTTTCCAAGGGTGAAAAACGAAATCAGATGATTGGGCCATCCCGAGAAAAATTCTCAGCTTGCAGTCTCAGATGGGTTGAAATTTAAGCAAGGAGTTTTGCTGTGGGGAGGGGTGGTGGTGAAGGTATCCTTTGCCTTTCTCCAGCACGAATATCTCAGTTAACCTTGAGTGAAGGGTGTGGTTTGCATACAGTTTTGTTACTACAATACTGTGCTCTTTGAGCAAAAGGGGACACATATGATTCATGTAAGCTTCTAACCTACCATTTGTGATGTGAACAATCCCTATGACTATTCTATGGTGGTCAAGATGTCACCATCAAGACATAAGTTGGCCTTGAGTGTTATATCCGTGACTGGTCCTGCATCCCTTTTTTCATGTTCTGTTTCCCAATTAAGCTTGGCATTGGATGTCAGAGCACACCCTTGTTCCTGTTTTTTTTTCCCTAACAATAGACAAAGAAGCATATCTTCAACAGTTACTACAAGTCAGGGGGAACACATTCTATTCTACAATATCTTTCCATTTTAAATCTAAAAGCTTCTGTCACTACTGGCTTGGCACTTTCATTTCAATGTAATTTCAAATGTAGAGAAATGTTATTTTAAAAAGGAGGAGGGGGATGTCAAGGACCTGCCATATATACTTTAAGCAGAGTCGCTAATTACATCTGTATCTTCTCAATTGTTTTCTTTCATTCTTGAACATTTGAGCTGCAGATGCCATTTCCTTTGATCCCCAAACTCTAGTGCGCATCTCTCTGAGGAAGACTAATTTCTAATACAGCCATAGTAAAAGCGTCAAAGTCACAGCTTGTGATATTGATACTATAGATTAACTGAAATTATTTTTAACGCTAGTTTGGTGTATTTTCTTTAAGCCTACTCATTTTAATACAACACTGTTTTTGAATGTGATTTTAACTGACTGGCCCTTAATAACTTGCATAAGCATCACACCAGCCAGTGATCATCTCCATTAGACCGAGGAGTGGGTGCAGGTGCTGATGCACACACCCTATACTCGGAGCATGCATTATTGGTTTTTGGACCAAACACTACACTAATTAAAGACCCAGAGTAGTGAGAAAAAGTCTATGTCAATTGGACCTTGATGAATCATTGGAGAACTGTTGGCATGATGACACATTTGATTTCCCGATTCACATTTTAAGTAGGTTAAATAAGAATAAACATTAAATAAGAAATATGAAAGGGATGAAAGAGTGATTGACAGTGGGGAAGGAAGTGTAGCAACAAAGAGATAGACTTCAGTAGATGCTCAGTGAGCCACCATATTGCAGCATTCACTGATTGCAGGTTTTGGTTATCTTCCCAATCAATTTTAGATCTTTAAGTTAAGGTTACATAAATGTGACCAGGTTATAAAATATTCTATCCTTAAAATTTTGCTTAGTATTAGTCATAAATATTTTCTCAGAGGCAACATTCTTATTTATACCATACCTTACTCCAAAAACAGAATTTATGAATGTTTATATAAATACATAAAATATATCAAGAGGAGGAAAATATTTTAATACTTGATTTTAAAATAAATTTAAACCATGGTGAAGTCAGAAGACCCACAGGAGTGCCTTCCTGGCTACATGTTTACTTTAAATGTTCTAGATCTTGGTTCTAAGGGGGGGGAAATAGTGTTTAAACATATTCTTATGTTTACCTCTGAGGTCAATTATACTATTATCACAGTGTACATATGCATGCACTGAGATTCAAAGATAAAACTTGTATGAGCCCCCATATGCTACCTCATAGTGTCTCTCTGTGTGTGTGTGTGTGTGTGTGTGTGTGTGTGTGTGTGTGTGTGTATTATCATGTGTGAAGGTGCACATGTTTAGGTGTGGGTGTGCTTGTGGAGGTAAGAGGATAAAGTCAGATGTCACTTCTCAGGAGATTTCCACTTTTTGAGAGCAGGTCTCTTATCCACCTGGAACATGCCCAGTATGCTAGTTTGTTTGTCTTGTAAGCAAGCCCCAAGAACCTGCCTCTCTATCTCCCAGTACTGAGGTTACAAGCATGCGCACCACTGTGCCCAACTTTTTATTGGGTGCTGTAGATTGAACTGAGTCACCTTCTTAGCCTCCCATGAGATTTTATCCACAGTATCAGGTAGCCTCCGAAATGAATTCTCTAGGTTTCCCACTCACGTACAGCTTGGTAGAAAACAGAGACCTCTTGACTTCATCTTACATTTACTGAAGGAACAAATGAATGAATGAATGAATGAATCATTGAAGTCGGCCATATATTTTACTGTAAACTTTCTGACATCCAAAATAAGAAGAAAAACAACTTCAATTCCATGAATTTGATGTCTTTCTAAATTTGAAAGAAATAACAAAATCCAATCCTCTACAACCATCTAAAAACAAAATAGAAAGCCTACAATGGAAAAAGAAGCATAACTAGTCATGTATACTTCTATAACTGTGGAGAATTTAAAATACCCAAATACAACAGCATAAGAAAGCCTTATGTACCCATCTCTTAATCAATTACAATTTGAAGCATATATGGTTTCTGCTTATTGTATGATTTGAAGCACATTATTTCACTATGAGCTTCTGAAGGATAAACTCTAACTCTTTCCTAATACGATTTTTTATTAATATATGATGTCTAATAATAGAATAATATATTCTTAATATCTGCTCAGGGGCTTCAATTTATAGACAAGTCTGAAACTTCATCATTTAAAAATTCTTTGCTCAAATCAAGATTCAGGTGAAATCACTGACTCATAACAACTTCTCTGAAGTCTTGAAACAGTGACTTTAACAATAATCCATATGGAAATGGAACAGTGAACACGTAAGAATAAAGAACATGCAAGAATAAAGAGATACATGGCCAAAGGGCTGGTCTAGTTCAGCTCTCTTCAGTCTTGAACAAGTCACATTTGTTATGTCTGAGGAGGGATTGACAAAAACAATTTCTAGTTTCCTTCAGTAGATAATGATAACTTACACGATTTCACTATAGGGAAAGGTTCAGCATTTGAGTTTGGTGAACAGTAGGCTCAAAATTAAAAAACTACTTGGTTGAAGATAGCCATCAGATCACTCATGAATATTGTCTACAGATTTGTAAAGTGGTATCCTTTCTTTACATTACTAGGAGCCCTGTGGGTTGTTTCTCTTCGAAGACTAATTCTGTCCTTCGGTTTTATGGTCTCTAGTCTGTACCCTTCTAATAATTATCAGACCCAAGCCTAGAACTAGGGAAATAGCTCAGCTGGTAACGTGTTTGCTTTACAAGCTTGAATACCTAAGTTCCATATTCAAATCCTGGGCAGTGTGGCCCAGGCCTGCAATCCCGCACTGTGAAGAAAGAACTAGGCAAAACCCTGGAAATCACTGGCCAGCCAGCCCAACTTAATAGCAAGTTCCATGCCAAAAAGAGACACTGTTTCAAAATATCCCCAAGAGCTAACACATGGTGTTATTCTCCAGCCTCTGGGCACACACACACACACACACACACACACACACAGAGAGAGAGAGAGAGAGAGAGAGAGAGAGAGAGAGAGAGAGAGAGAGAATTATCTATAAACCCTATGGCTTAATTCATTATATAAATAATAGTTTAGCTTTAGTCTTATAATAATCTCTTTCCCTGAAGTTAAACTACCTAGCTGGCAGAAAGAGAGTGGAAAGAAATGGGTAGGAAGAATATTTATTGTGTTCCTACCATGTGCTAGACACTACACTTTATCACTCTGTCGATTGCCTTCCTTATTTCCTAAGGAGGCTAGGCAAGAAGCAATGAAGGGATCTGAAGCCAACATTATCTTTTCGAAACTCAAACTCTATCCTCATTTAGAAACTAGGAGCAATAATATCAATATCAAGGCAACATTATGTGAATTAAACGAATAAGAAAGAAATTGACTTTTTAAATGTCTTACAATTTTAAAGTGCTTTGCCCACATAAATGAGAAAATATGCTCAAATGAATATGTAATTTGCGACAGCTAAGGTTTGGTATAAGTATGTGGCAACTTTGGCTGCTTTTGTGAGTCCCTAAATAGAATGAAGAATGCGTTAGGATACCCTTAAATTCTAATTCCTTTTCCTTCCCTACACACATCTGTATTTATAAACAACTGTCCGGAGCCACATCTGTCTTCTCCCAACTTTCCCCAGGGCCGCCTGCTGCTGTGGAGAAAGAGAAGCCACATCAATTGTTCACACAGCCAGCTGAACACATAGCATGAAACATCCAGGAAGTCCTTCTCGAGACATTTGTTTGCATTAAAATCATCACCCTTCGACTTCCCTATAAATTGGCTTTCCTACACAAACAGTGAGCAAGCCGCCGTAAAACTCCAGACTCCATCTGGTAAGCCCAGCAACATGCATGGAGTTCTGTACCACAAGGGAAGGGGATTATCAGACTTGAACCTTCAGCAAAGGAACCGGGGCCCCGAAGACAACTGAAAAGAAGAGGGCCACCCGCCAACCTTGGTGCACACAACAAAGGATGACCCATGAACTTCAAAGACCATTTTACAACCCATTGCGTGCTCAGGGGTGGCTGGAACTGAAAAGACAAAACAAACATTTCCATTTGCTAGGTAGGGAGTGAACCAATGGCAGTGAGTCCCGTCCCTGGGCCCCCTGCTTAAAACCAGGATCTGGAGCAAAAAGTGCAGAGAACATGCAGACCTCATTATGGCGCCGCCTAGTAAAGTGAGCAGAAAGCCTATTTCTGAGATGATGTTTATTACCATCTCGTGTATTCTTGTAGAGGCTCCGCAGCTGCCGTCTAACCGCTGTCTTAATGGAAAGCAAATTGAAGTTTTGGATGGTGGTGTACAGACTGGAGCACTAGCAGAGAAAAGGGTTTCTTCCTTCCTTCCTTCCTTCCTTCCTTCCTTCCTTCCTTCCTTCCTGCCTTCCTGCCTTCCTGCCTTCCTGCCTTCCTGCCTTCCTGCCTTCCTGCCTTCCTGCCTTCCTGCCTGCCTTCCTGCCTTCCTTCCTCCCCCTCCCTCGTCTCTCCCTCCTTCCTTCCCTCCCTCCCTCCCTCCTTCCTTCATGTGTGTGTGCGTGTGTGTGTATGTGTGTCTTTATGTCTTTGTGTTTGTGTCTCAGTCTCTCTATATGTCTCTCTTTTTCGCTCTCGTTGTCTTTCTCTTATAGTTTGGCAAGCACTTTGATATGCCATTGAATGAGGTTTTTCAACCAAAACAATGTACAAACCTTAAGCACACCAGCTTTTATTTATTTATTTGTTTGTTTATTTATTTATTTTGGGTTTTTTTTTTTTGAGAGAGGGTTTCTCTGTGGTTTTGGAGCCTGTCCTGGAACTAGCTCTTGTAGACCAGGCTGGTCTCGAACTCACAGAGATCCGCCTGCCTCTGCCTCCGGAGTGCTGGGATTAAAGGCATGCGCCACCACCGCCCGGCGCACACCAGCTTTTAAAGAGACTAGAATTTATGCACAAATGACCAATTTTACTTTTTTTCCAAATAACAAAATCTCTAATTTCACTAATGAATTCTTCTCAAAAGGAATGGCCTCATCATCCCTCCAGAAAGAAACAAGAATTCAACTTATTTTTGCAAAACTTTCCAAAATTCAGTTAACACTTAGTTGGCAGCCACACCTGTGTGCATCTTTACATGATATTTTCTTTTTCCTCAACCAATAGAAATGCTTGAGTGCAATAATCTTCTGCATTTTGTAGACCAAACAAAACAATCCATTCATAGTTGCAAAATGACCTGTAACCTAATCCTCAAACAGACACACACAAATTCCTATCGTGTCACAGCATCCCATAAAAGAGTGGCAGGTAAGAGGTTTGGGAGCCACGCGATACCTGTCAGCTTTGGGGGAAATAGTGCAAGCTCTCTGATCAGGCGACCAACACACATGGATAGACAAAAGGAGTCTAATAGCCACTATGGGTCTACAGCTCCCTTCTTAACACAGGATCCTGACAGAGAGGAGGCTGCCCACAAACTTCAGGAATATTATATAAGCTCAGAATTTCAACACAACTCCCAGGCTTAAGCTTGTGATATTTAAGCCCTGATTCTGTAAACATGTAAAGTTAGATGAAAAATTAAAAATAACAGCAACAAAAAGAAAATGACAGGACACATACATGTTAAATATGTGTCCCCAATACTTCTAGAGAACAGCACTCTACTCCACAATAATCCTACATTTTACTATAGATGATTGGGGTGGATGCCAACAAAACAAGAGTGTGTTAGGGGATGACTGGGCATCCTGATGCAGTCCTGGGGAAACTGGCTGAGTCTTCCCATCCAGTGGACCTGTCAGATTCATCTCATTTCCTGACTTCCTGTGATTGGGTCTCGTTGTCCAGCTGTGACAATTTGGATCTTCCCAATTCTCTTTTGCAGTTGAGCAACATCTGCTGCCCAGCAGTAAATGCTGTAGACCTCAAAGGGAAGTCATGCACATGAAATCCATGGTGTGTGCTTCCAATGTCAAAAGCAATTAGTTTTTAAATGGATACGTGGGTTTTAAGGGTATTCACCCAAGGCTCTCGCTGGTGACTGCCTGAGTGATGACTTTGTTCATCAAGAGCAGCTGCCATTTCCATCCGCTCATTCGTGGTACAATCCAGCGCCACCACCAATCTGCTCGTCTCATGTGGATCCTGGCAGAAGTCAGTACGTAGTCATGGACATCTCCGAGGACTCGAATTCACTGGGAGGAAAACACAGTTTGTGAGAAACTCAGTTTCTTAGAGATTAATTAACTATATCTGAAAAATTGTATCTTACCTCACAGAGTTATAAGAACTAATAAGTAATGTATAATTTTAGCAAAAATACAAAGAGCCATACCTTGCTACTAGTTAAGTGTTGAGCACCTAGTACAGAACAGACACTTGGGAAATTCTGTTGGATAAATTACTAGTACTAATAATTACAAATAAAGTTATTATTAAGGTTGCTTTAGTTTTCTTTTTATCTTTGTGGATATATTCATATGAATGTATAGTGTGTGTATGTGTGTGTCTGTGTGTGTGTGTGTGTGTGTTCCTGTGTGTGAGTATGGGAACTCACAGGCTAGGATCTGCACATGTCTGTGCCATGGTTTGTATGAACCATGCTGTGCTTGTGACATAGTGTGTATGTGTCAGGGTTTAGGCGTACCATAGTGCTCATGTGCCAGGGTGGGCATGTGCCAAGGTGTGCATATTCCATAATGCTCATGTCCAGGGTGTTCAGGTACCAGGATATGCATGTCCCAGGGTGTTCCTGTACCATACTGTTCATGTCCAAGGTGTGCACTGCCAGGATGTTCCTGTACCATACTATTCAAGTCTAAGGTGTCCGTGTTCAAGGTGTGCATTGCCAGGGTGTGCGCGTAGAGCACAAACTCAGGTGTTAGTCCCCACTTTCCACCATGTTTCAGATGTAGTATTCCTGTCTCTCTATCTTCTCTCTTTTGTGTAATCTGTGTTTTGTGTACATCTGTGCATGCAAGTCTTGCAGCAGGTGGGCACAGTGCACGTGGAGTTCTGAACAGGTTATTATCTCGTTGAGCTAGAGTTACACTTGGCTGGGAGCTGTCATATGGGTGCTAGGAACCCTCTGGAAGGGCAGCCACTGCTTTTAAGCACTGATACATCTCTCCAGTCTACAACCATAGTCCCTTATTTGTTGCTGTGTGTATTAGATTAACTGGCCAGTGAGTTTTCGAAGATTCTTCTGTCTGTCTCCCATCCCACTGAATGAGTGTTGGATTTCATACAAATGCCCCCACATCTACATTTATGTGGGTTCTGGGGATCCAAGCTCATGTATTAATGCTTGCACAATATTTTACACTCTACATCATCTCTCCAGCCCTACGATCTTATTTTCGATAATACAGATCACTTCGCAAACTTGTTATCACCCTTGACAACTTGACCAAGAATGTCTGGATCATGGAACTTTCTTCCAAATCCCTTCCAATGAACCTGTGCCCTTTTATAATACAAAGCTTTGACGCTGCTGAGCGTGAGATTGATATAGGCCTTATAACAGAAGACAAGTAGCTGGCCACCCTAATTATCAACAGATGATTTCAGAAAGGGACTTTTTTTTCAAGGAAGTAGTTTAAAAATCATTAGAAAAATATTCAAAATGTGGTCCACAGCAGGCACCCAGCATGAAGTTTGAAGCAAGCAGTGAAATCTTTAAAAGCCGACATTGTATTCCAAGGTCAGCAGAGCAGACACAAAGTCCACTGCAATGTGGAGTCCTTGTGGGAGCCAGAAGAACCCTCCAGTCATCTTGGGCTTGGCAGGACAAGGGGATATTTTTTTAAATGTAGACACTTGTGTTAGCAATACATAACTACCACTATTATGAGACATTATTAGGGGAAGCATATCATCTAGTTACATAAACTCATTTGCAACACACACCTTCTCAGATGCCTCCTCTTCTGAGATGGGCTATCTGATGCCTCCGATACTAACTGTAGGCTTAGGGAGGGTGACCCTCAAACTGACAGTCACCCATCTAAACACAACAGTGGGTGTCTCACTGGGTGTGGCAAATGTGGAAAAGCCACGGGCCCTGAGCATGCTCTCATGTGTTCTAATACTTCAGATGAGACAAAGGCTGGGAAATTATCATAGGGAATTCAGAACTCGGCTTTTGAGAAGCCATTTGGCATATGGTTTCACTTTTAGAACTGTAAATAGCAGTCAATTCTTTCATTTCAGAGTATCTTTCGCCATGTGAGAGCGAACACGAAGTTGGGTAACTTGGAAGAGAGAAGGTGAAAGTCTACCAGGAACAGAAAGTGCTTTGGACTTGAACCTGAAATAATATTTTAAAAGGAAAAAAAAAGGGCAGTACATCTACTGTTTACTTCTTAGTCTTTTCTTTCATTGAAACAATCACGGTAAGTATCAGTGAGGCGAGAGAGAGAGAGAGAGAGAGAGAGAGAGAGAGAGACTGACAGTCTAGGAAGCAGCACCCTGAAATTCCAGCTTAAGTCAGCCCCTTCAGTTTCACCATTCAGGGTCACCATCACTGAAAATGGAATGCATGCCACACTCCATATACTGACATCATGCAATCACTTATTATTACAGCTACTTTGAAGACAAGAAAATTAATTGATCCACAAGAGGTCACGTATTAGAGGTGCTACTGGAGTCTAAGATATGCAGGGAGAAGTCTGGTGCCTGGACCTTCCCTGCCATCTGCCATCTGTGTGGTCTCTAGCTTAACCTTTATGTGAAGTTTACCCAGGGTGCTGTCAAAATGTGAGCTTCACTTCTACAGGAACTTTAAATCTGACTTTTCCCCTGCTCAGAGACATAAAAGTCTTAATCTCCAGAGCTTAGTTCAAATGTAGATACCTTGATTTAAAAATCCATAAATAATCCCTCTTACTTATATAAATGAGATGACAGGGTCTTCCCTGAGCAAAAATATGACTCTGTGTGTTCACCAAGAACAGAAGTGGAGGGAGCTCAGAGGCAGAAAGCCTCCAAGAGGCCATGAGACCTACTCTGGGTCCTCCCATCTAAAGCCATGATCATGTCCTGACAGGTTGCCAAACACTACTTACTAAGCCCGTCGTTTGTTATATCCTCCTTCAACAAACATAAAAGTTTGCCCAGGTGTTGCGTGTAAAACAAGAGGGCTTCACGGGAGCTTAGCCTGAGTATATTTTTCAATTCAAGTGATAAATATTCTTAAATATAAATTACATAGTCTATTTTATAGAGACTTGGATTATAAAACATATCAAGTCTGGAAATAAACTAAAAGTAATATTGTTGGATGATGAAAAAAACCATATGGTGGTTGGTTTTCATTGCCATCTTGACAAACCCTAAACTCACCTGGAAGGGAGTCTCAATGAGGTATAATCTATATCAGGTTGGCTTATGAGCATGTCCAAAGAGGGTTGTTTTCATGAAGTTCACTGAAGTGGGAAGACCCAGACCACTGTAAGGGGCACCATTCCCTAGGCAGAGGATGCTGAATTGTGTTTTAGGGCAGAGAAACTGGACTGAGCACAAGCAAGCAACCAAGCAAGTGAGCATGCATGTGTGGATTCTCTGTCTGCTATGACTATAGATGTGATGTGATCAACTATCTCAAGCTCCTACTGTGACTCACCCACAGTGATGAGTTGTCATCTGGAACTGTGAGCAGCAACGGACTGTCAGCCATCTGGAGTTGTGAGCAGATCTAAGCCTCACCCCACCCCCATCCTGCTGCTTTTGTTAGAATATTTCCTCACAACCAGAAGAGGAACTAAGACAGGTCATGTGCCAGCAAAATGCTACCATTTGGATACATTTACACCCTATACATTGGATACATTTTCAATCTATATATACAATCACTTTCCTAGCACAATAAATATGAAATTGAGATTATTGTAAACCTTTGCATTCTGCTTTGATAAAGTATTTTAGACCATATGTCAATGAAAATTTCTGAGTTTGAATCCCATATTGATGAATGTATTGATTATTTCGGCTTTTTGTCTTTATAACCAATGAGGCAATGAGCACCCTTGTACATAAACTTAGTAAAATAAATGTTTAGTATCCATAAATATAACCACAGCACAGTTAGGTTTTGTTACAACTATTTCCTCTTCATCAAACACTATACCTCATTTTACCAGTGCTATTAGCTCAGTCTTATAGCATATCTATGACTTGTACTCTCCACATGAAAAAAATCTGAGCTCTGTGATTATGTGTATTGCAAAGTTGATCCACTAAGAATAAGTCTATTTGAGAAACATTCAAGAGCATTGTGTTTTAAGGGCATTGGAAGAAGAAGGGTTAAAAGGTGTTAAAATGTTGTTTTACACCCAATTATACTTTGAAGTTAAGCCTATCTGTTCTTTGTTTGCATATGCGGAAAGATGCAAACAGAATGTGGCAACAGGAACCAGCAGTGCATCCTTGGCCATCTCCAGAACCAAGGATCAGATACCTATTGAAAGGGGTTGTACTACAAAGAGTTCAGGAAGACAAGGTGGGGAACAGCGTTCAGCCAGGACGGAGAGAGAACAAGGGCTTCGGAACACAGGCTGTCTGGCCGAAACGAGAGATAGCAGAAGAAGGGAAAACACAAGATGGGTATCAGAGAAGACTTCCTGGCGGAGAGAACAGCGGAATTGGAGAACGCCTTCCCAGGGGAAAGGTGGGAAGCTCCCTCTTTCAGAACACTAGGAACCAGACAGAGCAAAACATCAGCCTCTCTGCTGCAGGAAGAAACCCGGCCCTCAAGAGGATGACTGGGATAACCCGAAAGGCTGTTCTCTCTATCTAGACTCACTTGATTTCAGTAATCTAATCCTTCCAGGACATAGGGAATGTTGTAGAAGCTGCTTTGCTTTGAGGTTTTGAGTGAACTTCATTCTGACGGAAGGTGGTAGGCTGACATCCTCCGAGACAAAAGCTTTCTATTCACTCCTGCAGCAGATACGACACCGGCAGGGGTACATTTCCCCACGGACTTAACCAAACGGAGCCTGGTCCAGGCATTGAGAGAGAAAGAAAGCTGCACCTTTCCATGCCTTTGTTTTCTGATTCTCTTCATAGCTTCATAATATCAAAGGCGACCTTAGTTGTAAAGATGTGCCCTCAAACAAAATCCATAGCTTTTTCCCAGTCCTTCCAACAAAAATACTACTCTGAAAGAACCAAATAGAACATTCTAAACATATCTGTCTAGGAGGCATTAAATAAAGCAAACTGCTTTCTAAGGATGATTTTTTAAAAAGCCTTGGCCTCACTTAATTCTCTTTCATACATGGAAAAATAAAAAGATATTTGGGCAATTGGATCCAGATAAGTCATAAACAGCAGGTTTTTTTTTGAAATAACTGTTCTTTATACTTCCTCTCTCCCTACTTCTAATATCCCTCTCATCCTTTCCTTCCAAATCATAACGTCTGTCCCTTAAGTTTGCTTGGGTCTCACTGATAGCAAGTTGGGGTATACGGTTTCATCTACCAGCTGCTGAGCCCATTGTGACAGACCCCTTGGGCATTGTCGCCCACCCTTTCTTGAGTGACTGGCTTCTGATTTCCTTTATTTGAACTTTTGAAGGAATGAACTAGACATAGTAGCAACATTCTACGTGTATACCAAACGGTAATTTCCAAGATCCAGCTATTGGATCATCACTGCAAAGTGTGTGCAGTGGACATTTTGTCTCCTCTATCTTCCTTCTGTCCCAGTCCAATAACCCTGAGACAATCATGGAATGACAATCTCTCATTAAACCTCGATCTCACCATGCCACAACATAGGTATTTTTATCTACCTTGCTGGACTCAGATTTCCAAACGATGACAATAGAATGCATGATGTGATGTTATTTTTGTCTGACCAGCTGTATCTCCAATCTATATGAGCTAGAGAGGCAAGCCCTCAATTCAGTGTCCAGCACAGGGGGTGTAATTTAGTTGGTCATGGATCTAAGTGCCAGTCTCAGAGATGTTACACATAAAGAGGGGAGTAGAAGTCCAGTTTTGACTGCCCTTCTGCTTTCTACGGAGGTTAATAGTGGTTTTTCATATTTAGATGATGAGTAGATTCAATGCGTTATTAATTTTCTTCAAAATATTTTTCTTACGTTGCAAAATACTTGGGAGTAACCATGACTTGCCAGCGGTCCCACAAGGGTTCAGATGGCATACCAGGTCATGCCTGTCCACAGAGGTCAAAACATGCTTTCCCCTTTGTCGTTGAAGTTTCAAAGGAATATCTTAGTGAGATCAGGGAAAGCTGGATCAACAGGAAAAACTCGTTACCTTTAGACAAAAGCCTGCTATACAGTTGCCTCCAACTGGCACATGGAGTACACAAGATACTATGTGTAGGTTAGTAATGAGTCCTGTGAGACTCTGAGGAACCTGACCCAGCATCCCACTCAATATAAAGAGACAATATAAAGCCGGTAGACACATTGCTTTCCAGTTAGTACAAATTGTTTATTTTGGTCATAGTTTAGTTAATATTCAATGATAGTTAGCAGTTTGATTTAGATAATAGTAACAATATGGATGCTAATTTCTCAACTCTTTAAACCATTTTTGATTCATCTATTTATTTTACATCCTGGTTACTGCCTTCTCTCACCCACTCCATCCTCCCCTCCCACTCCTTCTTCCCCATACACCCTTCCCATCCTTCAAATCCCCTTCTCTCCCATTCCCATTCACAAAAGGGCAGGTCTCCCATGAGTATCAATAAAGCATAGCATACCAAATTGCAATAAGACTAAGCACTTCCCAATGTATTAAGGCTGGGCAAGGTGACCCAGTATGAAGAGTAGGGTCCCAAAAGCCAGTAAAAGAGTCAGAGACTGTCTTTGTTCCTATTGTTAGGAGTCCCATAAGAGGACCAAGCTACAAATCTGCCTATATCTTACAAAAAATTTAAAGTTAAAATCACAGGGGCTGGAGAGATAGATCAGTAGTTACAAGCGCTTATTGCTCCCATATGAACTGACCACCAAAATTTCTTCCAGCTTCTGAATTCCATCTCCACAACTGGCCCAACTAGGAGGTGGTAGTTCTCTTAAAAGTCTGCCTTAGATAAATTGCAATAGAGTATAGTCATGAAATCCTCTGCGCTCTTCTCAAACAAATTACCTTTATCTATGTTTGTCTCTTTTTTTTCACTTCTGTTGCCAACAATGAAAGCAAATTACCACTGTGATTGTCTTTCATCCTTTGAAAGGGAGAACAGTTTGTCAAGTATCTCTCCCCAACCAATTTCCAGAGTGCAAAGTAAGTAGCGAAGTTGAAAATCTCCGACAAAGCCAGGAAGCAAAGATCTTGCATGTTTGTGTCTAGTACTCTGATTGTGGCTTATTTGAGGTCATATCATAGATATTTTACAAAAGGATAATGCTCTTAGCCAAAAGAACCTGATGTCTCTCTTTATATTCAACCATTTCCACATGGTTCTTATGTTCATTTTATAGCGTGGAAGACGAACTCCCTTTTACCTGGGTTGCCTTCAAAGTAGAGCAGCATTTATTTTAAACAAATAAAATAAGTCCTAGAGCTTAACAGGACTCTAGAGCCGGAAGACAACTCAAATAATAAAGTGCCTACTGCACAAGCATCAGAACCCGGATTCAATCCCCAGAACACAAGTAAAATGTTGAACATAGTCGCTCATTCGTGTATTTCCAGTGCTGGGGAAGGTGGACATATGCAAATCCTTGGGGTTTTCAGGATAAACAGCCTGCCCTTCTTGTGAGCTGCAGGTCGGTGAAAGAACTTATCACAAAAACACAAGGTAGATGGTTCCTAAGGAAAAGCATATTGACTCAAACTTTAACTAGCAGAATTTTTCTGCTAATAAGAAAGTTTATTTATAAGCCTTCCAAAATAGGCATCAACTCCACAACATAATTTGGAACTTCTTGTGGAAGCCAAATGTTAAAATGCTCATAGCCCAATAAACTATAGACCATTTGTCTCTAACACTGGTGCTCAACCTTAACCACCTCTTCTCCCAGTTAGGCTTTTATATTACTTCATAGAAATAGATTTTCAAAACTGGTCTCTGGACTACGTGAAGGGACACATTTCTTCACTTCAGAGCCACTTTGTTAGTTTACAACAACTCTTGATTTTGCAGACGACTCGGGTAAGAACTAGTTTGTGTGGTTGGCTCTTCTCTGCTCCCCAGGACATCACTATGGGGCCAGTGGAAATTGAGAGTCCTTGTCTAGAGGATTCTCCATTCAGGGGTTTAGTGCCTTAATGAGCTTTGATTTCTATCTTTCTCCACAATGTATCTCATCCCTCAAGAATTCTCTACACGGTGAAGAGCTTTTATCAGCGGTGATCCTAGGACAAACTTCTTGGGACTGGAGCAGTGATTAAGAACACGGGTTAGTCTTTCAGAGGACCCAGGTTCAGTTTCCAGCACTCACAGATGACACACAACCATTTGTAGCTCCAGTTCCAGGGCATCCGATATCCTCTCCCAGCCTCTGAGGGCACTGTACACATATAATGTGCAGACAGGCAAAACATCAATATACACAAAATAATTTAAAATGAAATAAATTTAAAAAGATGAACTTCTTTTTTTCTGTCCATTTCTCAGGGTTTCTAAAGTTTTTAAATTTAATTTATTAATTTATTTTACATACCCATTGCAGTTTTCCATCCCTCATCTCCTCCTATTCTCTCCCCCAACCTCCCCTCTGCCCACCCCGATCCACTCCCCCTCTGTTTCTGTTCAGAAACGGGAAGGCCTCCCATGGGTGTCAACAAAGCATGCCATATCAAGATGAGGTAAGACTAAGCTTCTTGCCTCATATTAAGGCTTGGTAAGCCAATCCAGTATGAGGAATAGGTTCCCAAAAGCCTGCCAAAGAGTCAGGGACATACCCCACCCCCACTGCTAGGAGTCCCACAAGTAGACCAAGCAATATAATAGTCACACACATGTAGAGGGTCTAGGTCGATCCCATGCAGGCTTCCTAACTATCAATCCAGAGTCTGTAAGCTCCAATGAGGTCAGGTTAGCTGTCTCTATGGGTTCCCTGTGATGACCTTGACACTCCCCACCCCCATCTTGTAAATCCTTCCTCCCTCTCTTCAACAAGACTCCTGGAGTTAGACCAAGTACTTGGCTCTGGATCTCTGCATCTGCTTCCATCAGTTACTGGATGAAGGTTCTCTGGTGACAATTAGAGTAGTCACCATTCTACTTACAGGAGATGGCCGGTTCAGGATACCTACCCACTATTGCTAGGACTCTTAGCTGGGGTCATCTTTGTAGACTTGTGGGAGTTTCCCTTACACAAGGTTTCTACCTACCTGGGAATGCCCCCTATCAAGACATCTCTTTCATTACTTCCCGCTTATATTTTGTCCCCAACCTGATCTCTCATGTTTACATTCCCACCTGTCCTGAGTTTGCCCATCATATCTCTTCTACTTCCCCTTCCTAAGGAAATCCATGCTTACCTCCTTAAACTCTCCTTGTTACCTAGCCTCTCTGAGGCTGTGAATTGTAGCATGATTATCCTTTACTTTACAGCTAATATCCACTTATGAGTGAGTAAATACCGTGTTTGTCTTTCTATGTCTAGGTTACCTCACTCAGGATGATTTTTTTTCTAGTTCCATCCATTTGTCTTCAAATTTCCTGATGTCATTGTTTTTAACAGATGAGCAATAAACCACTATGTAAATGCACCACATTTTCTTTATCCATTCTTAGGATACATTCTTTGGTTGGGGCACATCTAGGTTGTTTGCGGGTTCTGGCTATTGCAAATAATGCTATTGTCCAAGTGTCTTTGTGGTATGATTGAGCATCCTTTGGGTTTATGCCCAAGATTGGTACAGCTGGGTGTTGAAGCAAATTGATTTCCAATTTTCTGAGAAAATGCCATATTGATTTCTAAAGTGGTAGTACAAATTTATGCTCCCACCATCAACAGAGGAGTGTTCCCCTTATTTCGCATCCTTGCCATCATATACTGCCGTTGGTGGTTTTGATCTTAGCCATTCTGATAAGTGTAAGATAAAATCTTAGAGTCGTTTTGATTTGTGTTTCCCTGAAGGCTAAGGATGTTGAATAATTCTTTGAGGTCTTTCAGCTATTTGAGATTTTTCTGTTGAGAATTCTCTGTTTAAATTTATACCCCATTTTTAAGTTGGATTATTTGGTTATTTTGATGTCTAGTATCTTGAGTTCTTTATATATTTTGGAGATCAGCTCTCTGTCAGATGTGGGGTTGGTGGAAACTTTTCCTCTGTTTTGTAGGCTGCTGTTTTGTTTATTGACTGTGCCCTTTGCCTTACAGATTTTCAGTTTTATAATGTCCCACTTATTAATAGTCAGTCTCAGTGTTTGTGCTACTAGTGTTCTATTCAGAAAGTTGTCTCCTGTGCCAATGTATTTAAAGTTATTTCTTACTTTCTCTTCCATCAGATTCCGTGTAACGTAATTTATGTTGAAGTCTTTGACCCACGTGGACTTGGGTTTTGTTCAGGGTGAAAGACATGGACCTATTTACATTTTATGCAAGCCGACAACCATTTATGCTAGCAACATTTGTTGAAGATGCTCTCATTTTTCCATTTTACAGTTTTGGCTTTTTTGTCAAAAATTAGGTGTTCACAGGTGTATGGATTTATGTCAGGGTCTTCGATTTGACTCCACTGATCCTCCAGTATGTTTTTATGCCAATACCATGCTGCTTTTATTACTACAGCTCTGTAGTAGAGGTTGAAATCAGGGATGGTGATACCTCTGGAAGTTCCTTTATTGTGCAAGATTGGTTTTGCTATCCTGTATTTTTTCTTAATATGAAGTTGAGTATTGTTCTTTTAAGGTAAAGAATTGTGTTGGAACTTTGATGGGGATTGCACTGAATCTGTAGATTGCTTTTGGCAGGATATCCATTTTTACTATGTTAATGCTATCAATCCATAAGTCCAGGAGATCTTTCTATCTTCTGATATCTTCTCCAGTTTCTTTCTTTAGAGTCTTAAAGTTCTTTTCATATATATCTTTCACTTGCTTGGTTAGAGTTACGCCAAGATATTTTACTTTATGTGTGGCTGTTGTAAATGGTGTTATTTCCCTCACTTCTATCTCAATCTGTTTATCACTTGTATATAGAAGTACTATTAACTTTTTTTTTGAGTTAATCTTATATCTTAATCTTCAGCCACATCACTGAAGGTGTTTATCAGTGAGAAGAGTTCCCTGGTAGGAATTTTGGGTTGTTTATATATACTATCATAACATCTGCAAATAGTAAAATTTTGACCTCATCCTTTCTAATTCATATCCCCTTGATCTCCTTTGTTTATTTAATGAGAACATTGAGTACTATATTGAATATATATGGAAAGAGTAGACAGTCTTGTTTTGCTCCTGATTTTAATGGAATTTCTTTCAGTTTCTCTCCTTTTAATTCGATGTTGACTGTTGTCTTGCTGTATGTTGCTTTTATTATGTTTAGGAATGTCTCCTGTATCCTTGGTCTCTTCAATATGTTTATCATGAAAGGGGATTGGATTTTGTCAAAGGCTTTTTCAGCATCCAATGAGATGATCATGCAATTTTTCTGTTTGTTTATTTGATGAATTACACTGACAGTTTTTTGTATGTTGAACCATCCCTGCATCTCTAAGATGAAGCCAACCTGATCATGGGGGATGATCTTTTTGATGTGTTCTTGGATTTCATTAACAAGTATTTTATTGAGTATTTTTGCATCAATGTTCATGAGGGAGATTGGTTTGTAATTCTCTTTCTTTGTTAAGTCTTTGTGTGGTTTTGATATCAGGGTTATTGTAGCCCCAAAAAAGAGTTTGGCAATGTTCCTTCCATTTCTATTGTGTGAAACAATTTGAGGAGTATTGGTATTAACTCTTCTTTGAAATTCTGGTAGTATTCTGGTCTTGGTTTTTTTTTTTAGGGGCATAGAAGACTTTTAATAATTGCTTCTATTTCCTTGGAGGTTACGGGTCTATTTAAATTGTTTATCTGATCTTGGTTTGATTTTGGTATGTAGTGCCTATCAAGAAATTTATCCATTTTTTTAAGTTTTCTAATTTTGTGGAGTATAGGTTTTTGAAGTATGACTTTAATGATTATCTGGATTTTGCTAGTGTCTGATTTTATGCCCCCCTTTGTTTCTAATTTTCTTAATTTGTATATTCTCTCTCTGTCTTTTAGTTAGTTTGGATAAAGATTTTTCTATCTTGTTGATTTTCTTGGAGAACCAACTTTTGTTTCCTTGATTTCTTTTGTCTTGTTCTCTTTTTTTCTATTTTATTGATTTCAACCCTCAGTTTTATTATTTTCTGCCATCTACTCCTCTTGGATGTGTTTGCTTCTTTTTGTTTTAGAGCTTTCAGGTATGGTATGAAGTTGCTAGTGTACAATTCCTCCAAATTCTTTATGCAGGAACTGAATGCTATGAACTTTCCTCTTAGCACTGCTTTCATTGTGTCCCATAAACTTGGGTATATTGTACTTACTTACATTTTCATTGAATTGTAGGAAGTCTTTAATTTCTTTCTTCTTCCTTGAGCCACTGGTAACTCAGTTGAGGATTGTTCAGTTCCAATGAGTTTGTAGACTTTCTGTTGTTTCTCTTGTTCTTGAACTCCAACTTTATCCCATGGTGATCTAAGAAGATACAGATGGTTATTACATTTTATTTTTTGTATCTGTTGAGATTTGCGTTGGGAACAAGAATGTGGTCAATTTTAAAGAAGGTTCCATGAGGTGCTGAGAAGAAGATAAATTCTTTTGTGTTTGGGTAGAATGTTCTATAGATGTCTGTTAGGTCCACGTGAGCCATAACATTTATAGTTCCCTTATTTTTAGTTTACGTTTTGAAGACCTGTCCAGTGGTGAGAGTGGGGTGTTGAAGTCTCCCACTATTAGTGTGTGTGTGGGTTTTGATGTGTTATGTAAGCTTTGTTAACATTTCTTTTACATATGTGGATGCCCTTGTATTGGGACATAAATGTTCAGAATTGAGACTTCATCTTGATGGACTTTTCCTTTGATGAATATGAAGTGTCCTTATTTGTGTCTTTTGATTTATTTTATTTTGAAGTCTATTTTGTTAGATATAAGGACAGCTACACCACCTTACTTCTTAAGTCTATTTGATTGGAGATCTTTTTCAACCCTTCACTCTGAAGTAATGTCTGTCTTTGAAGTTAAAGTGTGTTTCTTGTATGCAGCAGGATGGCTCCTGTTTCCATATCCATTCTGTCAGCCTATGTCTTTTTATTGGCAAATTGAGCCCATTGATATTAAGAGATTAATGGCCAGTGATTGTTAATTCCTATTATTTGTTGTTGGTGGTAGTAGTGGTGGTAGTGTGTGTGTGTGTGTGTGCATGTATGTATGTGTGTGTTTCCCTTCTTTGTGTTTTGTTAGTGTGAGATTATTTATTGATTGTGCTTTGTGGGCACAACTGACTTCCTTAGTCTGGAATTTTTCTTCCAATACCTTCTGTAGGGTTGGTTTTGCAGATAGATTTTGTTTAAATTTTGTTTGTTATGAAATATCTTGTTTTCACCAAGTTTTGCTGGACATAGTAGTATCCATGGTCTTATCATGTCTGCAAAATGTGTGCCCAGTTCTTCTGGCTTTTAGAATGTCCATTGAGAAGTCGGGCACAATTCTGATAGCTCTGCCTTTATAGGTTACATGCCCTTTTTCCTTTACAGTTCTTAATATTCTTTCTTTATTCTGTGTGTTTCATGTTTTGATTATTATGTGGCAAGGGGAGGGTTTTGCTTTTTTGTTTTGTTTCCTTGCTTTTGTTTTTGTTTTAGACTACCAATCTATTTAGTGTTCTGTAAGCTTACTGTGCCTTTATAGTCATGTTCTTCTTTAGTTTTCGAAAGTTTTCTTCTATGATTTTGTTTTATATGAATTTAACATATTCTATGACTTTGTTTTATATGAATTTAACATATTCTTTGATCAATGAATCTATTTCCTCTATCATATCTTCAACACCTGCAATACTTTCTTTCATCTCTTGCTTTCTGTTGGTGATGCTTGCATCTGTAGTTCTTGGTCCCTTACCCAGATTTTCCAATTCCAGAATTACCTCAGTTTGTGTTTTCTTTACTGCTTCTATTTCAATTTTCTTGTCTTGAACCATTTTTTTCACCTGTTTGATTTTTTTTTCTTGGCTTTTTTGGCATGCTTTAAGGGATTTATTGATTTCTTCCAATTTTTTGTTTGTCTTTTTCTCAATTTCTTTAAGGGAATTTCTCATTTTCTTTTTAAGGACCTCTATCATCTTCATGAAATTATTATAAGATTGTTTTCCTATGCTTTAACTGCATTGAAATGCTCATGTCTTGCTGTCATAGAATCATTGAACTCTGGTGGTGCCATATTGCCCTTTCTGTTATTGAATGCATTTTTATACTGCAATTCAGGCATCTACATTTGAGATAATTATAAGACTGAATGCTGATTCTTCTGTTTGTCTTTGTTTGGTGGGTGTTTTGTTTCTTCCCTTTCTGCTTCCTTTATTGGCTTCTGACATAAATGGTCAAGGGTTCTTGTATCTGGAAGGTCTTCAGATCCAGTAGTGTGTCTAGGCAGAGGGGATTTGAGAGGGTTTGGGTGCCTAGATCTAACCTGGCCTCATGGGACTATGAAGTTGCTAGATTTGTGGGAAGTTCTGGTCCAGGAAGGATGATGAGGTGGGTGGGACTAGGCAGTGGAATTGGACTTGGGGGAACAGAATTCAGTGGGTGGCAGCAGTCCAGATAGCCAACTTTTCTCTCATCTGCTTACTGGCCTGTGGGGACTGCACCAGAGCAGTGGAATTCCACCAGAGTTGGGGACAGAACTCAGCTACCTTGTTGATGTCAAGATGGGAGGGTGAGGGTGGACGATGTGCCCTGGACTTAAGGTCTGAAAATTGGGGCAGCTTAGCTGAAAGGCCAGTCACTCACCTGTTCTTCTAACTGTTATTAGCTTTAATTGTGCCTATGGATTCTGCTGGAGTTGCAGGAAAGGGCAGGACACAAGGAAGATGATGGTGTTGGTGGGGTTAGTCAATAGAGTGGGCCTCAGGGGAACAGAATCCAACGGATGGATTCTTTTATGGTACTAGAATCTATGTCTCTCTCACACATGCACAAACACACACACACACACACACATGGGAAGCTGAAAGACTTATTATAACCATTTTCTGAATATTACTTAGCTCATATTCTATTAATCAAAACTGAAATCTGGGATGAAAAAGTTGATCTGCTCCAAGGAAGAGCATACTAATTGATTGTTCAGTGCCAGTCAGCCCTGAAAACAAACATGCAAGTAATATTATACAAAATGGCCAGGTTATTTATATTTAGTAATGTATATGTATATACATGAACAAATATGCATGCAATAACAATTAGTGAAAAAAGAGAACTTGAAATTGAAGGAGAGTGGGTAGAAATGTATGGGTGGATTAGGAAGGAAGGGTAGGAAGGGAGAAATGTGGTTATATTATAATATGTAGAAGGAGCAGCAGGCTGCATTCCTGCCCGGCTCCTGCCCGGCTAGCTTTACACCCGAAATAACAACACACAAATTGTATTTATTAAACACTGTCTGGCCCATTAGTTTCAGCCTCTTATTGGCTAATTCTCACATCTTGCTTTAACCCATATTTAGTAATCTGTGTAGCAACACAAGTTGGTGGCTTACCAGGAAAGATCCTACCCTCCGTCCATCTCGGGTCGCAGAATCATGGCAACTGCTTCACTGCCTTCTTCCTCCCAGCATTCTGTTCTGTCTTCCCCACCTACCTATGTTCTGACCTATCAGGCCAAGCAGTTTTCTTTATTAATTAACCAATGAAACAACAGATAGACAGATGACCCTCCTCCATCATTATAATCTCAGAAAATTCAAAAAATATTTAAAGCCAGTCCAATTTCAAGTCAATGGAAGAAGTAGATCCCATCTCTTTACAGGGAAGTGGCAACAAGAAATAAAGAATTAAAGTTTACACTTTTATGTATAATTCACCATGCAGGAAATGCTTTTTTTTACTTCCAATAGTGTTATATTTTCCACAAGGATTTGACACACTACTGAATGTCTTTAGTGTTCTATGAAGCTTAATTCAAGAAATCTTTTTACTGTTTTTTTGCACATAGCCCCACTTACAGAGTTCAGAATGTAGCCGAGAGGCTCAACTCATGATTGTGCACAAGCAACACTGAGCTCTGCCCCTACCTGCTGGGGACATGTTGGAAACCAAACACAGCTTTTCCACTTACTCTTCTGCTTGGACAAACTCTCTTGAAGGATGATCCTTGGCCTTAGGCTTCTGGCATGTCACTGGCCTGTCTGGATACTGAGGGCTCTAAATGACTGCCCTAGGCTATTCTGCACCTGGATATTGGGGCTCTTCTGCACAGAGCCTGGGACGTAGAAGATGGCTAACAATTGCTAGTCCTATTTCCTCCTTTCTCTGACTGGGTAGTCAGACCTATGTCAAGCAGCAGCTTTGAACTCCCACTTCCAGGTGATAAAACTGAAACTCAAGGGGTTGGGGTGCGCTCAAGTTCACATAGCCAGTCTGTGAATAACTTAAAAGCTTCAGCCGACATCCTCCAGCACTGATAGAGTTCTTGAAACTCTGCTGAGATTTATTGGAGTGAGCTTATTGGATTCAAATATACAAAGAACATATTCTTCAATGATAGAAATACATCAAAAAGGAAGTTGGGGATTCTGTGTTGTAAATAGAAATTGGGTACCAAAATAATCACAGAATCTATTCTGAGTTTTTTCCTAGAGCCAGGCCTCCTACATTCCCCAGAAATATTGTCTTAGAGTATTTCTGTTCGAAAAGATATATGGGGGTTAGGGTTGTGGCTTACTTGGTAGAATGCCTGCCTAATGACATGAAGCCCTGCATTCCATTTCCCAGCACTTCACAAAACTGTATGGTGGTGCGGTGCACATCTGTAATCCTAGTAGCAGGGGAACATAAACAAGAGCATCAGGAGTTGAAGATGATCCTCAGTTACATGGTGAGTTCAAAGCTAGACTGTGTAAATTGAGACTCTAATATCATAATAGCAATAATATTAATAATAATAAATGTGTTGTTATTATTATTATTTCCAGACACACGCATGAAAATCTTTAGGTTTCTAAAGCTAGTCAATACTTTTCAGACTTGTGCTGCCCACTTCAACTCCCTATTAATCCCTCACATCCTGCTTATAGTTAATGGAATGCAATATTCCACTGGCCCTGTTCTTCACCTCTCCCAGGAAGACGTCATTGCTGTGTATCAGTTACTAGGTGTGGGTTTCCTTTTGCACCAGCTTGTCTGCCTTCCCAGTGATGAAATGAAGCCTTCCCCAAGGAGAGAGCCCAATACCATTGCCTCTTGCCTGGTCAGCTTCCACGGAACGCCTGTGGCAGCCTCTGCTTCCAGCAACAACAGGCTTCGTATCCATAACAGAGGCAGCATGAGCCTGCGATTTGGCCTTCTTCAAGTCTGTCATGTAGCCAACGCGCTTTTCCAAGCTTTTACCCTAGAGTCATAGCTGTTGGTCTTCCATGCCTCTGCCACCTGACATTCAGTGTCAACAGATAACATGAGCCTAGGTTGTTCCCTCCTTTACAGAGTCTAGTGACTTTGCGGATAAAGCCCACTTCTTTACTGACATTACTAAGGGACATCTGTAAGATGATAAAGTCATCTTTAACCACAGCCTAATATAGCATTTGCTGGAAGGAACACATACATGATGGACAAATTGGGTCATTTTATACAACTCTGAAGCAAGAAGCAGACAAACACTTTACACTCTGTGATGACATTATTTTGAATTATATTCCTGGTACACTGTACTTAATGAAATATATATTTTTAAATTCTGAGAGGAGACCAAAGAACGACGCTTTTGAGCTAACTTACCTCTTCCTCTCTAGGGAGATATGAAGTGGGAAGCTGGTGTGATTGATTTAAGTCGCCCCAAACGAGCAATGTGTTAAATGCCAGTGTCACCAAAGCAAGGGAGGGCATTGTAAAAGGAAAACAGGAGTACTGTATCCACCTATTCACAATAGTCAAACTGGACTAAACAGTCAGTGGGTGTTCACTTGTATCCACAGGACTTGGGAGTCTGAATGAGGCAAAAAATCATAAGTCCTAGGCCAAACAGATCCATATTGGGATATCCAAGCTCAAAAATCAATGAAAAAAATTAAACCAAACCAAAGGACAGAGGGAGAAAAGAAGGGAGGGAAGAAAGGAGGGTAAATGAAAGGAGGGTCAGGCTGTAAGATATCAGCTATATCCAACCCATTTTATTATCTTTTCAAGGTACACAATCTGTACTGTTACTGTCATAAAAGACTAGAGAAAATAATGAAATGACATAGATAACAGTAAAATCACCTATACTCATACAATTTTGACATAATTACCATGAATGTCTTAAGACAGATATCTTTCCAGACTGCCTTGTGAGGGCATACTGTTTCTTTCTAGTACAACTGAGATTCCCTACAATAATTCTTTATACTTAGTAGAGTTTAAATGTACCTCTGTAGTTCAAAATAGCATCCCTTTCACTTACTAGGGGCAAAATATGTCTTTTACATGTAAGTATTCCTCCTCCCTGAAACCAGTCAAATTTATGCTTGCCGATCGCTGAGCAGGTTAGAACTGTATGCATCCTGGAAGATGTAGTGAGAGATAATTCAAGTAACCTACAAGTTGTTCTTGTCTGAAATAGACCATGCACATCCAAACATGAAGAGACAATAATCCAGGAAGGGAATTTGTGGCTCCAACAGATTACTGCTCCAAACCCTGAGAGGTAACTAGATGGTGGTAGGGGTAGAGGGCTGATCTAACCAATGTATTAATTCTTTGATGGATTTGTAATTTAATGATACTACTTGGAAGTGGTAGAAACCTTAGCAATCAAGCCTAGTTGAAGGAAGTAGCTGGTCAATGGAGGTGTGTTCTTGGGAGCTGTATCTCATCTGTAGCTCCCTCCTATTTGGTTTCTCTCTGTTTCCTAGGTGTTGTGAAGCGAGCATCTCTGTCCTCTACCAACCCTTTCTACCATGATGCTACATGTGGAGTCAGTCATGGGTCCTTAAAGCCATGAGCCAAGTAAATCTTCCCTCCTTCAGCTGCTTTTGTCAAAGATTTTGACACAATGAAAAACTAGCCCAATAGGGCATTCTGTAGAGTTCTGCCCAGGCTGTTCCCTAAGAATAAAGGGGACAGGGTTTGGAGACTCTTGACAGCTGGTGATATGGAATACCCAGTGCCAAAAATAAAAGTTTGCTGAAACTTAGACCAGAGAAGAAAAAAATGTTATGAAAAATCATTTAGAACAAGATGAATACAATTACAGACAATTTTATTAAACTCATGGTGCCTTCCTAAGGTGTTAACGGGCTTGTGAAGAAAAATACTCTTGTTCTTGGAAGAAGAAATCAATCTCTCTCTCTCTCTCTCTCTCTCTCTCTCTCTCTCTCTCTCTCACACACACACACACACACACACACACACACACAAACATACACACTCTTATATACACATGCACGGTCACACACAAACACACAGTGAGGAACAGGTCATCAACAGATATTTTGCACAATTCTTTCAACTTCCCTGTGAGTTTGAATGTTTCAATGTCACATATATTTGCATACAAGTAGTACATAGGCACACATATTCCCATCCCACCTTATATTGATATGTGACTCTATTATATGTTTGTTCTATATTCTATATAACAAATTTTTGATTTCCAATGTTTTATTTGTTTCTGTCTTTAACTATATGAACAAATTTGAAAGACACTCATGCAATAACTATTCACATATACTCTTGTCTACTTGGTAAATTTCTGCTAACAATTGCTTGATCAATTATGTGTTGCTTTTTTGTTTGTTTTGTAGTACTTCTACCTGCAGAATGATTATCTGATCCATTCACAAATATTTTCTGTCAGCCTCAAGACCTGACATGATAATTCTTTTTGGAAGGGTTACAATTGTCAAGTGATAAGGCCTCTATTGCTAGTATTTTATTTCAACAGGTTATTTACTAAATTCAAGGTTTTCAGCTCTTAGCAGCTCCCTGTAAAAACTCCTTGCATCTTAAACTCTCTTGAAAACAGTGTGCTGGATATTCTTTCTCAACTTGATAGGAGCTAAAGCCACTTGAGAAGAGGAAACCATAGTTGAGAAAATGCTTTTATCAGACTGACTGGAGGCAAGCCTATGGGACATTGCCTTGATTGATGAGTAATGTGGAATGGACCAGCTCACTGTGGGTGGTGCTGCTCCTGGAAAGGTGGTCCTGGATGGTGTAAGAAAACAACTGAGCAAGCCAAGGGGAGTAAGGCAGTAAGCAGTGTTCCTCCATGGCTTCCCCAACAGTTCCTGTCTCCAGGTCCTACCTTGAGTTCCTGCCTGGCTTCCCTGAATGATTAACTACAAGTTGTAAAATGAAATGAACTCTTTCTTCCCAAGTTGCTTTTGGCCATGGTGTTTAATCGAAGCAATAGAAGCCCTAAGACAAAAAGTTTTCACTCAAACCTGAAATTACCATATAGGAAGATGTAAGTCACTCTTTCTTGTACCATCCATCCCTCTGTTTTTGTAAGGTCTACCTTCATTATTGGTGTCAACACATGCTTGGACATTATTCCCAACAGATGTGACACTGCCTTCACCATACCAGAAAACCAGACATACCAGACATGAGCGGTAGCTTTTGGTGCTTGGTGAAACAACTACTTGAGGACACGGATTCTTGGTGCTGCAGTAGAGATATCACAGCCTGACTAATGTCTCAAAAACATCCCCCAACAGTGTGTAAAACTTACATCACTGAAATAACATCTACACACAGCCTAAGCCAAACCGTAGTCTCAACAGTCTTGGGTTATTTAACAAGCTAGGCCTACAGTTATTTAACATATGCAGATACAGCAAGCACTTGCTCTTATGTCCCCTTCCTTCCTCCCACCTTTTTTTTTTCCTGCCCAGTCCATACACTCATGAGTGGAGAATATTTTCCAGTACCTCACCACCTCAACTCTGGCTGAGTGACCAAAAAGGAAAGTTAAGAAAAATAGACACAGTCCTTTTGTGTAGTTTATTTTTTGCCACCAAAAGTGAAATAGTTGACCCAAGAATCCAAGCAAGTTTTGTTTGAGTTGGATCCACTTCAAATAATAATAATAATCAAGAGAAAGCTTCCAACAACTGGATCAAAAGTTTCTATCCATAGGAGCATTGAGATATAACCTCATGCTTGCTTCGTGTTTTATATAAGTTGCAGGATTGATGTTTTCTGTTACAACTTCTACTGTGGTACCCAAGGCCACATCACACTGACTACTAGCAGAATACGTCCAAAGAAAGCAGACAATGCTTTCTATGGAAACCCTTAGTCCCTTTCCAAGAGCAGTTATTTTTCTTAGGCACTCTTGGGAGCTGAGAGTTCCAATCCTTCTTTGCAGTGGTTTCTTCTGTTCCTTTCACTCGGAATACATACTGGCCTTGGTTCCTCCGGTGACTTATGAAGAACAACATGTTGCCTGTCAGATTCAGAGCCTGAGAGGGATGCTGTCTGCAGAGGGGACACAGGAGATACAGATCTGAATACGATATATAGGGGGGGGAGTCTGGACCACCAACTCCAACTTATGGCAAATCTTTATAACCTGCCAGACTCACAGATTCTACATTTAGGCCCTAGCCACATTAATTTAAACCTACAGTGTCCTGTATGAATTAGGTGGAGAACTCTGCAAGTTACAGGTCACACTACATTTATTATTTTGGCATGCATTACTCAAAGACAACATATGTAATAATGAGAGCGTTCTATGGTTTATATTTAAGAAATTATATTTAATTATATATTAAAAATTATATTTAAGAAATTATAAGACCCAAGAAAAGTATTATTCTAAAATTATCATTGTTATAGCAAAATGGGAAGTTGTTTCAACATTTCCTGATTTAAAAAAAAATTAATAATTTAAATAGGGTAGCTAGTTCAGTATTTACCAGTCACAACCAAAAGATGTTCATATACTTATTTCAAAGAATCTCAATGGCATATTTATTCTTCCCAGTAGGTCAGTACTCATTGAGAGGCCGCAGGTTGTACTCTTCATCTGAGATGGTGCATCCTCTGACCAGGCCGGTGGTCTGGAGTCAGGTCACAGAGACAATGGCCCCATCTACTCCACTAAGAAGTTATCTGACCTTATTTCCCTGAGCCTGTTGCTCTTTCTGCTCAACAGTAATAAAAAAATGTTTTTAGTCACAGATTTGTTTTTAATAAGAATAGACATCTCACCCAATATTGAATCAGCCCTCAAAAGTCTATCAGGACTCTACAACTCCTGGGGAAAACAATTAGAACTCTTTTTAAAACATTGTAACTCAGTGTTTCTTTGCAAAAGCCATATTGTTGTTTTTCTTTCCCCTACAAGGTGTTACAAGAGTACTTCCTGGCACACCTACTACGCACAAATCTCAAGCGTCTTAGAGTCTGTTTTTTCAGAACTGAAACCATGACACCTCCGTTATCTAAAAGTAAAAGAAATGAGTATAGAGATTTGTAATGTTAAACATATCATTCAGAGGTCATCAAAACCAGTTCAGACAACAATGAATTTGCAGACCTTGCTTCTGGTTCCTTCAGTACTTTTGCCTGAAATCACACAAGTGTTCTTAAGTAACACGACATGATGGTGTCTGATACAGTTCAGCGGCCCTTACTCCTAGAGGCAACTTTAAGTGTTTATTCATTTCTTTGCATTTGATTTCTTTATGCAGGTAATTTATTTTTACTTTACCTTCAACAGTCTGACCCTCCATGGAGTGGAATCATCATCTATCTTCACCTATAAGTGTAGGCTACATGTCTGGCTCATACAATGGGTGTTTTACCTTCATTTCTCATTCAAGTGCAGTAAGACATAGACAATTCTATTTACAAAACTGCCTCTATTAGTAACAAAAGGTTAGAATGGAGAGTCCCTAACACAGAGAATGAGAGAGCTTCAAATCCGGCTTGAATTTAGGTAAGAAACAAATAGGTCAGACAATGAGTACGAGTTTATTTGTCAAAATGTCAAATTCTAACTGATTTGTAAAATCCTCTATCCAGAGAAGGAGTCTATCGGGTTGTACTTAGTCTGCGGCATTATCTACCCTTTCACTGCTAGTTCATGTCTAATGTCTCCAGAATCTGATCGTGTCCAAGGAAACTGTGGCTATGGCTTATAACCTTGCTAATAGGACCTTCAACATTGCTTCTATGTTCCTGAGGTCCCAGGGATCTCCATTAATTAAATAGTAATACACAGCAATCTTCTAGACACTTCAAGCACAGCTGCTGAGTGTTCTAGCCCAACATTGACTTTCCAAGGATAAAGGCCAGCATAAAGGAGGGACTCTGGCTGCTAACAGCGGCAGAAAGGGGTCATGCATGCAATGTGTCACGGGCTGAACTCATACACTCTGGGTTAGCAAACAGAAGATCAGTAGTTTTACTTCACTTTTAGAAAAGTTTAAAAAACATAGAACTTTTATGAATTTTATTAAGGTATAATTCCTTCCTCCAAAGTTCCTCTAGAGACTTATGTTTTTCTGTTCTACACATACACATACACAGACACACACACACCACACACACACACACACACACAATGAATTGTCATGCTGAATTCAAGACTGAATCATTCCAAAAGACACTTTGAATGGCGTTGAGACAGTAGTAAATGTCTTATTGCACATTTCCCCTCACGTATTACACAAAGGAACCCCAGGGTTCCTAGCTTCCTCGTGTCTGAGCTAAGATTACCTTTCTCTGCCTCCTCCCTCTCCTCACATCTATTATTTATTGATTTTTATGTGTGTATGTAAATGTGAGGTCAACACTTTTTCATTATGTCAATCCAGTATTCAAAGAACCCCAGTTTTACATAAATGAGTGAAGTACTCATTTTTATATTGCACACATATTATAACACCTCTTCAATTAAAGTTAATCCATTTTTGCCTCATTATGTGCCTTTTCATGCCTATTTTAGGGCATCAAGTAATATTAAATCATGTAACAAAAAGACATCTGCTTTACTTAAGTTGGAAGAAAACCCAAAAGCAATCCTTACTCCATGCTAAAGTTCACATCGGTGAACCTGGCTATGCTGAAAGTAAAACAAATCTAATTGAAAAGATGTATTTCTGAACATTTTGATTCTATTTGACTTCTAGTTTTGCCACAAATGAGATTGCAACACCTTTTTTCTTTAAAAATACATACATATATTTTTAATTATCTATAGTCATAATATTACCTGCAACCAGATTGATTTAGTTCTGTTTCTTAGATAGACTTTAACTCCTAGGTGATACTGGAGAGAGGCATCAACACATATCAAAGAAAGTAGACCAGCAGCCAATGAAATTTCGTAGACGACACACCTCGGACTTTACAGGCTATTGCCAATGCTATGGGTTATCCTCCAAAACTTAATAGAAAGACCACATTGCTGAAGATATCTTGTTGCTAAAAGAGATAACATGAAAGAAAGTGTTGGGTAGTTAATCAATAAAAATTAATAAGAATTCCAGCAGAGATGATTTGTATAAGTGTGTACAGCTACAAATTGAGAAGGGAGACCAGAACCTGCTCTGCTTAGGACCCTAATGGCACCACATTTAACGCTTAGAGCCTGGAAATGTGACCCCATCTGTAAAAATTTGTCTGGTACTCAGCTAGAAGCTTCATTCCTAATGAGTGTCATTCACGGTGCAGAAGATACTGTGCATACAACCAGAGGGAAAAAAAAATAATCACCAGTCTCATCCTGCAAGCTACAATAGATGCCCATTGGCCAATAGTGGCGTGAATGTGATGGGACAGACCACCTACAAGTTCAGTAGATTTGAGACTTAATCAACAAGATAGAACCCACATCGGACATTGTCAGTGAGACCAGAAATCGGTGAGTTTGTTAGCTATTGACCAATATAACATAAAAAACCTACTGCTATTATTCTGTTAGATGGATACAGCAATAAAATGACACCTAATGACATATTGCTATACGCGTAGATCAGTGCTGTGGTAGTTTGAATGAGAATGTCTCCCATCAGATTAGATGTTTGACTACTTGGTTTCTAGTAGCTGGCAATATTTGAGTGGTTTAGGAGCTGTGACCTTACTTAATGAATTAAGTTATTACAGGTAGACTTTTAGATTTATAAGCCATGATGTTGCATGGGTAGGAAGATGGGAAGGTTCTGGGAGGAGGTGTGGGGAGAGGCATGAATATGGTCAAAATACACTGTATAAAATTCTCAAAGAATAAATACAAAAATGAGAAAGCTTACAGGAGGCCAAGCTGACCTTGAACTCACATAAATTTGCCTGGCTCTGCCTCCCAAGTACTGGGATTAAAGGTGTGTGCCATCATCACATAGCTTTTTTTTTTAAATATGTATACATTATTCTCCTTACATTTATGCCTGCATGCCGGAAGAGGGCACCAGATCTCATTATAGATGATTGTGAGGCACCGGGAATTAAGTTTAGGACCTTTGGAAGAGCAGTTTGTGCTCTTAACCTCTGAGCCATCTCTCCAGTTCCCTATAACACAAGATTATTGACACAAATAATTCATAATAGCTATGTAAGCTATTAGCCTGCTCTGAGCTTCAGTTTATTAGTCTAAAAATTCTGCATTGCAAGTCCTTATTCACGGGACAAACCCACAGCAAACTACGTACTCATTTGCCTTGTATACACCCTTTATGTTGCACCGTTTAACGTAGTGACAATGTCCAATGTTACCTATTTGTTTATTATTTCACTTTTCATATCATCTTCTCTGAGCCCCAAAACTATCCTGTTCTGATCCACAGATGAAGCAGGGCCACTGGGGAAGGAGGGACTTGGCCTAGAATAAGAGAATGACTTTGCCAGCACAGGGACGGCTAAGGAGAGGCTGGTGAAAACATCATGTCTTCAGTCTTCACCAGAAGGTGGTCTCTACTGAAATTCTCTGCAGTCACTGGCCATATCACTGCCCTCTGGTTGTTGTCACAATATCTGGCATCTGTATGCAGGTTTCAGGATGACAAGTTCTATGATTTGTCCAGCACTTTAGATCAGGCCTGGCTTTGTCGCAGCTATCCTGTAGTAACCCTAGGCTGGTGAGCTACCCATGAAGCACAAAGCCACAACTCTGTGATTCTCTTGGCCTCAGGATACAGGATTCCCTGGGAATATTGTGAAGGAAATGCCTGAAAAGTTCTTGAACTCATAGGAAAGGAAGGATAAAGGCAATAAAGTTTATAAATAGCCTCCTACAAAAGCCTTTCCCAATAAAAAGTGAAGCTCTCAGTCTTTCGTTTTCTTTTTCAGAGCTGTTTCTTTCTAATGTCTCTTGGTTGTCAGGGTTACAATAAGGTTGTAAAAACCATCATTATCTTCCTTCCCATGTTGTACTCCCTAATGATCCTGGGAGCTAGTATCTCATTCTGGGAGGTGCTGGGGGAAAGTGAGTAACTATCTGTTCAGGCTTGTAGAGATACTAGAATATACTGGAAACTGCTCATACTCTGAAAATGACAGAGTCTTTTTTTTTTAACTTCAAAGATTTCAATGGAGATAATTCTTTAGACTCTGAAACCAACTAAGATTTATTTCCTGGGACTTTACTACTCCCTTGGCCTGCTTTGACCACATTTTTTCTATGCTCCTGTCTTCAACCCTAAGTGGGGAAACTGATCAAACACATTCTGCACATTCCACCAAGCCCACAGAGTCAGCCTCCCGTTTACAGGACTAACCTCACAAACGCTCAGGCCATCTCCAGCTTCCCGAAAGAGAACTGTTTCCCTGACTAGAAGAACACCCTCTTTCTCCAACTTGCCTATGGCTTGTAGCTCTGCCCTTCTGGTTCTTGACACCATTTCTGCACCATCCCTAAGGCAAACAGAGAGCATCCTCCGGGTATTGCTCCATCTCCTTCTTACCACCACAATTTCATCTCTGTAATTAATGCTACCAAAGCTGGTTACCTTCTCCATCAAGATCCTTCTGCGGATGAGATTCCAAGACACAGCTCTGGTTTCAGTGTGTGCATGGGGTGGGCGGACAGAGGGGAATCACTTCATGCAGATTGTAAGTGATGAGTCCAGCAGATGAAAATTCAGAAATGCCGCCAATGAAGCAAGTGTTTAATCCTGGAGAAAGTCCTTTACATGAATACTTTACAGAGTAAGGAAACACACACACATACACACAATGCACTCACACACACACACACACACACACACAATAGGGAACAACATCAAGTTTGCACACACACAGCACAAGAAAAGGCAATTCAGAGCGGGCTTTTCCATCCTTTCTTATAACTCACCAGAACAGGATGCAATATGCAGATACCATCTTTTTGTAGCTTTGGATGAAAGTATAAATTTCCACAGCAGATAGATATAAATGAGTAAAATGCCTGCCTATTCTTTGCATCTGTATATTTACCTTTCATTTCTGTTTCTCACAATACTTTGCTGAAATTAGTCTCCCAATTCCAGCCGGAAAAATGAGATCAAGACCAATGATGTAAGTTCTGCAAGCATAGGAAAAATCTAAGCCCCAAAATGAGTTGGTGCTGTTCATCATAACCTGTTATAAAAGCCATTTTCTCAATGACATGCTTTCCTCTGGAAGGAATTGCTTTTTTTTTAAATAAGAGTTCAGTCAAACATACCTACAGTAAGAGTGACTGCTGGAATATTACTCTGAATAACATATGTTTCAAACCATACTTCATGCCATTTACACCAATGGGAAAATTATTTTATAACACTTTTTGCTCTTTACCAACTTAACTTCTAATCGTAATGGTTCGACACACTTTCAAGATCTAAATACATCTTATATCTTTGAGCTTATTTTATTCATTTTCAATGGGAACTCAAAATCATCAAACATTTAGTTAAATTCCCAATACAAGGAAATAGTATAATTATTTTAGATAAGATTCATATCTAGACTAGGTTCTAGATATGTGTGAGTCTTAACTTTTCTTTGGTTTCTTTCCATAATCCTTAAATTTTTAAATTTCTACCTTGACAGCATCTGAGGGAGTAGGTAAATCCCCTATGCTTCCCAAGATCCTCTCTGGCCCTTTTTAGTTTTGTGGGTGTGCTGGTACATGTGAAAGCCAGAGATCAAGCTCAAGTGCCATTCCTCAAGAGTCAGCCATATTGTTTTCTGAGACACATCTCTCATTGGCTTGGAAGTAGCGAAGGAGACTGACTAGCTAATAAGCCCCAGGGATTTGACTGTCATTATATCCCCCTCAAGAATTACAAACACATGCTACCACACCCAACTTTTAAAAGGTAGGTTCTAAGGATCAAACTCAGGTCCTCACGTTGGGAGCAGCAGGTACTTCACTGACTCAGATACCTTCCCAGCCTCTGTCTGTTTTCTTCTCCTCAATATTTGACCAATGAAGTCTGAAATTTTTTTATTAATTTATTTTATTTCTGTGGATTTGACAGAATATATATAGTATAGTATTCTGTGTAGTTTGACTGCATACATATAGTAAACCATGTACATGCCTGGTGACATTAGAGGTCAGAGAGGGTATCAGATTATTTGAAATTGAAACTACAGATAGTTCGTTGTGAGCCACCATATGGATGCTGGGAACCAAACCTAGGTCCTCTGCAAGTATAGCAAGTTCTCTTAACTGCTAAGCCATCTATCTCTCTAATCCCTGGAATCTGAACTTTTCTAACCAAGCCACTAAATGCTACATGCAAAGAAAATCAACTAAAATTTGAGCTTCCATAGGGCAGTGGGGGGATACCTATCTAGAGGGTTGATACAACTTAGATGGAAGAGAATTGGGGTATCAAGTAGGAAAGCAGGGAACCAAGAACCTAGCCAAAAGCAATAATGCATGCCCATTGAGGAGGGACCGTGAAACAAAGTCAAAAGGAAAGAGAAAGACATGGCCAAGAAAGCATAGGTGTTGGGTAGGTCAGCATGAAACTGGGCAAGTCTGTAAAGATGTTAGAGAGTAGGGACAAAAAGTCTGCAGTACCAGTAGACCCAAGTGACTGAACATGAACAAAGTGAGAAACATAAAAGAACCACTGGTTCAGAACCAAAGAAAATAAGCAAAAATAAAACTACAAAAAATCATAAAAAACACTGGCATGAAATTAAGAAAACAGTTCAGACATGAAAATGGAAATGGAATCACAAAAGAAAACCGAGGCTGAGACAAAACAAGAAATGAAAAAAGTAGGAACTCAAACAGACTCTCAGAGACAAGCTTCACCAACAGAATACAAGAGATGGAAGAGAGAATCTCAGGCATTGAAGACAATGTAGAAGAAATGCATGTCTAAGTGAAAGAAAAAAATTAAATCTTAAAAAAAGTTCATGCACAAAACATCCTAGAATCCAGAACAGTATGAATAGTGTTCAACAAATAACAAGAATAGAAGAAGGAGAAGAAATCTAAGTCAAAGACACAGAAAATATTTCAAGAAAATCATAGAAGAAAACTTTTCCAGCCTAAAGGAAGAGGTCTCTATCAAGGTACAAGAAAAATATAGAAACCAAGTACATGAAACCAAAGATGAAATTCTCCATGACACATGACAATCAAAACATTAAGTGTATATAACAAAGAAAGAATATTAAAAGCTGCAAAGAAAAAAAACAAGTAACATATAAAATCAGGCCTACTAGAATAACACCTGCTTTTCCAATAGAGACCTAAAAAGCCAGAAGGGCCTGTACAGACATGCCCTAAGAGGCCACAGATGTCAACACAGACTACTGCACCCAGAAAACTTTCAATCACCATAGGTGGAGAAGAACATTCCAAGATAAAAGCAAATTTAAGCAGTGTCTATCGATAAATTCAGCCCCACAGGAGGATCTACAAGAAAAATTTCTACCTGAAGTGGCTAAGAACACCAAAGAAAACACAAAAAATAAATTATCTCAGACCAGCAAATCAAAGGGGGCATGGAGGAGGTGCAACTCACATCACAACCACAAAACAATGGAAAACAACAAACACTTTCCACTGATATCTCTCATCATTAATGGTCTCAGTTCCCCAATAAAATAACACAGACTAACAGAATGGATTCAAAAACAGGATCCATTCTTCTGCTGCATCCAAGAAGCACACCTCAATATTAAGAATAGGTAGCACCTCAGGGAAAAGGATGGGAAAAGATATCCCAAGTAAGTAGACCAAAGAAAGAAGCCAGTGTAGCTATTTTAATATCTAATTTCAAACCAAATATACTTCAAACCAAAATTAGCCAGAGGAGATAGGGAAGGACATTATATAGTCATCATTTTTTTAAATGACCAAGAGGATATTGAAATTCTAATTGACTATTCTCAAAACACAAACGTACCAAAGTTCATAAAAGAAACACTACCACAGCTTAAATAGCATATTGACCCTCACATAGTAATAGTGGATGACTTTAATAACCCATTTTTACCAACAGACAAGTCAACCAGACCAAAATAAAACAGAAATGATAAAACTAAGTGTTCTCATAAACTAAATGGACCAAATAGACATGTACATATTATACTCAGACAAAAAGAATGGACTTTCTTCTCAGAAACTTATGGAACTTTCTTCAAAATTGATCACATACTTGGGCACAAATCAAGTCTCAACAGACACAAGAAAATTAAAAGAACATCCTGTACTCTATCGACCACCATAGGTTAAAGCTAGGCATCAACAAGAAGAACAGAAAGCTTACAAACTCAAGGATCAAACAGCTCACTGCTGAATTAAAAAATGGATCCAGGACACTTCCTGATCAACCTACAGGGCTACACTGCCCGGTACCTCCTCTCTCTTCCTATCCCATCCAGCTTACATCCAGATCCCCCTACCCCCTGTCTCCCTCCATCTCTCCCTTCCCTGGTGGCAGAGAGCCTCCCTGCTCTGCCTGCTTGGGCGCTGGGTCCTAACCCCAAGCGTAGGGTAAAGGGGAGCTCGGGGGCTTCTTTGTCCCCATAGCCCGCCTGCAGCAAGCAGGGTGGGCCCTTTGTCTGCGAGCGAACCAAGCAGCACGGAGTTTCGATCAGGGCACCTAGTGAGACATCATTGTGCCCGCCTGCAGCAAGCAGGGTGGGCCCTTTGTCTGCGAGCGAACCAAGCAGCACGGAGTTTCGATCAGGGCACCTAGTGAGACATCATTGTGGTGAGTGAGTGCTGCGGCACCCGGGAACAGCCCGCCTACACTTCCTGATCAACCTACAGGGCTACACTGCCCGGTACCTCCTCTCTGTTCCTATCCCATCCAGCTTACATCCAGATCCCCCTACCCCCTGTCTCCCTCCATCTCTCCCTTCCCTGGTGGCAGAGAGCCTCCCTGCTCTGCCTGCTTGGGCGCTGGGTCCTAACCCCAAGCGTAGGGTAAAGGGGAGCTCGGGGGCTTCTTTGTCCCCATAGCCCGCCTGCAGCAAGCAGGGTGGGCCCTTTGTCTGCGAGCGAACCAAGCAGCACGGAGTTTCGATCAGGGCACCTAGTGAGACATCATTGTGGTGAGTGAGTGCTGCGGCACCCAGGAACAGCCCGCCTACACTTCCTGATCAACCTACAGGGCTACACTGCCCGGTACCTCCTCTCTCTTCCTATCCCATCCAGCTTACATCCAGATCCCCCTACCCCCTGTCTCCCTCCATCCCTCCCTTCTTGGGGCAGAGTGCCTCCCTGTTCAGCCTGCCTGGGCGCTGGGACTGAACCCGAAGGTGAGTGCAAAGGGGAAGGTGGTAGCTCCTTTGTTTCCATAACCTGCCTGCAGCAAGCAGGGTGGGCCTTTGTTTGCAAGCTAACCAAGCAGCAAGGAGATCGGAACTGGACTCCAGGAGAAACATCACGGGGGAGTGACATCACTTGGAAGGTACATCAGTTGGCAAGAAGACCTGATCCTGTAAAAGAAGATCCATAGGAGAATATTGGAAGGAAGAGATGGGGAGACGCCAATGCAAGAATTCACCCAACAATCTGAAAAACAACACGAAACCACCAGAAGCCAGCGACCTCACAACAGGAGGACATGAACACCTTAATCATGAAGAAGGAGAAAAAACTGACTTCATGACAGGGATTGACACCCTTAAACAGCATATAAAAAACGCCCTTATAGAAATGGATGAGAAGTATAACAGAAAGTTCGAGGAATTGAGTAAATCAGTGAATGATACCCTAGGAAAGCAAGGAAAAACAATCAAGCAGATAATGGAAACAGTTCATGATTTGAAAAATGAAATGGAGGCAAAGAAGAAAACACAAACAGAGGGCCGGCTGGACATGGAAAATCTAGGTAAACGAATAGAGACTACAGAAACAAGCATAACCAGCAGAATACAAGAGATAGAAGAAAGAATCTCAGAGTCTGAGGATAACATAGAGAAAATAAACGCACTGATCAAAGAAAACAGCAAGTCCAACAAACTCTCATCACAAAACATTCAGGAAATATGGGACACAATAAAAAGACCAAACCTAAGAATAATTGGAGTAGAAGAAGGAGAAGAAGTGCAGCTCAACGGTCCAGAAAATATACTTAACAAAATTATAGAAGAAAACTTTCCCAACCTGAAGAAGGATGTACCTATGAAGGTTCAAGAGGCATACAGAACCCCAAATAGGCTGGATCAAAAAAAAACATCCCCTCGCCATATAATAATCAAAACACAAAATATACAGAATAAAGAAAGAATATTAAGAGCCGCAAAGGAAAAAGGCCAACTTACTTATAAAGGTAAACCTATCAGACTTACACCTGACTTCTCTATGGAAACCATGAAAGCCAGAAGGTCCTGGATAGATGTACTGCAAAAACTAAGAGACCATGGATGCAAGCCCAGACTACTATATCCAGCCAAGCTTTCGTTCACCATAAATGGAGAAAACAAAATTTTCCAGGATAAAAACAAATTTAAGCAATACGTAGCCACAAATCCAGCCTTACAGAAAATAATAGAAGGAAAATCACTAACCAAGGAGTCCAACAAAGACCTCAATAACTCAGACATCTAGAGACCCTTCACCAGCGCAACTCAAAGAAGGGAAACACACAAACCCTACTACTTAAAAAGTGACCGGAGTTAACAACCACTGGTCATTAATATCACTTAATGTCAATGGACTCAACTCACCTATAAAAAGGCACAGGCTAAGAGACTGGATACGAAAACAGGATCCAACATTCTGCTGTCTACAAGAAACACACCTCAACCACAAAGACAGGCACCTACTCAGAGTAAAGGGCTGGGAAAAGGCTTATCAAGCAAATGGACCTAAGAAACAAGCAGGTGTGGCCATACTAATTTCTAACAAAGTTGACTTCAAACTTAAATCAATCAAAAGAGATGGAGAGGGACATTTTATACTCATAACAGGAAAAATTCATCAGGAAGAAATCTCAATCCTGAATATCTATGCCCCTAATATAAAAGCACCCACGTATGTAAAAGAAACATTGCTAAAATTCAAGGCAGCCATCAAACCGCACACACTAATAGTAGGAGACTTCAACACTCCTCTTTCACCAATGGACAGGTCAATCAGACAGAAACCTAACAGAGAAATTAGAGAATTAATGGAGGTAATGAAGCAAATGGACTTAACAGACATCTATAGAATATTCCACCCAAAGAGGAAAGAATATACCTTTTTCTCTGCAGCTCATGGAACCTTCTCGAAAATTGACCACATACTTGGTAACAAAGCTAACTTACACAGCTACAAAAAAATATTACTAACCACCTGTGTCTTATCAGACCACCATGGATTAAAGTTAGAATTCAACAACAATGCTACCCCCAGAAAGCCTACAAACTCATGGAAACTGAACAGTCAACTACTGAACCATACCTGGATTAAGGAGGAAATAAAGAAAGAAATTAAAGTCTTCCTTGAATTCAATGAAAATAAAGAAACAACATACTCGAACTTATGGGACACTATGAAAGCAGTCCTGAGAGGAAAGTTCATAGCACTAAGTGCCCACTTAAAGAAAACAGAGAAAGCACATATTGGAGACTTAACAGCCCACCTGAAAGCTCTAGAAAAAAAAGAAGCAGACTCACCTAGGAGGAGTAGAAGACTGGAAATAATCAAACTGAGGGCTGAAATCAACAAAATAGAAACACAAAAAACAATCCAAAGAATCAATGAATCAAGAAGCTGGTTCCTGGAAAAAATCAACAAGATTGACAAACCCCTATCCAAACTAATCAAACGGCAGAGAGAAAATTTGCAAATTAATAAGATCAGAAATGAAAAGGGGGACATAACCACAAACACAGAGGAAATTCAGAGAGTCATTAGATCTTACTACAAAAGCTTGTATGCCACTAAACTGGAAAATGTAAAAGAAATGGACACTTTCTTAGATAAATACGATTTACCAAAATTAAATCAGGACCAGGTGAACAAGCTAAACAGACCTGTCAGTCGCGAAGAACTAGAAGCTGTTATCAAAAACCTCCCTACCAAAAAAAGCCCAGGGCCAGATGGTTTCAATGCGGAATTCTACCAGAACTTCCAAGAAGACCTAATACCTATACTCCTCAATGTATTCCACAATATAGAAACAGAAGGGTCATTACCAAATTCCTTTTATGAAGCTACAGTTACTCTGATACCAAAACCACACAAAGACTCAACCAGGAAAGAGAATTACAGGCCGATCTCACTCATGAATATCGACGCAAAAATCCTCAACAAAATACTGGCAAACCGAATCCAAGAACACATCCGAAAAATTATCCATTATGATCAAGTAGGCTTCATTCCTGAGATGCAGGGCTGGTTCAACATACGAAAATCTATCAATGTAATCCATCATATAAATAAACTGAAAGAAAAAAACCATATGATCATTTCATTAGATGCTGAAAAAGCATTTGACAAAATTCAACATCCATTTATGTTAAAAGTCTTGGAGAGATTAGGGATACAAGGGTCATACCTAAATATAATAAAAGCTATATACAGCAAGCCGACAGCTAACATCAAATTAAATGGAGAGAAACTCAAAGCCATCCCGCTTAACTCAGGAACACGACAAGGCTGCCCACTTTCGCCATACCTCTTCAATATAGTGCTGGAAGTTCTAGCAATAGCAATAAGACAGCATAATGGGATCAAGGGGATTCGAATTGGAAATGAAGAAGTTAAACTTTCGTTATTCGCAGATGATATGATAGTGTACATAAGCGACCCCCAAAATTCCACCAAAGAACTTTTACAGCTGATAAACAGCTTTAGTAATGTGGCAGGATACAAGATCAACTCCAAAAAATCAGTCGCCCTCCTATACTCAAAGGATATGGAAGCAGAGAGGGAAATCAGAGAAGCTTCTCCATTCACGATAGCCACAAACAGCATAAAATATCTTGGGGTAAATCTAACCAAGGAAGTGAAAGATCTATTTGACAAGAACTTTAAGGCATTGAAGAAAGAAATTGAAGAGGATACCAAAAAATGGATGGACATCCCTTGCTCTTGGATTGGGAGGATCAACATAGTAAAAATGGCAATTCTACCAAAGGCAATTTATAGATTCAATGCAATCCCCATCAAGATCCCATCAAAATTCTTCACAGATCTGGAGAGGACAATAATCAACTTTATATGGAAAAACAAAAAACCCAGGATAGCCAAAACAATCCTATACAATAAAGGATCTTCTGGAGGCATTACCATCCCTGACTTCAAACTCTATTACCGAGCTACAGTAATGAAAACAGGGTGGTACTGGCATAAAAACAGAGAAGTCGACCAATGGAATCGTATAGAAGACCCGGACTTTATCCCACAAACCTATGAACACCTCATTTTCGATAAAGGAGCTAAAAGTTTACATTGGAAGAAAGAAAGCATCTTCAACAAATGGTGCTGGCACAACTGGATGTCAACCTGTAGAAGAATGAAAATAGACCCATATCTATCACCGTGCACAAAACTCAAGTCCAAATGGATTAAAGACCTCAATATCAGCCCGAAAACACTGAATCTGATAGAAGAGAAAGTGGGCAATACCCTACAACAGATGGGCACAGGCGATCGCTTCTTAGGTATAACCCCAGAAGCACAGACATTAAGGGCAACATTGAATAAATGGGACCTACTAAAACTGAGAAGCTTCTGTAAAGCAAAGGACACTGTCACTAAGACACAAAGGCAACCTACTGACTGGGAGAAGATCTTCACCAACCCCGCAACAGACAAAGGTCTGATCTCCAAAATATATAGAGAACTCAAGAAACTAGACTTTAAAATGCTAATTAACCCAATTAAAAAATGGGGCGCTGAACTGAACAGAGAATTCTCAACAGAAGAAGTTCAAATGGCCAAAAGACACTTAAGGTCATGCTCAACCTCCTTAGCGATCAGGGAAATGCAAATCAAAACAACTTTGAGATATCATCTTACACCTGTCAGATTGGCTAAAGTCAAAAACACCAAGGATAGCCTTTGCTGGAGAGGCTGCGGAGGAAGGGGTACCCTCATCCATTGCTGGTGGGAATGCAATCTTGTGCAACCACTGTGGAAGTCAGTGTTTCGGTTTCTCCGGAAATTCGGGATCAACCTACCCCTGGACCCAGCAATACCACTCTTGGGAATTTACCCAAGAGATGCTCTATCACATGTCAAAAGCATTTGTTCAACTATGTTCATAGCAGTATTATTTGTAATAGCCAGAACCTGGAAACAACCTAGATGCCCTTCAATGGAAGAATGGATGAAGAAAGTATGGAATATATACACACTAGAGTACTACGCTGCGGTAAAAAACAATGACTTCTCGAATTTTGCATGCAAATGGATGGAAATAGAAAACACTATTTTGAGTGAGGTATCCCAGGCCCAAAAAGACGAACATGGGATGTACTCACTCATAATTGGTTTCTAGCCATAAATAGGGTTCACGGAGTCTACAATAGGCGAATCTAAAGAAGCTAAGTAAGAAGGTGAACCCAAGGAAAAACATATAGTTATCCTCTTGGATAAGGGAAGTAGACAAAATTGCCGGGGGGGAAAAGTGGGATCTTGGGGGTGGGGTGGGATGGGGGTTAGGGGAGATGGGGAGAGAAAAGGTAGAAGGGAAGGAGGGTGGACTTGGGGAAACAGGAGGATCGGGATAAAGGAAGGTTGGATAGGGGAGCACGGAACCACAATTCTTAGTTAAGGGACCCACTTTAGGGTGGGCAGGAGACTTGACCCTAGAGGGGCTCCCAGGTGCCCAAGCTGAGGTCCCCAGTTAGTTCCCTGGGCAGCTGAGGATAGGGAACCTGAAATGACCCTACCCTAGAGCAATACTGACGAATATATTGCATATCATCCTAGAACTTGCATCTGGCGATGGATGGAGATAGAGACAGAGACCCACACTGGAGCACTGGACTGAGCTCCCAAGGTCCCAATGAGGAGCAGAAGGAGTGAGAACATGAGCAAAGATGTCGGGACCACGAGGAGTGCACCCACCCACTGAGACAGTGGAGATGATCTACTGGGAGCTCACCAAGGCCAGCTGGACTGTTACCAGAAAAAGCATGGGATAAAACTGGACTCTCGGAACATGGCGAACAATGAGGGCTGAAGAGACGCCAAGGACAATGGCACGCGGTTTTGATCCTACGCAATGTGCTGGCTTGGTGGGAGCCTAGCCAGTCTGGATGTTCACCTTCCTAGATATGGATGGAGGGGGGAGGACCTAGGACGTACCACAGGGCAGGGAACCCTGACAGCTCTTTGGACTGGAAAGGGAGGGGGAGAGGAGTGGGGGGAAGGGGAGAGGGGTGGGAGGAGGGGGAGAAGAGTGGGAGGAGGGGGAGAAGAGTGGGAGGAGGGGGAGGGAAATGGGCGGCTGGTGGGAGGAGGTGGAAATTTGTTTTTTTTTCTTTTCTTTATCCTCCTTTTATCAATAAAAAAATTTAAAAAAAAAATGGATCCAGGGAGAAATTAAGAAAACAAATTAAGATTTCATTTAGAATCAAAAGAAAATGAAAACGCAAACTATCAAAACTTATGGGACACAATGAAGGTATTTCAAAGGGACAGGTTCATAGCAATAAGTTTCTACATTTAAAAAGTGGAGAAATCTTGTATTAGTAACTTCACAGCATACCTGAAAGCTCTAAAACAAAAGAAAAGAAATCACACACAAAAGGAGTAGACAGCAAGAAATAATCAACCTCAGGGCTGAAATCAATAAAATAGAAACAAACATAATATAAAACAAAAATAATAATACTGAGAGTCAGAAAGCAAAGACTTCATTCTTTGAGAGAATCAATAAGATTGACAAACCCTTAGCCAAATTAGTAAATTCTCAGATTGAAGATCCAAATTAACAAATCTGAAGATGAAAGGCAGGGTACAATAACAGATGCCACAGAAACCCAGAGAATGATAAAGACATCCTTTAAAAAATTGTTCTCCACCAAACTGGAAAAACTAAAAGAAAAGGATAATTTTCTTGATATATGCCACCTACCAAAGTTAAAAATCTAACAATCAATTTAAACAGACATATACCACCTAGTCAAAAGACCAGGGCCAGATGGTTTTAGTGCAGACTTCAACCAGACCTTTAAAGAAGAGTTAACCCTAATACTCCTCAAGTTATTCCACAAAATAGAAGTAGAAGGAACATTGCTCGATTCTTTTTATGAGGCCACAATTACCCTGATACCCAAGCCACATAAAACCCAACCAAGAAAGAGAACTACAGATCACTTTCCTTTAGGAGTATAGATGCACATTTCCTAAATAAAGTACTTGCAAATCTAATTAAAGGACACATCAAAAACATCACCCACCCTGACCAAGTAGGCTTCATCCCAGAGAAGCAGGGATGGCTCAACATACAGAAATTGAAAAATACAAACCACCACATAAACCCACAGATAGATAATATGCAGAGAATGAGAGACCTTGGAACTCTTAGTCCTATATAAGAATGTCTTCATCACTTCCCTTCTCTCAGGCAGTGCTCAGGGAAGTCTTGGAAAGAGGAGGCGGAAAGATTATAAGAGCCAGAGAAAGATGGAAGACACCAAGGGGAAAAGGCCTACTAAACATAGCATGACAGATGCACATATGAACTCACTGAGATGGAAGTAGCATGCACAGAACATTCATGGTTCTAAACAAGATGGGATCATAGTGCCTAAAGGAGAAGTGGACACAAGCCCCCACCTCTAACCTGGAAGCTGCCTCCAATTGATAACCACTCACAAATAAAAAAAAATAATTTTTCCAATGGAGTCTCACTGGGTATAAAACACCCTTAAGGGTAGTCTACATGCCCAGCCATAGACGGCACAAGAAATACACAGACACACAAACATTCTTTCACATAGAAAACCACGAAAAAACCAAACTGGAAGCCGTAATACTTACAGAAAGGACCTAGAAGGCGCGGGTGTGCAGGGAATCCTGCCAAAGCATTATGATACAAAGAACCTCCAAAAATACTATTTTGTGTTGCTATCACATAGTGATTCTAATTGTATTTCTCTGCTGGTCAAAATTTGAGGCCTTTTTTAATACTATCTATTAGTCATTCATGTTTCCTCTTTTGAAAAATACTAACCTTAGTCATTTCTATAGTTTTTATTTAGGTTATCAGTTTTATTATTATTTGGTAGTTTGGGTTTTTTATATATATTCTGGAAATTAGCCTCCACCTCGGATTAAAAAGTACCACGTACAAACACAAATATGTACACTTGGTACATATTTAAAATGAAGGACACTCTATCATCTTCAGAAGCATAGTTGAACTTGGAGATCATTGCGTTGAGTGATGTAAACCAGGTACAGAAAAACAAGCATTGCAGGACCTCACTTACATTTGGAATCTAAGTTGGCCTACACATAAGCAGAGAGTAGGCCATTGTTCACCAGAAGCTTAGGACTGGGGAGAGTAGAATGGAAATGAAAAGTGTTAGACATTTGATGTTTATTTATCAGACAAGAGAAAGTTTGGAGGTCTATTTCACTGCATGGCAGCCATAATTAATAATAATATTTCGTGCATTTCAAAATTGCAACAGTAGATTGTCATCATCTCATCACAAAAATGACCAATGAGTTGGTAAGGTGGTGATTATATTGATTTATTTAATATGATTTTTCCATGATATTAAATATCACAGAATTATACTAAAATATTTTTGTTAAAAAAATAAAACACCTAGCAAATTACAGCGATAAAGTTATTTTCTCAACTTGCTAAAAAATCTTCTGAAAACGTAAGTGTCTTAGTTAGGGCTACTATTGCTATGATGAAACACCATGACCAAACACCATGACTTGGGGAGTAAAAACTTTATTTTGCTCACAGTCTCATCTAACATTTCATCACTAAAAGCAGTGAGGGCAGGAACTCAGACAGGGCAGGAACCTGAAAGCAGAAGCTGATGCACAGGCTGCTCACCAGATTGCTCTCCAAACGCTTCTCAGTCTGTTTTCTTATAGAACCCAGGACCACCAGTCCAGGGATAGTACCACTCACAATGTGAGGGCCCTTCACCGGGTGATCACTATTTAAGAAAATGCTTTACAGTCAGCTCTTACAGAGACATATTTCAATTGAGACTCCCTCCTCTATGATGACTCTAGTTTGTGTTGAGGTTGGCATAAACTAGCAAACACAATAAGTAAAAAGTATTGTTTTAAAAACATTTCAATTAACTTCAGTAAACATCATAAAAGAAATCTGAAGACGTGTGCATGTAGAAACAAGCCAGTGGTGGTAACCAACATCTACAATCCTAGTCCCCAGGAGACTGAGAGAGGAGAATCTCAAGTTTGAGGCCAAACTGGCTGCAGAGCAAGACTATTTCTAACAACAACAAAAAAGATAACCATCTTCTCCTCACAATCCCCTCCATACTTTCTCCCCTCCCATCCACTCCTCCTCTGTTTCTCTTCCAGTATATCAAGTTGCAGTGAGACTAGGCACCTCCTCTCTTATTAAGATTGAATGAGGCAACCCAGTAGAAAGGATGGGTCCCAAAAAAAAGTCCCAGTTAGTTGGTTCTATGGTCGGGGGGGGGGGGAGCATTGTGCCCTTAACCCAGCTGGCTTCTATAATCTTTCCTCTTCCTCATCTGCAGGGATCCTGAGCTCCACCTAATGTTTAGCTGTGAGTCCCTACATCTGTTTCCATCAGTTGCTGGATGAAGTCCTTCTGATGACAACTGGGCTAGTAAACAAATTATTTGATGTTCATACAATTAAATATTATTCAGCTACAAAACTGAGTGAATTTTTGATATTTGCTGCAATATTGATGAACACTTGGGAAAACACTGTACTAAGTGAAAGAAGGCAAACGTCAAAGACCACATAATGTATGATTCCTAGTCTATGAAATGTTCACAACATGCAATTCTACAGACAAATGGAGATTAATAGTTGCATAGGACTAACGGTGGGAAACGGGAAAGAATGCTAGTGGCATGCAGTTTCCTTCCGAGGTGATGAAAATGTTCTGTGATTAGACAGTGGTGATGGCTGTGAAGTCATATAAGCATCCTGCAATTCACCTGAGCACTTACTTCAAAGAGATGAGTTTTCCAGTACACAATAGAATCTGAGCTTCTGAACTGCATCTGGGGTGCTGCTGTCGGATACATTATATACAGAAAATGCAGATAAAGTGAAGAAGACAAGCAGAAGTACACTGGTAAGAAAACAAGCAAAGTCAGCATAGTTTTCCCCAAGCAGAACCACTGCTATTCACCTATAACAAGGAAGTTAGTGATTAGAGCTGGGTAGACTTAAGTGTTCTTGCATAGATGCTCCCTTTGTGGTTTTAAGGCCAAGAATACAAGCTATCTCAGTTCGCCAAACACACTTTTTTCTTCGGCAAACAAAAGCCATGGCATTGCATCTGTGTTGATGGTAGAGTTGTGAACATAGCTGCCTTCCCAAAGTCATGGCATACTTATATTTCAGAGGTGACCCTCCCCAACCAGACCCTCCAGTTCCACAAAAGGGTATGACATTAGGCCCACTTAGCTGGATCTTTGACTTGAGGGTATAAAAGCATGTTGAGAAAAAAAAAAACAGTAGGGAAAGACTTTGTACCTGTTAGTCTCTTCTCAGATTCTGTTAAATGAAACTTCTGATAGTTTTGCACTCTTACCACAAAGAAACAGAACAATGTAGTTACCTCCATGTATGTATGTATGTTACCTCCATAGAGGAGAAGCTGCAAGAGAAACAGAGGGGAAGGGGAAAGGGGGAAAAGGGAAGGGAGAAGGGGGAAGGGGGAAGGGAGTGAGAGAAAATGTATTTCTCTTTCACATTGTGTTTTTATCAAGGCAGATATCTAAAATGGGGCATGGTTGTTTAATTTTACGGATACCTTTATGGATATCTATTATTTTCTGAGCTTTTCAAGATGTTTTAACTATTTCAAATGTGTTTTAAAAACTGGTTTAAATTATTTCATTTTAAAAAATGTATTTGTTACTGTATCTTTCATCAACATAAACGCATTTCTCTGCTTCTCTTTTTGAGAATACAACTGCTCCTGTTTTAGTTAGTGGTGCCTGGACACTGTAGAAACCTAGCAGAATGTCCTTAAAAGTCTTCCAGTGAGACATGTAGCGTTTCCTCAGGCCCAGCCCAGCACCTTGTGTCAAGTGTGACGGAAAGTGTTCCCAGGACAAACAAAAGTATTTTTTTTTGTTTCTCTGCCCTCAAAATGTTCCAGTCATAGTGTATAAATCAGACAGGTAAATGGAAAAATTACAACGCGATTTAGCAAGTGTTATGGGAGATACAGACTCCAAGAGAGAAGGAGCGAGCAAGACCTCGCTGTGATTCTTCCAATGTTTGCTGTGATTCTTCCAATGACTTTAACATAGGACACCTTCCATCAAGCCCAGGTTGAGAGAAAAGGAGAAAACAAAAGAATGTTTATCTTATCTTTCAGAGTGACGCAATTCACCAGAAGTAATTCATGACACTATAGTGGAATTTTTCAAAGCTTTCATTTTCTATGGCATGGTGGGGGTGGGGGGCAGGAGTGTTGGGGGGCAGGGGTGTTTGAAGTAGTGGGAATTGAGCTCAGAGCCAGGAGCTCTACTGAGGGTTATACCCTGAGTTCTGAATCAATCAAGTTAATCTTCAATTGAACCAACTCTGAACTTTCTGCATGCCTTGTGCTAAGGAGGTTTGGCTGATACTTTTTTTTCTTTTACTACATCATGGTCAGTGTACACAGATTCTTTCACTGCATCTTTTCACGGTATCTAAGAGACAGGCCATGTTAGTCCCATTTCACAGACAACAAGATTGAACCTTCTGAGTGGTTTGAAACTTTGCCTAAGTTTGCATATCTAGTCCAACAACAGAGCCTTAGCCATCAGCCCCATGTTTGCCAGTGTCAGAAATGTAAGGGCAGCGACGGAAAAATCCACAGAACCCTCCGAGCACACAGCCGACATGCTGTCATGATGCCTGAGCTTCCGTCACAATTTTAACATTGCTAAAGTTCTTGAAATCTCCTGGTTTGTTAAATTTTTATAGCAAAAAGCCTGCTTGCAAGTTTAATCTTTAATTCCGCAAAGCATAAAAAAACGAAGACCAACCTAACAACCTCCATTTTCCATGATGGAACAACTGGAGTTGCTTCTGGTTAATTACAATGATCTGCCCAAGATTCTCAAGGGGGTGATGGTTGATGTCCAGAATAAGCCCTTTTGGAGACCTATTGGCTCCATTATAAAGAAAGCTCACAAGGATCCTATTCCTTAGCAGTGTTTGGATGAGAGGCTTACAGTGCTATTGGCAACCAGCAGCATGTTAGAAAAAAAAATAAAAAGGCGAGTATTGTTTAGTAGCGATCCGCTTCTAGGGAGACACTTATCAGAACCTGCTTTGTTTCCAAGTCTAGAAGGAGTGGCCAGAGACCAGGCAACAAGAGCTCAACCAGGTTCCCACAGATGAAAAACACATGAGAACAAACAACTCTGAGCCCAAATGGCCAGGAAAACAGCACCTCCATGGAGGAATGCAAAAGAGTGAATATCCACTTGGCTATCCAACTGCGTAAGATGCCAGGCTTCTGAGACAAGAAGAACCCGAGCCTCAGAGCTGCCAAGAGACACAAAAGTGTTGCAGCTGAAGCGCCACTGGAATGAAGGAGCCTTGCTGCTGTACTTGTATTGTTTTAGTGGTTTTCAGTTCAGGTCTGAGCCAAGTTAGTGCCAGTGTTTCTCAGTGACCCTGGTACCTGATGTATGATGGTATGACCACAGGACCCTTCTCACCAAGTGTGAACTTCACAGCCAAGTGTCAGAACAAATTTGTCAGTCTTCTTCAGAGAAAGCATGGCAATCACGCAGCAGGTTGTGCCCTTCTCAAGGTACTTTTTTGTATTCCAGAAATCCTTGCTGGGTTTCCTTTACTTCTACCTTTAAGCATCTTTTTTAAACACAATATTTCAAATAAAGCTGTGTAGCGGGCTCAGGGACCGTCTGCTCTTTACTATTTGATAGTGATTTTCCTCAAAGAGCATTCATCTCCCCGGCAGTCCCTTCCTTCATTGAGAAACAGTACCTCAAAAGGAACTTCAGGGGTGCCTTTTTTGAGCCAGTGTTGGCTTCTCCTCCCCTCCCCTTCACCCCTTAATTCAAAGTAAGCAGAAGGTTGATTTCGCTATGGTTTCAGAAAATAACACACAAGTTAAACTAATAGAATTATTTATTCATATAGACTTCTTTTGAATTATAAAAGAAAAAAGCAGTAACTGTATGAAAGCAATAGTATTATAGTTAAGAATTAAGCTCCATATTCAGTGACCATTGCCTATTTAAAATTCTAAAATCTACAAGGCATAACTAAAGTCAGAATTTTCACTTCTTAGTTTATATGGTGTGGCATGCTCAATAGTCTCAGAGAAAATAGGGCCCCTGTGTTTGGGATTTCTTATAAAAGAAGCTCTTCTGTAATGGCTTAGGGTTCCATGTGGTTATGATATTTCCAGAATGAAGGACTAAGTCAATCCTGATGAAACTTTGAAAGATGCCACCAAGTCTAAGTGTTTCAAAGCCAACACTTCAACTGCTAAATCGTTCCCTCTGTTTTAAAGTAGGGATTATTTGAGTGGAGATGGGGGAGGAGAGAAATCCTTCACCGGCAATGCACATGGGCACATCATCTCCATGATTACATATGAAAGAGGATGGGATCTGGGGAAAGCCTCCTGATTCATTCAGACACACAAATCATCCAAAGGAGGGGGCTCCCCCATTTTCTCTTGAACTCTAGTAGGAAATTTCCCATGCCATAATTGTATTTGTTATAGTGCAATGATCAAAGTCAATAAATTCCTCCATCTATCCCCATTCAGAGAAACCATATGGCATTGCTAGGAGAATCGCATGTAATGCTGGCTTGTCGTATACATGATTAAATACCCAGGGGGAAGGGAAATACTGGGGAGAGCAAACGTGTTTAAAAGAAGATGCTAAATGCATGAACTCCAAGAGACACGTGGATATAGTCAACTTCTGTAAGATCTAAAGTGATGGAGCTATACAGAAAACATACTGAAGGCTGGCCATGAAAGAAAAGAGAAATTCCTTTAAAATCAGCCATAGGTGATCTCTCTCAGCAGCTCCATACAGAGAAGTCACTCAGGTGTCCTCAAAAGTTAGGGACAGTAAGATGCAAAGACAGCCACTGTGAAGTCTACCAGTTATCACAGGCAACTCCAGCACCTACTTTCTTTCTGTTCAGTTATAAGGAAAATGTCACAACTAACTGAAAAGTGAGATGGCATTTTCTTACCTTCCAGCTTGATAAAAATCATGACATTTGTGGAATCTTATAGGTGATGAAGATAAATACTGTCAAAGCCAATGTCTTTGGAAATAAAGTTTAACTATATTTGTCAAAGAAAATCATTTGTATAAAAAGTATCCCCACAAGTCCATGATAACAAATTTCTCACACTAAAACAAACAAAAGACATAAAAAAAACTGAGAGAATTCAATACAGCAGCTTTCATTCCAGTAAAAATTGGGTGAAATCAAAAATTTTTTCAGGCTAAATGAATGAGAAGAATCTATTGCATAAAAATAAATATCAAGTAAGAAGAAAGAATAAGGAAAATCTACACATTTCATTATCCCAGTTTTTTAAATCATAGAAAATGAGTCCACTTGTGTAAAATAGTAATAATAATATTAATAATAACAATGTAAAAATTAGCACGTTTATGATAAAAGCCTCTTAAACTTTTACATAATGAATTTGTTTCAGTTCCATTCCCACAAGGTAGAATTTGAAAACCAAAAGAAGTTTATTTTTCATTTCATATCCTCTGTTCTATTTAACTACTTCTTAAAATAAGCACATGAATTTTTATAATTTTAAAAAGCTTCTGAAATGCCATGAACTCTCAGTTTTCTCTTTCTTCGCATAAATGTTCATTGAAGAACACTTTAGGCAGAATAAAACCTACCTCCTTTAGTGGCTGATTCTGTACATTTTGAAAAGTGCTTATAGTCATGTGACCACTATCTCAATCATGATTTTTAATATTTCCATCATCACTGAGTTTGTTCCTACCCTTTGTATCCAATCATCTTCCTTTCCTCTGGGTCCATGAATCTGCTGGTCTGTTGCTAGTGTTACTAAGTCACAATCACAGAAAGTGGAATTCTGGGTATTTTTACACTCACATAATATTTTAAGACTCACCTAGGTCCTTTTATGTGCCAGCAGTTTCTTCTTTTGGTTACAATGAAGTTGCCCACTGTGTAGACAAGCCACTGTTAGTTATTCTGTTCTGCAGCTGATATGTATCTACATTCATTCCAGTGACCCAATTAGATCAATAAAACTACTCCGAGTTTGGATACTGCGGTTGACGTTCTATATAAATATATTTCCATTTCCATGTGGTTACTTAGGTGTAGCATTGTGGAAAATGTTTTATTTCATTCATTTTTCTCTTTCATTGACTACTGTTCTAACCTTTAGCATTTTTTTCCTATGCCTACTTTGCATTTAATTTGTTTGATAAGGCAAAAATACAAAATAATTCTTTAATTATTTTAGTCAATTTAATTAAAAGTGAGTAATAAATTGTTTTTGTTAATTGAAAATTTAGTAAATCTAATGCTTTATATTTTCATCTGAGCACTCTTTCTGTACATCCTACATTTCAGTGTTCCATGTTTCTATTGGCCCGTTCCAAAATAATAATCTGTCTCTGTTTTCTGCCTCTGTCTGAGAGAGAGAGAGAGAGAGAGAGAGAGAGAGAGAGAGAGAGAGAGAGAGAGAGAGATTCGGCGGGAGGGATAGTGTGTGCACAGGTACAGCTGCCTGTGAGAGTGAGAAGCTGACATTAGGTGTCTTCCTTAATCACTTTCCACCGTATCTCCTGAGGCACTCTCTCACTAAACCTGCCATTCATGATCTATGTAGTCTGACTACCCAGCAAATCCCTGGGATCTGCCTGTCTCTGCTGCCTCCATTCCCTTTCACCTCCCAAGTTACAGACATGTATGATGGCAGCCTGCATTGCTTTTAATATGGTTACTAAAATTCCAACCTCATGTCTTCCTACTTGTACACAGTCACCTTATTGACTGACCCTCTACAACCGCAGTTCAAAACAATTTCTATTATTTTTTTTGCAATTTTTGTTTGAACCCATTTTTTCAGTGTTCTCATGATGTCCCACCACCTGCCATGCACCTGATAATTTCCAAATATTTAAGATTTTCTTCTAAAATATATCTTCCTAATACTGGTTTCCAACTCAAAGTCATTGTAATTAATTAAAAATAAATAGTGTATGATTATAATCTTATATGGAGATTTTATTTATGGTCCAGAATGTGATTTATCTCAGAAAAGGCCTCAAGAATATTGAAAGCAACACTTACTGGACTGTTATTGGATATTATTATTCTTGATTGTCACTTAGGAGAACTAGGTTGGTAGGGTTGTTCAGTCTTCTTTGTCTGACCATGTTTCTTGCTCATATTCTTTTATGCTGTCAACATGCAGCTGTTAAAATTCCAGTCGCATCTGTTGATTGTGCCCATTTTTGGTAGTGGAAATATTAACATGTGGACTTAAGTTCTCTTAAAGAATTGCCTCTAAATAATTATGAAATTTCCCTAGTATATTCCTTATTCTGAAATCTATTTGGATATTAATAGTGTACCTTCAATTTTCTGTTAATTAAATTATGCAATGCATAACTTTTTCTGCTGTCATTTTACAGGTATTTTAGTTAGGCCATTACAGTTGAAGTGGGCTTCTTGTAGGTAGCACAAAGTTGAGTCTCACTTTTTATTACTTCAGTGAATTTTAAATGACTATTTGATCAGACACTGTAGAGCGTCTTGTTCTTCAGCTTGTTTGACTGTCTGATAGTCATTTGTATAATCATTTTTGACTGTTGGATTTCATTATGTTCTCATATTGTAATTTTCTGGTACCGCATACTATTATAATCTTTTTGGGTCTAGGAATGCTTGTTTCTATATTTGGCTAGACTAAGTCCAGAGCAGCCTTTATTCTACAGCCAATATGAGCCTTTCTAAGGGCTTTGTCTAGAGACACGTGAGTTAGGAGGTCTTTCAACTGTGATTGATGGGAACAGGAACTCTTCCCATCCTGTAAAAGCTCTTAGGAGGAGTTCATTTTACTTTGATGAAACACTATGACCAAAGCAACTTGTGAAGGAAAGGGTTTATTTGGCTTATATATCCCAAGTCACAGTTCATTTAGGGAAATCAAGGCAGAAACTCAAAGTGGGAAGGAACCGGGAGGCATGAGCTGTTGAAGCATCCGTACAGAAGTGCTGCTTTAGACTTGCTCTTCATGGCTTGCTCAGCCTTTTTTCTCATAGAACCCAGGACCATCAGTCCAAGGGTGGGGTGTCCCCCCATACAATGGGCTGGGCCTTCCCACTTTGATCAGTAATTGAGAAAATGCCTACAGCCTGGTCTTCTGGGCACATTTTCTCTTTCTCCTCTCAGATGTCTATAGTCTGTGTTAAGCTGACATAAAACGAGCCAACACAAGCTCTAAAGACTGTTGACTTGTTCTGCACACATGTTTCTGTGGCTCTTGAGCTTGGAATAGTTTTCTTATGTGAATGCCCAAAAAGTATTCAGTCAAGCACTTGAGTAACCTTCTCTGTGAATCTCTTTCACATTCTTTAACCTCTTTCTTTCTTGTATTTTACTCTGACTTCACTGAACTATAAACTATCTTCCTACCTCAACAAAGAACCCAGTCCCTGTTTTAGTTCTTCTCCCAGGACTTTAGCCTGGAAACTTCCAACCTGAAAACTGGCAGTCAAAAGATGCCCTTTGTTGTTCCCATCTCTTGGGGATCACTCTTGGGGGCTTCCTGTTGACCATCTCTAAAAATCCACTGCTTCATATATTTTCTTTGGCTTTCTAGTTGCTTAAGTTTGCATTGTATACAGTTCCTGTCCCTCCATAATTTCATGTGAAAAGATTTGTAAATTTAAGTAAGAGACACAAAAAATTGGATAACATCAAAACTACATTTTATGAACTTCAAAATCTTTTTGTAACAGTATATCTGTTATAATTCTCCATAATGACAACTAACACATAAATTAGTAGAAATTAAATATTTTCTTCACCACATATCTCGCTATCATCTAGAAAAGAGTTAACATCTACAGAAAACTAACACAAGTCTCTGTTTTCACAATTCATCAAAGTGCTTGGGATGGACACTCAATAATCATATTTAAAAGATTTTATATGTCTTTATTATATGTATCATGTGCACATTGCCTTGGTGAGCTTGTGGAAGTCATGGTAGAGTCAGTTCCCTCCTACCATGTGGACTGTGTGGGAGGAGAACATGCTGTCAGTCCTGGTGCCAAAATCCTTTGCCACCCTATTCTCTCTCTCTCTCTCTCTCTCTCTCTCTCTCTCTCTCTCTCTCTCTCTCTCTGTGTGTGTGTGTGTGTGTGTGTGTGTGTGTGTGTGTGTGTGTGTGTGTGTGTGTGGTATGCATGTGTGTACATATTCTGTGCAGGCACTGAGTGTCCTCTATTGCTTCTCACCCTATTCTTTTGAAAGTGTCTCTCCCTGAAGCTGGGACTTAACTTTGGGGGATGTGTTTGTTTGCTTATTTGGAGCTGGATCAACAATCCTAAAGCCCCAGCAACCCTCGTATCTCCAGCCTCCTCTATGCTGGCATGACAGGTGGTTGTGACCATGCCTGGATTTTCACACGGGGGCTGGAATCCAAAATGAAGGCCACAGGCTTGCACAGAAAGCACTCTAACCCACTGTGCCATTCTCCAGTCCTGTAATTGTGATCCTATTTCTGACTTCTAATTAGATTTGATCAGTAGAAGATGTTGACAGGCAACTTGATGAGACAAAAAGATAATGTTCCGTTCCCCACACATTCTGTCCTAGCCAAGGACCTGGCCATCACAGTGTCCATCTACTTATGGCCCACGCACCTACAATAGCCTTCCTCTCCTGGGGCTTTAATTTGGCAGCTTCTAATAACACGTCTCCCTCCCCTTTGTACTTAGATCAAGGAATGTAAATGGTTTAACTTTCCATCAGAACTGTTTCCTGAGTGTATCACTATCCCTGATTTTGTTTTGTTTTGTTTTGTTTGTTTTTTGTTCTACCCCTACCTTTATAAGCAATCCCTTTATTAAGCTTTTTGCAATTAATACTCAAATGTGTCATTCTTTTTCTGTGGAGAATTCTGCAACCCCAGGTCACATTATTAATCCTCCACTGAATTCTCAAACTCTACCCATTGACATTTCCTTTACATTCAAGTCTCTTCCACAATGTCATACCTTTTAGGGTCTCTGTTTTCATGACCCTCTCTTAATCTGCCCGGTCCTTCTCTAATATTTTGGTTTTTTCTCCCTGACTCACTTTTTCCAATCCTTCAACAGCCTCCAGGCTTTCTTTTCAATCCTAATCCAGTCGAGACTCAATTAGTCACTGGTGTTACCCCCTCTCATATCAATCCCTCTCAAATGTTTTTCTCCATTTCTGTTTCTGTCTTCATAGCTTGCTGATCAACATTATAAAACATGCTGTGTCCAGTAGGTGGCTATTGCTCAACAGGGTCACTTGTGAAAGGGAAAAGAGGGGGCTATTAGTTATTATACCAGGACAGTAAGACAGTCCTGGGGACATGGAAAGTTATGAGTAACTGTCCCCATGATGTCTTCCAGCTTTAGAATGTTATCGTTGTAACACACATGAGAATAATACATGGTGTCTTCCAGATTTACAATGTTATTGTTGTAACACACATGTGAATGTTACATGGTGTTGTCCTGTTCTAGAATGTTATCACTGTCACATACATAAGAATCTAAGAACGCGAATCTCAGGTTATTTCTGCTTATTTCCTTGAAGCTTACAACAGATTCTTCTTTAGAAAACAAAAAACACGCTAAATATTCAGAAATATTTTTTTAAATGGATAAGAAATCCAAGGTCCCAAGGTCAAAGCTATGTAGTGAGAGACCAGTGCAATAAGATTCAGGCACACACATCTCCTTCCAAAAGTCAGATTCCTGCAAACAAAAAAGACCCCTCCCTCCCAGCAACACCAGACACACAACAAGAAAGAACTCCCGAAACAATCTGCTCATTTAGGCATGAATGGGAAGTCCAGTGCCCCACTGCCTTCTCGCCCCCTCACTTCCATTTCAGTTTTCGGTTTCAAGCCGCACAGAAGTCGGTGCCCTGTCTATGTGCTACCTCCGATCCCACAACAAAAAGCTTCTCCAACTGAATAGGCATGGTCGCCATGGCAGCTGGGGGTCATAAACTCCTGAGCTGTGGGTCTTGGCATAATGCCATGCATTATCTACATCCTGGCGCAAATCAGTCCCTTTATCTAATTAGTAGCCTTACAAATAGCCACCTGCCCCAGAGCTTAACCACTAAAGATGCAATATTGGCTGAATAACACGGAGACAAGGGATGAGGATAACAGAAAACCGAAAGCTGATCTGAGTGAGGCCCTGTCTCTCATGGCTACAGACACCTGCGAACCCTGGCCCACCCACAGAGCAGAAGTTTAAAAGGAGTTTGAGAACAAATCACTTTTTGTCTTCTTTTCAAAGCTCACCTTGGATGTCTCTTGATCCACTGGCCTCCCAGAAGGTGGGTCTGCCTCTCTATTGTAAAGACTTGATTCTGTGTTGCTGCTTAGGTACCCAGCTGTTTTCTTCCTCCAAGATTCCTGTCTAAAAGTCAGAGGAGAGAGCCCTACCACCCTCTCTTGAACTTGACCAAGTGCCTGGTATTCTACACCATGATCAGAATGCTTCAAAGACATCTCTTGATTTACTAGAGACTGGATCCTTCCATACTTGCTTCAATGATGACATTTTCTCTTGCTGTTAACATTGTATTGCAGACTCGCTATCAACAATGTTTTGTGTTCGTCTCCTTTCCTTCCAGTAAAGAATTCTAAGAACAAGAGAAAGTTTATTTTCACTGACCATACACTCTATATAAGCAAATGTTTTTGCTACATTCACTTTTACAGATATGATGAATTCAAATGTTTTTTTGGCATGAATGCATTATGTATTTGTGGGTGTGTGTCTACATATTTGTGTATGATGCATGCATGTTCTTTTGCATGTGGAAGCTAGTGTTGACAGTAAGTCCCTCTTGCTACTTGAAAGAGTTCTATTTTATTGTATTAACTAAGAAAAAGTTTTATTTTATTGTGTATGGGAGCGCACATGCCTGAGGTCAGAGCAACAACTTTTGAGGGAATTGATTCTCTCATTTCTTAATCACTCCCAACCTTGTCTTTTAAGACAGAGTCTCTCAGTAAACCTAGAGCTCATCTACAATGGCCAGCAACTTCCAGAGAGCCTCCTTTCTCTGCATTCCCAGCACTGGAGTCACAAGTGTTCACCGTTATGACCAGTTTGTTATGTGGGTGGTAGGTGATCCAAACTCAGGTCCTTGTGCTCGCAGAGAGAGCATTTTGTCAGACGGAGCCATCTTCCCAAACTGAATCGAATTTTATTTGGAAGTTGAAAGCAATTCATTCTGAAAGTACACAGAATGTCTAATCTGCAGCATTCCCTTCCTGACCTGAGTTTTCCAAATGATATTAAATGCCAACAGTGAATGAAAGCAGGGGACACGGGAAGAGTCCAGCTTCAATGATATATTCACTGTTCTGGGGTTGCTTTAGAGAGCTTTTATCTAAGTTCAAAAGACAAGTTCTAGTACAGTCCACCACTAGCAACTTCTAGAATTAAAACATTCTGAAAACTCAACCAGTGTTCTCCTTTATGCTGGGAAAATTTTTTTCTATATGTAAAGAGTAAGTTCTGACAATTTTATTGTCACAAGATGATTTTTTAAAGTTCATGCTTTTAAACATTTGTCTATAATCTATAAGCATATATCTAATGGAACCCAATTAAGCTAAGAGGTCATCATACTTATTATGAATGGTCAAGCATAAAAACTATGGAAGTAAGGGTAGAAATACAACTTAATGAGCTGTTTCTGTCTTTTCTTTTACTCGTGCAAGCTAGGGCTTCTTCTGCTTGACTAAGAAGTTCATCACTCCAGTTGGAAATGATGTTGTCTTACCTTGCTTTTTATTTTTGTATGTGTGTGTGTGTGAGAGAGAGAGAGAAAATGTGCATTCTATGTTTGCTAATCACAACCAAAATACAAGAACTAAATCGTGTGATAATCGATAAGAATATTCTTCAAAAAGATGAAGCAAAACTTTCATCTTGAAATTGGACACAGTGACCCAATAGGAGGAAAAGAGACCCAAGAACAGGAAAAGGAACCAGAGACACACTCATTCTTACACTCAGGAGTCCCATTTAACATTAAACTAACAGCTATAATATGTGCACAGAGGCCCTAGTGCAGACCTGAGTGGTCTCTGTGCTTGCTGCTTCATTCTCTGTGAGCTCATATGTGCTTTGCTCATGCTGATTTAGAGGGCCTTGTTCTCTTGGTGTCCTCCATTCCCTCTAACTCTTACCATCTTTCTGCCTCATCTTCCCTGAGCTCTTAGGGAAGGGATTTGATGGAGACCTCCCATTTAGTATCTCTCTCTCTGCATAATGTCTGGCTGTAGGTCTCTGCGTCTGTTACCTTACGCTACTGGAGGAAGTCTCTTTGACAATGACTGGTAAGACACTGAGATATGGGTATAACAGAATATCATTAGGAATCATTTTATTGATTTTTCCAGGTTTTTTATTTGTTTTGAGACTAGTCCTGTTTGGTTTTATCTCTGGTCTAGCTAGCTAATATCTGGTCCTTCATTATTCAAGCAGTATTGGGTATGAGTTCCTTCTCGTGGAGAAGACCTTTAGCCAAACCAGACATTGGTGTTGGCTATACCCACAAGTTCTGTGACACCATTGTCCTAGCATATATTTTAACAGGGATTTTCTTCTGGGCCACCAACCAGCTCCCAAATCATGACACAGAGATATATTAGTTTTGAATGCGCAGCCTAGCTTAGGCTCATTTCTGGCTGGATCTTTTAACTTAAATTAAGTTTCTGTTTCTGTTTATCTACCGTTTGTCTCAATGCTGTTTACTTTTCTTTCCTTCTTTCTGTATATCTTACTTTCACTGCTTCTCAAGTCTGGTTGGCTGAGAGCTGCTGGCTTCTGGCGCCAGGCATCTCCCTTGTTCTCTCCTCTCTTCTCCTCTTTTTCTTTCTCCAAGCCTAGATTTCTTCTATTTATTCTGTCAGTCCTGCCTATCCTTCCTCTGCCCATCTATTAGTTGTTCAGCTCTTTATTAGATTAATCAGATGTCTGAGGCAGGCAAGGTGAAACAAATGCAACACATTTTACATAATTAAACACACATCCTTACATCATTATGCAAATACAGCATAAACAAATGCAACACACTTTTTTGGGTATATTTATTTTTTTATTAAAAATTTCTGCCTCTTCCCCGCATCCCATTTCCCTCCTTCTCCCCCTATTCCTCTTCCCCTCCCTCTCCAGTCCAAAGAGCAGTCAGGGTTCCCTGCCCTGAGGGCAGTCCAAGGTCCTCCCCGCTCCATCCAGGTCTAGTAAGGTGAGCATCCAAACAGGCTAGGCTCCCACAAAGCCAGATCATGCAGTAGGATCAAAACCCAGTGCCATTGTTCTTGGCTTCTCATCATCCCTCATTGTCCACCATGTTCAGAGAGTCTGGTTTTATCCCATGCTTTTTCAGTCACAGTCCAGCTGGCCTTGGTGAGCTCCCAATAGATCAGTCCCACTGTCTCAGTGGGTGGGTGCACCCCTCGTGGTCCTGACTTCCTTGCTCATGTTCTCCCTCCTTCTGCTCCTCATTGGGACCTTGGGAGCTCAGTCCAGTGCTCCAATGTGGGTCTCTTTCTCTATCTCCATCCATAGCCGGATGAAGGTTCTATGGTGATATGCAAGATATTCATCAGTATGGCAATAGGATAGGGACATTTCAAGCACCCTCTCCTCAGGTGCCCAAGGAACTAGCTGGGGAAATCTCCCTGGACACCTGGGAACCCCTCTAGAGCCAAGTCTCTTGCCAACCCTAAAATGGCTCCCTTAATTAAGATATATACTTCCCTCTCCCATATCCACCCTTCCTTTATCCCAACCATCCTATTCCCCCAAGCTCTCCCCATCTTCCCCTTCTCACTTTTCTCTCCCCATTTCCCTTTACCCCCATGTCACCCCACCCCCAATTTCCCAATTTTTGCCAGGCAATCTTGTCTACTTCCAATATCCAGGAGGATAACTATGTTTTTCTTTGGGTTCACCTTTTTATTTGCAACACACTTTTATACAGTTAAAGGACCCAGCATAGATAAATGTAACACATCTTTGCTTTATTAGAATAAAATTCCAATGCAATGTTTTGTGAGTAGGACAGATTGTAGATCTAAAGTTTTGTGGCTGGGTTGGTGTTACCATTTCTTTTTTGGGAGCCTGCAAAGTTCCTTCCTGAACCAAAGAGAATACAGTGTAGGGATGAAGTGGCCATGTAGGCACCAGCTCAACTTCTCCATGTGCAATACATTGTGTGGATGTTGTCCTCTGCAATGGAACCCCACATCAGTTTTCAGAGAACAATCTTTTATCTTAGCATGAGCTGGGTTGTTTGGGGATTTCCCGTGTGACACCCCCCCACACCACCCCTTTGGCCAACAACTCAACTAAGTACAACCCAGAACCATTACTGGAAATTTTGCCTGGCCATAAGAAATGTCCAGTTAAGATTCTGCAACCCCCATTTACTAGTCCTCATAAGGATCGCCTTCAGAAAGTTTCTATTGTACTAGGTTTCTACACCACCTAATTCCAGCCTTCTCTCCCCAGATTTCTCCCTCCATCCCATCTCTTCCCTACACCTGATCCCTGCTGCTACTGTCTCCACCTGCCCCCAGCCTGCCCATAAAAATCTAGTTTATTTCCCATCCCCATGGAGATCTATGTGTGTCCTCTCTATCATCTCCCTGCCCCCAACCTAACCTGAGCCTATAAATTGTAAATTATAGGTTGGTTATCATTTACATAGCAGCTAATATCCACTTATACATAAATACATACCATATTTGTCTTTCTGGGTCTGGGTTATCTTAGTCAGGTATGTGGATTTGTGTCGGGGTCTTCAACTGGATTCTATTGATCAACATGTCTGTTTTTATGCCAATGCCACACAGTTTCTTTGTTTGCTGTTTGTTTTTACTCTAGCTCTTTAGTACAATTTGAAATCAGAGATGGTGATACCGCCAGCAGTTTAGTTCAAAATTGTTTTAGCTATCCTGTAGGTTTTTTTTGTTTTTTTTATATGAAGTTGTGGATTGTTCTTTCAATATTTGTAAAGAGTTGTGTTGGAATTTTGAAATGAATTGCATTGAATCTGTAAGTTGGTTTTGGCAGGGTGGGCATTTTTAATGTTAATCTTGCTGATCCATGAGCATGGGTGCTCTCCATATTCTGATACCTTCTTCAGTTTCTTTCATCAGTGTCCTAAAGTTCTTATCATACAAGTTTTTCACTTGCTTGGTTAGTTACTCCATGATATTTTTTTTATTATTTGAGGCCATAGTAGTTTCTTTTTCAGTCCATTTTTCATATGTATGTAAGAGGGCTACTAATTTTTTTTCTAGTTAATCTGGTCACTTTGCTGAAAATGTTTATGAGCTATAGGATTTCTCTAGTAGAATTATTAGGGTCACTTATATATACTATAATATCATCTGAAAAAAATAACAACTCTTTGATTTCTTCCTTTCCAATTTGTATCCCCTTGCTCTCCTTCAATCGTCTCATTGCTCTAGCTAAAAGTACTATATTTAATAGCAATGAAGAGCATGGTAAATCTACTCATTTTCCTGATTTTAGTGGAATTGTTATGAGTTTCTCTCCATTTAAATGAATGTTGGCTATAAGCTTGTTGTAAATTGCCTTTATTATGTTTATTTCTTATGTCCCTTTTTTTTCTATATTGAATCAACCCTGCATCTCTGGGATGAAGTCTACTTTATCATGCTGGATAAAATTTTATATGTTGTTGGATTTGGTTTGCAAGTATCTAAGGGAAATTGGTCTGTAGTTTTATATTTATGTTGAGTCTTTATGTGTTTTTGGTAGCATGGTAACTGTGGCCTCATATAAAAAGAATTGGAAAATGTTCTTTCCATTTCTATTTTGTGGAATAATTTGATGAGTATGGGCATTAACTTTCTTTTGAAAGTCTGGTAGAATTCTGGGCTATTTTGTTCCTTGGTTTCTAATTCTTCTCTGAATTTTTGGATAGTGTATTATCAGTGTTCTGTCTGTTTTACTGGCTTTCTCAGCTGGTATGTTCATAGGGCATGCATGCTGCTGTCAGAGACTGGGATACAGTGATGAGTTGCGGGAGTTAGTTTAGGGGGAAATGGTCTGTGGGACCCACAGGAGACGTGGACAGGGGAGAAGGGAGCTGCAATTGGTGATCTGTTGCCTCCTGGAGGCAGAGACTAGGACCATGGAAGAAGGCGGCTTACTGGCTCGCTCAGCTCCCTTTCTTATATATCCCAGGTTCACCAGCCCAGAGAAGACATCACCTACAGTGGACAGGACCTTCCTGCATCAATTAGCAAACAAAACTGTGCCCCACAGACATGCCCACAGGCCAATTTGATGCACAAAATCCCATCATTGAGATTCCTTCTTGCAAGGTACATCTAGGTTGGTGTCAACTTGATGACAACAGGAACACCCACAAATATTCTTTGTACCAAACACAAACTGCATTATTACTATTATTATTATAAGACTGAAATATTATATATAATGTATATTACATATGCATATATAATATAAAATCTCTCTGGCAATCTCTTGCTAACGTTGCCATTGTCAGTGGTTAATGAGTAGAAAAGGGTCTTTATGTAATAGTGAAAACTGTATGCTTGCTGTTCCTGTGACTCCAAAACCTGAAGAAAATGAAAACTTTTCCAGCAAGTATTCTGAAAAAAGGACACCTAAATTGAAACATCTTGAGTATTCAAAGAAAGTTTTGGCAGCCCAAAATATAGCTCAAAAGCACCTGCAGGCATCTGTGACTTCCCACTGAGGTGGCCTGTGGAATGGAGCTTTTGTCTTAAAGATAACCTTCTCAACTTGTCTGATTCATCACTATAACTAGTAAGCGATCTGCCTCCACCCCCACCCCCAACACACTGTCTTGTCCTCCTCTACAAACCTCACAGAGGACACATCAGAATGGTCAGGAATGCAGAGGAGAGCTGTGGCTTGGAACAAGTCCAAGCCATACTGTATTCTTCTGGATAGACGCTAAATTGTCAGCCAAGGAAGCCCCCACAGGCATCTGAAGTCATTGGTACTGTGAGCCGATGCAGGGACAGTGTACTCAATCAGAAGTCTTCACATGATTAAACTGTCCATCCACACAATTATACTCACTTTCTATAAGTGGAGAGCTCAGTTATTTGTCTTTCTCCACCCAGGATGGAATGCATTCTCTGGAGCAACCTGGCTTCAGTAGTATTAGCTGGACCTCAAGCTCCACTCCCACATCTGTTTCAGATTTATAAGTTCCCATCCACATCTTACACTAAAGCCCAGAATACAGAAACGTAATGTCTAAGATTGCAAGATGGTGTGCATTGAAGCTGAGCCATGAGCATCAGTACCTCCTTGGCATTTCATTACAGAGCCGATCTGCCAGAGGTGTGCCATTCTGACAGAATGCGGAGGGCAATGGGAAGAAGGATGGAGAAGATCGCTTCTTGCTTCATATTGGTTCTTCTCCCCTTACTCTGGGAAAAGATGAGGGCATCGAGGACTTTGCTTCATCCACCAAAAAAAATATTAGTGAGAACTGTCTGCTCTTACACATCCATTAACTTTTTTAAAAACAAAATCTGATGATTATATTGATTTTTTTTTACTTACTCTCTAAGAACAGAATACTGAAATGACAATATTGACATAGGAAATAAAGGCTGGACAGAGGGAATAGTTAAACAACTTACCAGCAATCTAGTTTGATAATTGTGTGCATGCATCCTATTAGCTCTGTTCCTCTAAAGATTGCTGCATAATTCAAATGATGTGGGTGAGTGAAGCAGAATTATGTCAGAGGATGTTCAGTGATGCTAAGGAAGGGACCATAAAATGAATGTCAGTGAGAATACGCTAGTCTATGAAAGAGTAGGGTGTTTCAATGTGAGAGTTTGCTTGTTAAGCAGGAGTACAGTTTCCCTAGACATGAGTTTGCAGCTTATGAACTACAGATAAAGCAATTTTAAAAAGTGTACTAGAAAGGAATATGCAGAGGAAAAAGAGGTGAGAAAAAGAAACAAAGTTCATATGAAGCAGGTGGGGCCAGAGTGCTTTGCAAAGAATTGTGAGGACAGAGACATATTTGAGAACTGACACAAGCCACCTGCGGCCAATGGTGGTGGCCAATAGAGATGATGGGGCTACAAAAATGTGCTGTTCCTAATTTACCGCCACTCACTGGTCCTTGGCTAAATATTCGTACACTGCAAGAAAATTTAAGAGCTTTTCTACTTTTTAGAACCCTCTCCAAATGATACGTAAGACAGAACACCATTATATTCGTCTTAAGATAAATAAACTAAGGCTCAGGAAGAATGACTTCTTCAAGGACAAACCCAGGTCATTACTGTTTATCCAGGAAAAGGACAGCTCATCAACAGGGGTCGTGTGTAGCAGTGAAGCAACGTGGAGAGAGTTCTGTTCTAGGTGTCCATTATAGACCAGGTGGAATAATATTTCCTTGGGCAAAATCATTACCTTCATTATCCACCCCCATTCTTTCCTTTCTTCAGTTCAGAGTGTCTGGTGTAGTAATAGGAGCGGCGGGGCTGCGTCCCCAGCACCCCGGCCGCCTACTAGCTTATGCCCGAAATAACAACACACAAATGTATTCATTTAAACACTGCTTTCAGTTTCTTATTGGCTAGCTCTTACATATCGATCTAACCCATTTCTATTAATCTGTGTAGCCCATGAGCTGGCTTACCAGGAATGATCTTAACCTGCGTCTGCCTGGAGTGGGAGAATCATGGCGACTCCTTGACTCAGCTTCTTTCTCCCAGCATTCTGTTCTGTTTTCTCCACCCACCTAAGGGTTGGCCTATCAAATGGGTCTAGGCAGTTTCTTTATTAATAAGAAATCACTCCCACATCAGTCTGGCACCCCATGTCAAACTCAGTGATGTGTCAGACAGACATACATTCAAGGAGGGATTTTTGTTGCCAAGATGCTTGCAGTGTGGTAAGCCCCCAGCTTCCATCATCATCAAGGTTGACCTCTGATATGGACAGATCATCGTTTCTCTTAAGATCTTTTCTGAATCCAGTAACTGGCAAGAACTAAGCGAGGGTGGTATCATACTGGTGGAGGACAATAAAGACCTGAAGTTGACGGGCATCTCTGACTCCAAGCTCCCTTCCAAGTGGGTCAGACCTCTTGAGCCCTGCTTTGCTAGCAGACTTCTCCCTTGGCTCAGTTCTGCTTCCAGCCCTCTTTACAACAGAAGAACCCTAATGAACACTCACCCACCATAGTAACACACAGAGACTGCTTGCAGAGGACACAGTTGTGGCAAGCCTGGGAGTATTGAATTTGCTTGACAATACTTCAGATAGATAAAGTATTATGAGTTAAAGATTATTAAAAACCGGTTCCCCAACTAACAATAAACATGCCCATTGGCTGATGACTAAAAGTGTACTATTAAAGGTGTAGTTTTCTTGTTAGTACTTCTATGTTTGTAAATAGTCCTATAATGGTTAGGTTGGTTGTACTTTGACTAGATTTGGAATCACCTAGAAGCACACCTCTGGATGTATCTGGATGTATGCTCACAAAGAATATTAACTCAAAGTGTAAAGACCTCCCCTAAGTGGGTGGCATCTCCCAATAGGGAGGTCAGATATAAAGAGGGCTGAGGAATGGACCAATACTGCTGTTATGATCCCTGCTAACATCAGACTCTGGCTTCTTCAGCCTTCTAATGGGGAATGAATTCCAGTGACTCTGGTACTTGGGGAGGTTCCAGGCCTTCAGTGCTGAACAGCCAACTTCATGGGCTGGGCAGCCACTGGGTTTTCTATATCTCCAGTGTGTAGGTTCCCTCTGTTAGACTCTCCAGGACCTATCCCGTACACTAACCTACTAAGTTCCAATTATAATGTATAACAATATACATTATAAAATTAGGCAGAGAGAGGCTGCTCACCTACAGACTCCTGGATAATATACTGTATAGGTAACAGTATGTTAAATTTGTTGTACAATCACAATTCATTGTAAAGAAAGCCCTAAAAAAACTTTCTGGTAGGAAGAGAAAGAAAGGAAGAGAAAGAGATCATTAGGGCACTGATCAACTAGCACCAAGAACAATATGCCTGGGGTCAGTTGTGATCCCATTGGTTTCTAACTTGTGACACTGGGCAAGTTGCTTGACTTCCCTAGGTCTCCATTTCTGCACATACAAAATGAAAATGATAACTATAACTGCCTCAGAAAGTTTTATGAGTTCCAAATTAGTTCCAAAAGGGAAATATTCAAATTAGCACAGGCCATGAACATGTGTGCTCTCGAATGACATTCCCATTACTAAGTCTGTCCATTTGCTATTAAGGGGGCCTAAGCATGACCAGATGCTTAGTAAGTAAGTCAGAAAAGATGGAAGGCGGTAAGAAAAAGTGAACAAGATGAAATGATACATAAATTAATGACATAATCCAATTTATAAAAACCCCATCACTTTCACCACAACCACACTGGAAAATGGATGCAAAAGCTCATGCATTGTTTGAGCTAACACGTGAACTGGCAATTATCTGTCTTTGTGCCTACTGCCACCCTTCCCCACCTCTCTGAGATCCTCAAGGGTAGCATATTCTTTTTTATTCATCCTTGTATCCTTTTCCATCCATCAGTTATTCATTTGTCCTTTCATTAACTAAAAAGAAAGTGTGTCAGGCTTTATTTTGCCCCTGGAATAAAACAAGAAACAAAATTTGCACTATGTGTTAGCTAAAACACTGGCTATTACTACAGTTGATAGTAAAACATATCTAAATATTCACTATATCATTCATTAAAAGGTACTACATTTTATTTTGCTTTATTTTTATTTTTTGGCAGTGTTTATGACCAAATCCAGGATGTTGTGCATGATAGCCAGGTATTCTACTTACGATCTACAATTTATCTCTAAATGTGTTATAAAGAGACATTCAGAATACGAGGGGGGATCCTTTGCATAACATAGTGTACTATACATTCCAAGTGCATAGAACTAAGAAAGAATAGTAGAAAATAGACAAGTATTACTTATAAGAGCAAATATATCAAAATAATGACAGGCACTTCAACAGGAACCCTAGAGGCCAGAAGAATATGAACTGACTCATCTGAACCCGATGATGAAATAATGCCACGGAATTACCTTTCATGGTAAGTATAAATCAAAGCAAGTAATACACTAAGCCAAGATTTCAGAAGATCACTAAAGGAATACTGCATGCAGAGGAGGAAAAATGGTATGGTCAAGTATAAGAGTTCAGGGAAAGATAATATCAACTAACAAATGGATGAACATAAGAGAACTAGGGAAGCATCAAACACTATGAACTCAGTAAAACAGCAAGGCCTCAAGAATGAAGAAGGGGAAGTGAGTGCATACCTTGCAATAATAACCATAAATTTAAATGGTCTTAACTATAACTAAAAGATGAAGACTGGCTGAATGTATTTGAAATGAGATCCAATTGTTTGCTGACTGCAAGAAACATATCTCAGTGACAATATAAGACTAAAAGTCCAAAGACAGAAAATACTACTTCAAGGAAATGGAATTTGAAAGAAAATAATAGCAGCTGCAGTCCTACCTGATGAAGCAGACATCAAGCCAAAATTAGTAAAAGAAACGAAGAAGGTAATTATATATTGATAAAGGGAATAATCTACCAAGAATATATAACAATGATAATACATACATACCAAATACAACAGGGTGGAAAGGGACAGAGAAATATAACTTCAATAATAGTGGGTAGCTTAAAGAGTTCACTCTCATCAACACATTGATCATTCAGATAAAAAAAATCAACAAAGCAACTACAGGGTTAAAGAGAACCATAGACAAAATTGACCTAACCATTATTTACAGAAATCCAACAGCTAGAGAATACACATTCTTTTCAGTAGTTCATGAAACCCTCTAAAGGAGATCACATTTCAGACCACATGGAAAGCCATAACAAATAAAAAAAATAGACTATTGTCTCATATCTTATTAAGTCATAATGGAATACCCAAAGAAAAGGGGAAATGAGGCCAGAGAGCCAGTAACAGGAATTTTTTATTGTTCCCTTCTCAACCTGGAATGGAAGAGATATGTGGTACATAGAAGGTTGGCGCAGCAATAGTTCTCTTGCCTTCTGAGGCTAATTTATTCAGAAATAGCAAAGCAAAGTCAAGTTCACCAAACGACCAGGGGAATTAGGCCATTCGAAGGTAAATATAATTTTCTTAGTCTTAGGGCTACTAGCACATGAGTTTTCCCTCTGACTTCATTAATCCCTGTGATAATAGAAAAATCCATGATGGCAGCAATAAAGCTGAAATTTTACAGTGAGCCTTCCCACTAATCAAGATTAGTTTTATCATTGCTAAAAGAGGCAAAAATGACTTTTCCACTGGAAGTTACCACATTTTTCTCAGTCTCACAGTTAGGCCTCCCTGTCCTTCTATTCAATCATTCTCTGATAGTTTCTTGTGCTGTTACCAAGTGGTTAGTTTCAACTATTTCCTTAAGGCAAGATTATATTGGCACACCAGCTGCCAAATGCATGAATTGGCAAGCTCAATTTCTCCTTCATTACCTAAACTGGGCAAGGAAAAGATTTTGGCCATTATCAAACTCAGGATACTTTAAGTCTGTCATCAGAAAGATCTTGTCATAGATAAAGCCTCCTCCGACTTTCCTTTAGCATCTCCCTCCCTTAAATCTCGTGATGATTATTTCAAATGTAGGAAATTTTAGGTATAAAATTTACATGTTTTGTATCAGTGACTTGTGCAAGGTCACATTTCCTTTTTATGCATATCTATCAGGTCACATGAAGGCAAACAGTATTTCCTCATCCATTATGCTGTGCGTGCCTAAATCCCCACTCTCTAAATGTTTTATGCCCTTGTGGTGAGAGAATGGCCCTCTCTTGGCAGCAGTAAAGTTGAGGCTTTACTGTGATTTTTATAATTACTGTTGCTTGTATAAGAACTGTAATAGACAAAATGGCCTGGTAGGGGGACTATGGAAACAGTCCCGCAGATTCTAAGGCTTCTTCTCACACGTCTAGTGATGTTGGCTCACTGACAGGTGAAATTTGGTGTCTTTTGTTCATCCTTGAACTTCTGACCATCTGGGGAATGGTCCTCCCCATGGCCACTAGCACCACTGCTAGGCCATTCTCTGCCCGTTCAATATTTTCCCACCTGTGTACGTCTTTGCTTCCCATTCTCTGATACCAAGTTTCGAAAGGGGTGAAAGGGTTGGTCGCTAACTGTACTTGGTCATTTAGAATCTCTCCTGTCTCACCCTTGTTCCCTCACACTCACCACATCTCCAGCTCACCTCTGACCCCCACACCATTCCAGCAGTTTCCTCACTAACTTGGCTGAGTCAGAAGAATGATTCATGGAGCCATAAAATTCAGTGGAGGAGACCTTAAAGGTCAGCTAATTCAACAGCCCAACTAAGTGGAAAAAACAGCTCCTATTTTCATTCTTCCTTCCTTGCTGTCCCAAACTCAAGCACAGACAGGAATGTTGTCCCTCACTATCATGGGATTTCTTGCTTTGGATATCTATTTAACTAAGGTAGATCTCTCTTTCTCTCTAAGAAAGCCTAAGTAGGATTCCTCCAACAGTAGACACCGTTATACAGATAAGGAAACTTCCAAAACGAAAAATAAATAGTTCTTAAAATTATCATCCTCACTATAGAGAGTTGGTCACTCCACTTCAAATGTGTCCAACTTTGGTGAGGTGAGGTGGCTCCGTGGAAAAAAATATTTGCCACCATGACGGACAACCTGAGTTTGATCCTGGACCCACACAGTAGAAATAAGAAGTGACTTGCAAGTTGTTCTCATTCCTCCACAAACATGCCATGTGCGCGTGTGTGTGTGCGCCCGCACACACACACACACACTATGCAGAATGTAGTAAAAATAGTTTTAAAATATTTTAAAACATGTTTGAAAGTAAACAAACATGTTTATTCTATCTACTCTACTTATCCCATGATTAATGAAGAATTATTCTGTTAAAGCGGTATCATCAGAAGAGGAAGCACAAAATAAATAAAAAAATTTACCCCATCCATGTATCCATGGACTAAGGAGATGAGTCTACAGTTAAAAGCATGGACATCATTTTTTCAAATACTCAGCACCCACATCCATCACTCAGCTCACAACCATCCATCACTTTAGTCCCAAGAGGATCCAGTGCTTTCTTTTGGCTTCCCTAGGTACTGCACGTATGCAATGCACAAATATATGTAGGCAAAACACCCATACACATAAAATTTTTAAATATGGGGAAAAAATCACTATATACTAAGGTATATCTCAAAACTTGAACAAACTTAAAAGTAAACGTAACAACTGTCCAGCCATTTAGAAAATGAAAAAGAAAATTAAATAAATCTATGTCTAACATCATAATAAATTCCAAATTCATCACATAATTAAATATAGCAAATGAAATTCAAAAGTACTGGAATAAAGCATTACTGAGTTCCTTTCTAACCTGAGTGTTGGCAAAGGCATTCTACTTATGTTTCAAAACTCAGACTCGGTAAAAGAAAAGATTGATAAATACTATGCTCTATTTTTTAAGTAAAATAACATGCAACAAAACCCAAAACATATCCAAAAGTAAGATCAAGAGACAGTCAAAGAATTATAAGAAAACATTTGCAACATATGTTATTCATATATACATTGTCCTGGTTAGTTTTGTCAACTTGACACAAGCTAGAGTCATTAGAAAGGGGGGAACTTCAATTGAGAAAATACCATTCTAAGATCTAGCTATAGAGCATTTTTTTAATTAGTGATTGATGAAGAGGAGCCTAGCCCATAGTGGGTAGTACCATCCCTGGGCTAGTAGTACTGAGTTCTATAAGAAAACAGGCTGAGAAAGCCATGAGGAGCAAACCAGTAAGCTGCAATACTTCATAGCCTCTGCATCAGCTCCTGGTTCCTGTCCTGTTTGAGTTCCTGTTCCGGCTTTCTTCAATAATGAAACTCAATATAGAAGTTTCAATCAAATAAGCCATCTCCTCCCCAAATTTCTTTGGTCATAGTGTTTCATTACAGCAATAGTAAAGCATAATTAAGACAACTTGGTACCAGGAGTGGGGTATTTATGTGATCAATCTGATGATATGGTTTTTGAAAGGATTGTGGAAGGACTTTAGAACTTTGGGCTAGAAAGGCCATTGAGTGTTGAGAGTTCGGTGGGTTGTTCTGCAGGAGCTCTGAAGATGAGAATTTTGAAAGCAATGAAGATGATGTAGGCAGGGCTTGCAACACCTCAGGGAAAAATTTAAAGACTATGTAAAGGCCATTTGTTATTTTGAATTAAAATTCTATGGTTCTGGTTAGCTGGAACTGAAGAATGCACTATGATTCACAACATACCATAACTAAAAAAGTGAAATCTTTGCTTTATTGGTATACCCAATGCTGGTCATCTGGAGCTGAAAAATTAGTGGAGCTTAAGGAGAGACCAGAGTTGTTGAAGTGAAACACAAAGAAGCCAATTTGAATGGATTCCTACTAGTCAAATCTTAGAAATTTGAGGACCAAATTAAGTGATAGAAACTGACTGTAACCTACTGGGTAAGAACCCACGAAGGAGAAAGTGATGAGGAGGAAAAGATCCCATGAGTTCACAGTGCTATATGTACACAGGCATTTATATTATATAAAATATGCACAGATAGACAGAAAACACACACACACACACAAATGAACCATTCTCTTAAACTACAAACCAAACCAAGAATAAGAAACTTGAAAAGCCAATGCTTGGCTACTGAAATAACAGATCCAGGCAGAAACTCAACACTAAAACAAGCTATCTGCAGAGTCTCAAAGGTCCTCCCGCAAAGTGTTAGTAACAATAAAAGCAATAGTAGTAACTTTTCAGTGATAAAACCTAGCACACACCACCTCAGTCAAATGTTTGGGCATCACCAGTAATGATACTTGTCCAGACTGTGAGTCTTCAGACATTATTAATGGGGAAGGAAGGGCACATCACAACGCCTATGGAATTCCCACCCCGGATGCAGAAATGACCCTGATTAAATCACATCAAGGAGCACACTGCAGTACAGCTGGCCAGAACGTTCATGTCATCGGGACAGTACAAACAAACACAGCTTCGAAAACTGTTCCTGACTCAAGGGGACTGAAAACTCAAGGCAGTCTCACTGTTGGTGGTGGTATTTTGTCTGCTTATATTCCAGAAATTGTTGGAGAAATTTGAAGACTATATCTTTATATTAGATAATAGGTATTATCAGTGTGGCCTTGATGATTGTATTTATTGTGTGAAAGAAAGTCCTTGAGTTATCTTGAAATATGTGGGTGCGAATGGTGCTCTAAGTACAGCTTTTCAAGTTTTATCTTTTTGGGAATGTGAGTGAAAGTCATCCGAACTCTTTAAACTCTTGCAGCGTTAAGTCCGAAATTATTCCAAAATATATTTTTACAAAGACAAACAAGTGAGGCTGGAGAGATGGCTCAGTGGTTAAGAGCACTGGCTGCTCTTCCAGAGGTCCCAGGTTCAATGCCGAGCACCACATGGCAGCTCCCAACTGTCTGTAATTCCAGTTCCAGGCTCTCACACCCTTACCCAGATATACAGGCGAAACACCAATATACATGAAATAAAAATAAATAATAATTTAGAGAGAGAGAGAGAAACATGCATTGTCTTCATGGACTGACTCCACCTTGCATTCTAAGGTAGCTGTCACACGATCGCGAACTTACTTGCTTGTATTTTCCATTCTTTGGGGGTCTTCATCCTCTTAGCCTAGTAATCAAATGAGTTTGGGTAAAATGGGAATTTTTGAATTCTAACTCTCCTATATAAAGAACAGTCATTTTCCCTATCTTTAGTTGACATTTACTAAACTATCCATTACACACAGGAGCCGATGTGAAGGGATTTATCCCGCTCTCACTTGTCGTCTGCCTAGGGTGGCTGCAGCCATGTGTAGCAGGACAGAGATTTGGATCGATTCCAACTCTTTTCAACACACCTGTATCAAGTGAACTGGCCCTTCTATAGCAGAAACAGAAACCCATATGATCAGTCAAAAGGCTCATTGAGACCCCAAAGGGTACACTTGATGTTTTAAAAGTATCTATGCCACATCATGCTACAGTGTGTGGATGGAGGTCAGAGGACAAACGGTGGGCGTTCCGCCGTTCTGACACGTGGGTTCCGGGGATCTAACTCAGGCTGCGGGAATTGGAGGCAAGCACCCTTATCTGCTGAGCCATCGCATTGGCCTCTGTTGGGTTCTATGGTTCAGTTCTATGGATTTAAAACAATGTGGTAAGGGATCTAATTGAGCCATAGGCTATGTACAATGAAAGACAAAGGAGACTGCAAGACACACACATGCACGCACACACATAATTTAAAGTGGTAAAAAATAGACATTTAAAGAATAATGAACATATTTTCTGTTTAAATTCCAGTTTTATGTAGCAATAGGAATTTAATCTCTCCCATTCGAATACTAACCAAACTCAAACCTTCTTTGCTTCCAAGATCATTCAAGATGGTAAGACCATAGTCATAATCTAACTTCTAATACTGCATTTAAGTTCCAGTTAATATTCTCTACGGGACCTTCCCTGGCTGGGATATGCATCAGTGCTAGTATCCTTGTCCCTCCCTGTCTGGTCACTCATGGAGGACCACTCAAGTCTTCACGGTGTCATCCACTACCCAGATGTGGTCTTCTCTGTTGACCTTCCAAGAGTCATTCCATTCTTGACAGTCTGGAGGAAATGAGACACTCTAGCTCTGTGGGACCAGATATACACCACCGGCATTTCATTAGCTAGTTTAGGACCTTGCCAACACTCCAGCCTGAGGTTTTACCAGGAAAAGCAGAAAAAGTCTCTCTACTTTCTGGAGTCTTCTCTCTCTCCATGACTGAATTCCTCTAAGTTGGGAAGACAGGGCAGAGAAGCTTGATTCTTAGGAATATACGAGGAAGCATACCTTATATGGTCAAGTGATTTGAGCACTCACGGCAAAAAGAGAATTGTCTGAAAAAGAGTGGCTGAAATCTAGAAAGGCAAGATCCATAGGAAGGTCCTATATTTAAAAGGCCTTTCTAACCATGCCTTTCTAAATTGGCTGAGAGTCTGTAGGGCCAAAGGATGCATTAGCCTGGAGTCCCAGTGTCTACCTCGGTCACATTCTAGGTATCTGAAGTGTAAGTAACTATAACATGTGAACGTGAAGACACAAAGGTAAGAGCACATAACTCTCTAACTACATGTAACATGTCTACTCAAAGGTATGAGAAAGGAACAGGCTGGAGGCTCCATTTGTATTCAGGTACTGAACCTTACAGATGTTTGTCATGAACTTGCTAAAAGTGTGATTTGGTTTCCATGCCTTGGTTTTATCTCAGGGTTTCCTAAACTGTTGGGTAACAATTTTTAACATCTACAATTTTTTCTCATGGTAAAATCAAGGAGAAAGAGATATCTAGTTCTTCTATTTATAAGGAATTGTGACCAAATTGATAGACTTAATTTATAAGTCTGACAGGACACTTTGGATCTTTTAAAATGTAAAATATCTGTCATCTATCCCATGGATTTGCCACAGAAACACAGGGTACAAACTGGGACAGATCTTCCCCCCTTTCCATCAGTTCAAATTCATGATCTTCCACTCTCCTTTTCTCTCAAAAGGAAAGCAAAATAAATGAATCAAATAAATAATAATACAAAATATCAAAACAAAGCAAAAAGCACACAAGAAAGCATAGAGTCAATTTTGTGTTGGCCAGCTACTCCTGGGCATGGAGTGACTGCATACTATTTTGAATATTTTAGAAAGTCAATCAGTGTTCATCAAATTAGACGGGACAACAGAAATTCCCAAAGCATTAGTAGCTAATCCAAACTTCATTGATAATTGAAGACTATAGTTATGGATGTATATTGAAAATATGGGAACTTAGTTTAATTATCCACTGACACTCAATATTAGGGTTTGAGTCTTCCAAGAGTTTTACTAATTTCCACAGATGAGTCTGTTTCCTGCCTTTTACATCCACCACCTTAAAAAAAGGACGAGTTCATTGCAAATTCATAAAATTATGGAGTAACCAGATGTGCTAGTTGGTTTTGTCAATTGGACACCAACTAAAGTCACCTGGGAAGACCAAAACCTCAGCTGAAGAACTGCTTTCTTCATGTTGACCTGGCAGCATGTCCACGATGCAGTTTCTTGATTAATTATTAATGTGGGAGAGGCCAGAAGTGGATAAAGCTACCCTGTTATGGAGTATTCCTTTACACTCTGTGAGGATGTGTCATTGTGACAAGTTTAATAAAGAGCTGAATGGCCAATGACTAGGTAGGAAGAGTTAGGTGAGACTTCTGGGGACAGAGAGGTCTTGAGGAAGAAGAACGGCAGAGTCACCAACCAGACGTGAAGAAAGCAGTATAGATAGTACAGAGTAAAGGTAACTGAGCCATGTAAAGGAAGGTAGGTTAAAAATTAAGTTATGAGAACTATTTAGAAACAAGCCTAAGCTAAGGCCAAGCTTTAATGATTAGTAAGAAGTCTCTGTGTGGTTATTTGGGAGCTGGCAGGGGGGACAGAGAAAGACTCACTACACCACCCTAGCCAGACAGTCCCAGATTGCATAGAAAGGCAAGCTAAGCAAATGGTGGAAAACAAACCAGTAAGCAATATTCCTTCATAGTCTCTGCTCCAACTCCTGTTTTCAGGTTGCTGACTTGAATTCATTGTCTTCTTTGATGATGTAAGCCAAAACAATCCCTTTTCTCCACAGGTAGGCTGGTGTTTCATAACAGCAATAGAAAGAGAACACTAAGAAAATAACATATACTAACGTATTGATACCAAATAATTGATGATTATTAGGACACTCAGACTAAGCAAAGTAATAAGCAATAGTCTATTACCAGTTAATTCCAAAGGGGATTGTATGTATTTCTTTGTGCATAGTTCAGAGTCCAGCAGAGAGAAGAATTTGTCAAATTGCAGTTGTCTTAAATTGAGTAAGATAGATATTTTGAAAATAACTGGAATGGCTAGGGGAGATAAACAGTCAAATTTCTCCAAAAAGAAAAAAGGCCTATAAAAGGAGATGGCCCTTTTGGGGGAGGGGGATAAAGAGAATCTAACTGAATTTATCCCTAGACATCTGCTTACCCCAGCATTGTTTCTCACTAGAGAGGAGGGAGGTAATTAAAATGCCATGTCACCACTTGCCTCACATGCACTTTTAATCATAATTCAAATTCTCATAACACTGCTCTCTCAAAGAAATAGCTGATTACAGAAACAGAACAAAACCCCTTTGATCCCTCTTCTGATACAAAAAAGGTTATGAGAAGCACAATTCCCAGTGTGTTTTCAGTTTGGGATGACTCTTGCTGGACCCTTGGGTAACTTCAGGCAGAGCTGAAAGGAACAATGAAAGAAACCAAGGCAGAATATTAAACAAAAGACTCTCTGCTCTGAAAAACATCAACTCTTGCGGATGGCCTCAATTGACTTTTGTTGATATGGTGGCTCCTTTCAGACCTCCTTTGGAATTGGAATTGTTATTATTCTCCTGGAAAGTGCCTCCAGGGTTTGGTGATTAATTGTGTGTGTGTGTGTGTGTGTGTGTGTGTGTGTGTGTGTGTGTGTGTGTGCATGTGTGTAGAAAGGCAAATTGGGTATGCCACACAAAACCCCACAACATTAATTCTATTAGTCCTGGGGCCCAGGTTTGGCTCCCAATGTCCACACAGTGTCACACAGTCATCCATAACTCCCATTCTGAGGAATCCAATGCCCTCTTCTGACTGCTGCAGGCACCAGGCACACAGATGGTGTACATACATACACACAGGCAAACTGCTCATACATGTAAAATAAAATAAATAAATAAATACACAAAATAAAATTAAATAAATTAATTAGTTAAATTAATATACAAGTGTATCTTGGTCTTCTGGCCCGAGCTTAGTGGCTTTGAAATTAACTGTGCCTTTCTGTAAAAGTAAAAGCAACACACGGGTATGTGTTAGCTAATGTAGTTCCTTTTTTTGAAAACCAAGCAACCAAATATAAAGTGTCTCAAGCAAGAAAAAGGACTCAAGACCTCAGACAGTAGTGAAATTCAGCACTGATTTTTAACTCTTTCTTGGCTATGCCCTTCACCATGTTACCCTACTCCGTGGTTCCAAAACTAGTCACTAGGGATGGGGGATGGGAGTTGATGTGTTCTAGGTCCCAGCTCTTCATCTGCTCACTGATCGAACCTCCCCTGAACCATCATTAGTGGGACAGGACCTGCTGCCTTTATGTACATAAAGTATAACCCTATGGCATAGCCGTTGATATCCTCCCCTGGAGGGGAGTCAGCTCAGTTCAACCAAAATCAATGGTCATTACACAGTGAAGAGGGCTGGCACTTGGAGAAAAGACATGGGATAGAGACTGTAGCTCTGCAGCAGAGCGCTTATCTTGCATGTACATGGCCCTAGGTTGGATCTTCAGTATTTCAAAACCATAAACAAACAACAGAAAATTCAAATACAGCAGGGAAGGAGGAAAAAGGAATAATGCATTCTGGAAAGAAATTAAATTATTATCACAACTCTCATGTTTATCTGAGATTTTTGAAATACAAAAAGAATGCTTTCAGTCTACCTTACATAAAAAAATAACATTATGCACAGTAATACAGCATGAACTTACTAGAAACGCAACAGTTACTGGGGATACAACTTAGCGATGCACAAGACACAGGAAAGGAGGAGGAGGAAAGGAGGAGAGAAGGAGAGATAGATCTTAAAATGCCTCTCAAATAACAGAATATCTTACATTCCTGTTGTAAATTAATCAAAGTTGTACAGATTCTAAGAAATTCTAAAAGGCAAAACATAATAAGTGCCCAAGCATTAAGATAATACTGATATTTATATCAATGTAGTCAAGGTTATTATGACATGAACAAATACATATATTAGTTATGATAGTCTTTAAATTCACTAAATATAAATGAATAATATTCAGGTAAATTAATTTCTCTTACTCTTTAGAAATAATGGTTTGGTTTTCCCCCAAAATAATTCAATACTACCTTTCAAAATTACAAGTGACTCAAGGATCTCTGATTAAGAATTACGGTAAAGAGATCCTCTCCGGGAATCCACTGGCCACACTCCCTCCTCTCCTCCTCATCCAGTCTCATCTCCAGCTCTGCAGCAGACCACATGTGATGGCTGTGGTCTCCTTCCTCTCTGCCCCTATTTGCAGAGGATCACACAGAGACCTCTCCTACAGCCTCTCTCACCATCCCATTCATTATCTCATCCATCAAACTCCCTGGGAAAGCAGCAGGCAAGGAAGCAGATAAGCTAGGGAAGCAGGTAGGCTTCATTCACTTCAGACCTTCACTCTCCTTCCACTTCTACAAATCCAACCCCTAGCCTCATTCCCAACTCTGTAGTAGAGTTGATTCTACTACTGTAGGATTCTACATTCCTCCCTCAGGTGGACCCACTCATCAGCCCGCCATTTCTAGCCCATCTCCATCCCTAAGCATTGGCTCCACACACCAAGACACACATTGTATTCCAAAAACCCCTGATGGCAACACCTGGCAGGATCACAGAACCATTACCAAGCAGGCAAGCCACAGCCAACACTCTCCAAAGAATCAGAGAGGGCAACAGAAATAAAGGAATGGTCACCCACCCAACAATGACAAGAATAGATATCAATACCTATAATTAAAATCATCCCTTACCTAGATGCCAAGAAAGTAGTGTAAGAACACAATAAGAGCCAGGACAAAGCATCCTCACTAAAGCCCAGCACCCCTCCTACAGAAGGCCCTAAGAAATGCAGTATAGCTGAAGCACAAGACAAGAACTTCAAATATCCTTTAGGAGTATATTAGAGGTCCTTCAAGAGGATGGGAAGAAGTCTATGGAAACCAAAACAAACAATAGAGAAAAGGAAGAAAAGAATTCAAGAATTGCAACCAGAAATAGAATCAATACAGAAAATTTGAATGGAGGGAAACTGAAAATAAAAAGTTTAGAAATTTAAACAGAAACCTCAGAGGCAAGCCTCACTAACATAATACAAGAGATGAAAGAGAGACTCTCAGGTATTATAGATAATATTAGAAGAAATTGATATCTCTGTCAAAGAAAATGCTAAACCTAAAAAAGGAAGGAAGGAAGGAAGGAAGGAAGGAAGGAAGGAAGGAAGGAAGGAAGGAAGGAAGGAAGGAAGGAAGGAAGGAAAAAATTCCAGGCACAAAACATCCAGGAAATCTGGGACAATATAATAAGACCAACTAGACAAATAAGTAGGAATAGAAGAAGTAGAAAAAACCCATGTCAAAGACACAGGAAGTATTTTTAACAAAATCATAGAAGGAAATTTTCCCAATCAAAAGAAGGAAACATCTATCAATGTTACAAGAAGAATACAGAATACCAAGTAGATAGGACCAGAAAAGAAATTCCCCTGACATATAATAAGTAAAACACTAAATGTACAGAAAAAAGAAAATACTTTTCTTTCTTAAAGTGGAAAAGATCAAATGATATTTAATGACAGACCTATTAGAGTAACACCTGATGTTTCAATGGAGACTTTAAAAGCCAGAAGGACCTGAATGACAGTTTTCCAAAGTCCAAGAGACCACAGATGCTAGCCCAGACTTTTACTCCCAATACATAGAAAACAAAAGACATTCCATGATACCAACAAATTTAAGGAGTATCTGTCTCCAAACTCAGCCCTAAAGAAGGTGCTAGAAGAAAACCTTCAGCCTGAAGAAGCTAACCACATCCAAGAAAACACATGGGATAAATAATATCAGACCAGCAAATCAAAAAAGAAGAGAAACAAATCCACACCTCCAACACAAAATAATCAGAAAAAAACAATGCTTATTGATATTTCTCAACATCAATGGTGTCAACTTCCCAACAAAACACAGACTAACATGGCAGGTTCCAAAACAAGTTCTATCCTTCTATTGAGTCCAAGCAACACACCTTAACATGAAGAACAGACATCATCTAAGTATAAAAAGATAGGAAAGATATTCAAAACAAATAGACTTAAGATGCAAGCTGGGGTAGCCGTTTTAATATCTGATAAAAAAAAATAGACCAAACCAAAACTAAGCAGAAGAGATAGAAAAGAACACTACATACTCATCAAAGGAAAAATCCACCAAAAAAGATTTTCTAATTCATAACACTGTGCACCAAATGCAGGGCACTTAAGTTCATGAAAGAAAAACTTCTACAGATCAAATCACACATTGACCCTTACGTAGTGGGAGACTTCAATACCCCTCCCACCAACAGAAAGGTCAACCAGACTAAAACTAAACAGAAATGCTGGAGCCAACTAGCAACACAAACCAAAGGAACCTCACAGGTATTTACAGAACATTCCACCCAAACAAAAGAGCATACCATTTTCATAGCACCTCATGGAACTTTCTCCAAAATTGAACACATACTTGGACACACAGCAAGCCTCAGTAGATACAAGAAATTGAAATAACCTTATCACCACGGACTACAGCTGCACATCAACAACAAAAACAACAGAAAGCTTACAGACTCATGGAGACTAAATAACTTAATGATGAATGAAAAATGTATAATGTCATAAATTAAGAGAGAAATTAAAAACTTTTTAGAATTGAAAGAAACTAAAAACACAACACACCCCAATTTATTGGTCACAATGAAGATGTTTCTAAGAATCAAGTTTAGAGCCTGACATCAAAAACATTGGGGTGATCTCTTCTTAGGAACTTTAATAGCACACCTGAAAGCTCTGAGAAAGAGAAGAAACCCACACCCAAAAGGAGCAGACAGCAAGAAATCATCAAACTCAGGGCTGAAATCAATAAAACAGAAAGAATAACAACAACAGTACAAAAAAAGAAAGTCAATGAACAAGACTTGGTTCTTTGGGAAAATCAATAACATTAACAAACTCCAAGCAAAATTAACTAAAAAAAAGCAGGGAAAGAAGATCCAAATTAACAAAACTAAAGATGAAAGAGGGAACATAACAACACACACCCAAGAAATCCAGAAAATCATAAGTATATACTTTAAAAACCTGTTCTCCCCCAAATTGGAAAATCAAAATGAAATAAAAAGTTTTCTTGATATATACCACCTACCAAAGTTAAATAGAGATCACAATGGACAATTTAAACAGATTATAATCCCTAAATCCCTAATGAAATAAAAGCAGTCATTGAAAGTCAACCCCTGGTTAACGAAGCACAATCAATGCTACACAGAGGGAAAAGCCTACCAAAAATAAAAAGAAAGGAAGAAAGAAAAAAAAAAGAAAGCCCAGGTTCAGAACATTTTAGCTCAGAATTTTACCAGGTTTTCAAAGAACAGTGAATAACAGTACTTTTCAGATTATTCCAAACAATAGAAACACAAAGATCATTGCCCAATTCTTTGTATGGAACCACAGTTACCCTGATACCCAAACAACATAAAGACACAACAAAGAAAGAGAATTACAGGCCAATTTTCTTATTAACACAGAGGCAAAAATTCCCCATAAAATATTTGCAAACTGAATCCAAGAATACATCAAAAAGATTACCTTCCATGATCAAGTGGCTTTAATGCAGGAATGGTCAACATACCAAAATTGATAGACGTGATCCACCAAATAAGGAGATTAAAAGACAAAAATTACATGATTATCTCATTAGATGCAGGAAAGGCCATTGGTAAACAAGCTATAATCTGTATAACCATAGAGGAACAGTACGGGGGGGGGGGGGGAGCTGGTTCTCCTTAGGAAGGGAACATAGAACAGATATTTATGGATGGAAGAGGGAGTGTGGACTGGAAAAGGGGGAAAAACAGGTATCAGGAGAGAAGAGGGAGGTAAAAGACGGACATTTAAAACTAAGGGACATTTGAGGGGTTGTGTAGAAACCTAATACAGTGGAATTTTGTGACATATATAACATATGAAGGCAGCATAAATAAAATTGCCAAATAATGATGTAGACTGAGCCCTAACTGGACATCTCTCACTACCTTATTAAGCCTCCTCTACCAAGAATGGATTACATTAAATCTATTTCTTAGCCAAAGGGGTCTCATAGGAAACCCAACCAACCCCAACAATTGCCAAAGCTATTGTTTGTTTCCCACAGACTGAAAGTAAGGCCCCTGAAGCTGAAGACAACCCCTACAAAACTCACTGAACATAAGAATGCAAGTTGGTGTCTACCTAGAGCTTTCGTCCCTATTGACTAGTATTCAGGATACTGAAAAGTACTTGCATGCTACCAAAGGGAAGAGGTAAATACCAACCAACCAAGATACAAACCCTTCATCTACAATGGTGGCCTGCCTGCAAGACATGCTTGTGCAATAATGGCACAAAACTTGTGGAGGTAACCAACCAATATCTTAGTGGATTTAAGGATCAGTCCATGAGATGAAACTTATCCCTGAAACTGGTGGGTTACCAAGATCCTAAAACCAGATAGGCCAGAGACCTAGGGGAAAATTAAAGACTACTGTTCTGCAAAAAAAAAAAAAAAAAAAAAAAAAAAAAAAAAAAAAAAAAAAAAAAAAAAAAACATAGCAATAAAATAACTCCCAACAGGATGCAGCTGTACTCATAGATCCAAATCTTCAGCAGTCATCAGAGAAACTTCCTCATGCAGCAGCTGGGAACAAATACAGAGACCCATAATCAGTATGCAGAGAGTGAAAGACTCTGGAACGCTCATCCCAAATGAATACCTCCATCAAATCCCTGGCCTCAGGGTTCAGGGAACTCTGCGGACAAGGAAGCAGAAAGAGAATTAGAGCCAGAGGGAATGGAGGACATCAAGAAAATAAGGTATTGTTAAGTCCATCCTGTTGTGTGCTTTGTGCTCAGAACGTTCAAGGTGCTTTAAAGCACTGTAATTTGGTGAAGCATGAAATAGAAGCCATACATAGAAAATTCAAGCATTGTGAAAAATCAAGGGATTAGCTTTCTAATAAGCCCAGAAACAAAAGTCACCCAGCGTTACAACCTCTTTGCCTGAACAGACAACTTTTGCTGTCACTTAGGTGTGAAAGGAAAAGAAAGTTGATACTGAACCATGAAATTCTAGGAGCTTCACATTTAACTTAATTGATCTTTAAGTCAAATCAGTGGGCTACACTTCTCAGATAGGAAACCAAAAGAAAAATTAATATGACTTAAATAACAAATGCTACCTAGTGACAGAGGGAGGAATTTAACCTACGTCTGTATGGTTCCAAGGTTAACATTTGTTCCAGTACGCACACCGACAGGAAAAACAGAGACCACCAATCCAATAATGGTTTCTTTCATCTAGGACTTTATCCTTATTTCTACAGAGAGTAGAAGAAAATAGAGATTTTCCAAACGAATCATCCCTGTAATACCCTCACAACACACCAGCTATCGCTTCCCACTCTCCATATTTGAATTGTGCATACAGCATTAGCATTTGGTCATTCACGAGAAATATCCATTTTAAGATAGTAAATTTATCCACAACACTTATCAACTATCCTTTCAGCATCACAGGTGCCATGAACATCATTACCATGGGAAGAATCCTAAAAATAAAAAGAAGTTGTTTATTCATGAAAATGGGAAAAAACAAGCATGGTTTTAGAAACTGTGTATAGAGAGCCAATACAAAAGGCAACCTAATCCCAGAAATTTGTCACCAATGTGTAGACTAAAATAGTAAAGATTTGATATTCTATAGGATTCCAGTGTACTGAGCCATATGTGTTGATACACACGGCGTCTTAGGGCATGAGTAATGAAATTCATTTTTGCCTTATAATTATTAAAATGCATTGCTTTAAAATTATAACAAACGATTGGGTGCTGACAGATGTAAAGGAAGAAATAAATGTAATCTAAAAAAAAAATAAGCAAGCAAATACAAAGTACCTAATGAAGCAAGCACTCAAGCCCACGTGAACACTTGCTCATCAGCAGTGAGAATAAGGTCAGTCCAGAGCCATTCGAAAGCTTGGTGACTTTTTGATAAATTCTGACAGTGTCATTTATCAGTCACCTACCTACGAGTGTTTTACTTGGGACATTGTGGGCATCTAGGTTGTGTTTTATGAGTGAATGAGCCAATGTTCATTCTGATGCATAAAATATGGCACAATAAATTCCAAGTTGAATAAAGCGTTTAAAATAGGAAAAATTAAAACCTAGAGATGGGTAAACAAAAGCGGTCACAATCCTTCTTACTATAATCTCAGAACAGTAAATTCCTCGGGACAAGAATCACAGGTTGTGTTGCTTTCGAGTGCCTTAAAGAGCTTTCTAGATGACTCATTAGCAAAGTAAAACTTAGCATAAAGCAATCTGTGAAGAAAAGGTCTCTTTGCTGCAAATGCACTTGTCTGGTTTGACAAGCACTCCCTTGCTTGCCTCTGTCTGGGAATAGAAACCTCTTCTTGTTTACCTGCCTCTCGGGTGACACAGTGAAAGCTTTCAGTATGTCTTGCATTTTCTTTTTGAGAACCATAGCTGCTTTCCAGCTAGCCGATATTTAAATACAAGTAGCATCCATTTTAGCAAGGCCTTTGTATAAAAGGATGTAAGGGGGTTTTGTCTAAAAGTATCTGAATAACAACTGCGTTATAAATCCATGAATGTTTGCTAGTGACAAACATTCTGTAGAAAGGTGACTGTAACCCAGTGGTTCTCATCATTCTGGTTGTAACAACCCCTTTGGGGGTCAAACAGCCCTTTTCACAAGGGTAGCCTAAGGCCATCAGAAATAACAGATATTTACATTACAATTTATAACAGTAGGAAAATCACAGTTATGAAATAGCAATGAAAATAATTTATGGTTTGGGGTCACCACAACATAAGGAACTGTATTTAAGAGTCACAACATTAGAAAAGTTGAGAATCACTGCTGAGAATCACTGCTGTAATTTCTCTCTCAGCAAGAAGTAGCAAGAAAGATTCATAGCACAGCCTTTCACTGGAGTATTTAAGCTGGACGAATCCAGGGTAACTAACTGTGTCCCTGTACTTTGTGTTACTTTGAAGTCAACGAAGCTTAAAATCTCACTTTAGGGGGTTCTCTTAATCATTGAGGGTATAACTGTGTTCTGGTTTTAATTATGGCGTGGCGGATTTCAAAACAGATCTGTAAACACTCAAATGCAAGTCCTGACATAGTCACATGAGCATTCGAAGAGCAAGTAGTGAAACTTCGTGTGTGTACGTGTGGTTATATTAGAAAACCAAAGAACACAATTCACAGCAATGTTTCCCAAGTGCAGAGTTTTACCTAAATTACTCTTCAATGTTAGTTTTCTTTCATTGCTGCAACAAATACCTGACATGAACAGTTCATGAGTAAGTGAGGTATACTATAGCTCACAGATTCGTTGGTTTAAGCGAGGTATACTATAGCTCACAGATTCATTGGTTTAAGTGAGGTATACTATACCTCACAGATTCATTGGTTTAAGTGAGGTATACTATAGCTCACAGATTCATTGGTTTAAGCCCATGGTCACTTGGTCTCTTGTTTTGGACCCATGGTGGCATGGTAGGAGCACATGGTAGAGGAAATCCATCTACCTGATGGAAGCCAGGAATCAAAAAGAGACAGGAAGAGTTTGGGTGTCAATATCCCATTCAAGGGCATAAGCTCCAATGTCCTAACTTTCTTCCATAAGGTCCCATTTCCTGTCCCAACACTTCCCGAGTGTGCCATGGGATAAGCATCAAGATTTCAACACATGGGCCTTCAGAGACATTTAAAACCCATGTTATAGCAGCTTCAATAGTAAAATGCACTGAGAAACAATCACCACCAAAAAATCCATTTTCGAGAAATGGAGTGATGGTTCAGAGGTTAAGAGTGTTTGGTGCTCTGACAGATGACCCTGAGTTCAGCTCCCTGTACCCACTTAGGACACATAACGCATATAACCATCTGAAACTACAATTTCAGGGGTCTGGTGCCTTCTTCTGGCCTCAGTGGACACTGCACACATGTGGTGCAAAAAAACATGCAGACAAAACCCTCGCACATAACAAAATAAAAATAAACAACTCCTACTTTTAAATCTCATTTCAGAGGCTAGGAAAATGGCTCAGAGGATGGGTAAAAGTACTCGCTTGTGTAAGCATAAAGACCTCAGTTTTGTCCCCAGCACCCATATAAAAAGGCAAGCATGCCTTCACTGGTCTTTAACCCCAACATTGAGATTGGTGCATGGGCAGAGACAGACAGATCACAGGAGCTCACTGGGCAGTCAGTCAGCTAAAACAGCGAGCTTCCAGTTCAGTAAGAGACTCTCATTCACAGTAATAGGATAGAGATAAAGGAAGATACAGATATCCTTCTCTGGTTTCCTCTGGCCTCCTGTAAACATAGTTGGCTGCAAACACCCATAAACATACTCACATGCTTGCACCACACACACACACAGAGAGAGAGAGAGAGAGAGAGAGAGAGAGAGAGAGAGAGAGAGAGAGAGAGAGAGAGAGAGAGAGAGAGAGAAGGGGGAGATCCCACTTCCCAAGACACATTCTTTTTCTACTGTAATGCTTTTAATACCAACTAGCAACAATCACAAGAAAGCTCCTTGGCAAGATTGAATAAGAATAGCTGATTGTGCTGCTTCACTACAAACCCCAACTGGCTCTCTAGAACTTTGGGAAGATACCTAGTTTTTTAGGCCAGTTCTGCTGATTTGCCTATAGCCTAACTCATTTCCCAAGACAAGCATCTCCTCTCCAGACACTTTCTTTCCATTTCCCTCACTCCACCTTGCCCTAGGAATCACTTGTGTTCTTCCTCACCCTTGTTGACAGAGTTTTCTGTCCCACCAAGTCCCACATCCATTTAGTCCCAAATAAACATACAGAGGCCTACATTAATTATAAACTGATTGGCTTATTAACTCAGGCTTCTTATTAATTAATTCTTACATCTTCCATTAACCCATTATTCCTGTCTGTGTTAGCCACATGGCTTGGTATCTTTTTTGGCAAGGCAGTCACATCTTGTGTCCTCTGCAACTGGGTGACGACTGCAAACTGAGTATTTTCTCTTCCCAGAATTCTCCTGATCTCATTGCCCCACCTCTACTTCCTGCCTGGTCACCTGCCTACTCTTCCTGCTGGCTCTTGGCCTATCAGTGTTTTATTAAAATATAATTGACAGGATACAGACCATTGTCCCACAACACACCATCATGGGACTTGGAAAATTCTGCTACCTCTTCCAGAGCATCTATTTAATTTGTAGCTTTTTACCTCCTTTGTAAGCACTAGATTTCATGGTACGAAAGATTTTTATGCAAGCTTCAAAGGGAGGCAAGAAAACAATAGTCCTACCCACTTATGACATTTATAGATCCCAATAAAGATAAGTAAACTGAGATATCCTAAGGGCACAATAGTGGTATTCATATCTTGTCAGTAACCAACAACTGTCTAATTGGACTTAAGGCCTATTTAACAGGAGAGGGAGTAATGTGTGGTACTGGAAACCTACCCAAATTCCCTGGTCCAATGAGGTCACAGATCACATAGAAGCACCCACACTTTACCAAAGCAGCATAATTCTGAACTGCATTTTAAACATTTATCCTTATACCCACAGATAAGTGTAGGTCTCACTTCTCATCACTTTGCAACATAGAGAGACGGTTATAGAAAACCACAACTGATCAAAATGCCAAGAACAACTTATTGTAGAGAACCCAGGCTCACTAAATATATCTATAACACAACTCCCGCACCTAGGGCTCAGGGAGCATCTCAGAAGAGAAAGTGGGAAGGCTATAAGATCCAAAGGACCCGGAAATCTGATGTGAGATTAGATCTCCTAGAAATGACATGGAAGCTTTGCCCATAATCCCTCAGCAACATGGCTGCTTAAATAAGACATGAAGAAGTACAGTGCCAATAGAAATGTTAGCATGGAGAAGAGTGAGTTTTACGGGACTGAGACCTACAAGTAACTAAGAAATACTAACAGTAGAAATTGTCTTCTCTGTGTATGACCTCCTAATTGGTTATCTAATATCAAGCAATCAGCCCTAAACTCATAACTTCTATGTGTGAAAGTAACACTAAACAGAATGAGAAAGTTTTGTATATATGTAACAGTAACAGTTAAAGGAAAGGTTATGAATTTGGGAGGGGTTAGGTGGGGGTAGTGAGGGGTTGGAGAGCTAAAAGGGAAGGAGAGAAATGATGCATTTATATTTCAATTTCCAAAAAGAGAAAATAAATAAATAAAATAATTTGTAGCTTTATGTACATCTTTCAAGTCCCTGCACAGATATCATGCTTTTTTTTAGACCCCCACAAAACTCATGCAGGAAGTTTAAGGGCAATGTAAGGACATCCCAATAAGCTAAGTAAAAGCAATGTACTCCTAAAATCAAAGAATCTTAAAGCAAAGGTTCTTAGGTCACCTCTACCCTTAATAGTCTCCTTTCCTCTGGACTGGAGCTGCTGCTACTAAAATGCCCTTTTCAAATGAATTTTTTCTGCCTTTGCGTGCGCGCAGCATGCAGTATTCTGCTGACTTTGGCCTTGACTTTGTGGCACGTTAGCAGTTGTTTGTGCAGGGTTCCCTATTATTTTTCCTACTATTTCCACAGAGGAAGAATTGAGTCTAGCTCACCATACCTCACCCACATTGCTCAGTGGAACATTGCTCAGAGAAGCTATCCAGGCTTTTGGGGGCCAGCAAATGGAAATGAATAAATGAAGAGAGGCGAGGCGCTGCCTACAAAACCCTACAATAAGTAGTAAAGGTTAATTAGTCCACTCTCCGCGCATAACCTACCTCTCTGCTAGTACTCTGACCCATAGCTGTTTAGTTTCAGCTTTAGACTGTAGCCTACCAGCACCAGCTACGCACACATGCAGCTCCATCTACCTAGTCCTTACTGTGCTGTTCTCATTCCACACTGTGAAAATAAGAGAGAAGCATTTCACGGTTAAAACTAAAATTCTAGCCATAAATAAAGGACATTGAGCATAAAAAAAACTAAAATTCAAATATTTTATCCTGAACTGTTGCCTCCCAAAATAAATTTATGGTTAGAACTTTTTTTAAAAAAAAGTCTTTTCGAGAAGGGGTTTCTCTTTATAACTCTGACTGGCCCAGAATCTGCTCTGTAGACCAGGCTGGCCTTGCACTCAGAGATCCATTTACCTCTGCCTCCCGAGTGCTGGGATTAAAGGCGAGCACCACCACCAACTGGCTTATGGTTAGAACTTTTCAATTTTGGTCAAAACTTCATTGTCCCTACCAGAGTCAATGCGCATAAACATAATTTAGCAGCATATCATTAGTCCCGTGTTTTTCCAGGAGCACCACTTTAATAGCAGAGACATCCATGCTCCTCTCCTAGCCTTTTAACATAACATTTTATCACCGTTACATTGAGAGGTACAAACTCCTAAGCTCTGTTATCCTAAGGTTCTGCATTTTAAAACCTGCATGAAAAGACTGCCTTAGAATGTAGGTAAAAAGAGTAGACAAAAGATAAGAAATTGTAGAGTCTAAAATAACAAATAAGATTTGAAAAAAAATGAACATCCTACCAAATATATAAGCCCAATAAATCCCATTGCGCAGTTGGTGTTCATCTCTAAAGCACCCCCCTCAGGTTTGAGCTACTGGTTTGTATTAGGGTTACCATAGCCTTTCAAATGCAAACAATTATAAACTTTAGTTTTGTGCCATGTGTATGTGTAGACAGACTTTGTATTTGTAGACAGACTTATACATACATATATATATATATATATATATATATATATATATATATATATATCATGTGTATATTTTTAATAACAATTTGTCTTCAGTTGCCAGGCTTTCAAATTTTCTTGTTCGTCTATCAACCACCCTGGGAGTTTTGGTAGTTTGGGAGTGCTGGGAGTTTTGATTCATAACTTAAAAAAGTTCTCCATTAAGGTGCCATGGAAACACACAGTGTACCTCCCTTGCATACTGGAGGCATGAGGCTCTGCCGTTTCCCATGCTGCAGCTGAGCGTGGAGCTGTCTGTGAAGGAACATGGCGTTCTGTTGTCCAGGTGTCATTGTCCTGTTGAATACGGCTATCCCTCAACAAACTGCTATTTTCTTTAAATTATTTATTTTCTAAAACTACAATGGTCTATCACCGAACATCAGATCTATCTCTTTAAAATGTTTAGTCTATTATTCCCAATATACCATCAAGCTCCTAAATGATTTGGATGCCTCATACCAGACGACACAAACTGCCATGCTTTGTTTTTAGCCGACAGATACCAAGAACCGGTCGAAGTCTGATCTGGTAGAACAAATTTAGCCCTGCCTAGGGTGGGAAAAAAGTTTTCTTCTTTTTAATATTTCTTGAACAGTCCATATTTCGATAAGTTTACAAAACACTGAGGTCTGAAAAAAACGGTCCTTTTCTTTATCCCCACAGTAAATCTAAAATTAGTAACTTATTTTCAGTCTTCATATATAAAGGTTTTCTTTTCAGAGACACCACCCAAGCTAATAGTATGGTGAGGTCATATATGTGGACATATCTGATGGAAATGCTCTGATGGATACAGTAAGAAAATGCAGATATTCCTTTGTTTTTTGTGGGCAAACACTTTTAATATTCCCATGGCATTTATTATTTCCGACTATTTTACTTTCATCTTGTAATGGCAACCTAACAGATTCAGAAATCCTCGACTTCCATGACCTGCTTCCTTAAAGTGAAAGCAAGCCCTTTGGGGGATGGAGAACCCTCACTTTTTGAAGCCCTGTGAGACGCTGGTTCTGTTCATGTCAATTAATTAATCCTGACAGCTTACTGGATGGTTTGCTTAGCCATTTAGAGCTATTGTTTTCATGGGTACATCCTTTCAATGGTACTTTTCCTGCTATAACTAATAGAGATCCTTAGGAAAGAATTTTAGACAAGGAAAATAATTGTTTCAAATAATTGAACGTTTCGAGTCTGTAACCTAGGTAGCCAGCGATTTGGTTAGAAAATGGTTTCTGAATAAAATTTGGTTGTTGTGTTCCCTTTTTTTTCTGATATAAAAATTAGAAAGTTCTTTATGGTCCTCTTCTGCCTTGGCCACTGGGATGCTCCAGACTAAATTAAAAGGACATTCACAGTTAGCTCTTTCCTGCTCAGCTTTAAGTAATCACTTCAGATTTTCATAGTCTTAATCCACATTGTTCATTTTATTATTCCACTGTATCTAAACTCTGTATTTATGGGACAAAGCAGAGTTCATTACTTTTAACAAGAAATTCATTCCAAACCACCTATTATGCACCCACGGTATGCCTGGAGTCATTTTAGAGGGTGGGGACGTAGCTAAAAATCATTTTCATGAGAGCACTGAACATATTTCCCTGTGTCTATAAAAGAGGGGAGGAGAAGACCTGCCAGTCAAACCAGCATCAAGGACATAGAAACTGAAAGATATTCCTTTTCAGAAAAATATGTCAACATCCATTTGGCGCTCTGGAAGAAGAATGCAGTTAATACAGGGAGTGCTGACATCTTCTGATATTGTTTACTTGGGTATGGAAAACTGGTTCCTTGCTATATTACAACCCTCTTCTCAAGGGTCCTACAACAAAACCAAGCCTTATTCCTGGGCCTGTGAGGAGTACTCATACCACTAAGTCCCCATAAAGGGAAAGCTCTTAAATAGATTGCCCCTTTGTGACACCAATCAGTCTAAACAACACAACCTCCAGGAAAGGGAGTTTGGGATCTTAGATTTCCTCCCTTACTGTCTCTGGGGTAACAAACAACATTATCTAAAAGAGCTAGACATGAACACCCTGCACACTGTGGTGAGGCTAACCTGGCAAGAATCCTTGCTAAAAGGGATCATTGTTGCAGGCATGATTTCAAGGTTGGTGGGCCTAGACTTTCCCTTGCTTTCAGCGTCATGTTCTTTTACTGGCTCACATATTTGTGTCACACAGTGACCCTAGACTGGCCTGCTTGCTGCCTGCCTGATGTTGAAAAGGTATTGAAATTTACAAGGATCTTGCCCTTGGCCCCTACTCCCGGGGCACAGCATTCTCACACATTTTAAGGTGGTGCCTGCTCACAATAGCCTTGTAGTCCAGCAAGACAGCTCAACAAGGCTGCCTACAGATCAGCACGTGCTTATCACCTGCTTGGCAATTGCAAATAAAATAGCAGTGTTCGCCTGCCCTCTGGGAGGAAAAAAAATAAAAAAGAAGCTTCTCCATGCTTTTATTTCAAATGAAGAGAAACACTGGACTTCCCAGTGTGAACTGTATCTACTTATACTTCTCAGACTAACACAAGGTCTGTAAATAACAGAATTGACCTTACTTCACTGAGAAAGTAAGTTAAATATATTTTTTAATGGTATCATGCCTTGCAGACTCCGAGACAAGCAAATTCTCCAGTAGTTGTTTTGTTGCCTTTAAAAAAAAGAAAGAAAGAAGGAAATTGTAAGTGATATCTCAACACAAATACAGAAGTGTCACAACTCATGTTGAAAACACCAGAGGACTCTAATGAAAGCAAAATAAATACATGTATATCAGACTCATTCCCAAAATTCTTCAAGGGAATTTTTAAAATAGCAGCAAAAAAAAAAATCACTGTATGAGTTTGTGTGCTAAAATTTCAAATTTAAGGGACAAGGTAAGCCTTTGGTCAAGATCTCCACACTTAATTTAAGTAGGAAAAGTCACAATATTATAAAAGGGTGGGTCGGGAGGAATAGCGAAACCACCAAGTCTGGTGTCCCCTCACCCCCCAGATCTCTGCGCTCCCTCATCTGTTCCTCTCTCTATTCAGTTAGCTAAATCACTTAAGCACCAGGGAGCAGATGACCAATGGAAGGAAGGCCGCCCTCCCGGGTCTACATCTCCTTTTCCCTTTAGATTTGTCAGCCTGGTCTTTCTTTCTTAATGGCATTTCGTTTCTAGGACAGTCCCTCCTCCCGTATCTATCGGTCTAATTATCCCATTGTTCAAATCTTTCAAAAGGAAAGAAAGGCAGATTGCTGTGTGCACGGACTTCTTTTCTTCTGCCCTGGTTCCTAGTAAGCTTCCCAGCCACTCTCTGGGGGGGGAAATGTCGCAGAGGCAAGATGGGGCTTAAAGTACCAATGCTCTCTTTCTTTCTCCCTGCTGAAGCCACCCGAGTTCCTCCCCTCTCCACCCCAAGCTCCTCTTGTTTTGTTTTAAGTAAACTGAAGCTCTTGAAAGTCTCCTCTGTTTCTACCTCCGACCCAGACGCAGGACCCAACACAGAAAAAAACGCCTAGGGAGGCGACAGGCAAAAGGGATCCTTGAGAATAACAGATATAATGGAAAATCACAGTAATGGGCATTAAGTATTTTAAAGATTAACGAGCATGTTCTTTGGACATTTTGAAGTGCTATCTTTTGCCTCATTTATTCTTCTTACACTTACACTAAACTCATTCATTTTCGGTATCCCAGGCACTATCCTAAACGGTTTTTTTTAACATATGAGACCCTTGTTGAAAAAAAAACATTAAATTCGTGCGTGCTTTCCAACGTCCCTGAAATATTCTTTTATGACATGGCACAGCGGTTAAGTCTTCAAAGACAAAATGGAAAAAATTTAACCAGTTGCTACTTTATTACAAGCAAACCGTTTCCCGCTGAAATTTTTCACAATCATCATAATTAAATACACTAGTATAGTGAGAAAAGAAATCTTTTTGGAATGCCCTCACCCACTCCGTGGTGATTTCAGGTTTTGCCTCCAGCATTTGGAGGCTCCCACTAATTTGCTCATGTGCTCGAGTGGCAAACCTTAAATTCACCTAAATTTCAGGGCGGGTGGGTAGAGGGAACCTACTGAGCTCTGGAAACACTGACTCTGGTTGGAAAAGCGGAGGTTTGGAACCCGCTGGGTTTAGGGCTTGCTCTTATCTGGACAACCCCTGCAGAAGCCAGAGTGGCCCAGGATGCTGACCTGCATTTCATAGGACCAGCAATCTCGGGCCATCTTCTCTGAGGCCGGGCTAAGGCCCTGTGGTCACAGTCACGGAGCACCAAGGCGCCCGCCCGGAGACTGACTGCAGAACTGGGGAGTCAGCCACCCACGGTTCTGCGGTCCAGCAGCACTGACCCCATCCTGCCTTGCCAGGCCCCGCCCGGTCCCCGATGACCTTGTGATTTGCCTGGAGTTAAGTTTCAAAAGTCAGTACGGAAAGTTTCAGATTTCTGTTCACACGGTTAATGAAAGCACCACGGTGGGGACCGCACAAAAGAGACCAAGGCCTGTAGGAAAGGGGTTTGTGTTTTAATGACAGCGCTGGCTGGCTGCAGGTCCTTGGCATTGCCCTGGCTCCTTCCAGCTCTCCATCCACCCAATCTGCGTCAGTCTTTTGCTGTCTCTTTTTCTCTTGTCCTCTCCCGCCCCACCGGTCTAGTGTGGCCAAGGAATGGAATGTCAAATGGGTGCCTTAGATTTCCAGAAAGATAAGCATCTGTGCAAGGTGGAGGGTCTTGGTGATTGATGGATGGATGTCTCTTTCTCAAAGGGTTTTTTTTTCCCCCACCATGCGCAAAGCTGGCCCGAAGCACCATGAGGAGTCTCTCCCTGGCCCCTCATCAGCCCACCCCGCGCGCTGCAGCGTCAGACAGCTGAGCGCGACCCTGCTCCCCCAAGATTGTCTTGCTCACTTCCTGAGCGCGGGGAGACATGTCGGTGGAATCGGTTCAAAAGTCCCGCCGTTTTCAGAGAGAGGCAGCAGCTTGGAAACAAAGTCTGAAAGCACACCTGGAGTTTAGACAACACAGTCCGTCCATGCACTAAGAACTACTAAGCACGGGCGCTTTACAAAACAAATTCAATGTCCAACGAATCTTCTCGCCCTGGATGCAGAACTCCGCGGCTGCACACAGCTGAGGGATTGGAGGGAGGACTGGGGCATTTAATTTGGATAGTCCAAGTCAGAGAAATTCGAACTCAAAAACCTACTCAGATTGTGTCCTGAAATCGCCGCTTCTTTGCTAATTCTTACCAATCGAGCCCACCATCTACTCCGAAGGTCTATTCCCCCAGTCCCCGAGGCCGGAAACACAAAGAAAGTGACCGAGGGATGGCAAATCCGATATTGCACCGAGCCAACCTCCTGAAGTTAGGCACCTGAACCGGTAAGCGCGCGTCCTTATCTGCCCACAACCCAGAGGCTGCGGAATTGGCAGCGTGAAAAGCAGCTTTGATTTAAAGCTTTCAAAATCCCCTGAGGGTCAACGTGACCGCTCCGGTCAGCCAGTCAGCAGCTTGGGTCCCGAGAAGGGACAGCTGAGTGGGGTGGGTCGCGGAGCCTCGCTGCCCTCCTCCCCTCGCCTACCCACCCCCGACGTCACACGCATCTCAGCCACGCGCTAGCGGTTATTCTTTAAACCCAGGATAGAAACGAGGCGGGAGAGAACGCGGCGTGCAGACAAGGGCCTCAATCCCGGAGCCTGCCCGCCCGCCCGCCCGCCCGGAGCGCGCCCGCGCCCGCCACCCTAGGTCGCCGCGCGCAGTTCCAGGCTCCCAGGTGCGCGGACACGTTCCCACGCCTTTGCCGGCGCCTCGCGGCGGGCATTGGCCAGGGCGGGTCCACCCCTCCATTTCAGCCAATAGAAAGCCACGCCGTCCCAGGGAGGCAGGGCCTGGAGAGCAGCCCGGGAGGGTCGGCGGAGACGAAAAAGGGCCCCGCCCGCACGGGAGGCGTGGCCGTCGCCGGCTCTTGCGCCCAGGCTGGGCTGCGGCGTGGGAAAGAGCTTCGAGGAGCAGACCGCGCCGCCCGGGGAGCCGCGCTTGCCGGAGCCGGGGTGGGAGGGAGGGAGGAAGCCCGCGGGGAGCGCGCTGCGTCCGGCTCGGCGTCGGTGGCTGCTCCTTCTACGCCACGATGAAGCGCCCTTGCGAGGAGACGACCTCCGAAAGCGACCTGGATGAGACCATCGACGTGGGGAGCGAGAACAATTACTCCGGGTGAGCGCCGAGAAGCGGGGAGAGTGTCGGGGAGCTTCGGGGTCCTACGAAATCCAGAGGCTCCGGGTGGAGAGGAGAAAAGTTGTCCCCGGAAAGTGGGTGCTCGCGGAGCTAGAGTCGGGGTGGGGCGAGAGGTAGGATTCGCGCTAGGTGTGGGAAGCGACTGGAAGGGAACTGGTAGGGAGCGTGCAGGAGATGGCGAGGCAGGGTCCCGGGCTGTCAGCGCCAGCGCGCGTACAGGCACGTCCGGGCGACGCCCCCGCCACTGGAACTGTATTTAGGGACAGTTCCAAAATAGGTCTGAAGAAAAGAAAAACAACTGGATTTCTGTTTTGAAAGAAGCTTGGTTCGCGACTTGAGTTTTTGAGAAATTAAAGCCTTTGCGTTGTTAGGCTAAACAGACAGAGTGGCACAGGTTGACAGAGGGTGATCGGGCTGACCCAGCCATGAGTGACAGACCTAAGGAGCAGAGGAGGCAGCATCGCTTTGACTGCTTTAGTCTCCAGGAGATGGGCGTTGTGATCACAGAATACAGACTTCTAGTTTCCTTTGACAGCGAGATTACCCAGGCATTTCAGAGCCAAGGCAGGTCAAATGATAATTGCTTCTAATTGGCATGCCCAGAAGCACCTTAATTATTTATCTGCAGCTGTCACTCAAAGAGCGAAATCCTTTCTGCATCTAGAAAACTGGTTTTATTTCACAGACTTACTTTAAGACTTAGAAATTAAGACATCACGATTTAAAAAGATGCATGAGGCGCTGTTTACCAACTATCTTATTACTGAAGTGTTGCGTCTTAGAAAATGAAAAAACGGAGGCTGTCACGTGAAAAGGTGAACCCTGTAGAGAAGGGGTGAGAACTGAAGGGGCGGTTGATTTGGAATTAAGATACCGAAGTGAGAAGATGAGGTAATGGGAGAACTTCTAAAACAAAAGAGAACAAACGACATGGCCTGGAGAATTTAACACCTTAAAGAACTATACTATCTGTAAATCTCAAAGCGATATATGTGAATGTATACTCATAAGAGAGTGTATGTTAGGTGACCAACTCTGTGACCAAATAAATGTTTGATTAAGTACAGAAATACCAACCAGTAAACTCTAAGTGGATTGCAGCTTCTTCGGATTTAAGCATAGTTTGAATGCTGGTAACAGTTTCATTTTCAGAGCAAAGCAAGATTTAACTTCCCTACCAAGGATACGGTTAGGGTATTCTTTTAAAAGGTTAATATGCAAATTTTTAAAAAGCCATCCTTTTATGGTACTGAATATCAGTTGTTGAATTTTGGAATGGTATAGGTATTTAATTTGTTTTAAAAGTTGCATCCAGAGACAAGTTTGATGTGTGGTAACTTTTATCGTGGGACTCATGTGATGTTCAGTCTGTCTGGCAGGAGCTAATAGGGCACATACTATCAGCTAGGCTTGTTGACCTTTCTGAAATATATGAGAAGAAATAGAACATATTAATCTCTGACCCCCCCCACCCTAATTGACCATCATTATTTCACCGGAGAACTCAAAAGTTCAGGTTCATTTTTTGCCATTTGAATTGGCAGCTAAATTATCCAGTAGCATTTTTAATTACATTTACTTATTATTTCGTGTATGTGTGTGGCATGGTATGTCGTCGTCACCTCTGTTTGCGGAGGTCCGAGTGGTTCTCCCCTTTCATCATGTAGGCCCAAGGAATGGCACTCCGGTCAGATGGTCAAACTTTGTGGCCATTGCCTTAACTTGCTAAGCCATCTCAAGACCTCACTAACATTTTTTTTTTTTTGAAAGATTTAATCACTACTTGGGAACTAAAAGAAAAGCCAAAACTAAGGGGAAAAAATAATAACATAGACATGAACTGTGCACTCAATCTGAATATTAACAGGCACCATGAAGCACGGGGGTGGGGTGGGGGACAATTGCTACTCTGATTGCAGTACCTGATGCAGGCTTCCTTCTCCACAGGCAAAGTACTGGCTCAGTGATGAGGTCAAATTCACCAACAACCACCTCTCAGATTATGGCAAGAAAGAAAAGGCGAGGGGTAAGCGATCCCCCCCCCCTTTTATCTTGTGCCATCTAGCATGGGAACCTCTGCGCTGTTTTCCTGTCCTGAGGACTGTTACTGTATATGTATCCTTAAACTTCTGTTTTTGGTTTCTTTGGGTTAGATAATAGAAAAAAGGCGTCGGGATCGAATAAATAACAGTTTATCTGAGTTGAGACGACTAGTGCCAACGGCTTTTGAAAAACAAGTAAGTTACTCCCTTCCTCCCCCAACCGCCCCCCTCAAAGAAAAGGCTCAGAGCATCTGATTTCTCATCTGGGAATGTGGACTCTTGCTGAAGCTCATTAAAATAATGGTGTGTGTGCCCTGATCCGGCATAGACCAGCCATTTCAATAAAATGCTTTGTTGTGGCAAAACTATTAAAAACATAATCCATCATGGAGTTGAAAACATTTCCATTCTTTAGCTTATTTTCCCCTTAAGGGAAACAGGACTCATGTTTTCTCTGGTCTTTGAATCCAGCAGGGATTTTGTTTAAAATTGTTCTGTATGTAGTATTCTTGAAAAAAGTATCATATGTGAAAATATCATTTTTCCCCTCAAACTTTGAAAGTACTCTTTTAAAAAATAAATCAAAGTCAAGAAAGTAAGATTCTATTTTGGTTTCCTAAATTGTACTATTACAGTTTATTTAGCCATCCACTTTCGTTTTTAATTCTTGGGTTAATAGAACATGGTTTGATTTGGGACATAGTTTGGAAGTTTAGTAAAACTCAGATTAGTCATAAATGCTACTTTTCAAAGTTCAAGTATTCTTTTACATAAAAATAAGAAGAAACCATTTCACATTTGGGAAAGCAGCAAGCCAAGTGCTTACGCTCTCCTTCGTGGTTTTTGGAAGTCTCGTTTTTTTCCTTCTGCCTCTGTGGCTAATGCACGGGCTTCTAAGAGCATCTCTCCAAGTCCGTAGCAGTTTCTGTGCTGAAAATGTTTTCTATTGAGTTCCGAATTGGGTGCAAAACATCAGTTGGTTGTTTATGCTTCTTTTTGCTGGTTTGTTTGCTTCGTGATTCTGCAAACACTAAAGCAAGCCCCACAGAGCCTTTGGAGGCCGTCCAGGGCGGCAGTTTGGCACTTTCGCTGCAACTGCTCATACATCTTCACAGACATAGCAAACAATGGGAAGGACAGGACATGTTCTGCTGTTGATTCTGTATATTTAAGACAAAACTACACTGTGCAATTCATATGCCGAGGTTGTCTTTGATGGCTTACTTATACTATAAAACTAAGTATAATTATAATTCTCATTGGTAGGCTGCAAATGAAAATGGCAATAACCTATGAATTTTTTACTTTTTTGAGTACTGAAATTTCTCCATTGTGACATTGAAAAGCAGTCACTTGGGTTGGTTTTTTTTTCTTGGTCTTAGTTTGTTAGGTTTCTTTTTCATAAATATTGACTTAAACCTTAAGAGCAAGCCTCAGTTGTTGGCAGTTAGTTATCGTAAACACAAGCCGTCCCATTAACAGAGTCTGGCTGCCAACCCTAGTGAGCTGGCCCTGTCACAATTAGAGGAGAAGAATATTCTTTAGAAAATCGAAAGAACTGAAACTCCTGCTATTTAATCAAATTAAGAAATAAATTTAAGAACCACTGAGTGTAAGAATCTTGGAACTGGGAATAAATGTCAGGATTCTTTACACACACACACACACACACACACACACACACACCAAAACAACAACAACCCCACGTATTGATTTAATTATCCAGCTTCTCTAGGAAGTTAGTGAGAAACCAGCATGTCCCCAAGACACTCTCGGTGGCACGTTTGCTTCACATGGTTCTCAAAGGCGGCTTTATTTTAAGAAGGGGAACAGTGAACATGTATTGGCAAGACTATTTTACTAAGAACAGCTTTGAATGATTGGAAGATCCTAAGTCATGTATGATGCTCTTTAAGAAAACTGCAAACTAGTCCTTTTTCTTTGTGATCTTAGAATTCACAGTGACACCTGCTGGTAACCTTGAAGGTCCCTTTCTAGTTTGTTTTCTTTACTCGTGGTATCTATAAGTTATCTTAACTTCACTGGAATTTTCTACTTTAAATGTTCCACTGTTGATGTTTCGTTAAAATGCTGTGTCTTTATCCTCTGGAATTAACATTCAAGTATTGAGCTGCTTTAGACTTCAGTAGTAATGACAAATGAATGTGCCCTAATGAAATATACCATTAATCAAGATAGAGATCAAGCCCAAAGTCTGAGAGTTTTGCAGTTGGCATAGTGTTTGTGCGGTGAACTTGGGAATATAATTGTTCTTATTATTTAACAAATCATTTCTTCAGTGCCTTGTTCTGGTCTCTAGAGTTACAAGCTGATGTCATCGGCCATGCAATAGTGACTGGTGCTTTTATATAAAGTTTAGAAAGGCTGGCAAGATCACCCCGAAGTTAAGAGAAGGGACCAAACTTGTGAGCCAATGGGTGACTGACAACAGCTTCGGCAGGTTCTGAAACCCTGACCTGCATAGTTGGCTCCATGCATGCACATGCAGCACACACACAAACATGTCTACACATGTATGTACACACACAATTAAAATTTAAAGTAAAAAGAATTCAGGTTTTTCCCCTGTGGTGAAATTAAACAGAGTTTTATAATGAGAGGCAAAATTCCAACTGTGGTACTAAGTTCGGTATATAAAGTACTAAGCTAGTTTCTGCAGGACTCGTGATACTTTATTATTTGATTCTGAAGGGATCTGCTAAGTTGGAAAAGGCTGAAATATTGCAAATGACAGTGGATCATTTGAAGATGCTTCAGGCAACAGGGGGTAAAGGTAAGCGCTGGTACCATTGTTTCAACTCCTTTCTACCTTTCTCTTTTCATCCTTTTCCGCTCAGGGTCTAAGAAAGTTACAGTTGAACAGGCCTCTAACAAGCTGAGATAGGCAGCCCCAGAGTAAAGCTGCGGCAATCAGTGCTAATGGCAGGATTGAACTCGTGGGAAAGGACGTCTTGAACAAAGGAAGCACTTGACCCTGGACTTGTGTTTGCTTTCCTAAGACTGTGGGAGTAAAGCTTCCTTCAGGGCAGCCTGGTCAGAGTTGTGCTTGGGATTTGAGAAGCGCATGCTGGAATCTACACAGAAAACCAAAACAAACACACAAACAGCCAAATAGAAACAAGACTGGGACCCACTCTCCTCTCTCTCTTTCCCTCACTTTCATTAAATCAGGCTAGGACTCAAATAATTCCGCTATTTAAAGGAAATGAATCTAGAATTATTTTTGCCATTGCTTCCGAGACCATTTTGGCCTGTCTTGACTGTACACCAACCACAACACTTGAAGTCCAGGTACTGAATCCCTGCTGGGAGGAGCAACAAAACAGGCAGTTCCTGGGGAGAACTCAGAGCAGTAGATATCCAGGCCTGGTCCTGTGCCTTGGTAGAATGCCCTTGACAGTACATTGTGGAAGAACTGTCAGGTCAGGATAGGACCCGCATTCTAAAAATGGTCCAAACCCAGAAGGCTGTAATACTCACATTTCATCATCCCACTTCCTCCCACCTCACTCAGACTTCCTGTTGCCCTTTTAGAGACGTTTTCCTCTTTAACGATGCCTTTGTTTTCATCTCAGCCACGTCTGTCTCACAACCCAATAAAGAGAGAAAGCTTCAAGCAGTTAAGTGCTGCAACTGGATGCACCATAGGCTTCCTCAACAGTCTTTACGTGTTAGATCTGGGCATGGCAGGGCACCGTGGGGCAGGGCAGGACAGGAAGTACAGGCAAGTCACTTTTACTAATCTGAAAACTGATAGAACATCAGCCTTGACCCGAACCGTCTTCTACTCATGTCAATAGAGGAGATTACTATACATCATGCCTATATGGTATATCTCCCTCAGGTCACAATGTCCCAAGAAACTGTCTTGAATGAATGAGGAATAACATAGGATGCATATATTCTTGTACCGTAGAAGCTAATGGTGAAATCTTCAAAGTAAGTTGTCCTACCCAAGGTGGCTACAACCTTTGACCTGAGTCAGAATCTTAGGTCTTTGAGGGTTAAACTAGCAGCACCTGCTCCACAGGCCCTATGTAGTGTGACTTCCTCAACACCTGCCACCTCGGGATTTCAGGAGAACAGTGAAGTTAGATGCCGTGCAAGGAAAGCTACGTGATTCCTCTTACCTTCCCTTGAATTGGCATCCATGAGGTGAGGAGCTGCCACCAGAGCCTCGAACAATTGGCATGAGTTGTACTTCTAGAGTAAAACTGTCCTTTGGCTTCACAACACAGGTTACCTTAGTTCTCATCCGTGACCCCTTGAGCAGTCCTAGAATTCATCCCAGATGAGTTAGAGACCAGACATTTCCAACCAGTTGCCGTCTATGTCACCTGACCTCCGGATCACTGGAGAGCCAGCACACAGAAGAATGTGTAGGCCTTGAACAAGAGGCGCTGCCAGTGTTTGCTCACGAGCCTCTAGTGTAGTGGCGAAGGACATGCCCTCTAGAGCAGTTGCCAGATTGTGACTTCTGGTTCTGCAGCTCGTTAGCTCTGTCACTGGAGTCAAGAAAAGTAACATCTGAGCGAGCACCATTTGTCACATAGAGACAATGATGAAGGGCTCCGCCCAGGAGGTTGGAAATGAGTTAGTGGACTTGACGCCTATAGAACTGCACTGGTAGAGACGAAGTGGTTATGGGCACGGGTTATTGTCAGCTCAAGACCCACTTCCAGCAGGCAGCTGCTAATCTCCCTGTGCTTCCAGCAATAGAATAGGAGTTACATGATACATGTTCCTTAGAATGCAACAGGGCCCAGCCATACACAGCCACATAGCTAGCAAACTGCAAATGCCCCTTACTTTACCACCACAGTGAAATTCAAAGAAGCGAGGATGTTCCTTTCAGTTTACCATAGAATTGTAATTGTTTCTAGAGAAACCCAAATTCTCGGATTTTTTTGATATCTCTGAACTCTGGTTGCTACTTCCCTTCTTTCTTTGTAAAACTCGGAATCTCAGACCTGATGGGGACCCTAAAGACAGGCATGTGCATTCTCTCTGGGGACCCTAAAGACGAGCATGTACAATCTCTCTGGGGACCCTAAAGACGAGCATGTACAGTCTCTCCAGGGACCTTAAAGACAGGCATGGGCTCTCTCTGTGGAGCATCCTCATAAGAAACAGCTTTTTCTCCTGTTCCCGGGGACTTTGCTTAATGACTGCTCCGAGGGTCTAGGAATGAAAACCAGTTTAGGGCTGGTATCCCACCCTTCATGGCAGTCTCTTGTTCACCTTGGTGCTGTCTCTGTTTCCCTGGTGGTTGTGTTTGCTCCAAATACCTTCCAGATTACCCAATAAATATATATCGACAGTTTTCCATAATGCTCCAATTATAACGTGGCCTAAAGGAAATAGACAAATTTTGCTCGGTAAAAGCATAAACTGTAAATGCTTTCGATGAAAAGAACCTAATTTGGGTTAGTGAGGTAGCTCAAAGGCAGAGGGTTTGCTTAGGATGCACAGGTCCTTGGTCCAGTCCTGAAAAAGACCTGTAAATTACCAACTCTGAGTCTTTTTCTATCTCATAAAAAGTATTGTTGAGGAAGACTTATTATCCTATGATACTAAAGCTAATATTTCCCCTCCTGCTCCAGGGGAGTATCTGAAACCTGAATGTCACTGATTTATTTTTCCTCTTGTGACATTTAGATCCTAGATTAACTATAGCATTGCTAAAGTTGTCAGGCATGCTATTTGCCGAGTCTCCTTTCTTTACTCCTGCAAAAAAAAAAACATGAACATAGCAGCCATTGTGTTTTGAGAAAGAACCACCCTATCTCTTCACAAGATCAGAGTGGAACCTAAGTGGGTGGTATTCTTCAGAGCCAGATCGTTTTTCCTTCTTTTGCCCCCTCACCTCTGACTCAACTCTTCTTCAGGATACTTTGACGCCCATGCTCTCGCCATGGACTTCATGAGCATTGGATTCCGAGAGTGCTTGACCGAAGTGGCTAGGTACCTGAGCTCAGTGGAAGGCCTTGACTCCTCAGATCCACTGCGCGTGCGCCTCGTTTCTCATCTCAGCACCTGCGCCTCCCAGCGGGAGGCAGCCGTGATGACGTCCTCCATGGCCCACCACCACCACCCCTTGCACCCACACCACTGGGCAGCAGCCTTCCACCATCTCCCCACAGCCCTCCTCCAACCCAACGGACTCCACACATCGGAGTCCACCCCGTGTCGCCTATCCACATCTTCAGAAGTGCCTCCCTCCCATGGCTCTGCCCTCCTCACAGCGACGTTTGCCCATGCAGATTCCGCTCTTCGGATGCCATCAGCTGGCACTGTCGCACCGTGTGTGCCACCTCTCTCCACCTCTCTCCTGTCTCTTTCGGCCACTGTGCATGCCGCAGCCGCAGCGGCCACCGCAGCTGCACACAGCTTCCCTCTGTCCTTCGCAGGGGCCTTTCCCATGCTCCCCTCCAATGCAGCCGCCGCAGCCGCAGTTGCTGCTGCAACCGCCATCAGCCCACCCTTGTCAGTGTCAGCAGCCTCCAGCCCTCAGCAGACAAACAGCGGAACAAACAGTAAACCTTACCGGCCCTGGGGGACAGAAGTGGGAGCCTTCTAAGTTATTCTTGAATGCCTTGCAATAGTAACTGAATGTCCTTCATTTCAGAATCAGCTTCAAACCTCTGCACCCTGAAGGTAGCCATACAGATAACTACACAGCATACAGAGTCACACAACAACAATAAAGCAGTTTGAGAAGCAAACTTCACAAACGGAAATGTAGTATTATCTGTTTTTCTCGTTGGTTAAGGCAGCTTGGCAACTGACTTCAGCGACTTAAAAACGTCACATCTATTTCCATTTGAACTTTCCTGGAAAATACACGGATGTCACCAACCAGCAGTGCTTCTGACTTGGAAATAAAAAAAAAGTCATAACTGAATTCTCCTGAAACAGGAAGGGAGAAAAAAGAATACACCACATTTTCTAAGTGCCTGAGCTAAGGAACATAATGTAGCAAAAGATTCAAAGGGCGGGGCTGTTAGGTTGAGAAAGGGAAGAACAGACTGCATGTGTTAGACTGCACACAGTACTCTTTCGAAACCAGCAGGTTTTATTGGCCATAAAGATTAATGAAAATCAAGGTTTTTGTCTTTGTCTTCTGTCCTCAGACTTGTCAAGCATGGATAGTTAGCAATGCATTGATATAAACAGCCATTCCACCAGTGTCCACATGAACAGGCATTTCTGCTCTGCCCGCAAGCTCCCATACATTCTAGAGAGACGTGATTTAGAACACTGCGCTTCAGTCTGTAAACCTACAGCTGTACAATACACCTTGAAGCAGTTACCTGCCGTGTGCCCACCCGAGCCTTGCTCATTCATGCCAACTCAAAAAAAAAACTCTTCAGTTTGCGAGTTTGGATTAATTTATTCAGTTTCATTTGGGCTATATTTATATGTTTAACTTCTTGAGTTTTCTCCTGACAACATGTAATGTCTGTTCTTTTCCTTTGGGGAGAGGGGAGGTGATGCATCTCTGGAGGTAATGGGATAAAGGAGAGAGGATTTGGAAGAAAAGAGCTACATGGTTTAAATGCCCTTGGTCAAGTTAGCAATTGCATTTGATCCCAAATCACAATGAATGTATGCAATGAAGTGTACATAAATTATTTTTGTCTATGCCTAGACTAGGACTACATAATGGTGTTTTGGTTTTGAGTTGTTATTTTTTTGTTTTGATTTTTCTTATCTTGTCTAAATGACAAAATAATCTCTTAATACATTGAAATTGAGCACGTGAGATTTTATATTTGAAAGACAAAGACACAGCATGTATTCTTATGCACTTCGTTTCTCTGCTGTGTGGAGAAAGCAATAAAAGAATGTTAAACATTATGCAAAGTTATACTCATAAATATTTGTTTTAAAATTACTGTACCTAGTCTTTTCTGCATTACTTTGTAACCTTTTTCTATGCAAAACTCTACATATCACTAATTAAATGAAGTTCTTTTTGACTACTTCATGTGGATGAGTTGCTTTTTAGAATGGCAAGTTGACATGCCTCTCACGTGGGGCTTCCTTTTACGGTCTCCTGGAGACATAGTTTTGGGTCATGTGTTTCAAAATCATTTGAAAGTTCGAATTCACACATTACCTGAAAATGAACTTTATGGAACTTATAGGTTAAAACATAGGTAAGCATTGCAAAGGCAAAGCGTGATTATTTTCCTCTGCCCTGTGTTGCTTCTTCCCTATTTAATTATAGACAGGGTCTTGCTGTGTAGCCCAGCCTGGCCTGGAACTTGCTATATAGCTTAGCTTGGCCTCAAAATCAAGATCCTGCTGCCTCAGACTCCCAGCAAGTGATATCTTTTGATCATCTATGGCTCTTGGAAAGGCACAAATAATAAGACCTCAAATAAAAGAATATCAATCAAATTCAGAGAAGGAGCTAGAGTGTGTGATATTGTGTAGCTCAAGAACAAGGCTTATTTGTGGAGCATCAGTGGATATACAACAGGCATGTCCATGCATCCTGATGGTGAGTCCTCCATGTCTGTCCAAGTTTCCTTGTTGAGGTGCAGATGCTGTGGTTGTGGTTTTTCAGAGAAGGCTAAAATCATTTGGAACCCCTAACGCCATGGGCCAAAATACACCTTAAATAATAAATAAATAAATAACTTCATCATTCATATCAAAATGCTCAAATGAAAATAATGAAGGGACTTTCACCATATCTTGGTTTTGAAAAATGAGGTATATGGTATTGTAGGTGGGGTTCTGTCTTGTGAAATACTGTACTGCCTTTTGACGTGATCGTTTTCTTGTTCATGACAAAAGTTAAAGGGATTTTGGCCTTTTAAGTTTGTTTTAGGGGAAAGGAAAGAACTTTTAGGTAATTGATTCATTAGTGGGTTTAATGTAAAAGTTAGTTTCAAAATTAATTCAAAGGCATTTTGGTAGAATAAAAGGGGTCAGAGGAGGAGCAGTTTGAGTTTTCCCCAAACCCAAAAGCCATGCACGTGCACAGCCAGACCATCGCTTTGTGTTTCACAACAGCAAGAGCGTGCACAGCCTTGAGTTGCACTCCTCAGATTTGGAGTGGCATGTGGGACCTGAGGCCCTAGCTGATGACATGGACATTCAGAGGAAGAGGCATGCCAAGATGCTAAGAATAAACAAAAAAAAAAAAAAACTGGAGGAAGAGGTCTTCTCTTCTTGGGATCACTGACAAATCAGACCTCTCCTATCTTATTTGAAGAAATATGAAGAATTTTAAAGTAATACCAAAACCATAAAATACCAAATGTTACCCAGAACAGTGTCTACTCTATCCATGTATATGAAGGCATTATAACCTAAAGGAAGCCTCTGGGTTATCTTTCTTATATATGTGACTTATTCTTTTTGCCCATGATGAGTTATCCCAATGCAAGAGTATTCATCTGAGAGGTGTCATTACAAAGAATTATGATTTCAGAACGACATGTTTCCATGAGTCTAAGTCTCCATCAGTTGCTCTTGATTTAGGATCAATTTTTTTGGGGTGGGGGGTAGGGATGGAGGGCGCGTTTCAAGACAGAATTTCTCTGTAGCTTTGGAGCCTGTCCTGGAACTAGCTCTTGTAAACCAGGCTGACTTTGAACTCACAGAGATCCGCCTGCCTCTGCCTCCCAAGTGCTGGGATTAAAGGGGTGCGCCACCACCACCTGGTTTAAGATAAATTTTTTAAGGAGTAAGGACGTCTACAATATACACTTTACAGACTGGTTTTAAAATAGCTTAATTAAATATAACACGGAAAAAATGCATCTTGGGTTTCGACCACCATGGTAATGCTTTTACTAATGATGACCGCAATTTTCGAAGTCACAGCTAACAGTGTGCATAGAGGGGGCTACTTTGGCCTTCCTTTAATGACTTTGTAAGCTTAGTGATTTGAAGATACAGGGTTTTGTTTGCTTGCTTGCTGTTTGTTACCATGTTCTAGTTGTCCAGTGACATTGCTTCAGCTTCGCTTCCTGAAGGACTGTATTCGGCTTGCTCTCATGATTCTTCTGAGGCTCAAACCATGGCCTGAAGTTGTGAATATTTGCACCGCGCCAGCAAAGCAACCTAGCAAACATGACATTGAAACTGGCACTGTAGTTCATAATTCTGAAGAGGATACATCTTCAAATGTCAGTGGAAGATATCGTAAAGAAGAAAAGCGCCTGGACTAACATAGATGACCTGGTGTAAGGGCAGTTCACAGGGGAAGTGGTTCTCTAGGCACAAGGTAGTGCTTTCTCCCATGCCCTCATTCTGACTTCAAAGGAAAGGACACGAATGGGGTCAGTTAGGGAACCAGGTCTTTTGCTATGTAGCTATTGGAACTAGGGCCACTTTAAAGTATGGGACTAGAAAGAAACTCAAATGTAGTCCTAATAACAAATACACTCATGTTCTGTGCTAAGGCCAAGCAGTGTTTGGAACCTGTTTCCTCATTCTACTTTGCTGTAGAAGTCACAAAACTATACTGGCATCCTGGGAATTGGAAAACAATATTAATCATTCAGTACCATATTTACCAGGTTGATGATGACTCTGTGAGCCTGTTTACTTTTCCAGCCCATACTTTTGGTGACTTAACCTTTGGCATTATTTTTATTACTATTTTTTTGAACTCGTGCTCATCTCCATGATATCAACCTACCAGGGAGGGCCGAATTAACATAAAAGTAACTCTGCCAACAGGTTTAGCATGGAACTTCTATCTCTCCTTAGCGGGTTCAAGGACATTTACTCCATAACACACTATATAAAAATATAGTCTTTTGGCAGGTGTCTAGTGTGCCCTTTCAGACAAATAAATGTACCTTTGTACAGGATACCAAAGAGTATTTTGCAGTCTTTGTAAGGTGACTGACAAAGATCAGACAGAATGGTGAAAAGTTAAGAAAATATGCTAAACAAATTAGTATAAAAGATAAGAGGGTATGTGTGTCTGTCTGTCCGTGTGGTGATGGGAATGCTGAACTGTTCAGAATTTTATAAAAGATAAGAGGTGTGTGTTTATATATATCGAGGGGAATGAAGTATTCAGAATTTTTTATAAAAGGTAAGAAGAGTGTGTGTGTGTTTGAGGGAAATACTGAAGTGTTCAGAATGTTTAGCCATTCTAGGTTCATCATCTCATAAAGAAAGCCTCCCTTTGGCCTGTGGTGACCTGCCCAGTAACTCACCCATTGCAGCAACTCTCTTTCCTAGGAAGGACTTAAACTGGCCTGGCTTCTTTAACCTAGAGTAGGGATGGTTTCCGCAGTAGTTACACTTAGTATGCACACACGATGTTCCAAAAGCCTCCTTATGTCCTTCTGCCCGAAGACATTTTCATGTTTCTCAGTTCTTCCATAAACTGTTTGGTTTGCTTGGGCTCTGCAGCTGTCTTTTCAGCCTGTGCGATAACAAAAATGAAGATGACTTCAACCAAAGGCATCACAGACGTTTTTAAGGGCAGAAAAGGCTGAATAACTTTATTGGGGTGCTTCTCCATGTCCTTTCACAGGCTTCGAGTTATAACCACTTTGTGTTTTCATTATAGTAAAGACAAGTGACATTTTATCAGATGGGAAAAGTTCCCCAATAGTGACTCTCATTCACCATGTTTCACCTGTGTAAGAATGGTGATAAACTTTAAATTGTTCATAGACTCCGTTAGCAATGGGGGTATCATCTATTCACCCCTTCTCTCTCATGATAGGCTATTAAACTGAATATTATTTACCATATTGCAAAACTCTGCTTCCTAGATCTTTCAGCGCCTCCGTAAGCCTTTGTGTCCTGTTAGAAAACACCTTAACACTTTATAAAAACCAAAACAATATGATAAATGGGGACTTCTTGTAGCTATTGTGTAGAGTTTGGGCTGAGCCAGGATGCTGGCATCAACCCTCATCCTGGCTGGTCTTTTCCACCCAGGTGATATAAACAGGCTTTTGTAGGGTGGGAGGGTAATCTGGCAAGATGGCAGAAATTTGTTTTCAGTCAAAAGGACAAAACAGACTGTATTTTACTTTCCTAACACATTTGCCAGGCTACAAGCCACTTCTAAGGAAAACGAAGCTAGCTAATTTTTATCTCACAGACCACCATTATTTTATTTTGCTATTATTACACCTTTCTCCTGGCACAATGATGAGCATAGAAAAGTACAAATGGCAACGTATCCAAACAGTATGGTAATGAATTAAAACTCAAGGGCAGTTTATGGACCATCAGATGAGGAAACGGCCAGGTTCATAGACAAGAATTACCTATGGGGTACACTCGTCTTTTGCTGCTGAGGCCTACTGTATCCATCAAAAGAGAGGTCGCTGCGAGGTGGCTACAGATGAGTCAATGTGTGCTTAAGTCCTGTATAGTGGGCCGAGGAATAGACTTGAATCACCAAGCATCTCCTGAGCATGACTCATGAGAACAGGCACCATGAGTTATGGGCTTCACACACATCGTTTCTCCCCACACAGCTTCACCATTGATGTGAATCTCAAACCGTAAGGCTACCCAAAAAGGAGAGCCACAGACAACACACATGTAATGGCTCAGTATAAAGGTACGTAGCCACTTACCAGAACACCAAGGTCCGGAAGACAGCTGCTGTCCACGTATGTAGAATGCAAGAAAAGAAACAAACTTCACAAATTGCCCTCAAGATAAGATGCAGTGAGAGAATGAACATGCGCTAAATATTCTTTTCAAATATATAGCGCTGGAGTAAAAGCCTGGAGGTGTATCTGTGTTGCCACAGGAAGGACCCCACCGCACGTAGGCTGTGTGCTCACGGAAATCACACCTTTCATAGCCACATCTAGGAACACTTATGCTTAATTACTTCAGTCAAGTCCATTAATTGCTTTTAAAATATTAGAGCGTAACAAAAGTTCTTGGTAGCACTCAACAGATCACTTGAGTTCCATATTTATAATTCTAGCAAATTTATCTCTGCTTTCTTCAATGCGTATATCATTTGTATAGCCTCAACATTTAGACACTGGGGCGATGACTCGGTTGATATAGCTCTTGTTGCGCAAACATAAGGATTTGAGTTCAGATCCATAGCACACATTTTCTCATTTGTTTGTTTGTTTTCAAGACAGCCTTTCTATGTAGCTTCGGGGCCTGTCTTGGAACTAGCTCTTGTAGAACAGGCTGGCCTCGAACTCACAGAGATCTGCCTGACTCTGCCTCCCGAATGCTGGAATTAAAGGTGTGCACCACCACCGTCCCACAGCACACATATTTTTAAAAATATGTTGGGGCTTCAGGTATGGTGCAGCTGTTTACAGCATTGATTGTTTTTCCAGAGGACCCAGGTTCAATTCCGAGCAGTCACGTGGTGGCTTACAAGTAGCTATAATCCTAGTCCCAGGGGATCCGATACACTCTTCTGATCTTTACAGGCACTGCACATACATGGTACATGAACATACATGCAAGCAAAACACCCATAAACATACAAAGGAAAAAAATACCTAGGTGTATAGTGTACTTCTATAAACCCAGCCCTGGGGGTTTAGGACAGGTATATTCTGGTGGTTCACTGGAAGTGAGGGTAGGCAATCAGTGGGGTACAAATTCAGTGAGAGGGACAGAAATCTCAAGGTCCAAATCAGGAGCAGAAGGAGAGGGAGCACGAGCAAGGAACTCAGGACCGTGAGGGGTGCACCCACACACTGAGACAATGGGGATGTTCTATCGGGAACTCACCAAGGCCAGCTGGCCTGGGTCTGAAAAAGCATGGGATAAAACCGGACTTGCTGAACATAGTGGACAATGAGGACTACTGAGATCTCAAGAACAATGGCAATGGGTTTTTGATCCTACTGCACGTACTGGCTATATGGGAGCCTAGGCAGTTTGGATGCTCACCTTACTAGACCTGGATGGAGGTGGGCGGTCCTTGGACTTCCCACAGGTCAGGGAACCCTGATTGCTCTTCAAGCTGATGAGGGAGGGGGACTTGATCGGGGGAGGGAAAGGGAAATGGGAGGCGGTGGCTGGGAGGAGGCAGAAATCCTTAATAAATAAATAAATTTAAAAAAAATTCAGTGAAGAGACCCCGTCTCAAAAACCTAAGGTGGAGAGTGACTGAACGGCAGGACTTTACACAGGTTTTTGAATCTGTGTAAGAGGTGTTAAAGTCTACCTCAGAAGGAATTCCTGAAGATCAAATAATAGTAATCCACCTTGTGGATGGTGGACTATCACTAAACAGTAGTGTGGCCTATTCAAATGTAGTTTATTAAGATCTAAAATGAGTTCATATGCAAAAGCTCGACTTCCCACTCACACAGCTGCATTTAATGCATCCCAAGGCATTCTGCGGCGTCTGTTCCACTCACATTAAATCACTAACATGCACGCATTTCTTCCTATGAGTAAACTCAGAGATTCACAGACTTCGGAGAATGCAAACTAGACCGATGCTTCAACTTACACATGAAAACGGCTGAGGCCTGAATAAGATAAACATCGGTGCAGTCGCACGCTCTCCACAGGCCCCATTTCTGGGATGTGGTGCTTTTGGAGACCATGTGACCCTAGAGTAAACATTATCTTTCACAACTTTTATATTTTATTTGATTTTGTTTTGCTGTGGATAACAAGTACCATTTGCTTGTTAAGATAACGTATCATGTGTGTCCTGTTTTCAAGAACAAGGGTTTTTAGTCCGAATCAAAAGAAACACACTGGAGACACCCTGGATCTTTACAAAGAAAATCCGATTAATATTACTGTTTGAAATTACATTACTGTTTTTAAATGATGTCCTACACTGCCAGCAAGTTGATTAATACCCAAAAGAATGGCGTTGTGCTCCACCATCCAGCCACTGAGGCAGAATGGGTGGCCATGTGTGCATATGACTTCTGCACAATGTGGCAGCAGCGTCCCCTGGGGCCCTTGCTGTGAAGACAGAATCTTTAAGCTAAGTTCGCAAAGCTATGAGGGACCCATCTCCAGTTCGTCTTCCATTCTGTCAACGGCGCCTCTCTCCCTTGCCAGCCAGCTTTCCCGGTTCTTCCAGCTCCTGGTTTTCTTCTTGCCTTGCTGCAAAGCCTTGCGGAGATCCCTTTAGGTCAGAATGCTCTTCTCCCCCATCTCCCCGGACTGTTACCTTAGGTAACTCATCTTCAAGTTTCTGATCAAAGGCATCATTCCTCTGATATCACTAACCCGTGCAGAACTCTTGTGGCATCCCATGACCACATTATTCTTCCTCACAGACTTCGGTGTTTGCTGCCGGTGATTGTGGGCTTACACTGCTCCCACATGGAAAGCAAATGATAGAGAGATGTATGTGCCCCACTGTGTCTCTAGCGCCTCTCTGTTCTTTTGTCTGGCACCAACGAGCACCTCACCATGTAATTGTGCAGATCCACTAAGTGAATGAGCTTCTAAATGCTGGACTGCACGAGCAATGATAGAATGGTATTTGATTTGTTTTTAAGACTTGCTCCATCTTTCTGATACTATGAAGCACAATTGATGAGATGAAAAGAGAAAAAAAAAACAGCTAGAAACAAACAGAAAGGTTGGGGGAGAAAAGAAGGAAGGCAAATGTCCTCTATTTCCCACGCAGGCAAACAAATCCTAGATTTTTAACCATACCTTTCCTAGGTAACAGGGCTACTTGGATAATGAATTTTATCACATGAGGCTAGGATGCCCCCTTGTGGTTAATGTTTACATTGACAGTTGTCAACCTACCTGTAACTTTTTTCCGAAAAGCATTATTAACTATTACTAAAAAGGAAAGCAGAAATTGTCTTAGCTAAATACTCCATGCAATGATCTCCAAGAATTAGCTGAAACATTACCATTTCTTTATTTTTTTATTTTTCATCTCACTTAAATGTCAAACTGATCCAGAAGAATAACACACAGATGAACGTGAACATGCGTATCTGCAAAGCCGCCTGTTCTTCCCAAACCATTTTCCCGTCTTCCTCATTCCCATAGCCACACATTTACAGAATGCCCTCCTTTATTAATAGTTATGTTCATTGATAAATCTGAAGATCACACTAACCATTTAAAGACCCAATCTAAAAATGTAATCACACTCTATTTGATAATTTAAAAAAATATTTTATTAATAGTTAAGTCCATTGATAAATCAGTAGATCACACTTACCATTTGAAGACCCAATTTAAAATGTAATCATACTGTTTGATCATTTTAAAATATATTAATATTAATTTTTAATAAAATTAAAATGTATTTTATTTTTCAAATATTTAATATTAATTGTTTTCCTCTAAGTCAGGAGATGCTTCAATCCACCTGTTAGTCTTACCCTATAGTATTTTATTGTATGGCTACACACAATGTACTTCCATTCCATTCTGTGCTTAGTGTACATTGTTTGAACAAAATAACAGGTTCTTTTGTGATATTTTCATAGCTATAGTGTTCATTGATGACATCTGTCCTCCGTTCACCACTCTTGCCCCTCTCCCCTACCCACCAGTCCCCACTTTCCCCATATAATATCTTTCCTATTTTAATGTCTTTGATAAGTAAATAAGTCCAGGATCTGAATATGCCAGAGATCACACAGTATTTATTTTTCTTATTTTGGCTTGTTTCACTTAATGTGATGATGTTTAGTTCCATCCACTTCCTATTTTCCAGCAAATGACCTAATTTCATTCTTTATTGCTTGATAAAATTATGTTTTTTACATAAGCCACATTTATTTTTAAATTTTTACATTTATGTATTGTATGCACGCGCACGTGTGCACACACACACATGCACACATGTGCTCCTGGCTCATCTGTTTCTTTCTTGTCTGCAGTGATCACTAATTATAGAGACCAACGAGAAAAAAAAAGAAATGATATTTATATGACCATCAGCTCAAAATAGAGGTGTAATTTATGAATTTTGTCACAGACAATATGTCATAGAAGATAATTGGTCAAGTAAATCCATGCTTTAAATTTGAATTGCTTTCATTTTATGGAAACCATGAATATATGCTTCTGTTGCCTACTTTAAAATAAGAAAATAAAAAAGTTATTTAAGTCTATAAAATAGTAAAGATACAGAAATGATATTTTAGATGAGCAAACCCTATGCTAAAGAAATAAAAACACTTTTCCGTATTCCTCTGAAAAGTTTTCCACATTTTTTGTGATATCTAGCAATCCCCAAAGTTGCAGGGTAATGCAGAATTTGAAGGAAGAACACGCAAAGTCATGTATTCTCTCTTTGCTTCCGTGCTGCACTGTGTATCTAACAACGACTTCAGCGGGGCTCCTGTAAAGCCACCGTGCAACCGAGTGGAATATCAGATGACTGAAGAGTATGGGACGCAGATCAGAAAAGTGCAGGCTGGAAGCCTGAGTCCCAGCCATAGTGACGTAACTTTGACGTCACACAGCCCCTCCGCTCTATTTTCCTAAGCCATCAAACAGGGACCTTTTTTCTTTTCTTTTCTTTTTTTTTTTTTAAGAATTGGTTTGGTTACTGTAGATAAAGTACTTGTATCAGTGCTCAGAATCTAAAGGAGCCCTGTGGATGGCAGATAGTCAGCTGAACTCTGGTTATACTTACTCCTCTCTCAGCAGAAATGTAGACTTTTCATCCACCCATTCGTTCCTTCATTCAAGTGGTGGGATGGCTCAGAGTTTATGAGCACTGGCTGCTCTTCAAGGAATCCTAAGTTCAATTCCCTGCACCTACATGGTGGCTCACTGCTACCTATAATGGGAATCCGATGCCCTCTTCTGACATGCAGGTATGTATGCAGATATGTGCATATATACATGTATACACATGCACATATATAGCATATATACATATATAATATTCAAGCACTCTGTACATGAGTACTTTCTCTTTTTACTTTACTATTATTATTCTGTTATATATTACGACAGGACCACAGTTTCCCCTCCTCCTCTCCTTTCAGTTTCCCCTCTCCCCAGTCTCCCCTTTTCTGCCAGATTCATGGCCCCTCCACCTTCCCTCAGAAAAGAGCAGGCCACCCAGAGATATTAACCAAGCATGGCATAATATACGACAATAAGAGCAGTACACACAATGGGTCCAGTATATATCACCACATCAAGACTGGATAAGGTGACTGAGTTCCCATTAGTAGGCAAAATAGTCAGTGATGGCCCCGCTCCACAAGAACGCAAGCTACTCAGACATAACATATATGTAGAGGACCTAGGTCAGTCCCCTACAAAATAGTCAATCTCTGCAAGCCTGCATGAGTTCCAGTCAATTGATTCTGTGGACCATGTTCTCCTGATGTCCCTGACCCCTCTGGTTCCTCAGATCTTTTCTCCCCCTCCTCTGCAGGACTTCCTGAGCTCTGCTGAATGCTTTGCTGTGGGCTCTTCATCAGTCTCTCTGGCCTCTTTGATGAGGATTCTGCTAGGTTCTGCTCCCAGAACACTCTGCAGGCAAGATAAACTGTAGGTTGAAGGTTTTGTGGCTGGGTTGGTGTCCCAAACCCTCCGCTTGAGGTCTTGTCTGGTTATAGAAGATGGAAGGTTCAGACTCGGTGTCCCCTATCACTAGACATCTTTGCTGGGGTTACTATGGTAATTCCATGCAGTTTCCATTGCACTAGGTTTCCACCTTGCCCCTGAAATGCGCCCCCAATTCTAATTGTTCCTCCCCCCCTCCCCCAATTGATCCCTCCAGTTCCCAACCTCACCAGCCCCCAGACCATCAGTGAAATTTATTCTAATTCCCTTTTCCAGGAAGATCCCTGTGTCCTCCCTTAAGCCTTCAAAGCTTCTTACTTAGCCTCTCTGGGTCTGTAGACTGCAGCATGATTATCTTTTTACAACTAATATTCACTTATTAGTGAGTACAAATCATAGTTGTCATTCTGAGTCTGGGTTACCTCACTCAGAATGATTTCTTCATGTTCCAACCATTTGCCTGCAAATTCTATGATGTCATTCTTTTTGACATCTGAGTAATAGTCCATTGTGTAAATATACCACATTTTTCTTTATCCATTCTTCAGTTGTGGGGCATCTACATTGTTTCCAGGTTCTGGCTATTACGAATAAAGCTGGCATGAACATAGTTGAGCAAGTGTCCTTGTGATATGATAGAATGCCTTTTGGGTACATACCCAAGAGTGATATGTTGGACTCTTGAGCTATATTGATTCCCAATTTTCTGAGAAACTGCCGTACTGATTTTCAAAGTTGCTGTACAAGTTTGCACATCCACTGTTGCGGGAGGTCCTCCCGCTCCTCCAACCTATAGCTGCTGAGATACCAGCCCATTGGGGCATGGTTTCTCTCCCTTTAAAAAAGCGGCCACTTCCCTCTTCTCTCTCTCTTCACTTCCTGCTCCGCCGGCGACTAGACTCCTTTCCTGGTTGCGTAGAGGGCTGTTGCCTGGGACAGTGATCTGTAAGTTTTTTTCCCCTTTAAATAAATACCACCCTATTAATCATAATCCCAAACTGGTGTGGCATTGTTTGTGACTTACGCCTTCAATCCACCAGCAGTGAAGAAGTGTTCCCCTTGCTCCACATCCTCTCCAGCTTAAGCTGTCGCTTGTATTTTTTACCTTAGTCAGTCTAAGTGTAAAATGGAACCTTAAAGTCATTTTGATTTGCATTTCTTTGATGGTTAAGAATGCTGAACATTTCTTTAAGTGTTTCTTAGTCATTTGAGAATTTTCTGCTTAGTTCTGTAGTTCATATTTTAATTGGATTATTTATTTGGTTGATGTCTAGTTTCTTGAGTTCTTTATATACTTTGGATATTAACCCTCTATCAGATGTGGAGTTGGTGAAGATCTTTTCTCATTCTGTGGGCTGCCTTTTTTGCCATATTGACAGTGTCCTTTACTTTACAGAAGCTTTTCAGCTTCGTGAGGTTCCATTTGTTTGTTGTGGATCTTAGTGTCTGTGCTACTGGTGTTCTATTCAGGAAGTTGTCTCCTATGCCAATGTGGTCAAGGCTATTCCCTACTTTCTCTTCTATCAAGTTCAGTGTATCTGGTTTTATGTTGAGGTCTTTAATCCACTTAAATGTGAGTTTTGTTCAGGATGATAGATATGGATCTACTTACATTCTTCTATAAGCTGACATCCAGTTAGAACAGTCCCATTTGTTGAAGATGCTTTTTTCATTGTATATTTCTGGCTTCTTTATCACAAATCAGGTGTCCATAGATGTGTGGTTTATATCTAGGTCTTCAGTTTGATTGACCAGTTTGTCTGTTTTTAAGTCAATATTATACTGTTTTTACTGTTACACTTCTGTAGGATGGTTTGAAATTAGGGATGATGATAACTCTGGAAGTTCTTTTATTGTATAAAATTGTTTTAGCTATCCTGGAAATTGTTTTTCCACACAAAGTTGAATATTGTTCTTTCAAGATCTGCAAAGAACTGTATTGGAATTTTGATGGAGACTGCATTGAATCTGGAAATTGCTTTTGGTAGGATTGCCATTTTTACTATGTTAATCCTACCCATCCATCAACATGGGCGATCTTTACATCTTCTGATATCTTCTCCAGTTTATTTCTTCAAAGACTTAACGTTCTTGTCATACAGGTCTTTCACTTGCTTGGTTAGAGTTAACCAAAAATATTTTATATTATTTCTGGCTATTGTTAAGGGTGTGGCTTCCCTAATTTCTTTCTCAGCCCGTTTGTCATTTGTATGTATGAGAACTGATAATTTTCCTTTTTCTTCTTTAGTTAATCTTGCATTCAACCACCTTGCTGAAGGTGTTTATCAATTGTATGAGTTCCCTGGTATAATTTTTAGGGTTACTTTATGTATACTACCATATCACCTGCAAATAGCAAAAGTTTGACTTCTTCCTTTCCAACTTGTATCCCCTTTATCTTCTGTATTTGTCATCACTCTAGCTAGAACTTTGAGTACTATTGAATAGGGGTGGAGAGTGGACAGCCTTGTCTTGTTCCTGATTTTAGTGGAATTACTTTGAGTTTCTCTCCATTTAGTTTGATGTTGGCTATAAGCTTGTTCTATATTGCCTTTGTTATGGTTGGATATGTTCCTTTTATCCCTGATCTCTCCAAGACTTGTATCATGAAGGGGTATTGGATTTTGTCAAAGGCCTTTTCTGCTTCAAATGAGATGCTCATATGGTATTTTCTTTCAGTTTGTTTATATGTTGGATTACATTGAGAGATTTTTTTTTTGAACCTTCCCTGCATCCTTGGGATGAAGCCTACTTGACCATGGTGAATGATCTTTTTGATGTGATCTTGAATTCAGTTTGCAAGTATTTTACTGAGTATTTTTGCATCAATGTTCATGAGGAAATTGGTTTGTAGTTCTTTTTCTTTGTTGAATCTTTGTGTGGTTTGGGTATCATGGCAAGTCTGACCTCATAAAATTAGGCAATGTTCCTTCTGTTTCTATTTTGTGGAAGAATATGGGGAATACTGGTATTAGCTCTTCTTCAAAAGTAGGTAGAATTTTGTGCTGAAACCATCTGGCCCTGGGCATTTGGGAGGGGCTTAGGGGTCATAGGTCTACTTAAATTGTTTATCTGATCTTGATTCAGCTTTGGTAAGAGGTATTTATCAAGGAAGTTGCCCATTTTCTTTAAATTTTTCAATTTGTGGAGTACAAGATTGTGAGGTGATTTCATCAGTATTTGTTGTTATGTTCTTTCTGTTTCTGATTTTGTTAATTTAGGTATTCTTTCTCTATTAGTTAGTTTAGCTAAGGATTTGTCTATCTTGTTGATTCAAAGGAGCAATTCTTTGTTTCATTTATTATTTGTATTGTTTTCCTTGTTTCTAGTTTATTGATTTCAGCCCTTAGTTTATTTCTTTTTGTCTACTCCTCTTGGGTGTATTTGCTTCTTTTTGTTCTAGAGCTTTCAGGAGTATTTAATTTCTTTATGAAGGCACGTAGTGCTCTGAACTTTCCCCTTAGCATCCATACCATAAGTTTGGGTATGTCATGCATTCATTTTTACTGAATTCCAGGAAGTCTGGTTTCATTATTTCTGCCTTGACACACAAGTCATTCAGTAGGGGGTTGTTCAGTTTCTGTGTGTTTGTAGGCTCTCTGTAGTTCCTGTTGTTGGTGAAACCTATCTTTAATCCATGATAATCTGATAAGATATAGAAAGTTATTTCAATTTATTGTCTCTGTTGAGGTGTGCTTTGTAATCGAATACGTGGTCAGTTTTAGAAAATGTTCCATGGTGCTGAGAAGAAGGTATAGTCATTATTTTGGTTTGAAATTAATTTTAGTTTGACGTCTCTTTTGTTAAATAATAGAATAGCTACACCAGCTTGATACTTAGGTCCATTTGCTTGGAAAATCTTTTTTTAAACCTTTACTCTGAGGTAATGCCCGCCTTTGATCTTAAGGCATGTTTCTTGTATGCAGCATAAAGATGGATTCTGTTTTTATATCCATTCTGATAGACTATGTCCTTTTATCAGGGAATTGAGCCCATTGATATTGAGAGATATTAACAGCCAATAATTGTTAATTTTTGTTAATTTGGAATGGAAGTCTGCTGGGGCCCAGCAGCAATGAAGTAGGGGTGGATGATGAGGTAAGAGGGCATGGGTTGTGGAGTGGATCTTTGGAATGAGAATCTAGGGAGTGGGACAAATCAACTGGCAGGCAGGTCACTCACCTGACACGACTACTTTCAAAACCAGTTTTAACAACCTACTTATTGGTTTAATTATTTATCTCATTCATTCAGCACCATCCACATACTTAACACTGCTCTAGATGCTAAGGAAAGTCCTTGCCTTTAACTGGCCCCTACGGAGTACTTTCAGGCATCATCATGACCTCAAGATGACTCAGCCCAAATTGCCACTCAGTACAGTAGCCCATCTTGGGATGGATGACAATTTTGCATTTAAAGTAAAGTGGACAAGTACAGAAGAGTGTTTTTAGGTTTACACAAATTTTTTTCTGCAGACTAAGTACTTCCTGATCCCTTCCCTTTGCAGTGCCTCTTCATGTCTGGAGTATTTGTGCAAACACTCTCCAGTATTTCCACACTCTTTCTAAACTCAGAGTTGAACACAGTATTCTGTCTCCAAAGCAGAACCTTCAAGCTGAGGGTAGGCAATGTGACACAGTGCTGTCTTGAAGTGACAATATGACTTAGGTAAAATGTAATTCTTTGACAAGAAAGAAAGAAAGAAAGAAAGAAAGAAAGAAAGAAAGAAAGAAAGAAAGAAAGAGAAGATTATAAAGAAAAAAGAAGGAAAAAAAAGACAAGGAAAATACTAATCCAAACAAAGCCTTACTTTCGAAAATACCTTGACGGTGGTGGTGGTGGCACAAATCTTTAATACCAGAACTCAGGAAGCAGAGGCAGGTGGACTTCTATGAGTTCAAGGTCAGCCTGGTTTACAGAGCAAGTTCCAGGACAGCCAGGACTGTCAACAGAGATACACTGTCTCTCCAGGCCAAACCAAGCCTGCAAGCCCCGCCTCTTCTGGCTTTATTCAATCTCTCAGCAAGCATTTTCTCTCTCCAAGTTTTAGCTCTCACTTCTGAATCTGTCATCATTTGCCAAAAATGTCCATCTCTGTAGCAAGCATTGTAACTCGAATGAGCATCCTTGGCCTAAGTCTGAATACAATATGGCTTCCTTATTTGAGTTCTTTTCAAATATTTAAGCCACCATCAGAACCTTAATATTTTTCTCCTCTGATTTTCATTCAACTATAGTAGAGACAATCTTGTTTATTTTTATGAACTTGTGCCACAACAGTGACTGCCATGGACAGAGATATCCCTGTTTTATGAATGAATGAATGAATGCATGCATGCATGTGATGGAGGAAGGTCATTGGTTAAAATAAAAGAAGCTGCTTGGCTCTCATTGGTTAGGAGATAGGTGGGAGGAGTAAACAGAACAGAATGCCAGGAGGAAGAGGAAGTGAGGTCAGACTTGACAGCTCTCCTCTCAGGAGCAGACACCTCAGAGAGAGACGCCATGTCCCAGCTCCGACCCAGGATGGACTTATGCTAGAATCTTCCCGGTAAGACCGGTGCTCACAGATTATTAGAGATGGGTTGATTGGGATATCAGAATTAGCCAGTAAGGGCTAGAGCTAAGGGCCAAGCAGTTTATAAAAGAATACAGTTTCCGTGTAATTATTTCGGGGCATAAGCTAGCCGGGCAGAGCCGGCGGCTGGGGTGTTGGGGGACGCAGCCCCGCCGCCCTTATTACTACAAATGGTGCCCACGTGATGGACTAAACCCACTCAAAAAACCTGAGAAGGCTTAAAAATAAGGGAGAGAGAGTTTAACACAGATTTTTGCTGTTTGTTGGTGGCGTGCTGTAGAGAGATTTCCTGATTCGTCAACAGCAGCAGAAAAAACGCTGTGTCATTTCAAAGCGTGGCTTCCTGGGGCTGTGCCGCCAGTGCAAACTCTGGCTTTATGTTTGTGTTCCCGCTTGGGATCTGAAGGAGAGTGCTCTGGGACTGTGATGATGACTCAGAGCTTCCCGCCTGCTCCTGGGCAGAAGGCAGAATCAGGCTTAGGCAGGCGGAAGAGCATGGCGGATTCCTGCCGCCGCCATACAGGGACGTGTTTTCAGACTGCGCAGTGCTCTGCATGTCAGATTTGGTTGTAACTTGGATGAAAAGAATTTCTGTGCTGCACGCTCAGTCTCAGAATTAAAGTGCTGAGTGCCACTCCTACCTGGTGATGGAGCTAGCACAAAATGGTACGTCCTCCATTTTGAAATTTTCCTGACTCAGCAGCAGGAACAAAGCTGTGCCGTTTAAAAATGCCGGCTTTCTGGGCCATCCTGCCAGGGCAAACTCTGACTGTTTGAGGCAGGAGGGCCGGCTACCGAGAGAGGACTTGAGTGTTGTCTGTTGTAGCTCTCTGGCTGGCAGGTACCTTGAAATGCCAGTTGTGGCTATAATCATGGCTGCAGCCTGTATACCAGCCATGAGGCTGGGAAGCTAAGGAATGGACTGGATCTAGATGGCAAAGCCACGCCTTTAGTCCTACTGAGATTGCTTGGTAAATTAAAGACTCATGTGGTCAAAAAAAAAAAAAGAGAGAGAGAGAGATACAGTAAAGAGAGATTCAAAGACAGAGAAAATTTCTGAATGGTTTAAAGTGTGTTAAAAATATATGCAAGCTGAAAGTTGAAGTTCTTAAAGCAAAAAACAGAAAAAGGAAGAGAGTTGTTGTGTGTCTTAGTACACACCTTTAATCCCAACACTTGGGAGGCAGAGGGAGATAAACCTCTGTGACTTCAAGGTGTGGTAGCACACGCCTTTAATCCCAGTGCCTAGAAGGCAGAGACGAACAGATCTCTGAGTTCAAGGTGTAGTAGCAAACACCTTTAATCCCAATGCCTGAGAGGCAGAGACAGGCAGATCTCTGAGAATTCAAAGACAGCCTGGTCTACAGGGTTATTCCAGGTCAAAGATATACGCTCAAAAAGCAAAAAGTTAACCTAGGAATGTCACAGCTTAGATTCTTAAGCGCCTAGTGATTTAAAGGCGCAAATCAAAAGTGCTCCTGGATAGTAAAAAATTGCAGATTCACAATAGGACAGATTCAGACCACTAAATGAATCACACTGTTGGATGAATGTACGTTGGCTTGGGAGAGAGAAGAAAAAATATATAAAGAATAAAGTTAATGGTTTAAAAAGAAAAAAGTAAAAGTAAAGTCTTTAAAGAGACATAGTACAGATAGTTAAGAGATTAAAAGAAATAAAGAAAAATAAGCCGCGTAAAAATGAAAAATTCACAGAGAGTCTGGATTATGTACATTGTGCTTTCTTTAAAATTTTTGACTGTGAAGGAGCTAAGTACAGAGAGACATTTCATTATATGGGCTGCCAAGTGGAACCAGAACGGATATCATGAGGGTATGATTTCAGAATTTGGGTCTAAGGATACGATGCTTTGGAAAGGAGTTTCTTATTTTGTTTTCACAGAGGATGAGACCCTGTTCATTTCTTCTATTCCGATTTGATATGATGGACCACGTCCTCCTGAAGGGTTGCTGTGAACATCTTCAGAAAATTGCTTCGCTCAACTGCCAACTGAGATGACCCTGGCACACAGGTTATACCATGAAAGACCTAATTAACGACGCCCCCATTCAGCAGGAAGCAGTTTGGAGAGAAAAAACTGCGCCCATGTTCCCAAATATGGTTTATAAATGTTCTTTTACATTTAAAGGGGGATATGATATAGGTATGAATAATTTGCATTGGTATGATTTTAAGGTCAATTTTGTTATATGTATAAATGTTTCTGATGTAACTTTTACTTGATAACTGTTTTGTTATATGTAATTTTGCTATGTTAAAGTTAAAGCCTTTTTTTGTTTAAACCGAAAAAGGGGAAATGATGGAGGAAGGTCATTGGTTAAAATAAAAGAAGCTGCTTGGCTCTCATTGGTTAGGAGATAGGTGGGAGGAGTAAACAGAACAGAATGCCAGGAGGAAGAGGAAGTGAGGTCAGACTCGACAGCTCTCCTCTCAGGAGCAGACACCTCAGAGAGAGACGCCATGTCCCAGCTCCGACCCAGGATGGACTTATGCTAGAATCTTCCCGGTAAGACCGGTGCTCACAGATTATTAGAGATGGGTTGATCGGTATATCAGAATTAGCCAGTAAGGGCTAGAGCTAGAGGGCCAAGCAGTGTTTAAAAGAATACAGTTTCCGTGTAATTATTTCGGGGCATAAGCTAGCCGGGCAGAGCCGGCGGCTGGGGTGTTGGGGGACGCAGCCCCGCCGCCCTTATTACTACATGCATGCATGAATGAATGAATGAACTAATATAAATGTCAAAGTGTTTGTGAAGACCATAAGCATCTCCACTGTACACAAAGGACCTAGAAGCTCTGAAGAGTTGAACACTTTCCTCAGATAACACAGCTAACATTGGCACACTGAGGATGACTTCATTCTCTGGCTTCTTAACAAGGATGTCGTTGTTTGTTTCTTTGCTTTTCCATTTTTCAGACCTCTTTTGCTTTTCCATGTTTGTCCATCCTTTATAAATAGTTCATGGATAAATCTTTTACCTCTTCCTCACGTTAGACCTCAGTTCTTAGGGTCAGGCAGGTAACAATGACCTCCCGTGCAGACCTAACGCTGCAACTCCCAACAGTCTACTCTGCATCTGGTAGCTAGCACCTCACTGTCTGCTTTGCTTAATGGCCCCATCTTTTCTCCAGCCTCTTCACAAGACTCTGATACCTCCCCCACCTAGTACTTCTTTTTGTTTTTAATTTTTTAACTTTTATTTTTTTTGTGTATGGATGTTTTGCCCTCTCATATGTCTAATTACTTCATGCATGCCTGGTACCCTGGAGCAACAGAGGGTGTTGGATTTCCTGCAATTGGAGATACAGATGCTTATGAGCCATCATATGGATTCTAGGAAGAGCAACCTGCGCTCTTCACTGATGAGCCCTCTCTCCAGCACCTGCCACTTCATCTCTCTGGCATCACTGTTGGTACTTCCTTTACTAGTTAAACTTTCCTAATCCTTTTCTTAGTGTACTCGCCCATGTTATTCCTTGATCATCTGTCCGCTTTGCGAGTTCTCCTTTTAAGAGATTCCAAATCTACTCAAGCTTCTAAGCACAGGACTCCCCTCCATACCTTCAAGTCTAATTTAACATTTCCTAGCAATGTTTGGTGATGTGGGCTTGTGGTGATACTGTGTTTGTGCTTGCCTGAAGATCAGAGAAGCAGAACAGCCAGCCACTAGTTCTTACCTCTACCTCAGACCAAAGGGTGATGCTGTCTCTGCTAATCCTCAGATTGAATGCCACTGAGCTCCTGTCTCCTTCTGCTTTATATTCCTCTCTCCTCCCAGGCATATCACTCCTGTCTCCACCTCCCCAGTGCTGGGATTAAATGTGTGTGAACTCAAGTGCTAGGATCAAAGGTGTGAGCTCTGTTTCTCTTTTATTGATTTAATCTCATGCACCCCAGGGTAGCCTTGAACTCAAAGAGATCCAACTACCTCTGTCTCTGGAGAGCTTGGACTAAAGGTGTGTGCCACCACTACCTGACCTCTATGGCTAGCTCTGCATTCTGATCTTCAAGCAAGCTTTATTCATTACAGTACAAACAAAATATCACCACATTGGCTCTGAGGGATGAAGCTAGACTTGCCACCTTTACCCACTGTCCTGCATTTCAGCCTCCTTATCAATTTGGGTACCCCCTTGAATTTACTCATCAGACAGAACACACATGGGTTGTGCATTGGGTCAGCAAAGATTCTTCTACTTCCTGGACCCTGTTGCTTTGGGGCCTAACAAACACCGAGATTTTGGTTTGGTTTGTTTGTTTGTTTGCATTCCATTTGCAAATCTTAAACAGGTCATCAAGTCTTCTATAATCTGGCTGCAGGTTCCTATCTGACCTCATCCTACACTATGCCCCAGTACACGTCCCTCGTCACAGGCCAGCTGATGAAGCTGTCTTCGTGGCAGATCCAGCTGTGGTCACTGTAATAGTTAATTGCAAGTATCAACTGTATTGGAATAAAGATTCAATAAAGGGTAATAATAAAGCACTCTTGCCCCTGATCTGTTGGAGGGTCATAAGGAGGGAGGGCTTCTATAGGAGGTAACCTACAGAGTAGTGTAACTGGTTAAAAAAGAGTGTGGTGATAGCCAACCCTGAGGTCCTAGATGGAACAAAAAGTCAATCTCTTCTCTGTCCAAGAGTTGAGATGCTCTTTTTTTATTTTCTGCTACTGGAGAACTGAATTAAGACCCCTGAATCTGCCATTCTAAGATTTATACCAGGTTCTCAAGTCTTCAGACATGGGCTAAGAATTATACTCCTGGCTTCCCTACTTGCAAGGCTTCCAGATTTGAAGTGATCCTGGCCGCGGTTGTCCAGGCTCTCTAGCTTTCTAGAGGGCCTGTTGTGGCATTTTTCAATATCTGTAGTCACAAAGTCAATTCCCACATTAAGTCTCTTCTATGTGTCTACATCTCCAACTATCTATCTGTGATGATTTAATTAGTAAGCATAATTGGAGTAAGAAATGCCTACATTAGCAAAAATAGATATCTGGGTATGTCTGTTAAAGTATTTGCTAAGATGATTAGATCATAGGGCTTTAAATAAACCTGTGGAATAATCCCTTCCTGGTTTCCTAAAAGGATGACATTACTGAGAGAGAGATGGTGACATATGGGAATCAGTCTGTGCAGACATGTTCTTAGAGAGCTGTGCCTCCCTGTGAGCCTCTCCTCTGCTTCCTGGATGCCATGGTGTGAACTACCTTGCTCCACTGTACCTTCCTAGTCATGACTAGTTGACGCATAAAAAAATATGAGTCAAAATAAGGAATTCTCCCTTTTATGTTCTCTTGGGTGTTTTGGTCACAGTAAAGAGAAAGCTAATTAACATGCTACCTTTTATCTTTCATCTATCTATCTATCATCCATCTGTCTGTCTATCATCTATCTATCATCTACCTATCTATCATCTATCTATCATCTATCTATCTATCATCTATCTATCATCTATCTATCGTCTATCTATCTATCTATCTATCTATCATCTATCTATCTATCTATCTATCTATCTATCTATCTATCTATCTATCTATCTATCATCTTCTAGGGTTTCTTTCTCTCTGGAAAATCCTGACAAATGCCGGATCCCCTTACATGAAATGCCCATTCACAGGCAATCTGTAGACTACCAGCCTTTCTGTTCACCGTGGAAACCAGCACCCAAATTCTTTTTTCAGCCGGTGCCCATTTATTTTCTTTACCTCATGATGAGGGTTCTTCGTAAGTTTGATATGTCACAAATAATCAGGGCATGCATGGTACCCTTTATTTTGTTGAAGTTGATAATGATAACAAATATATTTCTGTCTTAATTGCATGGTAAGGTGAAATTTTCTAAAAACAAAACAAACAACAACAACAACAAAAATAATGCCATATTCTCTGTGATCCCCAACAGCAAATGTCCTTCTGTTAGCAAATACCCAGCATTTTCCTCTCCCAAACCTGTCACAGCGACACCAAAAGGAAGGCGAAACTGGTCAATTTAGGTGAAATCAAGTTTCCAGTTTGCTCTGAGCTATAAAAATTCTCATCCAAATCCTGGTGTACAACTTGCAGGGTAACATATGTGGTTGGAAAATGTGGTAAATTTTTTACATTCAAAATGACACTTGTATGATTTTCTTAGAAAGAAAAAAAACTTAAGTAAAATAATTAAATGGATTACATAATATACAATGTATATATTATATGTGTAATATAAACTAAATGCCTGGCAGTGGTACATGTCTTTAATCCCAGCACTTGGGAGGCAGAGAGGTGGATTGCTGTGAGTTCAACGCCGGTCTAGTTTACATAATGACCTTCAGAACAGCTAAAGTTACTTGGTGAGATCAAGTCTCAAAAACAAACAAACAAACAAATAAGCAAATATAAAAATAAAAATTAAACTAAAAAAGCAGATAATTCATCAAATTTAATCAGTTTGATCAATTTAATCAAAAAGGTCTTTTTGAACTTATAAAGAAGAACAAGATAGAAACAACTCCACTTTAAATAAATAATTTGTGCTCTCAGTGTATAGGAAATCGAAACTGACCCAAAACATGATGCAAAATAAACATAAATCTCCCTAAAATGATACCCTTATTTTATCAATCAAACACACTCAAGAGTAAATAAAGGCTTCCTAAAATTCCCTGCTTGTATATACATCCAAATGATTTTCAAAGGGTGAAAATTACAATCTTAGAGACAGATGAACAATTTTTTTTTCATGTTATTTTTTTTCCTTTTTTTTAAAATTATTTATTTATTAAGGATTTCTGCCTCCTCCCCTCCACCGCCTCCCATTTCCCTCCCCCTCCCCAGATCAAGTCACCCTCCCTCATCTGCTCGAACAGCAATCAGGGTTCCCTGACCTGTGGGAAGCCCAAGGACCGCCCACCTCTATCCAGGTCTCCAAAGGTGAGCATCCAAACTGCCTAGGCTCCCACAAAGCCAGTACGTGCAGTAGGATCAAAAACCCACTGCGATTGTTCCTGAGTTCTCAGTACTCCTCATTGTCCTCTATGTTCAGCTAGTCCGGATTTATCCCATGCTTTTTCAGACCCAGGCCAGCTGGCCTTGGTGAGTTCCCGATAGAACATCCCCATTGTCTCAGTGTGTGGGTGCACCCCTCGCGGTCCTGAGTTCCTTGCTGTGCTCTCTCTCCTTCTGCTCCTGATTTGGACCTTGAGATTTCTGTCCGGTGCTCCTCTGTCTCTGTCTCCTTTCATCACCTGATGAAGGTTAATATTCATGGGGATGACTATGTGTTTGTCTTTGGGTTCACCTTCTTACTTAGCTTCTCTAGGAACATGCATTATAAGCTCATTGTCCTTTATTTATGGCTAGAAACCAAATATGAGTGAGTACATCCCATGTTCCTCTTTTTGGGTCTGGCTTACCTCACTCAGGATAGTGTTTTCTATTTCCATCCATTTGTATGCAAAATTCAAGAAGTCCTTGTTTTTTACTGCTGAGTAATACTCTAATATGTATATATTCCATACTTTCTCCATCCATTCTTCCGTTGAAGGGCATCTAGGTTGTTTCCAGGTTCTGGCTATTACAAACAATGCTGCCATGAACATAGTTGAACATATACTTTTGTTGTATGATAGGGCCTCTCTTAAGGTCATGCTCAACTTCCCTAGCGATCAGGGAAATGCAAATCAAGACAACTTTAAGATACCATCTTACACCTGTCAGAATGGCTAAAATAAAAAACACCAATGATAGCCTTTGCTGGAGAGGTTGTGGAGAAAGGGGGACACTCACCCATTGCTGGTGGGAATGCAAACTTGTGCAACCACTCTGGAAAGCAGTGTTTCGGTTTCTCAGGAAATTCGGAATCAACCTACCCCTGGATCCAGCAATACCACTCTTGGGAATATACCCAAGACAGATGAACAAATTTATAAACTAAGTAGAAGGAAATTTCAAGTGTTTTATAGTTAGGGACCTTTAATACGTTTTAATTGCCAATAAAAACTAGGTAGACACATCATTTTTTGAAATATAGCTTTAAAAATATTGGTCAAGTGAACAGAATTTTTGTTGCCGATAATAATGCAGCAATAAAAGTTACAGTAACTTTTCTTGACATACATAGGAAGTTGCACGAAGAAAAAAAGGAGCTTTCCCTGACCGGGAATCGAACCCGGGCCGCGGCGGTGAGAGCGCCGAATCCTAACCACTAGACCACCAGGGAGCTTGAAAGGTTCCTTTCTATTATTTTAGTTGATTCATATAGGGTGTTGAATCTACTTCCAGGCTGTAGAGGGCACACTTGTTCTTAGCCGAACGAGTTTAATTGCTGTAAGAATGAGCACCGAAAACTAGGGTAGTTTTTCAGCTTTCAGGCAGAGCTCGCAACAGTTGTTAGGAAGGAAACAGCTGCTAAGAACCCGAGACCTCTGATCCCCCTCTGCCTGCTGCTCAAAATTCTCGTCCTACCTGCATTTCACGGAAATATTGCTGCGCCTAAGCTACTGTCAAACTTTTGTCCGGATCTTGTCATTTGCTTCACTGTTTTCTTAACTATCTTCAACACTTTATTCAAATCATATCTGTCTCGATTTGTATCTGTCCTTTCTCTTTTTCCTGTCACGTGAATATTAAGTGCCATTACATACCCAAGAAAATCTAATGTCTGTGGCAGAGAGGGCTTTACTCTCGAAGGTCGCACAAAGCCTGTAAGCGTGTAAATGCCTGTACCAAAGGGCGTATCACACATGTAAATTAATATATATGTATGTATCACATGATCATGATTTATTTGGCATATGTGATTCGGGTTAACGAACCTGCAAGAACTGGAGTGGCAGGCCTGCTGTGAGCTACCCTCAGATTCCTCCAAAGATTCCTATCTGGACAGTCGCTTCAATGTACACCAAACACAGCCAGGGAATTTTAATTGCCAACAGAACTGAAGAGCTTCATTCTCACAACCGCTCACGAAATGTGAGCCAAGAGTAATGTAAACCAAAAGCCCCCACTGTGTTGTGAGGTGGAAAGAGACAAGACAGGCTTGAGTCCTCCAGGAACTTGCTCCCCACAACATCAGGAACCACCGCTGAGGTTCAGCTGTCATCCCTCAAGCAGAGTCAGCCTAGCCGGGCTTCAATGTTGACGCTTGTTTTTTTGTTTGTTTGCTTGTTTTTTGTTTTTGTTTTTAAGCAAGTATTTCAGATAATGACTAAATCATTGATACTATCTAAGCTTATCTAAATACACAAACAGGAAGATTAAAGGAAATTGCCAAGATTAATTAATAAAATATTACCCGAAGACATTTCTAGACTTTTCTTAAAAGGCAGGGTCTCACTGCTGCAGCCCTGACTGGCCTCAAATTTACTGAGATCCCCTGGCCTCTGCTCCAGACAGCTAAGATTAAAGACTTGTGCTAACCTTTACCGTATTTTATATTAAAAAAAAAAAATACATCACCCCTTTTCTTGGCCAAGAAATTTCAGTAGACTAAGATTTACAGATGGCTATACCTCTGTGTTAGGGGGTAACCTGACCAATGCAACTGAGAATCTAGTTTGAGCAAAAAGATAAAGCAGATGCCAATTTAAAAATTTTATTTTAAATTCTGATAGGTTTAATCGAAGTGTAAACTGGGCAGTGGTGGTGCACACCTTTAATCCCAGCACTTGGGAGGCGGAGACAGGCCAACCTGTCTACAAGAGCTAGTTCCAGGACAGGCTCCAAAGCTATAGAGAAACTGTCCCAAAAAGCGAAACAAAACCAAAAATATATATATATATATTGAGATTTTATTTTTTTAAGGAATGAAAAACCAATGTGAATTCAACACTTCAACACTAGTATGCTATGTTTCAAGGCCCCGGAGACACTTATGAAAGCCCCTGAAGAGACAGCACAGGTTTACACGAAGCGGGTGTGTATGTGTGCAAATCCAGTATCTGCTTCCATCGGTTTTGTAGTTTTCGAAAAATAAAATCTCTGGAGAAAAGACGGATGTAAATCAGGTGTGGTGGCCCAGGCTATTAACTTCTGCAACTGAGAGGCAAAGGTGGGTGGATCTCTGTGAGTTCAAGGCCACTTTGCTTAAATAGATAGTTCTAGGGCTGCCTGGTCTACCTAGTGAGCTCTTGTCCAAAAAGGCACAACAAGAAACAAGAAGACAAAACCCCAAACCCAGCTCTTTGTTCATTGGACTGGTAGTTTCTGGAATTGTGCAGGAGTATGCTAATGCCGTCCAACTGAGAAAAATGAATGTGGTACCATTTGAGAGGTAAAACTTGGGTGTGGGTTTCTCTGGGCCCTGTTTTTCACATTGTAATTTTATTTATTTATTTATTTACTTACTTACTTACTTACTTATCCTGTCTCTGCCTCTCCAGTGCTGGGATTAAAGGCATGAACCACCACCACCGGCTCAATACTTTTTAAACATTGATCCTTTTAAAAATGATAATATTGGTTCTATTGAGTACCCAAAATAATATTTTGGGGCTTTTTTTTTTACTATTTTAATGTAGCTATATGGATATTTAAGTTCTATCTATAACTAGCATAATGACATCTTACTATTAATATTGCCATCTTTACTTTTTTCTGAGTCACTTGAGGTTATTACAATGTCATAATAAATGCTTTATCATTTGGGAACTCATAAGTACTAGCAATAAAATGATCACACTCAGGAAATTCAATATAATCCTTTTTATATGATCAATAATCAAAAGTTTTAATTTGTTGGACTCTAGCGTCCAAGCACCGAGAAGGAGTCGCCCCCAGAGACCATCTCACACACCACAGCCAATGCAAAAGCATGAGAATTTTATTAATTCTGTCATGACAGAGTCCCCCAGCATTCAGGAAGCTGAGAGACCTCGAATAGCTGGTATCGTCTACTTTTAAAGGGGCCACAGAAGCAAGGGGGGTTGTTCTTTGACTATTCTGATTGGCTTATTCGAAAGGGCTATTACCAATAATTGACTGGAGAGCTGTTGCCAGATCAGATGAGGTAAGAGGTCATTTTGACCCCATTTCCCAGGGGACTCAATCAAAACATACATATATGGGTAATTGTTCAGGAACTGAGTACGTGCGAGTGTAGCTGTTAGGTCCTTCCCAGGGGAGGAGGGGAAGCACTATGGCACAGAGGCTGAGAGGATTCAGAATTGTCAGAAATGGCTTCAGAATTGTCTTAAAGTCTTACAAACTGTCCTAATAGATCTTTTATAGTTTTTTTTAAATTCAGGACCTAACTAAATCTCATTTCTTAAATCTGCAAATTTCAATTACTTTTTAACATTTTTTTTAATAATGGAAGACAATTATTTTGGAAAAAAAAATCTGTCAAACTAGATATTTCTTTTGGCAAGAAAACTATCATAAATGATACATTTTCTCTAGTGCTTTTTTCTCAGAATGTGTACAGTGCCAGCTCTTCTCATTACTGCCAATGTTGTGCATGCAAACACAATTTCATACATGTCCCCAGAGCATGCTACCTGTACCACTAATTTTATGTCAACTTGACACGGGCTATAGTAGGTAGAGAAGAGGAGACCTCAACTGAGAGAATGCTTCCATAAGATCAAGCTATAGGCAGTCCTGTAGAGAATGTTTTCAACTAGGGTTTGATATGGGAACGCCTAGCACATTGTTGATAGCATATCCCTGAGTGTGGTCCTGAGTTCTATAGGAAAGAACAATCAGTGCCCCCCTCCCACGGATTCTGCATCAGCTCCTCCCTCCAGGTTCCTGCCTTGACTTCCTTCAGTGGTGGACTATGGTGTAGAAGTGTAAGCCACGTAAACCCTTTCCTTCCCAGCTTGCTTCTGGTTATGGTGTTCATCGTAGCAACAGTAACTCTGAATAGGACACCACCTTACAAAGCAAAATAACTTGACATCTTGTTGTGAAGAAAATTATCCTGGATCACCTGGGCGAGCAAATCATCTCATGTCTCTAAGAGTGAAGGAGGGAGGCAGGGGAGTGCCAGAGCGGTGTGATAGGCTGGAGATTGCTGGCTTCAGTAACCCTGTGCCAAGGCACCAGGAGCCATGGAAGGCAGGTTGTCCTGAGTACTGGGTGAAGACAGGATAGAAATTCTTCCCCGAGCCTTTGTTCGGAAAGAAAGCAGGCTTGCTAACACCTTAGTCTCTCCAGTGAGATCTGCACTGGACTCCTGAACTACAGCCCTATAATGTAGTGATTGTGTTTTAACAAATAAAGCTTGCCTGAAGACCAGAGTGCAGAGCTAAGCTACTAGAGGTCAGGCAGCGGTGGCACACGCTTTTAATCCCTGTAGTGGGGGCGGGAGTGGGGGCGTGGGAGGGTGGGGAGTGGGGGGTTGGGGAGGATGGACACGACTGCTGCTGCTCTGTTAGTTCAAGGCCACCCTGGGTTACAGGAGATTGAATCTGTCTAAAAGAGAAACAGAGCTCACACAAAGGTGATTTTAGCTCTTAGGATCCCACGCCTTTAATCCCAGCACGAGGGAGGTAGCAAGAGGAGTGCTGTGGCTGGCCAGAGAGAGGAGTATAAGGCAGGAGGATACAGGAGCTCATAGCAGTCTGAGCACAAGACCGCCCCTATGGTCTGAACACTGGTAGAGATAACAACTCTCTGGTGGATGGCCACTTTGCTTCTCTAATTCTTCAGCTTTCACCCCCATAGCTGACTCCGGGTTTTTATTGTTAAGACCAATTAGAAGTCGTGCTGCACCCTAACAAATGTGATGTTTTAGGACACTAGGTTTTTTTTTTGTTGTTTTTTTTGGTATTTTTAAAGCAATAAGAGGAGAGACAATGGTAAGTTTGATCACTTGGTGAAGGTCTCTGACATAATTCTCTATTGTAATGACACACGTCATTAATAAATATTGGGAGAAGCAACTACAATGAGAGGAATTGATCCTTTGAGACTGTGTGATGCTTCTGTGTTTTTAGTTTCTGTTGATAAAATTGTTCTGAATCAATTATTTGCTATAGTGTTTGTAAAATGGTGACCGTTTAGTTTTACTATCATTTTGTCAAGACTGTCCCTTCCTTTTATTATTCTTTATTTCATCTGTATGCATCATTTTGGGCTCACATGTTCTATGTTTTGTGTGTTTATCCAAGGTATTTTACCCTGTGTCTGGTTCTTATGGCCTCTAGCATGTTTGCTATACATAGAGTACTTTGATATTTTCTGGCCAAACATAAGTCAGGTATGTTATGTACTTTAAAAGGTAACTTAGGGAGGGTTAAAATATCTTCTATTCTTTAAACAATCTCTTTTGTATTTTTACCAAGTAGTATCATGCTGTACCTACTTTCTTTCTGTTTTTATCAATATATATTTTAAAGATATTCATCATATGAGTGTTTTCCTAGCATCATTTTAATGTATGGTATTGAACACATCTTCTGTTTATAATATTTTACTCGTTTCAATATCTGATGTTCTTTTAGAACATCAAGTAATCTTAAACCAACATAACCAAGTGCTTAGTTTTCTCACAAGTAAGCCAATTTTAGGTTGGAAAAAACTATTACACCAGAAGAAAAATCAAGGCATTAAGTAAAATGCAGGTATGATTTATTGGCAGTTTTACTTAGCAGTTTGATTTCAATCTGAGGCAGCTTTTTGCTCAGTCCATTCATTTTGCTCACTGTGTCAAGGCACCGAGGGCACCTAGGTGAACAACACAGGACTCCAACTTTAAGAATTTGTGCACGTGTGTGTGCTGTAAATGTATGTGAGTCTATGTATGTGGCGGGGGTGTAGATTCACGCGGGGCCATGGAAAGAAGACTCAGGCACCTTAAGAATGAATCTAGCCTTTCCTGGCTGCAGGGGGACTCAGCCACTTTGCAGACAGGGACTGAGAACTGAGCAGTTTCCCCTTAGCCTTAGGCTTCCAATTTACACCTTGGGAAGTTGATTTCCATATCCCCCCAAACATCTTCAGCTTCCAAAGGGACAATGCCAAATTCAAATTCTCACTAAGAAAGACCACAGTTTTCCGGTTTTCTTCCACCCAAGTTTTGCATAGGCTTTGCCACCCTTGTGAAATTCTCATACAGGATGCACATATGTTAAACAGAAGGTGTTGAAGACAAAAGACAGATGCCGGCTACCTACAACGCTCCGGAGCCAGCTGCAGTTGTGTAGGAATTGCCCACTTACATATGTAGGCCACATACGTGATGGTGTCCACGGAAGCCAGAAGACTTTGGGTTCCCTAGAGTTGGAGTTTCAGGCAGCTGTGAGCCAAGGATTTGGATGCTGGGAACCAAACTCAGGTCCTTTGGAAGAACAGGAAGTACTCTTAACTGGAGGCCCACCACCCAGCTCCCAAATAAATCACAAACACTGAGGCTTACTATTACTTATGAATGTCCAGCCTTAGTTTGACTTGTTGCTAGTCAGCTTTTCTTAAATTATCTTGCCTACCTTTTCCCTCTGGGCTTTTATCTTTCTTATATTTGTATATTTTACTTTCCTTCTTACTCCATGGCTGGCTGTGTGGCAGAGTGACTGGTCCCTAGTGTTCTCCTCTCCTTGTTCTCCTTGCTCCTCTTCCTTGTTTCTCCTTCTATTTATACTCTGTCTGCCAGCCCCACCTATCCTTGCCTTGCTATTGGTCATTCAGCTCTTTATTAGACCATCACATGTTTTAGAATCACGGCCTCACAGAGTTAAACAAATGCAGCACAAACAAAAGTAACACACCTGATATATTCCCCAACATAACTTGAGGTGGCGGTTGAAGTAACCAAGAAATTACAACATTGCAAAAAAATGTATCACTTACTTTAATACATTTATTCAATAGATTCACATCTATCTTTCATAATGTATACTTATAGATAAGACTATAAAATGATACAGCACTCTGGAGAAGAGTTTGGTGGTTTCTTGTAAAATTGAGCATGCTGTAAGCATAAAAACAAGCATACAAACCCTTGACACCTTAATGCCTCAGGTTCCCCAATGCTGGGATTACAGGTGTACGGTACTACATCTGACCTCTTCATATTTTCTCAAAATCAAGATGGTATCTTCATGACCCAATAGCGTCTGTTGATTAGACCAATGGTCCCAGCTTGTGAAAATGAGCCGCTGCCTTCAACCCTGCTATTTGTGATCTCTTTAACCTCTTGAGATGTGGAGGGCCACCTACAGATGTCCACAGTAAGTCACCTGTGTCACCTACCACCTATGCCGTGAGCATTCATTTCCCTCTGAGCTAGATATAGGAGGGGAGTTCTAAATGCTATCACTCCAAGAGGGAACTTTCTAGGTTGCAGTTGACTCAACTTTTCATCCAGTGCACAAATTTCAACTCAAACAGCTTTGCATAGAAATATACATCTGTGTCAATATTTCAGCGAGTAGAATTCAATCTTTATTCGTGTGTATGTGTGTGTGTGTGTGTGTGTGTGTAAGGCAGAGCAAGCAAAGTGACTCACTTCTCTCTTCTCCTTTTAGGCTCAAAGAGCTCCCCAACTATTTACATAAGCGTATCGATATATAGAGATTATTTGACACGAAAAGGACATGACAAGTTTATTTAAATTGCTTCACTGTTGCTGCTTCCATTTATTAGAGAAAGAAGAGGCTGTCCTCATATTTATCCCAAGCCCTCATTCCCTAAACTGTCTAACCTGTTCCCCACTTACCAAGTACTTCCCACTAGTCAGGTAAAATGAGAGGTGCGACGGAGACCATTTTATTTTAATTCATAAATTAAATTTTACTAATTAATTAACTTTATTTATTGGAGACAGAATTTTATTATGTAGTACAGGCTGGCCTGGAGCTGACAATCCCCCCCTATCTCTACCTCTTTAAATTCTGGGATTATAGAAATGGGTCATAGTGTCCAGTTCAGAGATATAATTTTTGAAAAGAAAACCTTTATGATACTAACAATGCTGCTACAGAAATATCTGACGTCTATTGATTACACATTCTACCTACCCTTCATGAACTATATCTATATATACCTTATGAAGCTGGTGCTGCAACCATCCCCCTTTTGAACACAAAAGCATCAGAGAGTCATTTATCCAAGGCCAGCCCAGTTGGAGCTGTAGTCCAAAGGCAAACAATGAACTCTTCAGAATTATCAAATCCTTAAGTGTATATTCTAATGGTGTACTCAGATTACCCCAATTCTTTTGTGAAACTCTTTATCTACCCACTGGCATTTGACAAGGATTCTGGAAGAATTTCCTATAATAAGGAAATGCTATGGCCTGTGTTGTCCAAAAGGCAGCCACGAGCTTTAGCTGGCTCCTTAGAGCTTAAAGTATGATTAATAGTCTGGATAATCCTAACTTAACTGTATTCTATTACATTTCAATGACCACAGGGGCTGCTGGGTACCACACTGGCTAACACGGATGAAGAGGATGTTAATTTTGATTTCTCTGTGAAGACAAGACTCAGATGAATCACTTAATACTTGGTAATGAAATAGAGTGAGTGAAGGATCTTTAAATTCAAAGCACACCCTCCTCCCCAACCACGGAAGCTCAACTCCTTATTCTATTCAGGCGTTCACTGTAGTGACAAGCTATGATTATCATGCGATCCATCATGTAATCCCAGGGAGCTAAAGAAGATAGTGACATTATTTGCCGTGCCTTTGAAAGGCTACGGAATACTTCTTCAGCAATAGCCGCCACTTCAAACACGTTCTCAGTTATACTTTTGCCTAAGAGAAAAAAAAATTAAGGCTTATTTTATCCCTCAACAGTACCTAGGGTTCATAGACATAAAGGGAAGGGGTTGTTGGGGTTTAAAAAGTGGGGCAGTAACTGTGGCTCAGTGACCATTTTCTGCAGAAACTGCACTCAAGGTTTAGACACTTTGTTAAGCAAACTGCAAAGCAGTTGTCCCAAGTGATTCCACATCATCTCTCATAGCATCCCCCTGTATGTCTGCATCCTGCAATCAGGTCATTCTGAGTTGGGCCAGAATAGAAGGACTATTATATCTCTCACTTGCATGGGGTTTTAGATCATCAACCATTCTGAGAACAGGGCTGAGTCACGGGCCTCCGTTCCTACACAGGACAACAAGTTCAGCCACTGCACTGCTCCACCTGACCTCCAAGATGCTAACTCCCCCTCCAGCTGTCTTATCACAACTTGGACTTGACATGCTGTTTTTCCTTTCTTTTTAAATTTTTATTTTACTCTTTGGAACAGAAATATAGCCTAGGCTAGTAGTTTAAGTTGACCTTATTTTTTTTTATCTTCCTAACTCATTCTCCCCTCTCCCCACTCCAAGAACTGGGATTACAGGACTATGCCAGTGTGTGTGTGTGTTCTCAAACTTTTTAAAATTAAGCTTAGACTTCAAAATTATAAAAGCATGTTATCAAAGAACTGTGAGACCACCACTAAACTTGTGGAGACCCCAAGACATGTTTTTCTTTTGATCCAAAGAGAATCATCTTTTTATATTTTAGGAACAATTTTTCCCCCCTTGCTAAATGCTAAGTCATTTACCAAAAAGACGTCTAAAGAAAAAGGAGCGGTCTCTCCTCCTCAGGTCATAAAGATGTAAACCCGACATCTACTGATTGTCAGTGCAAACCAGGAGATGATTCCATATTTACAGGACTATAAAAACATCACCTGCAGCTGAAATCCCAAAGTCACTACTCTTCGGTACTTTGCTCCGCCCTCCAGACTGGTAGCACCAAACAGCAGGGGCAACCAGGGGAGGAGGCCCTGGGTGCTGTATGTGTGGGTGGCTTCGGACACACCAATCTTATCAGACCAGCTGCAGGCTACTGATTATATATATATTCCTTGCTGTATTTAAGAGTGATCTTCGCAGCCGGATCCTCCGAGTCATCTTGCAGTGGTCGTCACGGGACTGTAAAGGGAGCAGCATCCAATACCAGGGGGAGCTCTCAGGCACAGGGCCCGGGGTTGATGCAAAAACCTTCCCACCGATCTTCTTCTCTCCAGTCTCCAGCCAAGAGTCGACTGGACCGCCCAATTGCTTCATTGCTTTGGCTATAATGATTGCAATTTGGCAGCTTACTGGATGTTGAACAGGGGACGGGAGAGGAAGGAGATGGTGGGCCCCGTTGCCAAAGTCAATGCCGGAAAAGACAGAAGGTTGAATTTATGGTGGCCTGTGGTCCTGGACCTGGAAGGGAAAGTAAAGGGACCGTAACATTTTAGCAGGCGCCCCAACTCCAGCTATGCCCCTAAGCTTCATTTCCCTCCAAGATCCAAACCGTAGCCAGTTAGAAGGCATGCCATTAAGGGCCAGGTAAGCGGACAGTTCCCGGTATACAGATGGCCTGACAGTCGCCCGGGGCAGCGTCACAAAGGGCCGAGGCCTGCCGAGACCGCGCGCGCAGCTCTCCGGGGCGGAGCCGCTGGGCCGGGTGTTGGGGGACTCGCGCCACCCCCGGGCTCTTCAGCCTGCGGCTCCGAGGTCGCACCGGGCAGGCAAGATGCCGCGGCTGCCTCCCGAACCACTAAGCCGGGCCGCCGAGCTCTCGGGCCCCCGCCGCAGCGGACGAGCGCAGCGCGCGCCCGGGGTCGGGCGGAGCTAGAGGCGGGCACCGGGCGGGCGTCGCGCCACCGCAGCTCCCCGCCTTCCGCCCGGAGAGCGGCCGGTGCCCTGACCGTGGGCGCCGCTGCAGGCACCTGGGCGAGGCCTCGAGCATCCCGGCGGCGGCTGCTCGGGGCAGATCTGGACTTGGGGACCCCGCAGGAGCGCACCCCGCCGTTCCTGTTGCCTCGCTTCTCTCCTCTTCGGCGTACGATCCTCCCCCCACTCCCCGTCCCCTCCCTCCTCCCACCCCGGAGGATGCGCTCCCCCGCGCCCAGCGGCAGAGGCCACCGTTCCCAGAAATGCGTGCGCCCGAATCACTTCGCCCCGACCCGCGGAGCCCGCGCCCCCGCCCAGTAGGTAGGTGGCCAAGGCGGGGCCCGGCCTTGGAGGCCACCCGCTGCTGATGCTGCGGCCCGGGAGAACCGGGAGCCGCGGCCAGCCAAACTTGCCTTCCTCCTGGGCTGCTAGCGCTCCGAGGTGTGCTAATGGCGTTGGGCGCAGCCCCCAGGGGACCTGAAACCCTCTGCTGGAACGTTCGAGGCCCAGCTGGGGCGTAGGGGCGCTGGACCCTTCCCGCCAACATTCCGGGGGACCCCTGGGTGGGGGTGGGAGTGCTTGGAAGGACAGGTTGGCGCGGGGCTTCTTCAGGGAGGAGACCGTTGCCTTGTTCACTAGCTCAAGTAGGCTATGTCATTGCATTTTAAAACAGCAGGATCAGCTATCTCTTTAGCTAAAATGTAGATGAGCAACGGTGTTGTTTTAGAGGTATTTTGGAGTGGTTGTGGCTGTTTGTGTGTTTTACCACTGGCCGAGTGGTATATGGAATCAGTGGTGCAAACACTTTATTTTAGGTGCCAGTTTAAGGAAAATTCTTCTAGGAGTCAGATTACTTAGGTGATGGAAGAGGCTGGCGTCTTCTCTGAGGATAAACCAGAGGGGAAGCTAGGAGGTTTGAGAGGCGCAAGTTTGATACAGGTGTCGGAGTTGAGACTCTGAAAGATGCGCTTGTCAACCAGCAGAGGCAGTCTTGTCTCCAGCCGCCTCACTTCCAACTCAGAGCTGACCTTTGCCTTTCTGAGAAACGGATTGAGTCTTTTCCCCCCTTTTGTTCTATAAGTAAAATCCATACATTAGGGCTATTAGCAATATTATTTTCTCTTAGGCTGCCGATTTTCATTTTACACTAGACAACAAAGGTTTAGAATTTTCGAAAAATGTATCATCGTAAACTCCAATTTTATAGGCACGATTTTGGACTAGAGATTTTGGTGAACAATATAAATACTAATACCAAGAGGACAGAATCTTCTTTTATTTCTCCCATTCTGTAATTCTTCTTCTTCGATCGCCTTTTAACTGTTTGATGTTATTTGTTGAATGAATAAAATTGTATTTCACTATATGTATGTATAAAATCCCACCCATTTAAAATGATAGTATGTTTTGTTTTGTTGCTAGTGCAATTAACTGTATTTTTTAAAAATCGCTTCTTTCTATAAATGGCCAAACTTGGTATTTTTCATTGATATTTCTGGCCTCAGCAGCAAGGAAGGCAATTGTTCTCCATTTAGATTCATTCTGTGCCCATTTTCCAGTATTATAGCAATCGATTCCCTTTCAATGATACTTTCAAAAACAATTTAGAAAGCAGAATTCATGTTTAAAAATATTCTTAAGTTATTCCAGAAGGAGCAGTGATCTGGTTAATAAGTAACGACTTGTTTTAGAGTTAAACTGTGGTTTATTTTTAATATGTTTTCATTAAACTAAAGTGAAAACAAAACGCTAAAGAGTCTATGGTTGCAAAGTGACCTCGCATGTATTATATAGATACAGATTCAATTTGTTTTTCTTGTGAGGCTAAAGCCCAAGGCTTCCACTGTGTTCTTGTTTGAGCTACATCCTCAGCCCTAGAAACGACATTTTAGCTATTTTCCTCTTAAAAATGAGATATTTGGAAGATCCAGTGCCTTTTCTGTTTCAAAATATTATTTTAGGGGAAAAAGAGAAAAAAAATCGCAGAAAGGATCAAACTGGATGCAAGGACAGCTCTATCACCTTCTGTTTCCTTTACTTTTACACGATTAAAGTTTTGATTTGTCTTTCTTTCCTGTCACAGAAATTTAGTGAGCTGTTATTAACTTGTTTAGTTCTCTCTTTTGTGCATTTGTCTGGCAGAGAATACCTTCTGATTTTTGTGTGTCTCTCCCTTCCTCACTAATCGTAATATTACCCAGAATCCTTAGCTGGTAAATAAGGTGAAGCATAGTATATTACTGTTTCTTCTCTAATCTAGTTGGATTGTTTCAAATATGGGTAAAGGAAGTCTTTTAGATGAAAAGCAGGAAAACTGGGGAAATCGTGGAAAGAGAGCTGTGAACAAACCAATGGTTAATGAAAGCAAAGCAGGTTCTCATTCCCAATAAAGATAAAAGCATTTTTAGAGTCTTACTTATAATCAAAGGGTATTTCACAATTCATTTGCATTTTTCTTTCTTGCCAACCTGATACTTTTTAAAAGAACCGGTGGTTGCACTGCACCTTTTGCTTCTTTTAAAATTGTTATATTTTTATAAGTGTGGGGTGTCTGTGCACCTGCAGATGTGTCTATGCACCATGTGCGTGCAGTACCTGCAGAGGGCAGAAGGGGGCATCAGATCTCCCGAGACTGGCATTAGCAGGGTGAGCCACTATGTAGATGTTTGGAATCAAACTCTGGGGCTGGAGAGATGGCTCAGAGGTTAAGAGCATTGCCTGCTCTTCCAAAGGTCCTGAGTTCAATTCCCAGCAACCACATGGTGGCTCACAACCATCTGTAAAGGGGTCTAGTGCCCTCTTCTGGCCTGTAGACATAGACACAGACAGAATATTGTATACACAATAAATAAATAAATATTAAAAAAAAAAACTCTGGTCCTCTGCCTGTGCTCTTAACCACTGAGCTATTTCTCTAGCTGCCCCTGCCCCGCCTCCAACATCTTACTTTTAAATGGAACAGTTATTTTGTTTGTTTAACAAGTAGAATTTGAACACTTTCACAATGTGCTCTGGAATTAGTCAACCAAATAAGAAACTTTTCCTTATGTTGTATCTCCACGACATGATGTCAAGAGCCAACTGCAACCCTGTCTCCATGTGCAGCACCACAGTAATGCAATACTAAGCTTGGGTTTCTGCATTTTATCTTTCTGTATTTTTCTCCCGCTGTCATTTTATTTACTTGTTTGTTTTTGAGTTTTTTCAAGACGGGGTTTCTTTGTATAAAAGCTTTGGCTGTCCTGGAACTCTCTTTGTAAACCAGGCTGGTGTCAAGCTCACAGAGATCCTTCTGCCTCTGCCTCCCGAGAGCTGGGATTAAAGGTGTGAGCTATTATACCAGGCTCCTGCCAGCCTTTATGAAACCCGTTTGTTCTTTGTTAAATGTGTATTTTGTAATCTCCCCCATAATTTTCTTTTACATTAGACAGAATCCTCTCAATTCACATATACTAGAATCAAAATTGTTAGGATGGTGGGAAAATATACAGAAGTAAATTTGTGAAATGTATGGTTGAAGAAAAAAATTGTGTTTGTCCTCTCACTAGGTACATGAAATGAATTTGTGTATTCTGCACACACAAGAGAATATATATTGTATTTAATTTTAATAAGATTGGCCAGGTGGTGGTACATGCCTCTAATCCCAGCTCTCAGGAGGCAGAGATTCAAGGCCAACCTGGTTTACAGAGCAAGTTTTAGAACAGCCAGGCCTACAGAGAGAAACTCTGTCTCAAAAAAAAAAAAATAACAAAAAAGTGATAAGACTGATGGATTAAAAGCTCTTTCAATTGAACAAATGCCTTGCCGTCTACAGTCTTCCTCTTGTCTAGACCAGGAGTCTAGCTGGAGCTTTCTAAACTGTGTGCCTTGATTTCCTTGTTCAGCATGCTTGACATCCCTCCGTTGTGTACACTGTGAAAGATTCTCTGAGCAGACAGTGGGAAAGAAGCTGCTGTTAGATCACTTCATAGGTGGGATTAGAGGAAGCGTCCCTACTACCACTCCTCTTTAAAGTCCTTGCAAGAAATTCTGTTGGTCCCTAGGTGCCAAAGCCAAGCCATCCCTCCCCTGAACAGCCACTATGTGTGACTCTATTTCCATTACTCAAAGAGAGAACCAGATAGATGTCTCCCTTTCCGTCTTGGTGACTAGGAATCCAAGTCAGATGTGCAACTCAAATTCTAATAATGGTGTGAAAAAAACCGTGTTATTAGTATTAGTGTTCTAAGTCCCCCTTGTGCAGCTTCTGTTTTACCCTGTTTCTCTTGAATTTGATCCTTATTTAATTATAGTTCTCCTATTTTGTTGAATTGCTTTATTTTAGATGACTCATCCTTAATGGAGCAAGAAATAAATACAAAACATGAAGCCAAATAAATGAAGGAATTGCATAGTTGACCTCTGGACACAGGGTGTTTCTGATGAACCCATTTCAGATGGGCTGCATTAGATGAGTTTTGATACATTGGTGCTTGTGTTTACAGACAAATGGGAAACAGTCTCATGCAGCTTTATCAAACTAAATCCCACTTTTGTAAAGTTAAGTTCTACTTCTTTTTGAACTGTTGCGCATTCGTGGCTGTTGGGAGTTGGTGACACCTTTCTACCTAGCTCAATTCTTTCTGGGACATCGGCCTCCTAGCTTGCTTTAGGTCAGAGAAAATGTTCTCTGTAGTTTTTTTTCCAAAGTTGTTTTTAGCCAAAGGGTGAATCCAAACTCGCTGACCAGTCATTGCGCTGGCCAATCTCACCTCTGTGTCCCCAGGCTGTGTGACTTAGCCTTGTTCTAATACGTCACCGCGGTCACCGCGGTCATTCTTCTCCGTGCCTTCCATTTGCCATCGTGTTTCAATGAGTGAGTTCCCCGAGTGAACTGGCCAGACTCTTCCCATTGTGGAGTCATGACAGCTAGGTTAAACCAGGTCAGTCGTTATTTACCACTGTGTGATACGAGGATTGACGTGTTGGGTATCTCAGGCTCACATAGGAATGGTCCCTCCTCTGTCATAGCTGGAAACCTGGACTCTGGCTTAAAAACAATCTTAATTCAAGTGCAACTTGTCATGTGGCAGGAAGTTAGAGGAAGCTTTTCAAATAGACACATCTCCTTTAATTACCTTCAATTCTTTTTAGAAGCAGTTTTTTTTTTTTAGACTAAATAATAGTTTCCTATGGCTTGCAAGGTGTACACTGAACGTTTCCTCTCATTCCCAGACTCTGCTTTCCTGTCCATAGGTAGCCAGGGAGATTGTGGTTGAAAATTCTGCAGGGAGAGTTTTTTTGTTTTTTGTTTTTTTTTTATCATGTAGACGTGTGAACAGAAAGCCTACTCATTTTCTCTCTACTATTTCTCTAACTCATCCTGTTCCCACCACCTGATCTGGCATTCTACTTCCATTTGTGTCTCCACTAGCCTTACTGCTAACGTTCCCTCCCCAGACTTTGTACACGGTCCCTGCAATGCATGTATCCTTTAGCTTGCTCTCTCGGGCTCTGAAAACTTCATCTCCTGCTCCTCCCTCCTTGATGCTATTTGACCCAGAGGTATTCTTAGACAAGCACCCTTCCTTTGGTGACTGAACCTTTTAAAAAGTAAGACAAAAATCCAGTGTCATTGTGTACCACAAATGCTATTTGATTTATGGGCTCCAAGTTAGGAATGTTATTTTAGTAAAATAAAAATGGTTGTCACATCATGTACATGCACGCTTCTGCTTGCTGTCCCGTTTCCTTAGAAAACACAGTCTCTTAGCTGATTCTGGTGGTTCACACCTCTAACCCCAGCACTCAGGAGTCAGAGGCAGGTAGATGGATCTCTGTGAGTTGGAGGCCAGCCTGGTCTGTATAGTGAGCTCCAGAACAGCCAGAGCTACCTAGTAAAACTGTGACAAAACAAAACAAATGACCACCATCAACAAAAAAGAACCACTCTTCATTTTTGTCAGCAAGCCACACAGTTCAGGTGTAGACTCCAGAGGCCTTTCTTAGTTGAGATTATCTAAACGTGTGGAGCTGTAATGGTCGTCATAGGGCTCTGTCTGGAGAATTAGCAGATTAGGCATTTCCCTTAAGTAGGAAAACTGTCCTTCTTTTCAAAGTGAACTGGTTTTGATTAACAAGTGGGACTGGTCAGCAACACAAATCAAAGTTAAAGTATTAACCGTCCATCCCTTTGTCTTCCCAACACATCTGAACTCCATCTAATACATGCCATTATCATTTCTAGCAATCCTGGATTAATGTAATAACTTCACCGGATATTGTGTCAATGCTCTATTAAAGTAATCTTTGTATTCATTAGGATCCTTATTTGGGAGAGTCTCTTGTGTGTCTCCAATACTAGACTTTTCTCTGTGATTGGTACTTAAAGAGGGTGAATTGGGGGCTTCACAAGAAGAAAAGCACCCGTTAGAAGTTGAAAGCATTCAACTCTGCCCTCAGTAGATGACATGAGCTATCAAGAAAAAAGCCCATTTTGAAAAATTACTTACTGTGTGAGTAAGACATTTTAAATTCTAACCCGGAGGATGTGCCAGGCACTCAGTTTATTACAAAGTACCTTGTATGGAGTGTTGGCTTTCATGACCTGTTAACAACAGTCTTTCACAGAGGTTAGCCCTATTTGTGTGAAATTTCTGGCTGGTCGATTATTATCGCAGACAAATTCCCATGTCTTGCTGTTCAGGACAAACTCAGGAGACTTCTCCAAGCTCTGTCCCCTCCAGGTCCCTTTCCCTTTGTCATTCTGACGCCACCTTGCAAACATCAGGATTATAGATTTCTTTTCCCAAATGTGTTGATAGAAGGAACTGAGAGGGCTCCAGGGACCACTCTTATAGAGTATTATGTAGCCTCTACTGCATGGTGGAAATCAAAATTTAGACCATTGCTCTATCAGTTGGGAGGGACCTGCTCAGCTCTGTGTTCTTGGATATTTACAGCTGAGCTGGGATGATTTCCCCATCTATTAAGCCCCACTGAAATAGTGACCTAGCAGTATTCTTTGATGGTTTGAGTCGCATTCCAAAGTATGTTCGATTCAATAGTCCTTAACTTAAAAAAAAATTCTAGTTAGGAAGAGAAATGGAAAATTCACAAACTAGGAACTTAAAACAGCTAAGACGTGAACAAACATTGGCTCAAGAGCATCAAAGAGATGGAGTTTGTTGTAGCCAGATTATGAAAGTCAGGAACAATGCTGACAAAGGAGAAACTGTTTCATGTCACATAGAGTCATAGGGCATGTTGCTCTCCATTAGGGGGAAGACAGTCTAGCCCTACAATTCCTCGGACCCAGTGATTCTGAGTATACACCAAGGAAATAATGAGGCAGGTGACAGGGTAGACAGGGCAAGAACGCGATGCTGCTGCAAGTGACTTACAGGTCACCCTGCTATCTGTCACCCGAGCGAACTCAAGCAGGTTGATTTCTCAGTCATGATCTTTCAAATGAGGATAATAATAGAATCTAACCCTCCTACATCATCCCGAACATTAGATAATTTATATAAAGTACTTGGAAACTCGCCTGATGCAAAGTAAGCAATTCTCTTAGCTGTCGTCATGAGCATTATTATGAAAATTTGAGTCAATTCCAACAGTGAAACCATTTTTAAAATGACAGTGCATGTATACGTAGTCATTAAAACAATGGTTTTGAATGATATTTAGCCACTTTAAAGGTATTCATAATAATTGAACTAAGTATCAGAGTGTGTGTTCAGTGGTGAATCCAGTTTTTCTGGGAGGCGTGTGTAGGGATGGAGAGTTGTCAAGAGAAGGGATCCTAACTTGATGTTAAGGTATGTTTATATAGAAGAAAGGCCAAAGACATGATAAAATGTTAAAGCTTTTTTCCATTTGATGAGAGCGTGGATGACTTCTGTTTTCTTTTCTCCACATTTTGCTTGTTCATATTTTACAGTGATTATCTAATATTACAAATCGTATACCTTAGAATTGCTGTGTTCCTGCCTTGTCTGTACAGATTGTATATTCACTTTGGCGTATTTTACTTTCCTTCCTTTCCAACCTACTGTAATTTCACTTCCTCAGTGACTTCACCCACACATCATCTGCTGCTATTTTCTTGCATTTAACTTTCTTGGTTTGTATATAGATCTGTTTCAAGTTTGTGGTGTGTGTGTGTGTTGTTGTTCTGGAGATGGACCCCAAAGCCAATTCTACTAGACCAGTGAGCTCGTCCCTGACCTCTCTTGAAAAATACAACAAGTGAAAAGATGTATGTGGTGTTAGTGTGTGGGGGGGTGACTTCTTCAGAACTTAGCTCGGTGACTACTGAAGAGGTGATGATGTGCCACCCTTGCCCCGGGTTTGGAGTTTCACAGCTTCAGAGCTGCTGGCCGCTCCCACCCACATTCGTCTGCAATCCCTCATATAGGAGAGGGATTCCTGCCTGCAAGCCTTCTCTTCCCTTCCCTAGCTGAAACTTTCTTCCACACTTTTCCAGCCATCCGTGTCTGGCTAATATTTCACAAGCAATGCCGAAGCCACCCTTTCTAAGGGAACTAAATGCTGGCGTGCCTTATTGCCTAGTTGTCCCTACTGTAAAATCACAGGGACTGCGTCTTTTATTGCTCTGTGGCCTTTTCAACACAGCATTGCCCACATGTTTATGGTGCACAAGAACATAGGATATTGCTGTGTGACTGACGTCCTTAAGAATGATTGATAAATTATAGGCTCAGGCCAGCTGGCCTGGGTCTGAAAAAGCATGGGATAAAACCGGACTCTCTGAACATAGTGGACAATGAGGACTACTGAGAACTCAAGAGCAATGGCAATGGGTTTTTGATCCTACTGCACGTACTGGCTTTGTGGGAGCCTAGGCAGTTTGGATGCTCACCTTACTAAACCTGGATGGAGGTGGGTGGTCCTTGGACTTCCCATAGGGCAGGGAATCCTGATTGCTCTTCGGGCTGACGAGGGAGGGGGACTTGATTAGGGGAAGGGGAGGGAAATGGGAGGCGGTAGCGGGGAGGAGGCGGAATCTTTAATAAATAAATAAATATATAAAAAAAGAATGATTGATTAAAAAAAAGAATGATTGATAAGTTTTGGGTTCATTCATCTCCTTTTATATGCTTCTTGTATTCCTATATTTTAAGAATAGATTATTATATATTTTGATTCTCTTAATCATAGAGTATTAGCTTGAAAATCTAATTCTATATTTTCCTTCCAAAAATCTAAAACCCAAAGTGTTCTGTTTCAGAGGATGCCACGGTTGGTAGTACACTTGGAGTAGGAGTTCAGTAATGTTCTGACTAACTCTGCTTGTTATCATCCATAAAACAGTGCTTGTTTAGTGTAGCTATTTTCATGAACCTGTCAGAGGATGTATTTACAGTTTGCAGATTTATTAGAAGTTGTTAGACCTTATATTTCCTGGAAAGGACAAAAGTCCCAGGAAAAGGTTTCTATAACTGCTCTTAAAGTCTAGACCAGTGGTTCTAAAATGGGATTCACACACCCTGTCAGCTTTGAGAATAAAATTTAGAATGTCTTTATCTTTATGATTTCTATTTTATATGTCCTATAAGGTATATCTTAGTGCCCAAGACATGGTTTTTGTTGTTGTTGTTAAAAATAGGATTTTAAGTTCAGATCCTTCTAGTGATATGGGATATGATTTTTTTAAGTAGAGATCTGAATAAAGACAAGAACTACTGTTCTATTACCTAAGGTTGCTTTCGTTATTTAACAGTAAGTCAGAATCAATTTGGGCCTGGAGAGATGACTCAGGGACCTAGGTTGGGTTCCCAGCAGCCATGTCAGGCTGCTCACCCCTAACTGTAATTCCAGTTCCAGGTTATCCAACAATCTTTTATGGCCTCCTCAGATAACTACCTCATGTGTGCAAACATACCCCACTCACATTTCAGTTATTAAAGTATTTTTTTTAAATCCTGTGTCCAAGTTCAGCTAGGAGCTGTGATGCATGTTTTTGTATGTTTCACTTTCGTATTGTTTTGAAGAGATACGATGACCAAGGCAGCTTATCAAAGAGTTTCTTGAGGCTTATTGTTCCAGAGGGTTAGAGTTCACTGCCATGGTGGTGGGCAGCATGGCAGCAGGCATGGTAGCAGTTGCTGAGAGCTTGCAGCGTGGTCCACAGGCAGGAGGCAGAGAGAGCTAACTGGGAACTGCTCCTCCAGCGACCTCCAGTGACACAGCTCCTTCAAAGAGACCCAACCCCTTTTCCTTCCCAAACAGTTCCACCAAGTGGGACCAAGCCCTCAAATATTTGAACCTAGGAGGACCATTCTCATTCAAAGCACCCGACTGTGCAGACCTATCTTATCCTGTACAGCATGGGCACAGCCCATGCCTTTTCAGGATTCAAAGTTGGGTTGTAAAGAATATAGAAGAGTGAAGTAGAAAAGGACACAGGTCGAGCAAGAGTGCACTGAGAGACCTAAGCAGTGTGATCTTTCTTCCTTGAGAACTGCTGAAGTATGCTGCGTGTGTATACATAATACACATGTCTTCTAAGAATACTGTCAATTCTGTTTTATGTTAAAATATTTTATTGATTATCAGGGCAGTTCTTATGCAGTTATCTCCTAGTAGCTGGTATTGACTGGATGAATACTGTTATTCTACATAGTCTTTGGCAGTTCCCTGACTGAAATTCTCATATATGTCCTTTAAATGATGAGAGGCTGTGGCACAATAGTCTTGATGGAAAGTAAAGTTTTTCCAATAGGAACAGTGTAATATAGAAAGTGATTTAAGAACAGTATATTTTCATGTTAGGCTTGTCATGGCAATGTACCATAAATACGGTGGCTTAAAACAGAAATCGGGACTCAGTTAACCACTTGTTATTCTTCAGAGAACCCGGGTTCAAGTCCCAACACTATGGAGGCTCAAAACTATAATTCCAGTTTTAGAAGATTTGACACCCTCTTCTGGCCTCTGAGGACACCGGGAAGGAATGTTGTACACATGCAGGCAAAACACTCAGTACACATAAAATAAAGTATCTAAAAAACATAGAAACATGTTTTCTCACAGTTCCTAAGGCAGATGTCTCACAATCTGCTTATCAGCAAAGATACATTTCTTCTGCAGAGGGATCCCTCTTTGCCTCTTCTACTTCGGGTAACTTGCTGGTGGTCCTTGCCAATCCTTGGCTCATAGCCACATACTCTAAGCTCTGCCTCTTTCTTGACCTAGCATTCTCTCCATATGTATTAATGCATGGTCATTTATAAAGAAGCCACTGTATTGATTAGGGCTCCACACACTGATGTATGACCTCATCTTAACAAATTGCATCTTCAGTGGCCCACTTTCCAAAAAAAGCCCCAGGATGAGGAACTGGAGATTTTGAGTTCAATCTGTGGTTTTTGGGGGTGATTCTATTCAGCTCCTCAAGGAATATAAAAGTCTTCAAATGAATATTTCAAGCTATACAAGGTATCAGCAGATGTCTTCTTAGTGAATATTCTATATCCATGCAAATTGGATATGGGATAAAAAACAACTGGAAGAAAAGGACGGTCCTTGACTGCTGATGCCATGCGTTCTGATATCCCAGGACTGGCTAGACCTCCCTAGAAACACAGTTATGTGCTCCGTGAATTTTGATCTTTCAGGGTGTTCCTGAAGTCATATTTGAGTTTGGGCTCTACAGATGGTTTACCACAGCTTCCAAACCTCAGTGGCTTTAGACTCACAGGTATTTATGTCACGCTGACCAGCCTGCAGGTCGACTGCGGTTTGGCTGCTGTCTGCTGAGTTTGGCAGGGCTGAGGTCCAGGTCTGTTCCCCGTGTCCTTTCTCTTTGTCCTCAAACTGAAGAAGGAACAGCAGCCATCCTGAGTCTCACCAGATATCATAGGGTTCTGTGTCCCAGTCTAGGCTGCAGGTCAGACATCACACGACCGATCAGGTGGGGATGAGGAAGTACCCTTTTGTGTGCTGGTTAATGTTGGTTGTCAATTTAGCAAAATCCGCAATTGTCTGGGAAGAAAGTCCCAGTGTGGGATTAGGTTGACCTGTGCCCCATTTAATTAAGTTTCTGGGAAGACACACTCTGTATGTGGGCAGCCCGATTTTAAGGGGTGGGCCCTGGACTGAATGAAAAAGAAGAACGCATCCATCCGGTACTTTCTGCTCCGGGACTATGGATGCAAGATGGACATCTGCCTCCTGCCACTGTGACTTCCTGGAAATGGACTGTCACCTAGAACTGTGAGCCAAAGCAAACTTCTTCTCCCTTCAGTTTTGTGTTAGAATATTTTATCACAGCCACAGAAACAAATACCCTGTACTAGTGTAGACAGCAGGCACTGTGTGTCCACACCTGTACTAGTGTAGACAGCAGGCACTGTGTGTCCACACCTGTACTAGTGTAGACAGCAGGCACCGTGTGCCCACACCTGTACTAGTGTATACAGCAGGCATTGTGTGTCCACACCTGTACTAGTGTATACAGCAGGCACTGCATAGCAAGCATGTGATGGGGGAGGGAAATGAGTACATAACATCAATCCAGTCTACCACAGAATTTTACAGAGATCTTTTGTATGGAGCAACTTAGGAAACCTTTCAAAAGAAAAAGTATTCCCCTAAGGATTGTTTCTTGACCCAGATACTTGGAAAATTATAGAAAAAAAAAAGTCCCCCCGAAAGGTCAGAGCACTTCACAACGCTGGTACAATTTCAGACTGTACTCATTTCTCCTCCTACGGATAATTGCTTGTTGAGTTATTTTGTACTTGTTTGCCTGTGACAGGATCGTGCCTGTTTCAATCTAGGCCGACATAGACCACACTCTGTATCCTACCCTAAGCTTCAGTAAGAGGCCATGTTCCTGCCTCGGCTTCCAGATGCTGTGATTGCATCCTTGAGTGCTACAGAGGTCCTTTGTCATGCTTTGCTTCCTGGACCCCAGGTGCTGAGCTCACCCCTGCTTACACTTTGTCATCCAAAGCAAAGTGCACATCTGCTCATTAGGTAGACAAAGCAGGCTGGGTGAGCTCTTCTGCTCCCTGGGGAGTGCACTAAGGAGACAGATTTTCATACAGGAAGAAGCTGTCTTCAGGGTGCATAACACTCTGACAAGCTTACTTGAATGATTGCTTAAGAAAACATCCCACCTTTTCTGGAACTATGGTGGCCCTGTCTCCTCCTCCTCTTTTTTATACTGAGTATATGAAACTTTTTTCTTTTATTGAAAATAAATTTTTTCATATATTATGGTTTCGCCTTCCTCTATTCCTCTCAGTTTTCCCCACATCCCCTCCTATTCTGATCTATGCTCTATCTCTCTTTAGAAAGCAAGCAAGCATCTATGCAATATTAAAAGGCAAATCAAAGCCAAACAAATTGTAATGGCAGAACAACTGAACAAGAAAAAGAAGCAAAGGAAAAGCACCAAAAAATGCCTACGGATGCAGAGACACACACATTCACATACTCAAGAATCTAAAAAAAACCCAAAACTTGTAACCATATTATATATGCAAAGGGCCTGTAAAGTAGGAAAAAAATACTAAAAAAGCAAGCAAACAAAACCCACCCGGATTTAACATTATGAAACAAAAATCCTCCAAAAATACCTTTGGGTTCAATTTGTTCATTGGCCATCTACTGCTGGGCAGGGGGCCCTACCCTTAAGAGTGGTGAGCTTCTCCTGTGAGCCTGTTTTGGAAAATACTTTTTCAAGTGGTTATCAATTGGAAATAGCTTCCGGATTAGGGAGGGGTGCAAGCAATCACATTTCCTTTTAGCTCCAGGGCCCCATCTGGAGCAGACCCAGGCAGGCCCTGAGCATGCTGTCACTATTGCTGTGAATTCAAGTGTGGTCCAACCCTATTGGATCCTTTTGTTGTTCTCCACCTCCCCCAACCCTCCACCCCCCAATCCCAGGCTCTTATGCTCTTTCTGCTTCCTGTTGCACAGGGTTTGCTGAACCCTGAGGGGAGGGATTTGATGAAGGCATCCCCCTTTAAGACCTAGTGTTCCAAGGTCTCTCACTCTGGTTTTGTCTGAGTGTGGGTCTCTGTATCCCCATCTGCTATAGGAGGAAGCTTCTCTGATGACTGATGAAGACACTGATCTGTGAGTATAGCATAATGTCTTTAGGAATCACTTTATATCACTGCATTTGTTTAGCAGAATAGTAGTAGTGGTTTCTCCCTGGGACCATGGTCTATAGAGTCACAGGTTCTTGGCGACCCAAGCAGTGCTGGGTCTGGGTTCCATCTCATGGAGTGGGCCTTAACTCAGATCAGATATCAGTTGGTTACTCCCACAAGCTTTGTGCCACTATTGCACCAACCTGTCTCATAGGTTACTCTTTCTTTTAGATAGAAGGGTTTGTTGCTGGGTTTACTTTTCTCCTTTGGTAAACTGGTACCAACTTGACTTCTTTTTGTTCCATGAATTGTGTAGTTGTTGTCTTCAGCAATAGAGCCTTACTGTGGAGAGCCACTTGGGTTGTTTGGGGGTTTTCCTGGGACTCCTTGGACAAGAACTTGATTAGGTGTAACCTATTCCCGGTACTGGAAGCTTCATTAAATGAAGAGATATGTCCAGTTTGGGCTCTCTCTACCCTGTTACTTGGCAGTTTTATTTAGGCCCCTATATATGAAATTATGTGTGTGTGTGTGTGTGTGTGTGTGTGTGTGTGTGTGTAATTTCTACTGTTTTAGGTTTCCATATGATCCTCAGATAGCCCTTAGTTTTAGTTGTCTTTTCTGTATTACCTCCTTTCCCTCCTCTTCCCCCCTATTCCAATATGCTTACCACCCTTACACACACATCCATAACTATTCTATTTTCCCTTCCTGGGAAAATCTATTCTTCCCTCCTAGTCCCTTACCTAATCTCTGTCATTCTATGTATTATAGCCTACTTATCAAGGACTTAACAGCTCATATCCACAATTAAGAGGATACACCCCATTTTTCTCTTTCTGAGTTACGTCACTCAGGATGATTTTTTTTCTAGTTCCATTTGCCTGCAAATTTCTTTTTTTTTAATGACTGTGTAACACTCCATTGTATAAATGTACCATATTTTCTTTATCCATTTTTCTCTTAACACCTAGACTGATTACAATTTCTGGAAACAATGAACACTGTAGAGTAAGTGTCCCTGTAGTAGGATGAAGTGTCTTTGAAGTGTGTGGTCAAGAGTGGTGTAATGAATCTTGAGTTAACTTCATTCTTATCTTTTTGAGGAACTGCCACACTGATTTCCATAATGGCTGTGCAAATTTGCACTACCGCCAGCAATGTGTGAGTGTTCCCCTTAATCCACATCTTTGCAGTATGAGCTGTCATTTGTTCTATTGATAATGGTCATTCTGGTTTGCGTAATATGAAATCTCAAAGAACTTTTGATTTGCATTTCCCTAATGACTAAGGATTTTTGAACATTTCTATAAGTGCTTCTCAGCCATTTTAGATTCCACTTTTGAGAATTCTGTTTATGTAGGTACCCCATTTTTAATTGGGTTATTTTTTTCTTGATGTCCAGTTTTTTGAGCTCTTTATATATTTTAGATATTAGCCCTCTGTCAGATGTGTAGTTGGTAAAAATCTTTTTCTATTCTGTAGGCTACTTTATCCAAATGATGAAGTCCTTTGCCTTACAGAAGTTTTTCAGTTTCATGAAGTCCCGGTTATTGTCTTTTTTTAGTGCCTATGCTATCGGAGTTCTGTTACCACGTCTTTTCCTGTGAGAACTGGTTCAAAATTATTTCCCACTTTCTCTTCAGTCCAGTTCAGTGTGTATGGCCTTATGCTGATGCCTTTGATGAATTTACAGTTGATTTTTGTGCAGGATGGTAAGTGTGGATCTATTTGCATTCTTCTATGTGCCATTATCCTGTTTGATCAACATCATTTGTTGAAGATGTTGTCTTTTTTTTTTCCAGTGTGCATTTCTGGGCTTCATTATCAAAAATCAGGTATCCATAGATGTATGGACATATGTTTGGGTATTCAGTTCAATTCCGTTAATCTGTATGTCTGTTTTTGTGACAATATCATGCTGTTTTATTACTCTAGCTATGTAATACAATTTGAGGTCAGGGATGGTGATTTCTCCAGAAGTTCTTTTGTCATTTGGGAGTCTTTTAGTTATCCCGAAGTTTGTGTGTATGTGTGTGTGTATACATGTATGTGTGTCAGTGTGTGTTTTCATATGAATTTGAATATTGTCTTTTCAAGTTCTGTGAAGAATAGTGTTGGAATTTTGATGGGGATTGCATTGAATCTGTAGACTGCTTTTGGTAGAATGCCCATTTTTACTATATTAATCCTACTTATCCATGAATATGGGAGATCTTTCCATCTTCTGATATCTTCTTCAATTTCTTTCTTCAATGACTTGATATTTTTACCACATAAGTCTTTCTCTTGCTTGACTAGAGTTAACTCAAGATATTCTATATTATTTGAGGCTATTGTGAAAGATGGTGTTTCCCTGATCTCTTTCTCAGTTTGTCTTTTGTATATAGAAAGTGTAGTGAATTTTGTGTGTTAATCTTGTATCTTGCTACTTTTCTGTAAGTATTTATTAGCTATAGGAATTTTCTAGTGGTATTTTTAGGGTTACTCATGTATACTATCATATCATCTACAAATAAATATACTTTTACTTTTCCACTTCCTATTTATATCTCCTTGATATCCCTTAGCTGTCTTATTTTTCTAGCTAAGACTTAAAGTACTGTGTTGAATAGATAAGGAAAGAGGGGACAACCTTGTCAGTTCCTGATTTTAGTGGAATTGCTTTGAGTTTCTCTATGTTTAACTTAATGCTGGCTTGGATATGGAAAAACTTTGCTGAAACTTTTTTTTTTTTTTTGCTGAAAACTGCCTTTATTATATTGCAGTATATCCCTGCATCCTTAATCTCTCCAGGGCTTTTATCATGAATGGGTGTTGACTTTTGTCAAAGGCCTTTTGCATATAACGAGATGATCATGTGGTTTTGTCTTTCAGTCTATTTATATGGTGGATTACATTTATTGATTTATGTATATTTAACCATCCCTGCATCTCTGGGTAGTGGTATATGATCTTTTTTTATGTGTTCTTGGATTTATTTTGCAAGTATTTTATTCAGAATTTTTGTATTTATGTTCATTAGGAAAATCCGTCTGTAATTCTTCTCTGTTGAGACTTTATGTGTTTTAGTTACCAGAGTAAATGTGACCTTACAAAAAGAATTAGACAATGCTCCTTCTGTTTCTATTTTATGGAATAATTTGAGAAGTATTGGCATTAAATCTTTTGGAAAGTCTGATGGAATCTTGCATTAAAACCATCTGGCCCTGGGACTTTGGGGGATGGTAGAGTTTTAATCATTGCTTTTATTTCACGAGGGGCTATAGGTTTGTTTAAATTACTTATCTCCTCTTGATTTCACTTGGGTAGGTTTTATATATATTGAGAAAACTACTTATTTCTTTTAGAGTTCCCCACATGGTGGTATTGGTTTTTCTGGATTTTCTCGGTGTCTATTGTTACATGTCCCTTTTGTTCTCTACTTTTCAAAGTAGTGAAATAGTTTCTTATGTCCTTCATCTTATAGCTAAATCTGCCCTGTAGAAGTATAAGCATTATGTTTTCAAATGAACATGTGCCCGAGATCTTACTGTTGAAACATCTGTTATTGACTGCTTTTCTTTTCAATATTGTATTAACTGTGAAATTGTATTGGTTGTTTGTATTATCTACAGGGTTTGTGTCCATCTGATACAGGGCATGTAAGATGTCCCTTTAGATGGTGTTGTTGGTTTTGATAACGTTGAGAAATCTTCTGCAACAGTCATGTGCAGTCACTGGCCGTCTTGCTAGATCACAGTTAGAGATTAGGAAGCTGATTCATCTGTGGACATCTATTGGGAAACTGCTCTTCCCATTATCTCTTGCCTCCCATGTCCTTGCTTTGAAGACCCATTAAGTCTAAATCCTCTACTGGAGAAAGAGCTTTCAGATAGAGTTCTCAGAGTATTTAATTCCCAGTACTGTGTAGGGCTGAAGCTGATCACCTCCTTTGACTAATATTTTTAAATTTTAGTTTCATTGTACTCAACCATCCTATTTACTGTATTCATGGTGCGGGAGAATTGTCTGTATTCTGTCAGTCATGTTTCAAACAAACACTGATTGGCCAGGCAGGAAGTATAGGTGGGAAAACCAGACAGGAAATAGAAATGATGCAAGGAGAACAGGAGAATTCTGGGAAGGAGGAAGCTGATTCCTCCCACCCCTGCCCAGACCACCAAAGCAGCAGGATGTGATCTGCTCCACTGAAAAAGGTACTGAGCCACATGGCTAACATAGATCGGAAAAATGGGTTAATCAAGATGTGAGAGTTAGCCAGTGAGAGGCTAGAGCTAATGGGCCAATCAGCTTACAATTTATGGAGGCCTATGTCTGATTTTCTTTGGGGCTAAACAGTTGTGGGGTACCGGGCAGGACAGAAACAACAACAAGCAAGCCCTTTCATGTTACATATTTACTCCGTATTTCTATTGTAATGTGAGATCTGGAGCTAAATGCTAATCGTGATATATTTTAAAAGGACAGTTAGAAAGACTATCATAACCTTCTGGGCAGATAGTTTGAGTTTTTTATGGGAGAAGGGTGCACAATTGAGTCATGACACTCAGTATATGGAACTCAAACTTTGAATCCAACTTGTTTGTGCTAACCGTAAGTTCACCTCTCTCTTTCCTTGGCACCTCTCCAGCTTTGGGGGTTAACTCCACTTTCTAATAATTGGCCTCCTTTTACATACAGCTGTAGTTTTCCTTCATCTCTCTAATGGGCTGGTAAAAAATAAAAAAATAAAAAAGTCTGTGCCTTTTTATTTAAGTCTGTGATAAGTTTCCTGAAAAGGATGGGACCTAAACAAGAACGTTCAAGTTCCCAGTGACACCCTCCCTGCAGGAAGAGGACTGTGACTTCTAACGTCAAGATAGGTTAGCCACTGAGTTAGTCCATTCCCGGAGCAGTGGTGAATCCAGTAATTCCCTGATGTGTCGATACCCACCCACACATCTGGTTTGCATTTCCCCCTCCTGTCCATCAGCAGACAGAGAGAAACTGGCCAAATGTCTTTTTGGTGTTTGCTTCACCTTTCTAAATCCTTGGTATAGGGTTTTCATAAATCAAAGAGGAAAATTAGGTCAGTGCCGTTGGCTATGCCCGTATCCCTTAAAAACATCATCATCTACCATTGCACTCCAGCCAAACCGGTCTGCACAGGACTCTCCCATCACCGCGTGTCCCCTGACATCCACGTGTACTTCTGCATTCTACCCAGCTTCGTCTGCATTTCACCTCCTGACTCGCGCTTCTCCTTCATCGTCCAGCACTGACATCACCTAGGACTGGCTCTGTCACCTTTCCTCTTCCAGGCAGGCAGCTGCTCCCTCAGTGTGCTGCACAGCTTTGCATCTGCCAACAGCAGAGCACGCAATGTTCATCTTTAACGTTTGATGACCCACAGCCTCCAGCTCTTCCTGAGCTCCAGGCTCTCCAGGCTGCTGAAGGCCACCCGTCCTGTGCACATCTGCTACAGGATATCTATCTTGTCCACAGGAGATGTTGCAACTGGAATCCACTCTGTGTTCTGCTGAGTGAGTGGCTTTCGGAGGACATGCTGAATCCCAGTGGTCACTGACTCCGATTCTGAATCATCTCATACACTGTGCTTCAGGTCTTTGCGAGGTCCTCTCATGCATGGTTTACACAATCTTCTTCCTAGCTTTTGTTGAAATGAAACCCTTTCCCATTTTCAGTTTTATAGCATTTCTTACATATTTGATCACTCCCACATTCCTCCTGATTTTTGACTTGCAGAGACCTCATATTAATTTCCTCTTTTTAGAACTTGTAAAATAAGTCGGGTGATAGTGGCAACATACCTTTCATTCCAGGACTGGGAGGCAGAGGCAGGTGGATCTCTGTGAGGCCAGCCTGGTCTACAGAGTGAGTTCCAGGACAGGCTCCAAAGCTATACAGAGAAATCCTGTCTCGAAAAACCAAAAATACATAAATGAATAAATAAATAAATGAAAAGAGCTTATAAAATAACCAGTTTAGACTAGAGATGGATCTGGATCTGTGTAGTATGTAGTACTTTTGGTGGAATTTTCTCACTATTCATGAAGAGCATACTGACACTTACTTGTTTAATTCAGGTTTCCAAGGAAGGGAAACTGAACTAGAATTGAGTCCCCCACTTATTTTGCCATCCAAGAGCTAAGGTGTATTTCCTTAGGGACAATGCCCTCGACAGAGTCTCAACCTTTCCTTCTTTATTAACTTGCTTCAGTCACCCCTTGGGTCTTGAGGGCCATTATATCTCTGTTTTGTTGTTGCCGGGTTTTTTTGTGTATGATTTTATATTTGTTTATTTGGACATTGCCTCCTGTCTTTCTCAAAGGTTTGTGGTACATATTTGTATTTAGTTCTATGTCTTTTTCCTCTAGTTTTTTTTTTTGTTGTTGTTGTTGTTAATAAAAATATTCAAATTTCTGACAAGGGTTAATAGTGAATTTTGAATATCCTTCTTTTGTTTAAATGTGGCTCTGAGAGAGAAGGAACACCTGTCATATTTTGCTAGGTTTAATTTCCTAGAAGGAAGTGTCTGTATAAAAACAGCTATATTTTGGTCTGTTCTGAAGTGGCCAGACTCGGTGTAACAAGGCCCCCCCCAATGCTTGTTCCTGTCATTATTTCCTTTGTACATTAGGGAACGTGCTGTTGGGGAAACAGTTGCTGGGCTATGGAGATTGGTCCTGACGGGTTACACCTGCCTGCTCAAGGCTCCACAGTGTGTCAGATGTGAGGCCAGAAGCCTTGCCATACTGTGTAGGCCGCACGGACAATACTGTCATAGCAAGTCTCCCTAGTTCTGCTCTCGAATTCTGCCAGCGGTAGCACAGCCTCACACAGGAAGGACAGTGTACTAGTAATGTGGAAAAAATATCATGTCTGTATCATAGCTTTAATGAGGGGAGGGTTTTCTATGTTTTTAAAAATGAACCGAATTCAGGCTCACACTGGCCATTCTGGTTTAAAATCACCAAAAAGAAACATTTAGATGAAAGGTTTGTCTTGCCTTCCCTCGGAAAACACTTTGAGGTCCACCATAAATGCAGACGGCTCTGGCCTAGAGTGTATTGATGTGAGAAAATGTCAACATGAAATGAATGAAGGGCTTTTCAGAAGCCCATTATAACCACTTACCCGGGCAAATGTAGTTCCCATTAGAGACTGAGTTAGGAGCTTTGCAGCCTCGCTGAAGCGTGAAGGCTGCTGTGTGGTGTTCTCTGCGAATCATTTTCAGAGCGCCCACTGCCCACCTCTTCCTAGCTCATCTGCTGTTGAAGTGAGAGCATCAGTCTTGTTTAGGGAGTGGTCTTAAAACCCACAGACCTAAAAACAAGCAGAAATTAGCATATTTAATGTATCTAATAGAATATTGGGGCCGGGGGTGGCACCAAACAGAACAGTAGCGCCAGATGTCAGTTCTCCGATTGTTTACGGTTTCCTTCTTTTGCCTGTTTCCATCAGTATTTTAATTCTGGAATCAAATACTAGCTTATGGCCCAACTTTCAATATAAAAATTTTACAATTAGGTTGTTAGGACTTCATTTTTATTCATGAGGCAAAATCTAGTAAGTAGACACCATTGCCTACATATTTGTGCTGTGTGGAAGAGAACTATGAAATAAGCCACGTAGCCCAGGGAGGGTGGAGAGCCTAGGATTTGAGTCCACTCAAGACTCTGAAGGAAGCTACATTACCCATCAAAATTCTTTACTCGGATATATACATATTTTATACATACACACGCACACACATGTATATATATATATGTATATAACACATTTAAAACTTACCCTGTGTTGAGTTCTTATCACCAACTCTGGATTAATTTGACTTCTTAAATAACATTTTCCCAAATTTCTATCGATTGTAGTACCTATCCTATCCTTGGGGAAAGTCAAAGGGGGCGTCAACCAAGGTGCCATTTGACCTGAAGGCAGCAGCTTATGGTTTGGACTCTGTGGAGGAAGCTAAGTGAAGAGGCTTGTCACACAGTCTGTGATGCAATGGCCCGAGATAACAGATAACATGTGAACTACGTTCCTGCAGAGGAGAGGAAAGAGCACACTAAGAAAGGCTTTTGCTTGATCTGCTCAGGAGAAGGAAGCAACTTCAAGCTTGGGAAAGGAGTTAAAAAAAAAAGTTAGAGTTGAGAAAGAGTTCAAGCCATAGGGTGGGACAGAGCTAACTAGAGTTGGAAGTTCAGCTTCTGTCTTTTATTATGGGTAGACATAGATTACCCCAACTCATTGTAGTTTGGCTTCCATGCGCACTGCTCTTTGGACTCAGTTCTGGTTGATAAGGCCGGCTACGTTTGTCTTGCCCTGCATGGTTTTTGCTGAAACAATGACCACTGTAAATTCCACACTCTATTATCTGGTTCATCTCTGATTGCTTTTGACTCCAGAACGTACGGAACTGAATCTAAATCTCTGTTCCAGTGGTGTTGAGTAGGGGAAATTAGTTGACATCTCGCCCCCACCCCCTATCGCGCACCTTTAGACAGGGAGGATTTCTGTGTGAAGCGGTTCTAAGGATTAATAAAGTAGCTAGCGGGCTGACGTGGATGATGTGGCATTTGACATTCGGAAGGTGGATTCCCTTTTCCCACTCCTACTCTTCTGATTAGGTGTTCCCCCCTCTTGGGGTCCCTCATCTCTCTTTATTGCAATGCTATGTTCTGTCTTTATCAAAGTAGAACCTTTTATGTTCTAAATCCTGAAGGTTATTTTTTGGAAGCTCAAAGTTGCTACCACACATTGGCTATTTGCTCATGTTTGTTTTCCTCACTGGGTGAAGTTTTATTTATTTGTTTATTTGTTTGTTTATCAAGGGCACAGCCCACATCAAGCTTCTAGAGTGATCTCCACTTGGTATATTTCTCTTTATTTCTTTTCATTTTTTTCTCCTAATGATAACCATATGATGCAAATTTCTTATTCTTTTTCCCCTTGTGTTTATTATCCTCCTGTGCTTTCATTGTAACCAAATTAACCAAAGACTAGAGAGTGTCTCCAGTTGGCCACCCACAGGCTCTTGGAAGCCATACGTATCGGAAATTGATCTCAGTCTATGTGTACCCCAGCTCCCCCACACTGTGACACCCTCTTTCTGCTGTCACAGTTCACCTGGTCCCTGAAGCAGAAACCTGGATCTTCTTCATTCCTTCACCTGCGCTGCCTAAATTGAGCAGATTGCCAGATCTCATCTACTTCTGAAGGGTTCCTCAGAGCCATCCCCCCTTTCTCTCCCAATTGCTGTTGACTGGTTCTGAGCCTTCTCTTGTAACCAATTTTAAGCATAAGTTCTTTCCTAAAAATCTTCTGTCTTTGTTCTTTCAAGTCATTGTCTGCTCATGATTATGCCACACTGACTCACAGACGAATCCTTGGGTGACTTCCTTTCCTATGTATGCATCAGGGATGAAAAAGTTGGTGTTCTTACGAACAGTCACTGAACTACTTCCTCATGGGGTTCCTGCTGCAAATAGAGTCCGTGGCTTTGGTGTCCTTACTTAGAGATGGCTAGCAAGTGCCTCAGAGTGGGCTCAGGGGATGCCTAGTTGGGATGGTGCATGGCTCTTTAGCATGACAAACAAGCTCCTTCTTCCCTGAGCCCTGTCCTTCCCATGCCTTTTCAGTTCCACACTTCTGTGCTGCATACTTTACCCCGGAACAGCGGAACAACAGGGAGCTCTTCTGCTCTCTTGCTGTGGTTCAGACTGAAGCACTTTCTTATACTTGTGACAAGAAGCCCACACTCATACCCACATCCTTTCTCTGTGAGATGGGGGGATCAGGTGGGTTATCGAAGGCCGAGTGGGTTTTGCTTTTTCTTTTTTTAGTGTTGAGGGTTTTAGGGTTTCAAGAGATGAGTCAGCAATTAAGACCTTATACTATTGTAAAATGCTTGCCTTTGGTTTCCAGTACCCACATAAGACAGTAATTCCAACTCCACAGGGACCTGAGGCCTCTGACCCCGGCATGTTCCTGTATTTACTTTCACATACTCATACACATAATTAAAAAATAACTTTAAGACATTCAGGCTTTTAATTGACAAAAAAAATGCATGTTTATCGTGACCAACATGACATTTTGAGATACATACATTTTGGGATGCTGATTTTGACTGTTTTTTTTTAATCCTGTAATTTTTTTTTTATGGCACCTGTGTCCCCTCTGAAACAATAGATGTCTCATGATATTGCAATACTGTGTCTGCCTTACAAAAGGGAGTGGATTCCATTAGAGCAAATCTAATGCCTCATTGAGCTTGAGTTTCAATATGTATTATAGTGTCTTTCCCATAATGTATATTGTGCATGAAACTGAATTGAAATAAATACATAAACAATTTTGTTTTATAAATGTACTTTGCCTTCTTTAAATTGAAATTAATTGATGAACATATGTTTAGTTGGATGATTGAAAGCACTATAGGAAATTCTCCTGCTGAAGCTGGTAGTGAGTGGACATGGAACTGTGAGCCGAGGAATAGTACGGTGAAAGTGGTATTCAGGAAGGTTGTTCTAGAAACAAGCTTTTATTATACTGGTGCACACCACGGCAGCAAGCGTAGTGGAGGGTGTCTGGCTGGAGAGAGGCTGAGGAGCGCAGAGAGCCACGGCTTTCCAAGTCGCTTCCTGAACCTATGTGCTTTCATTTCCGCATTGGCTCAAACGGGATGTTCTTGCGGGTATGTCCAGAAGATGAGAAGATCAGAGAGAATGCTCACATTACTTTTTTGGGGGCAAAGAGCGTTTCTATAACACGCTCGAGTGAGCCATCTGCATCCTTACCCATGAGAACTATTTATGATGAATTACTAGGAGAGAGAGATTGTGTGTTCAGTATTTAAGAAAATAAATGAGTGAGCAGACCACGCATCACTACCCCTCGGTCTCCTGGTCAGTGGAAGTGTTCGTTTTGAAATCATTGTTAATTATGAAGAAAGCTTTTCAGTTTGGTTCCCATTGCTAGTCTGCTTTGTGGTTTAACATTCTCATGGTGGTGTTGTGGTTTGCCTCACTCCCAGCCCATTTGCATTTTGCACTTGACTCATGTGACTATTTCCTGGTTAAAGTTTATCCTTCATTTGTTTTGGACCATGTAACTCTACTCTGCTTTATTCTGCCTATTATTAGCCATTACAAACGTCTCGGCTTCTAGTTGCTTCATTTGTGTATTTACTTTAATTGCAGGAATATGATTCACTGATTAAAAAGGACATTTCCAAGTAGTTTGCACTTCCGACTGTGTATTATGGATACTAAGGAGGAGAAGAAGGAACAGAAGGAACGGAAACAGAGTTATTTTGCTCGGTAAGCGTTTATTTTGCAAAATTATATCAGTGCTTTAAGACAATAACCTTTGGGAGGACTTTGACCTTGGGAATTACTTGACAATTTGTGTTCCCTGTGATTGTTCAGCAGGAGAGTGGGTGACCAACAAAAGTTAAATATCCTCCACTTTGTAAAAGTGAGTATCCAAGGAATGACCCATCTTTCTACGTGGATGGTTCTCTGAGGCTCCAGCCCCTTCAGAGGGTATAGCAGTCCTGTGCCAGCCTGTAGGTTGTTTGAAATTCTCTTCCTGCTGGTCAGGAACTTAATTGACTGGGCACTAGTTTAAAAATCCGACACAATTAAAGCTTTGTGGGGAATCCTGACTAAGAAACATGTATTTTGTAGGTGGAAGGGTGAGATGACGTCATTAGAGTCTGAGTCTTAAGGCTTCAGCTCCTCTAATGTGTGTGTGCTTTATGATAGAGTATCTGGTACCGGCTTGTTACAGGTTCAAGCCACTGTTTGACTGTCACTCACTAATCATAATTAAATGATTGATAATGCTGTTGGCCTCAGAGAGAGCCTAGGTTTCAAGTGATCATTATGGGCTCCTAAGTTGGTATGCTCAAGAACTGAATTTAGCCTCACTGTATCCCCACTCTACAATCTATGCTTGTAAAGATGCATTTCCCATATTCTAAATATAAGCCTTAGAACTAAAACCAAAGGATTTGTTGTCAATGTATTTACCAAGAAATTAAGTTATGTTTTAGACTTCTGAAGGAAAATGGATGCTAGATTGGTGACGTACTGTGAGTGAGTGCTTTAGTGTATATCATCAAAATAAGCCATAGACATAGGTTATTTTATTTCCACTTAACAAACAAGGTGAATGAGACTCAGAAAATGTTCTGTCCATTTTATGCAGCACCAGAGTTAGTATCCAAACATAGGACTATCTCCAAAGGATGTGCCCCAGTCAGAATAATAGACCACAAATCAGGTACTTGGGAAAACAGGAGCTGAAGTATTTATTGTAGCAGAGTGTTTCCTGCTCTTGGGACTAGAGAATGTAGGAGCATAGGGGAAGGAAGAGATCAGCCTTGTAATGGATGAGCCATTAGAAAAATAGTACATTTAGGGTACGAACTATATGACTCTGTTTTGACATAATTATCTATTTCTTTGTGGATGTATGTAATGTTAGAAAAACCCTGTATTCTTCATTCTCTTCCCCCTTAGTAGTAATATGTTGCACTAGGAAACAGACATCCTTATGGGATGCCACCTCTGTTTAGTTTACTAAATTACAAGCATGTGTGTGTGCGCGCACGCCCACCCATCTATGCACACTCATGCGCGTGCTTGTGCACACATATTTAGTTGTATGTGGTTCTACCTTGTGAGTAGATTTGTCTGGCCAGGATCACAGTCAACTTAACTGTGCTGCCCTTCTGTAACCATCCTCCTGCCCTCCACTCTACTTGATAATCTTAACTACTAGTGAATCCCTAGACTTCAGTCCCCCGTTCAAGACCATTATATAAGTCAATTCATGCACCATATATGTTATAGTAACATAACATATTAGGGTTTTTGTCCCCTCTGAATTTACTTGTGATCCATCCAAGCTGTTGTGTGTATTAGTTATCGATAATTTACTCTTGTGTGTTAAATGGTCTCTTCCATGGAAGGAGAATGTTAGCTTTTTAGCCATTGTTCTGTTGAAGTACATTTGGTTTGGGCTGTTGTACGCAAAGCTGCTTATTCTGTTGTTCTATAAATTTTTGTGTGAATGTTTAAATGTCGGTTTGTCTAGGTTAAATACTCAATTGCTGAGTCAAATAATAAATTAATGTTTTCCTTTATAAGAAACTGCCGGTCTTTTCCAGAATGAATGGTTGTACACTTGGCATTCCCATCAGCCATGTGTGAGTGACCCCGTTCCCATTGTCACCAGCATTGATGGTGTCAGCGTTTATTTTATCCATTCCAAGAGTGTGCAGTAATAGTTCATCTCAGTTTTAATGAATGCCTAATGAACCCAGTGTCTGTTCATACGTATACTACCATCTCTAGATCATCAGTGAAATTTATTTTCCCGTCTTTTACCTGTTTTAAAATGGAATCTTCTAGATTTTCCTGTTGAATTTGGGGGACTTGTTACATATTTTATGTATGGTCTTTTATGACATGTGTGGTTTGCAAACATTCTGGTGCAGCCAATTTTTTTGTGTGTGTTGCTTTGCTTTTTCTTTTAGTAGAACAAAAGCTTTAAATTTTGTTCTGGTTCAGTTCATCAGTTTTTGCTTTTGTGAGTTGTGTTTTAGGTGTCAAGTGTGACATTTAGTCCCTACCCTAGATTGTAAAGTAATTCTTTCCTGTTTTATATTCTAAGTTTTATATAATATTTTGTTTTGTATTAAGACTTTGCTCCATTTTGAGTTAAATTTTGAGTGTGATATAGAATTCAATCAGGGTTTTTGGCTTCCCCTCCCCCTTCCTTTTTTTTCTTTTTCTACAGGTGCCCTATGAACAAAGCTATAAAAGTGAGAATGCTCTTTTGTCTGGCTGTAAAGTGATTTCCAAATTTCAGTACTAACCTGTTGATGATGAACAACCTGCTCCAGGCTAACTCCTTATACTTAGAATGTAAAGGGAGCCCCTTAGGCCAGCATGCAGACCCACACTGGAAAAACGTTTTCCTTTCAGCCCATAAACATTCACTTATTTGTGATGTGCACCTTGTCCTCTTCTGAAAAAATGGTCAAAGGAAAAAGCACAGCTAGCAATGCAGTTTCTGGGGTTCAGATCAAGTTAGTGGGACTTTACAAACAGTTAACAGATTTGTCACTAGAAAGTGCAGAGAGCAAATGGGGAGAGGGGGAGAGGCAAAGAAGGAAAGGAGGAGGGGGAGAAGCAGAAGGGAGGGAGAGAGAGAGAAAGGAGAGGGAGAGAGAGAAAAGAGGGAGGGAGAAGAGGGGGAGGGGAGAGAAGGTAAGAAAGGAAGGGGGAAGAGAAAGAGAAGAGACAGGGAAGGAAGAGAGCAGGAGAGAGAGAGAGAGAGAGAGCATGAGACAGAGCTTACCCTAAACAATGAAAGCCAGAAATGGTGAAATTATTAAAAAGCAAAACAAAACAAAACAAAAAGACCCTTACAAAAAATAAAAAGAAAGCAAAAAAAGGAGCCACCCAGAGTGTAAATCTTTCCAAATGCTTCCTGATGAAACTTGGGTTGTCATAAGGAGGAATTGCCCAATGGAACTTACTTGAGAGCCAGTTTCTGACAACACAGGGCAGATTTTTCTGGGGCATTGTACTTAAGGGCAGTCCAAGCAAGTCCAAGCAATCTCTGGAGGAACGCAAAGTCAGGCCAAGGGCAAGGCGAGACTGATGCAATCACAGTTTTCCTCTAAACCAAATTACATACTTTACCCGAATCGCCTCTTGTGTCCAGAGAAAAGCAAAGGCAAGATTTGCTCGGCTCTGCTTGCTACTACTGTATGTATCTGATGGCCCCAAGGTACTTTCAGACTGTTTGCCTCTGCCTCCCTGCCCCTTTTCCTAGTTAGTAAATGGTCAACAGTTTTATCATGTGGTTTCATAAACATTGTATGACTGTGTTTGATAAATACTCTTTTACCAAACCTCCTCCTTTGGTTTGCCTTTCGATTACAGCAAGGTTAAATCTAAGAGTCTACGTTAGATGGGCATAGTGCCACACACTTGCATGCCTAGTGCCTGAGAGTCTAAGGGAGAGCGAAGGAGACTGAGGCAGGAGGGCCTCAAGTTTAGCATGAAGTTGGACCCAGTAGTGAATCCCAGACTAGCTTTGCCTACATAGTAAGGCCCTGCCTCTAAGAAGTAAAGTTAAAAGAAAGTCATAGGTTAATAATCCTGGCTTGAATTAATGATTCGGAACATAGCTGTGTAACTCTTTCCCATTGGGTGGGTTTACTCTGCTTAAGTCCTGGTGAAATTTTAGGATGTCCTGACCGTGGCCAGCTGGCCATCAGGAGTTTCCATAGAGTTATTGTTTTGAAGCAGTTCTTTAGTTGGATTGGATGATTCTTGGGACCTTTCCTGAGTCTTTGCAGAGACTATGTAGACCCAAAATAGATTATCGATGTATTTATGAATCCCTTGATCATTAACAAGTCTTAAAAACCCAAATGCAACTCTAGGCATGGCTGTGCATGCCTGTCATTCCAACACCCAGAGGCAGAGACAGAGGCAGAGGGATACCCACAAGTTTGAGGACAGTTAGTCTACATAGCATTTTCCAGACCAGGAATATACCAGGGCTAATACCCAGACTCAAAATAAAAAGGAAAGAAAGAGGAAGAAAATAAAAACACCTCAAAACATCACCAATAACAGAAATGAACAAAACTCCTCACCAAATGGAGAACTAAATTAGTAAATAAATTTATTCTTTCTGCTTCTGTGTTTGGGGGTGATCTTTAGGTAACGTGGCCCTGCTTGCTTGTCTTTTCATTGTTGTTAAAATACAGATATTTCTCAATTAGTGCCAAATAGGGCTCCTGCTCTTCCACTCTCATTTGACATTGCTTTCACTCTAATCTTCATGTGGGTTCCTCTATACTGAGTGTGTCTCTCTGTGTGTGTGTGTGTGTGTGTGTGTGTGCGTGGGTGTGGTGTTAACGATTGCTCTCAGGGCCTCCAATGTTCTCAACACACACAGAACTAAACTGTACCTCAGGCCTATCTTTAAATTTTTGGAGTGCTGCTATAACGGTGTGAGGCACCAGGACTGATGACCTGAGTCCCATCCCTGAGATCCACGTGGCGGAAGGAGAGAATGCACAGCTCCCCCAGTGTGTTTCCTTCCCTCCATGTCCAGTGCCGAAGTGTGCACCTGCCCACACACATACTAAGGAAAATAAGTAAGGGTAAAAATCTTTTTGAAGTTCTTTGAAAATATAATGGTTTAGGATCAAGGGTTACTTGGTGACATTAAACCGAACGGTAGGTTCTGGTAAGTTCCAGAAGGTCTGTAGGAGGCTTGTGGGAGGACTACTGGAAGGTTCCAGGAGGTTACTTTTTACCTCTGCAGGGTCTGGTGGGGCAGGCAAGTAGACCCCGAGTGACTGACTCATCAGACTAGGCTGTGCACAGAGGTTTGCCTTCCCCAGACTCGCTGGCTCCCGCCTCCTCCCTTCCTTATCACCGAAAGCAGAACTGCCGCTTGCTCCCACTCTCTTCTCCTACCCTCCCCTGTCAGGGCCAGCAGTATCCTCTCAACCACCTCTGTCAGCAGCCGCTATGATAAAGACTGCAGAGTACAGAGCACACTTGAAGGCCCACCCCCACTCCTCAGATAACTCTGCATTCCCACTGTTGGCCTCTGACCTGGCCATTGGAATCCTGAACTTCCCGGCTGCCAGCACAGCACCCAAGTGTGAAAGTTACTTCACTAAGTTGCCTTGGACACATCCTTGAAATGTCCTTTCCATTGTCTCCAGTTGTTAAATACGAATAATGTATTTTAAAGTTTTTATTATAGCACTTATTGAGTGTATGTATGTATGCATATATGTGTGTGTATGTGAGAACAGGCATGTCACAGAGCACACGTGGAATTCAGAAGGTAGCTTGCAAGAGTCAGTTCTCTCCTTCCACCATGTTGGTCCTGGTACTTCCAGGCTTCACGACAGGTGCTTTTACCCACTGAGCGATATTGCCAGCCCCGTTGAGACTAATATTAAGATGATTTGGAAAAGGCAAGCATCCTAGTTGGGAGAGAGGCCATAACAAGGAGAGTCAGACCTGGACAGATGGTCCTCAAGTCCCTTCTGCAGGGAGGAGGAGCTGACAGAGAGAAACCAAAATGGCTACGTAGACCGGAAGACCGGGGGTACAGTGAATGTTCAGTTTGTTCCGGGCCTTCCTCCCATGGTGGCCTACACTTTTTTTGTTTGTTTGTTTGTTTTGTTTTTTTGTTTTTTGAGACAGGGTTTCTCTGTAGCTTTGGTGCCTGTCCTGGAACTAGCTCTTGTAGACCAGGCTGGCCTCGAACTCCCAGAGATCTGCCTGCCTCTGCCTCCCGAGTGCTGGGATTAAAGGCCATCACTGCCTGGTGGTGGCCTACACTTTGATCCTCATTCGTTTCCCATCTCCACAGACTTGTCTCATCCTGTGAGCTGCTCCTGTTGTTGAGATCAGGGAGAAGGAACTGTTATATAAGAAGCCAGAGACACTGTTAGGTAGTACAGTTTAGTACCAGAAAATTATGAAGCGAATTATATAGTCCAGAGGGTCTTGAGAAATCCAAATTGGGCCTTAAGCCTATAAGGCAAAGTATCAATAATGTGCCTGCTGCCTTAGTCCCAAGGCACCTTACGCTTAGTGACTGGTAATCAAAGTCACCGTCATATGGCAGGGAGGCATGCCAGAGCTGTAGACTCCCTGCCCTACAAGGAAGATGTTGAGGTAGCCAGAGGCCTGGGACTCTATCTGTGATCAGCATCTTTTTCCAGGGGTCAGTGTAATTATTACCCTCTTCTTCCATGGCTTTGATGGGAAAAAAGCTTTGAAAATGGATCCATACAATCTTCATACCAAACGTCTGTTATGTAAAACTCTTCATCCCCAAAGAAGATTTGACTCTTATATTAGTCTAGACCTAAAGATGTTGATATCAGGTCTGTAGTAAAGCAGCATCCAAGCCCACCTTTGTCTTCCCATTGAGAGTTTGTGCTCTGTGACCCTGCTCAGAGCCACGTGGCACCATTGTGGCTAAAAGCACCTTGTAGAGCACAGCTTCTTAAATTGTGGCCACGCCCCTGATGGAGTATGACTGAATGTGGGGGGTCTTGAAACAGTTGGCGCCAGTAAAAGGTTTCTTAGAGTGACCCAAAGCATAACCCAAAATCAAACGTATATTGAATTCCAGAGTGTTTGGGGCAGTTTGGCATCATACAGCTGCACCACAGAGCTTCCCTGCAGCCTTGGATCTAAACACACAGCATGTGGGTGTGTGCCGCTGTGCCGCTCAATGCTGCGGAATGCTGTCTGAAACGCCTCAGCTCCGATTTAGGACGGTTGTCTGCTGTGAACTGCTGTATTTATCATGTATACAAGTTCTCTGCTTTGGCAGAAACACGGTTTAATTATAGAAAGCTAAGACTTGTATTTTCATACTCTTATTCCTTAGTGTCTAAGTATCAAGTTGGTATGTCTTTGGATTGAACTATGTTATCATGGTTGGTTTTTGAAAATTATTTTTACTATTATTATGTATCCATGTATATGTCTCCATCTGAGTGTGGAGGACAGAGGGATGTCAGATCCTCTGGAGATGGAGTTACAGGCAGTTGTGAGCTGCCAGATGTGGGTACTGGGAACTGAACTCGGGTCTTTTGCAAGCATGGTTTGTGTTCTTAATATCTGAGCCATCATTTTAACCCCTTAATTCTTATTATTTTTTTTTTTAAAACTGGAGTTTGAATAGTTGGTGTGAGTTTAAAAAAAATCATTGAATGAATTTGAGCTTGGGATTAGGACAGAGTATGTAATAGAATGGTTTCTGAGGTATCTTAAACTTAACTCTATACTTTGAGCTGTGTATTTGTGGAGTGACATTCTCGGCCTTGACAATTATAAAGTAGAAATGTAGATCTTTTCTGAAGAATATTGAAAACTCTGAATGTGCAGTAATCAGCCAAGAGTTAATCATTCATGTAAAAACAAACATATTTATCTTGTTAGTATGCAAAATTGCCTTTATCTTTAATAAATGATAAATTATACTTATGCCAACAGTTATTTTAAAGTGAATTTATGATTTATTTTCAGTAAACGTTTAATGTATATTCGTGTTTTATAATACCTGCACATTTAGGGTCACGTACAAGTTCCTCAGGTAAAAAGGAGTTATGTGTGGAAATAGTTTGAAGAATTCTGCTGTAGGTTAACTCAGGTTGTGCTAATCTTCACAATGTGGGTGGAGCAGACGTCTATGGGCAATACTGGCAGCTTCAAACTAATTTAACCCATTGTAAATTAAATTGGAAAAGTTTATCCTAGCTTCTAGAATTTCAAGTTGCTTATAAAAGACCTTTTCAATGTACCTGGTTTGTACTATGAAGGTATCTTGTGCTATGTTTAATCAAGTTTATCCATCTACAATATTGTTGATACTAAAATATTAACCTACCAAGGTGATACGAAACACAATCTGTGAATTTCATCTCCATGACAGGGTTTTGAGTTTAAGTGATTTTCTAAATTAAGTTCAGAGAGATTGCATCATTTCTCAAATGAGTGGTTTTTCATAATAGACAGGAATAGAGAAATAGACCTGCCACAAGACCTCACTTACCCTTGAGGGTGAATCCAGACCCTTAGCATGAGTGGAAGACATCACCTGGATGGTTCTGACTGGCTGTGCTGCTACACTGGGTGAGGACAGAAGGACATCCTCTCCAGCCCCTCAGAGCAGTACATGATCCTAGAAAGGAGCCCACCTTGTAGGGAGCGTGGGGCCATGCTATCCGTTGTCCCTTTAAAGTTAAACTTAAGTCTGTAGATTGTTTTATCCTCCTGGCCGTGGCTCATTAGAGATTTGATTGACTACAATATATCTGAAATTTAAGTAGAAACTAGTTCCCAGCTTTACTCAGATATTCCATTAGGCCACAGATTTTGACTGCATTAATACACGAAAAAAAAAAAGCAGAAGGTTCCTAAGAATTTGGTCAGTGTTAACTCTGTACCTTCTTTATACTTGTTCATTTTACTCTGTCAGTTTGGCTGTGGTTATGGTTCACACATGATAATGGTGAACGGGAACATTTGCTGGCCCTTCACAAAGCGCCTTTGCAAATATTTACTTCATGTACACATTGACCTTATCCGTAACTTAAATGCAGTGAGGCATCTATTGTCCAGGAAATTAAATATACCTTTCCTTGCAATCAGTCACTTCACTTTCAAGTGGCAAATCTGGATTCCATACCCTCCTCCAGCTGTCTTCATCTCCAGCTGTTTTATTCCCTTTCAGGCTGTCTTGGGGTTTGTCTTGCACATAGTATGTATTTTTTGCCTTGTCTAACAGGTGGGTTAGGACAGCATGTTAGTGTTGCATTGTGCTAAGTAGTAAAAGCCGTACCTGGTTTTGAAGGTAAAATATTTTAGTTGTCTTTACTAGAATCTTATTTGATCAATTCAGAGCTCGGTCTGGGTTGCCTGTTGGGTAGCATGCCTGGAGTGACCCACAGCTCTGCCTAAGGGGTCGGGAACGCATTCTGCACAGATCTGGTTTGTTTATGGTTTGTACTCGGCCTCCTCTCAGAATGCGACCTGGCAGGAGAGGGCTCTGTAAAGGTTCAGGGCTCCTTCCATGAGCCAGTGCAGTGACTGGCATAGAACCAGTGTTAAATATTTGGTGACCACGTGAAAGACAGAAGATGTCAAACATCATCTTTAGTGTAGAATATAATGGTTAGTGAGTCTTAATTTTTATCACCATAAGGTTTTTAGGCTTCAGTGATTTTATTAAACTTAAAACTATTAAGAATATTCCTAAAGCACTGCTTTCTTTGACCATTTTACTAATTTCCAATTAAACTTTTGCTTGCACTGTGCTGTTGTTTAAATCTTTTCTTTCCTATTGATGGAGTTCAGACCAGGCAACTCTTAAGGGGATATTGACATAGTACTACTGTTCATTACCGGGAAAAACATCTACAGTCAAGTTTGACTTGCTAATGTTTCCAGGAAGTCATTAACTTTTTTCTAGTGATTACAGACGAGCTTGCAGATACTCAGCCATTAGCAGTTAGAATCATGTGCTTTGCTTTTCTTTAAGGAGCAGGCTGAGCAATTTGACTGAATTCCAAGTACTGTTTTGCTTCTCAAAGCTGTAGGTTACAGCCCACTGGGGAAGTCGGTCATGAAATCAATTTAGTAGATGAAGCAGCATTTACAATCTTTAATTGGGACATAGTCGTATATGTTTATGAGATACAGGGTGACATTTAAATACATGTATGTAATATGGAATGGTCAGATCAGAGTAACTGACTGATCTATAACCATAAGCACTTATTGTGTTTATTTCTTTTTGTTCAGAGTCTTCTCTGTTAGTTATTTGACAGGTTCCCTTGTAGCCCATGCTGTCCTGAAATTCCTGGATAGCCAAGGATGGCCTTGAATTTTTTTATTGTTTCATCTCAACTTCTCAAGCATTAGAATTGCAGGAGTGTACTAACTTGCTTGACTGTACCTAGGCTTTTCACAGACTTCTGTACTGGTTTCCATAGTGACTGTACAAATCTTTATTCCTATCAGTGATGTGTGTGAGTTTTCTGTCTTCCAAAGTGTGATCGAATAACATCACATGTTTTTTTCTTAAATTTCATTTTCCTGATGCTTAGTGATGCTGAACATTTGTATTTATGTGTTGTTTGTTTTATTTTTATTGACTTTTGTCTGTGTGCATACATCTGGGCTTGTGTGTAAAGAAGGTTGGTTGCATGTGGAGGTTGCAGGACAGCTTCTACCATGTGCGTCCCAGGAATTCACCCCTTTTCATCAGCTGTGTCAGCAGGTGCCTTTATATGTTGAGTCATCTAAACAAACCCACTTTTATTTTTTTGTTGACCACTTATGTATCTCCTATAGGGAAATGTCTATCAGATTATTTCTCCATTTTTACACCAGATTACTAGACAGAATGGTTGATAGTGGACAACCTGGATGAAGTAGAAAATAGTAGAGTTTGTTATATATTGTCAAAATAAATGACTTGTGAAATTTTTTTGCATATTTATAAGTATATATATGTATATATAATTTTATTGGATACAATTTTTTTTAAAAAATCTTCATTGATTTATAAGCCCTTTGGTCAGTATCCTGGGAATGAAGTTGTTTTACACTGTTCAGTATCTTTGAGATTATTTATCTAATAGACATTAACACTTGTTCAAAGGTAGCCATGCAAAAAAAAAAGTACCTTCTAAAAAGTGTTTCCTATCAGAGATCCATATTAACTTTAGCTAAAGGCTAACAACAGGTATGTCTAACTTGAAATCCCAGGTGAGTCAGGATGCCCACATCCTAGAAGACGAGTAAATTTACCTAACAATGTATACCAAATTGTTGTCATGAACCTCAGGCTGCTTTGGCTTTGGGGCCTCTTAAGGATTTCTGCTCTGTAGAGCTAATTACTAGCCATGGTATACTTTCCTCTATGATGGGTGTAATAATACTACCTCCTTAATAAGGGTGTTAAGAGGACTGAGGAAATTAAAATATAGGATGTGGGCTGGCGAGATGGCTCAGCAGTTATGGGCACTTATTGCTCGTGCAGAGGCCTTGATTCGGTTTGCAGGCCCTGCATGATGGCTCACAACCATCCATCACTCCAGTTCCAGTGGATCCCACACCTTCTGAACTCAGCAGGTACTAGTCATACACATGGTACACATACATACATGCAAGAAAAGCACTCATGTTCATATTTTTTTAATTCTAAAAGATTTTAAAATACATACTCTTTAGTATAAAATACTCATAGTATTTTTGCTATAAAAATAAGTGCTAAAAACTCAAGTCCAAATGGATTAAAGACCTCAATATCAGTCCGAACACACTGAACCTGATAGAAGAGGAAGTGGGAAGTACTCTACAGCACATGGGCACAGGAGACCACTTCCTACGTATAACCCCAGCAGCACAGACACTAAGGGCATCATTGAATAAATGGGACCTCCTGAGGCTGAGAAGCTTCTGTAAAGCAAAGGACACTGTCACTAAGACAAAAAGGCAACCCACTTACTGGGAGAAGATTTTCACCAACCCCGCAACTGACAAAGGTCTGATCTCCAAAATATATAAAGAAATCAAGAAACTAGACCGTAAAAGGCTAATCAATCCAATTATAAAATGGGGCACTGAGCTGAACAGAGAATTCTCAACAGAAGAACTTCAAATGGCCAAAAGACACTTAAGGTCATGCTCAACTTCCCTAGCGATCAGGGAAATGCAAATCAAGACAACTTTAAGATACCATCTTACACCTGTCAGAATGGCTAAAATAAAAAACACCAATGATAGCCTTTGCTGGAGAGGTTGTGGAGAAAGGGGGACACTCACCCATTGCTGGTGGGAATGCAAACTTGTGCAACCACTCTGGAAAGCAGTGTTTCGGTTTCTCAGGAAATTCGGGATCAACCTACCCCTGGATCCAGCAATACCACTCTTGGGAATATACCCAAGAGAGGCCCTATCATACAACAAAAGTATATGCTCAACTATGTTCATGGCAGCATTGTTTGTAATAGCCAGAACCTGGAAACAACCTAGATGCCCTTCAACGGAAGAATGGATGAAGAAAGTATGGAATATATACATATTAGAATATTACTCAGCAGTAAAAAAACAAGGACTTCTTGAATTTTGCATACAAATGGATGGAAATAGAAAACACTATCCTGAGTGAGGTAAGCCAGACCCAAAAAGAGGAACATGGGATGTACTCACTCATATTTGGTTTCTAGCCATAAATAAAGGACATTGGGCTTATAAGTCATGTTCCTAGAGAAGCTAAGTAAGAAGGTGAACCCAAAGACAAACACATAGGCATCCTCATGAATATTAACCTTCATCAGGCGATGAAAGGAGACAGAGACAGAGGAGCACGGGACAGAAATCTCAAGGTCCAAATCAGGAGCAGAAGGAGACGGAGCACGAGCAAGGAACTCAGGACCGCGAGGGGTGCACCCACACACTGAGACAATGGGGATGTTCTATCGGGAACTCACCAAGGCCAGCTGGCCTGGGTCTGAAAAAGCATGGGATAAATCCGGACTAGCTGAACATAGAGGACAATGAGGAATAATGAGAACTCAAGAACAATAGCAGTGGGTTTTTGATCCTACTGCACGTACTGGCTTTGGGGGAGCCTAGGCAGTTTGGATGCTCACCTTAGGAGACCTGGATAGAGGTGGGCGGTCCTTGTGCTTCCCACAGGTCAGGGAACCCTGATTGCTCTTCGAGCAGATGAGGGAGGGTGACTTGATCGGGGGAGGGGCAGGGAAATGGGAGGCGGTTGCGGGGAGGAGGCAGAAATCCTTAATAAATAAATAAATTAAAAAAAAATAAAAAAAAATAAGTGCTAATGAACCTTGTGTTATATCATTTGCCCATGATCCTATACTTGAGGCTGAGGTGCAGGAGGATTGTGAATTCATGGCCAGTCTGGGCAACATAGCAAGGCATGTCTCTTTTAAGAAACACACGTGTAAATTCAGGGGGCTTGTATAATTCTTGAAATTTGTCCAGAAACATGTTCTAGTCATTGTCTTCAGTGAAGACTAAGATGAAATAACAGACTGGCAAGGAAGATAAGTGTAGTAGGCTAGTCCCATTCTATGATAACTGGGCTATTTTTCTGTGTGTGTGTGTGTTTGTGTGTGTATATACACATACCCATATGTGTATACTTTGTTTATGCCTTTTTTTAAGATTTACATTTATTATGTATGTAAATGTTTTGCCTATGGCCCTGAGATCAATTTGTCTCATGGCGGTGTGCTGGGTATTTGTGCTACTCCTCATAGAATTTATATAATATATTTAACATATAAATGTAATTTAAAATAAAATAATATGCAAATGATATAAAATATATAATGTAAAAATAATTTAGTATAAATATAAAGCTAAGCTGTGGACCAGAAAATGCTTTGTACTCCAGATGTAGAACTTCATGGCTCCCACTTGTACCTCAGCTGTTGGTGATTTTAGCAGAAATCTCATCACCCCTGCTTTTCCTTCAGAGTTCTCCATGCAGTTCACATTGGCTTCCAAATTACCATTCTCCTCTCTTGGCTTTTGGAGTGCTGAAATTGGGAGTATACACTGCCACACCCAACTTTAGAAAAATTTTTTTTCTTTCTCCCAAAACCTTGCATCTTGAATTCCAATAAACAGCTGTCCCCCAGGATCCTAGTGTACTAATTCCTCCCAGCATCCTAGTGTACCAGTTCCTTCCTGCATCCTAGTGTACCAGTTCCTCCCAGCATCCTAGTGTACCAGTTCCTTCCAGCATCCTAGTGTACCAGTTCCTCCCAGCATCCTAGTGTACCAGTTCCTCCCAGCATCCTAGTGTACCAGTTCCTTCCTGCATCCTAGTGTACCAGTTCCTTCCAGCATCCTAGTGTACCAGTTCCTCCCATCATCCTAGTGTACCAGTTCCTTCTAGCATCCTAGTGTACCAGTTCCTTCTAGCATCCTAGTGTACCAGTTCCTCCAGCATCCTAGTGTACCAGTTCCTCCCAGCATCCTAGTGTACCAGTTCCTCCCAGCATCCTAGTGTACCAGTTCCTCCCAGCATCCTAGTGTACCAGTTCCTCCAGCATCCTAGTGTACCAGTTCCTCCCAGCATCCTAGTGTACCAGTTCCTCCCAGCATCCTAGTGTACTAATCCCTCCCAGCATCCTAGTGTACTAATCCCTCCCAGCATCCTAGTGTACCAGTTCCTCCCAGCATCCTAGTGTACCAGTTCCTCCCAGCATCCTAGTGTACCAGTTCCTCCCATCATCCTAGTGTACCAGTTCCTCCCAGCATCCTAGTGTACTAATCCCTCCCAGCATCCTAGTGTACCAGTTCCTCCCAGCATCCTAGTGTACCAGTTCCTCCCAGCATCCTAGTGTACCAGTTCCTCCAGCATCCTAGTGTACCAGTTCCTCCCAGCATCCTAGTGTACCAGTTCCTCCCAGCATCCTAGTGTACTAATCCCTCCCAGCATCCTAGTGTACTAATCCCTCCCAGCATCCTAGTGTACCAGTTCCTTCCAGCATCCTAGTGTACCAGTTCCCTCCAGCATCCTAGTGTACCAGTTCCCTCCAGCATCCTAGTGTACCAGTTCCCTCCAGCATCCTAGTGTACCAGTTCCTTCCAGCATCCTAGTGTACCAGTTCCTTCCAGCATCCTAGTGTACCAGTTCCCTCCAGCATCCTAGTGTACCAGTTCCCTCCAGCATCCTAGTGTACCAGTTCCTCCCAGCATCCTAGTGTACCAGTTCCTTCCTGCATCCTAGTGTACCAGTTCCTCCCAGCATCCTAGTGTACCAGTTCCTTCTAGCATCCTAGTGTACCAGTTCCTCCCAGCATCCTAGTGTACCAGTTCCTCCAGCATCCTAGTGTACCAGTTCCTTCCTGCATCCTAGTGTATCAGTTCCCTCCAGCATCCTAGTGTACCAGTTCCTTCCTGCATCCTAGTGTACCAGTTCCTTCTAGCATCCTAGTGTACCAGTTCCTTCCAGCATCCTAGTGTACCAGTTCCTTCTAGCATCCTATTGTACCAAGTACTCCCAGCAATCTCATGTATCAAGTTTGCCCAGTGTCCTTGTATATCAAGACCTCCAGCATTCTCATGTACCAAGTCCTCTCAACATCCTTGTATATCAAGTGCTCCTGACATCCTCATATACCAGCTGCTCCCAGCATTTTTGTGTACCAAATCCTTATCATGTGCCCTCCCAAACGTCTTCGCAAATGTGTGCTCCTGGGCCAGGTTTAGACAAGTAACATCTGTGTCCCAACGTTTTTCTGGCATTTGTTTTAGCATCATTTGGCTTACTCCCACCTCTTATGTCTTCATCTCTTCCTTTGATTTCTCTGTTACTTACATTTTGCTCCCTCAAATCCTTACTTTCTATAGACTTCAACATGTTCTCCTCATATCCTATAACGTATAAATCTCTCTGGAAACCCGTCATCAGTTGTGGCACTGACCTATTGAGGCCTTCCCAGTTTCATCTATCCTCTCCCTCTCCCCCACAGTGGATACAGAGGGTGTTAAGAGCCTTGAGGACCATTCTAAACCTCTTGGGATGCTTGACAGTCAGCCTTGGAGTATATCAAGTAACGCTGTCCTTTTCTCTGCCTTATTTATATATTATTTACTTTTAGTCCATTTCTGGTTTCTCGGTGCCTTACAAAAGTCTAGCCCCATGTTCTGTATTCATCAGTCATGCCTTGTAGATCATTACTGTTTGTCAGAGACTAGTTTGCATTCTCAGGTAACCTCATAATAACCCCACGAAGTAGTTGCTGTTATCGTCCCTATTGACAAAGGTCACACTTTAGTTGTCTTAGGCCACTAACACAGGGTCACATAACTAAGTGGTGGTGGATGCAAGTCTCATCTGACTGTTAATTTAGCTACACCATGTTGAATTCTTCTTGAAACCATGTTGATTTGTATTTTATAGAAACTTTTGAGTTCTCGGTACAAGGGTAAGTGGGAACCACCAGTTAAATGATAAAGTGATTGAATATATTTAAGTACTAGATTTGTCTATTCTGATTTTTCATATAAAGGTTTTCTTAAGAACTTTGGGGCAAACTAGAGACCCGATGGTCTGCCAAGGTGACTTGAAAGTGACTGCCTGGCAACAGCAACAACAGTCTCCTGACTTGTCTTTTTGTGGTATGACAGGAGTTCCCTTTTTGTTTTTTTATTCTGTCTCTAGTCAGTGTAGGATATTTCATCTTAGTCATCTCTCTCATGAAAGTGATGACAGGGCTCGGGCACATTTTTACACTTCTCCTTTCCTAGTTTACAGCTTAGTACAGAGGTTGCATGGATGGTTAGGGCTCACTTTTTGTTTGCACTTCGCTTTACTTTATTTTTTTATTATACAATGTCACGTCAGACATTCTCATTTTAATGCAGGTATATGATACACTTTGATTTTGTTCCTCTCAAACACCCCACGACCCCCCCTTTTCTTTGCCCCTCCCCCTCAATAGTTGCTTTTCCTCTTTAGACATTTTCACTTCTCCCGTTATGTCATTTGCTTATACGTGATCTCATGGCTATATAAAGACTGGGAGCCACAAATGAGAGAAATGTCTGATCTTTTTCTTTCTGAGACTGATGGAATTCTTTCCGTGTTCTCGGGTCTTTGCACTTGCTTCGGCAGCGTGTCTCTAGTGAGCATGCGGTGCTCTGGCCTGCTTGTGTTCACTTTTTCTTCCTTATACATAAATCAAATTAGAACCAGAATGGGTAGCAGGCCAGGTTTAAGGAGACCTGACAAGGTCCAGGTTGACCTGTGGTTTGCAAACTTGATTCGGTATCAAGCCAAGCAGTGAAGACGCAAGCAACAGAGAGCATTCATCTTAGTGACCTGGGGAGAAGGGAAATTGAGTGAGTTGGGTGGAGAACCGTCTAAGTTTCCTCTGAAGCAAGACGACATCTAGTGCTGCTGAGACAGGAGGAGGTGGAGGGGAAGGAAAAGGTTTTGTTTGGCTCAATCAATCCTGTTATTTGCACATGCAGCTGACTTTGTTATCGGAAGAAGTCATAGATGACTGGATGATGTTAGGGAGATGAGAAGTGTGGCTACTGGGCTCTGAAATGAGACAGGAAGTGTTTAAGGTATAGAGCATGGTGACCCTGTCCTTTAGATATGGAAAACCCTCAGGTGAATATAGAGTATATAAGTAAAATTTTCAAAAGTTTTTATTATTTTTAGTTATTAGAATACTTGATAGGGTAGATGGCCAAATTGTAACCATTTGAATTTATGAAGCACCTACAGGCCATTGGTTTGTGTTTTCAAATATTCATCTGTTGCCGGGTGGCAGTGCTGCAGGCCTTTCATCCCAGCACCCAGGAAGCAGAGGCAGGCGGATCTCTGTTAGTTTGAGGCCAGCCTGGATGCAGTTCTAAAGCACTGAAGCTACAGAGAAACCCTGTCTCGAAAAACAAACCAGAACAAAATATCCTTTTGTAAACTAAAGAAAAATACATTGCCGAATCGCTTGTCTGGCCTTTGTAGATATAATTTGTCCGCATATTTGAATACATTTAATCAGACAAAATACGTCTGTAGTATGAAGCAAGCCAAAATAGATCCCCCTTGGGAGAGATGAAGTCATCTGCATCTAGCGGTGGCTGTGGATGATTGAAGTCAGTTGTCATTCCTCTTACTTTCTCCATGGGAGACTGGCGGGGTTGATTGGCAAGTGCAGCACATTTACTTTACAGTGTCTAGCTCCGGGGGGGGGGGGGTGTTTTCGAGGTTATATAGAGTGTTCCAAGGCAGATGCACTGCGATGTTTTGGGGTAATTTCGCCAGCAGAAGAAAGCAGACTGCTAATGTAGTGCCTGTGTTCCCAGAAGGTGATTAAACAGGCTGCTGAGCTCCCTGGAGGAAGCAATCTCCTTTTCAGCGGTTCCATTTTCTTAAGGGCAGAGCATTGCCTTCAGCTTTTGTTAGCTCATCCATGTAAAGTAGATAGATAACCAGAGAATTTAACTTTTTCTGTTCGTTTTGAGACAAGGTCTTCCTACTTAGCCCTGGATGTTCTTGGGAACTCGCTGTGTAGACCAGACTGGCTTTGAACTCACAAATATTCACCTGCCTATATCTCCTGATGCAGGATTAAAGGTGCGTGCCACCACACCTGGCTGAGGATTGAATTTTTTGAGCCACAGCACCAGACATACACAATGTGGATATTTTTCTGTTATAAAAGTTGGTATATTGGGAGTGCTGGAGAGATGGCTCAGAGGTTAAGTACTTGCTGCTCTTACAGAAGTCCCAATTCAGTTCCCAGGAACTACCTGATGTCTCACAACTGTCTGTAAGTCCAGTTCCAGGGTACGTAATGTCCCCTTCTGACATGACACTCTCTCCCTGGGCATCAGACTTGTGTGTGGTGTACATTCATACATGCAGGCAAAACATTCATACCTATAAAACAAATAGATATAAAAGTGAATATATTCGAGGTATAAAATGAGATACAAACACATAAATATATGCGAATATATTATTTTTATAATAATATATTTTATAATCTTAAGATATAGAGATTGATATCTTTTTAAAATGATTTTTATTTTAGTTTATGTGGGTATTTTTCTGCATGTGTGAATGTGCATGTAGAGGTCAAAATAGGGCATCAGATTCTCTGGAGCTGAGCTAGAGATGGTTGTTAGGTGCCGTGTGAGCGCTGGGGAACAACGGTACTATTGACCCGTGGGCCATCTCTCCAGCTCCTATTTATATTTTCTTTACCAGATCATTGAAATCGTGAGGTTCTTTCTCTCTCTCTCTCTCTCTCTCTCTCTCTCTCTCTCTCTCTCTCACACACACACACACACACACACACACACACACACACGAGTGACCACTTTGAGGAATGACTGAATAAACGCACAAGTGAAAGAAGTGTATTTTATAAGAATGGAGTCCAAGATTCTAGAATTGGAGTCCAATTCTTCTGGAGCCCTGACTGAAAGGCAGAAACTCCTGCCGTGCCATGAGGGGAAATGATGGAACCAAGAAAGGATATTTTTAAAGATTGAGGAGGTGATATGAGATTATGCTTGTTGACTAATTGGGACAATCCATCAGACATCCCCCAGGGAGCTCAGAAGACTGACGTCTCTGTCATGTCAGAAGGAGAGCAAGATTGGTTAAGCAGGGCACGTGACATACTAGGCCATTTATAGCCTGGCCATGTTGGGCCTGTAACGTGCTAGATAGTTTTATTTGTATAGATTGGTGATATCATCAGTTCTCTGTAGCTACCTGTTCACTGTGCCAGGAGCTTTGAAAATATGTCCATTCTGAATCCTCATAACAACCCCATGAGGAAGCTGATATTACCTGTCTCATTTTCACATGCAATGAATCAGATTTGAATGTACCGTAACTACCACAATCACATAGCTGTCAAGCAAGAAATATAGCCAAGTCTTCTTCCTGCTACACCCAATACCAAAGCTTTTATTCCTAACTACTGCCTTCACTGTATCCTCGAAATACAGTGTCAAAATAATTAGAGTAACTCTCTTCCATACTTAGAAAACTTCATTTGTAGTATCTTTTGTGAAATTCATTTAATTTTTTTCAGTAGTTAAATTTGCAATTCTAAATTCAGAATTTTAATTCTGAAAATTAAATTGTTAGTTTCCAGAAATTTTTATAACTATTAATGAGATACTATTATAATATGCCTCATATTATCTGACTAAAGGTAGTTGAAGAATTTCTGTGTTTCAGTTTACTGACTAGAACTTTCATGTGTCCTTTAAAGAAATCGATGTATAGCTAATGCTAGGAATTAGAGACCCCTGGAGGTATTTAACATTTTTCCTTATGGACATTAATTTTTAAGATAAATAGGTGATTTTATAAAGTGATTTTAATATTTCAATGAGTTAGTGTAACCTGCTGTAGATGAGTACCAGTCATTCATGTCTACCTTGAGTGAAAACAGCTGATCTTGATGGTACCCGTGGCTGTGCTGGTATGGGAATGTGATCTCTTGAGGACATTGTGCTCCTGTCGCACTGTTCTCTTCTCTGAACTGGAAGCAAGCTGCCCGCAGCAGACCTGTGTTACATGTTCACGTAACCGACATATGGTGTCGCTGAGTCTACGTAGCTTTGATCACAGTAGCTCATTTCTTTTCTTGTGTTCAAAATTCTGAGTATCTCTGGAGCTCTTCATGAACATGATATTTCAGTGACTCAACTTATGGGAGTACCGTATGAGGAATCCACCTGTCCTTAAGAGTATCAGGTGATATGTGATAATTAATGACGTTCTGTGGACACTGAGGGGTGAGAAGAGGTGACATTTTCTGAAAGAGTCAGGTTCAGATCAACTTCTTACTTGATTGGTATTTCCCTTCCTTTTCTAATACAAATGCCATGCCTGAATTCCGAGTCCCAAAGTCTAAAGTTTAAAAACTGTTCGTCTATCCTCCCTTGTAAGGACTGGAGTTCTCATGATATCACAATAGGTCTTTTCCAGCTTGGACTTGACCTTTTCTGGTTTTGGGAATGTCCCCAGGAATTCCCCAGGTTTCTAGTTCCTTATCTGAAAAATTCTAACCAGTAGGAAGATTTATCATATTTTCATTAAATTCTTCTGTCCTACATATTCCCAGTTTTCTTTTTACTTAGACTCCACACTTAACTAGTTAACTCTCTCTTATATGCTGTCATTGCCATGTATTTGAAGACAGTGCCGTGTTTTCCATGGGCTTTCTCTTCTCTAGCCTCAGTATCCTAAGTTTTGAAATCTTACCACCCGAGGCAGAATTTTCACCATCTTCGTGTGGTCTGATTGATGCACTTATAGGAATAGCACTTTTTTTTTGATAAAATATATTGTATTCTAATGGCAACAGTTAAACTAGAAATATACGGAGAGAAAACTCATTTTAACTATTTTTTCATCCATTTTTCTATTCTTCGAAAAATTTTGAAGCTGACTTTTAATTCTGAAAGTATATTTTGTTCTCCCCAGCTTGACTGAAATACACTACCTGAACGCTACCTTTTGCATCCTTTAGACTAAGCTGGAAAAGTTTGCATGCTGGGGCACGTTAGTACCATCAACACCGTAAATAACCACACATTTCAATTTCATAAAAGTCAGTGCAGTGTCTGTAAGTTCCCTTAACTAAATTCTATGGCCCAGCCATTGCTATCTTTTTCTTAAAAGTCAAGGGCAGACATTTTCATGGTCTTGTTGAGACCTTGGCATGCTAATCATTGGGCTCTGTCTCGATACACCCAACCCAGCAGCACTGTCAGAATCATCACTGTGTTTGTCTCCACTTGTTCTAGTATCCATGGTGTCTGACTTTTAGCACCCAGTCATCATTCCTCTCAGAAGATAATTGTCTAATCCCTGTCGGCTGATTTTTGTGGGAGTTATTATCAGGCTGCTGTGTACCATTGCTAGAAGCTGATTTTTTTTTTAATGTTTTCACCACTAGGTGAGTTTTGTATTTTTTCTTCTATACATTTTTGGGGGACTCTCCAGAGGTGACTGATATGATTCTGCAGCCTCTCTCATGGATAACTAACTTATCCAGTATGCCCCAGGCTGTGTGTCTTCTGTTCCTTGTCTCCATCCTTTCAGAATACCTGACGCTTTGGGGTAACTCTTGTTTGCATGTTCACAAACATCTACTCATTCGGTGCTGTAGCTTTTCATTGTTGTTTCTGTTGCCTGCTTTTTACTTTCCTGTGTGCGCAACTGTGCATCTTTTTGCCCAGTGAAACCTGACTTCATCAGGCCACGTTTGCTTCCTGACATGCCTTCCTTTGTGATGGAGTTGACAAAATTTGTTTTTGAAGAATGTATCATCCTAATTGAGCCATATTCCTTACATTCTCTAGACATTAAATTGTTTCATCTGTCTTTTAACATAAGAAATATATAAAGGACTTCCTAGGAAAGAATGCATGGTCTAGTGTGGTAATATGTTGTTTATAGAGTTGATGCAATGGAATGAATATTGGAAATAGGGTAATTGGCAAATATCAAAGGTGTACGGCAGTAGAAAGAACTTCAAAAAAGTCAAAGTGTGGCAGCTCAGGTTTTTAATCCCACCAGTGTGGAGGCAGAGGCCAGCAGGGCTTGAGTTCCAGTCCAGCACTGGGTACGTAGGTAGTTTCAAGCCAACAAGACCAAGTCTAAAGAAGTGGCATTGTGTTGTCTTTAAATATGAGTAAAAGAAGACCATTTGAAGGTGCACACTTGTAGAGATGCACACTTGAGAAAGTGCACACTTGTGGAGATGCACACTTGAGGGGGTGCATACTTGTGGAGACACATACTTGAGAAGGTGCACACTTGAGAAGGTGCATACTTGCAGAGGTACACAGGTTTTGCATGTGACACTAACTCTAAGAGATGCTTTGTTTCCCTAAAACAAGTGTGTCTTTTGGGTCAGTCCTTTCACACTGTCTACTAAATAATTCTATGAATTCCATTTAATTTGTAGCCAAAATATACAAGGAAGGTAAGATGAACATCATTGACAACCCAAATCTTCACGATTAGTCCTGAGACTTTCAAAGGTGCTGGGTAATCCCTTCTAGTCTCTTCCATCAGTTTCCTCACCATGTTCTTGTGAAGTGCCTCTGGAGTAATTGTTTTGGTAATTCTTCAAAAGGCCCCCTACCTTGTCACTTTGTATACAAAAGTATCCTTCCTTGATCAAATCTTGATTGCTTTCAATCTCTGCAATATATTACTCATTAAAAATAAACAAACAAAACCCATCAATGATTCATGAAACAATCTTGGGATCTTGTTGCAACTTTTCAGCATAAAGCCACACATGCATTTAACATTCCTTAGTTATGTTAGGTAGTTCTCCTACATTTGAGATTTCTCTGCAGGGTGGGGAAATGAGTATACGGGGCCACAACAATTGGTTTTAGCTAGACTGTTGGCTGTTGGCTAATACAAAGCCCTGAGTTAAGGTTTATGAAAGTCTAGTATTATGGATGCTAAGCGTTTTGACTGATGAACTACGTAGAATTCACAACTAATTGGAGAGAAGTAGTGTGCCACGTTTACCCTTTGGAGAATTACTGCTCCATGTAGGAGGTTCTTCACTAGGATTCCAAAGGGTAGTGGAAATCCCAGTGCTTCTGTTTTAATTTGGCTAATGCTCTAAATGTCAGGCGTGTGGGACGTCATTACACCATCATCACACAGTGGAGTGTGGCTCTAGGCCACCTTTCTCTTCTGCCATCTGTTCTACCTCCCAAAATTCTCTTACTGGTTTCAGATTTTCTGTAGAACTTCTGAATGATTTTGTTTTTCTTCTTCCATCTTATAAACATTGCTTCCAGTCTTGAGAAGTTTTGATGGGAGAAGAGGCTGTATTTCTCAAAATAAAATTTTGGCTCTAATTCGTTAAAGTTTTTGGTTCTGGCAATTTCATGATTTGTTGATTTGCAGTCATAAAGTTAATGCAGAGTTTATTAACATCATTAAAGATAAAATGAAAAGTTAAGAAAAATTATAATGAACACACATTGTTTAGTTAAGTAAACAGACAACTAGACTCTCAGAAGCACAAAATGTTGGGGCTAGTCTTTAAGTATTTCAGTAGAAGTGGAGACATAAGATTCTCTGGGGACTTAGGACTATGGCCCACCGAAGCACTGGCTATCAGCAGTTTTCGTTTAACATCCCAAGGAAGCATACATCCCTAATAAAAGGAGCCTGCTTGTTCTGCCAATGCTTCTTTTGAGCTCCCTTCTGAACTCTGCCCTGATGCCCTGTCTGCAGACAGAAGGCTGTGGCTCCCAGCTTGAGGCACATCTTGCCCCCTTATCCCTCTTATGCTTGTAGGTCCTGAGACATTGTTTACTGTGGGAGAAATAATGTACTTTTGAAAGAACCACCATGCTGTAAACTAGTACTTAAAAGGCACCATGCATCAAAACTATACTGAGAAAAGACCTTTAAAATTAAGTTGAACTTTGATTTACTGTGGAAGTGCATTAAAAGAAATGTGGCTGCCTTTTTTAGAAAAATAAACATAGTTACTTGGTTTTTACCAGAGCATTCTTTTAGAATCACTTAGCTGTGTGTCCGAAGCCCCGGATATAGTAAACAAAATGATTGAAAATGTGGATAATACTTATTACATATATATAGTCATAATATAGTTTATTCTCTTCGTGCTATAAGGAAATGTGAAGGGTTAAGGGTGCAGCTTAGTGGCAGGACACTGGACCAACATGTGAGGTTCTGGGTTTGATACTCAGCCCTGAAAAAATATCTATTAGGTTTCATAAAAACCAAGTCGATTTTCATTCTTTAAAGAGTGAATCTGTGGTATGTGATTTAGATTTATTTAGTTGTCCATTATTGTAGATGTTTAGGGCTATAAATATGTTACCGTTTACCCAAGCTAACTTCTTGGTGGAGGTGAGTTACTGAGTCATAGGGATTGCTGTTTAACCAGGGTCACCGGACTCTCGGCTGCCACAAAGGTTTGCTCCTGGCAGAGTTCCGCTTTCATCTCAAGAGACTCATTTCAGCCCAAGCCTTTCTCTTCCTGCAAGACCTAACCAAAGGCTGAAATGAAGTAGGCAACTCACTCGAGAAGCCAGTCTCGTACCCAGTCCCTGGCATTCGTTGGTCATGATCATGCCCCATGATCAGGCACCAATTGTATTGTCATATGATAAAAACCACCAGCTTCCCTCTGCCAGCCAAGCACGACTCACCAGCTTACATTTTGGAGTCATTCACATGGAAAAAACAACCCTTACCGCATATGCAAATTTCAGTAGCAAGTAACAGAAAACAGATCAAAGTGTCTTTACGGATTTGCCAGTTTGTAGAAAGTTAAAAATTTGTCTCTAGATATTCTTGGGTCAGAGGTTCAAAACATGTGACTCAGTATGTCTGTATGCAAGCGCTCTCATTCTTTGGGCTTTTCTACTCTTGATTTGGTAAATGCTGCTGACTCAGAATCCCCACTGTGCAATATAGCAGGCACTGTTAGTGTGTTTATGTGCAGGTCACTTAGGTCCAAGGTGGCCTGGGATTGGGTGAGTTTAAACATTGGTTATCTTGGAATTAGCCTGGCAATCCCGCAGCCAGAGAAACTAGACTAGGTGCCTTGGATTGGGCTCAGTTATGCCAAGTGTTTCTTTCATTTCTGGAGTTGGGGAAGAGCCGTACCCATATTTACCGCTAAGTGAAGGACATGTTTATTGGTATTTGAACTCCGACCCCCTCCCCCAAAAGAGAAATAGATAGAGTAGAGATAGGGGCATCAAGAATCTAATACAGTTTTCTGTAGTGTGCGAAGCACTGAACTAGGAACTACATTGAAAACAGCTATCCAAAGAAAGGTATCTGGAAGAGCTGGAAGTATAACTCAATGGTATTGCCTTGCCTAACACTCATGAGGTCTGGGCTTAATTTACAAAACCAAATAAAGTAAAAATAGAGGTCTCTTGCTAAATATATTCTTAGAGATGATGTTTGATTACTTGGATTAATCACTTGAGTGGTAAGTCTGGTATCATCTTTGTGTGCAGTGTGGCAATTACAAACAAAGAGTTCATAATAGGAGATCCTTGTTCTCCTCATCTTGGGAAGTGCGTGTCCAGGTGGTGGGAAACTGGCCTGTCTCAGGACAGTCATTGTGTGCCCCCCTCAAAACACAACAAAACCTAAAATATCTTTGTCTCTTTTCTTCAATTGTAGTTGGGTAGCATTTAATTTCTCTTATTATATTATGTAGGGCAACTTCATTTTGAACTATTGGTACTGATTCCTTCTGGGTGTCACTGATTCAATTCAGTTCTGGTGTTAGTCCCTGATTCGTACACAGAGCTAGTCAGGTTTTACAGATTTAAGTATTCAGCTCTATAAGGATTTCATTTTACATGCTAGTCAGAAGTTCCAGGTCTCTGGGTCAGTAGGCGTCTGTCTGACTTAGCTAGAATTTCGAGGCCTTCCATGATCCTGTCCTCAGGCTGCCCTTGTGTTAGCTCAAGATAAGATATCACTTAACACTCATTTGTTACAAAGGGCACAACTCCAGAACAGCACAAGGGAAGAGATGAATAGGGCAAGACATGGAATTTTAGGGAGCACTAAGCTGCCATGCCCTACCCAGGTTCACTACTCTTCCATCCCTAATGGGCTCAGCACCCCAGAAACCCAATGAGGTTACTTAATGTAGGTTTCTTTATGTTGATCTGGTTGAATAAAGCATTGGTCACCAGTGACTAAATTTCTATTTCAGTTTCTTTGGTCTCTTCTGAGATCAGCCTTGAAAGCACAGGGCTGGAAACTCCAACACTCCGATGACTCTGGTCTTGTGATATCCACTTCATCTTGAATCTTGAATCTCTGTGGGCATCTGCCCCTCCCCAGCACCGAGTCATTCCTGCTCCTTACTCTGAGCATTTCAAGTGTTTTAGGATCTTGGGACTGGGAACTGAGAAAAGACCATATATTTATTCCTATTATTCCACAGGTGTTCTTTGTGGCTAGAGAAGAGAAGTTCAGTGTGCTTGGGGGATGACCACAGATGGCCTGAACAACACCAAAATCTGATGGGATGATATTGATCCTGGAGATAGGCCCTCAGAAGTATAAAGCAAGGATCATATTTTCCTTTTCAAATCTGTTTTGTGTTCATCCTTATATATAAATAAATTATCCTTATAGTTCTATATGAGTTTTAAGAAGAAAAGAGAGAACAGGTTTTACAAGATTCTTTATGGCAATCCAATTTGTGATCAATAGTACTTCCCAAAGGAATGACTGATAGACTTAACAGTTGGGGAAAAAGCCATCTAAGACATTGGCTATAAAGTTAGGCCATCTGCCTAAACTAATTTCTAAAGATTTTAAACTTAATGTTAGGTGACTCTTTCTGGAGTCTATGTTTGCTGCTACTTCATAGGTGTAATTTTGCTATTGTTATGAATCACCATGTAAATATCTGTGTTTTCTGATGGTCTGAGGTGTCCCCTGTAGAAGGATTGTTAGGGTCATGACCCACAGGTTGAGAACCACTGAGTTAAAGGCTAGAAATAAAACCCTTTATATTATCATGTTTCTATTTGGGCTTTTCCAAGGTAGTTTTGTGTTGTTTGGTTTTTACAGAAATGTACACAAGAAAATAGTTTTCTCAAAAGAATTTTGTTACGAGTAAAATAATTGTGTCATTAAACTATATTCTCGTGTTGTTTTCTATATAAATTCATTAAATATAGTCAGAGTAGATCAATCATTATGAATAAAAAAATTTCCAAACATGATATCCTCATCAAAATATGATTTCCATTTGTACCAAGGAACTCTATTAGGGAGTGAAAAGAATGTAGGAGCTATAAGACCAATTGAGAAGCAATCTGTAAAATGCTGTTAGATCACAGACATGATCCAACAGTAACTATGGGTACTTGAACTTGGACTGTACGAGACTGGCCCAATCAACAGTCAATCATGGATCTGGGAGGGGCTCACGGTGGCCCTACTTCTCCATGATGATATTGGCTACTGATAGTTTCAGGGAGAGGGGCAGTCATTGTCTTTGGTTGCTACCCACTGATAAACTTACCAGGATTTAACAGGTAGTTCCAAACCCATGACCACATAGACCTGGTTAAAATCAATGAGTCACAAAACAGAAGAAAGAGCTATGAATGTGTGAAAGAGACTTGTTGGGGGGACAGATGCTAGCAAGGGTGGAAGGGTGCTGAATGAGAGGGGAGAGTAATCAGAACAAGTTACATTCATATACAGAATTGTCAGAGAACAGATTTAATAAAGATGGGAGTTTTTGATTGTTAAAGAGAAAGACTTCCTTGACTTTGCTATAATCAAAACATCAAATACCTAGCATTGAAGTAATTTGGTATGAAGGTGAGATATAACCCCTAGAAATTTTTCATATTAAAATTTTCTTTCAGTATCCCCACTTCCAAAAGGCAGTTTTAGAGGTACCACAAACAGAAGTTTACATCTGTAATATTCTCTCTGTGGCCTGAGGTATTAGAGCAGTTGCCATTCACAAACACTGGTTTTCCTTATGCACTTTCTATCTGCTAGTCATTGCCAATAGAGAGCGTTTTCATGTGGCCTAGACAGTGTACCCTGTAGGCATAGCCATGACTCAAGCCATGGAATTAAGGCAGTGATGGGGTGCACTATCAGGACTCAAAGCTAACTTAGGGCTAGAGATGGTACCTGCTGGTGGTAATTTGCCTGGTGTACTCGCCTCTGAAAAGACAAGCCAACACAAAGAACACACCACAGGTCCTAAGAAAATCAGACAAGGTGATTCACACCTTAATCTCTTAAGGGACTAGAGGCAGGAACATAACCTTGAGTTTTAAGCCAGCCTGAGCTACAGAGAGAGATTGTCTTTAAAAGAACAACAATAAAAACAAAACAAAGCAAATCTAAGGAGTATTGTGACCTATCTTGACCCTCAGAGATACAGGTCCTAATCTCTCAGACCAGGACTGATCCCTTTCTAGGCAAAGGAGATCTTGAAGATAGGACTAAGTTGAGGATCTCTAGATAGGGAGGATATCTGGGTGGGTCCTATTGGCAGTCACAAATGTGCAAACAAGGAGGCCTAGGAAAACTAGACTCCCCAAGGAAGGAAGCAGGACAGGGAAGTCAGAGTCTTCATTTTCTGTCTCTTAAGGAGGTGGAAAAGGTTCTGTGAAATGCTGGTCTACCAGCTGAGAAAGGCTAGCAAAGGGACGGGGGGGGGGGGGGGGGGGGGCAGGGATAACTATGCTTGCCTCTTGATTTCAAACAAGTAACACTGATTTCAGGCTTGTAGTTTCCAGAACTGTAAGAGAGTATGTGTCCTTTATGTTTTTGTTTTTGCTTTCTTTTGTTATTACATTTGTGTGTAATTTGTGTATGTAATACATATGTATTACATTTGTGGGGTGTGTGTGTGTGTGTGTGTGTGTGTGTGTGTGTGTCTGCGGAGGTCAGATGACAACTTGCAGGAGTCAGTTCTCTCCTTCTTTCATGTGGGTCCCAGGATTGAACTCGGGCCATTCGGTTTGGTGACAAGCACCTTTACCTGCTAAGCTATCTCTCGCCGCTTTCCTGTGTGGTTTTAAGCCATGGGGTTTGTTTTAACTTGTCACAGTGGTCATAGTGAATTAATACTGCTAGTCAGTGAGCCATAAGTAACTAAGCCCCATGGATAATAGTATCCATCACTATAAAGCAAATTAGAAGTAAGCAACTTCTAATTCTTAACATTTCTCTTTAGGACTGTTACTAATTTCTGTTTTGCTGTGCTTATCAGTTTATTCTTGCCTGATAAGCAATCCATATGCAATCACTATATTTACATTTACAGACTGGTTAATCATCCTTAGCATAATGACTCAATTCATATTCATTCTCTCTGACCTCCTTCTCCACCTTCCTCTCTCACCGAGCAAGCCCCCAAATGAGGTTCCCGGCTTCAGCTTAGAGCTTAGAGATACAGCATTTGAAATGATGCCTTAATTATTTTTTTTTTCAGTTTTGTGATGAGTGTATCTTTAACTTACGATGGGTTTATCTGAATCTGAACCTAACCCTACTCTTTTCTGAGAAACGATTGTGTTACCACTCTCCTAATGTTAAAGATCCCCCAGAACTTTTCCAGGCTGTGACTTAGCACTAGACCTTCAGAAAATGGAATCACGCTGCTCGGAGGAGCAATCAGCACACACAGTGAAAGCCAATGTTGTTTTTGAATAGGAGGCAAACCTTTTACCCAATATGCATCTACTTTGCAGACTTTTCATTCTAATTCTGGAAATGGGGGTAGCAGAAAGGGTCTCAGAAATGTCCCAGGTGAACCCACTCCAAGACTCCTCCCTGGGGAGTTTGGAACCATCTCTCACGCTTCTGTTTTGATTACCAGAAGCTCCTAAGATTTGCTGGTCTTTCGTTGTCTTAGTAATGGAAGAAAATCCTAGAAAACAGGCATTGTGCTTCTGTGGCTTGCCTTGGCATCACCTTTATTGATCTTTATTAAAATGCAGGTTTTCACTGAGGCCAAGGGAAGTTTATGTGTATGTGAACCTAATACAGAAATATCATGATGACAAAACTTGAAACCAAAGGATCTCTTTCTGACTCTTGTGATCTTTGGAGTCCAGACTGTTTTAATTTTTACTCATGAATGGGAAGAGTTATTTTTATGATTAGACCTAGTGAAGGAAAAGAAACATATCTAAAATTTGTGATATTAGAGTTGGATATATCTACACAGATTTTTCTCAGTGATTAGGCATTATTTTTATTTGGCCATAATTCCAAAACAATTTTCATAAATAATTTTTAAACATTTTCTTTCTCTCTCTCTCTCTCTCTCTCTCTCTCTCTCTCTCTCTCTCTCTCTCTCTCTCTCTGTGTGTGTGTGTGTGTGTGTAATGCTCTCAGAGGACAGAAGAGAGCATAGGAGTTCCTGGAGCTGGAGTTATAGTTGTTAGTCATGGGCTGCCCAATATAGTTGCCAAACTTGGGTCTTGGTTCTGCATAAGTGGTACATGTTCTTAACTGCTGAACTCTCCAGCCCCTTAAGTGGTTTTAAAAAGGCCACTGTTCCCTTGACCCCTGCCTTTTAAGTTTGATTTTAGTTGGCAAATATCACAATTTTGGATTCAGGGAAACTGAACCTCTCTACTTATGAAACCATAAAATGAACTACAATGTAAAAAGTAGTTCTTTCTTAGAGATCATGAGTATTCTGTGCCAGTGACTGTATTCACAACAAAGCCAAGAATTTATACATAGTGAGAAAAGAACATGAGCGTGTATTAGTGTCTGCGATATGCTGAGGGCTTCTCTGTGTTATGTAGGCTGTTTTTATGTTCTTTCATTTACTTGTTTCCTTAGAACTCTCCCAGTAAGAATAACAGCAGCAGCATCGACGTAGCTTACGTTTTACAGCTCCTGAGAAGCAAGTACAGGTTGTGGTCAATTAACAAACCTTTTCTCTACATTTAACCATCACAAAAACACATCCAAAATTAATATTTATGTCAAAGACAAGGAAACCAAGGTCTATATTTAGTAACTTGCCAAAGATGTCCATACCTGAGGAACAAAAGACTATTCAAGCACAGATGATTTTATAACAGTTGCTAGGCTCATTCCATTCCTGTCCCCAGCTTAGATGTGACAAGAGTCAGGCTTCGACAACCAGGGAAAAAAGAAAAATAAAAACAGAGGAAACCAAAAAACAACCTACATTCTGTAGGTCAGAAGGTCTAGTGACAGGGTGCAGCCATAGGAGCAAAAAAGGGAGCAAAGTCTCTTGAGGGACATAGATGGGCTGCTGGCCATGAATTCACTGTGGGTAGTAAAAGTCAGAAGAATAATAAACAAGATTTGGCATATTGTTGCCATAGCTGCTGATATTTACTACGTTTCTATTGGTTTTTGCTTTTGTGATTATGAAATACTCCCCCGCCTAATCTGAAAGAATTCAGCATCAGATTATATAATTATGGAAATTCTACTGTACTCAGCGGCCAACCGTAATCCTGAATCCAGTAAACCTACCTATATGTATTTTCCTGTGTGCAGTTTGTTTGGGAAGATTTTGTTGTGTTTTCCCATTATTTTGACAAAATAAAGCGACATTAGAATACTATTACGTCGCATTTTTTTTATGAGCTCGTGTTCTGTCTACACTTCATCTTTTATGTTAGACTTTATTTCCCTAGAAGAGGGAGAAATTTAGTGTTAAAAGGCCTAAAAACACAGTCCCCTGGTTGTTCAACTTTGGCAGTTTATGTTTTTCTTTCTGTAGCTATTAGTCTCAGATTGTAGAGCATGGGTGGGTTTTGTTGCCTTATTTTGTTACTATTTTTTTGAGAGACTTTATAAATGGATGGTATAGCATATTGAACTCTGGACTTTTCCAACTCTTGGGAGTCTACAGTGGAAAGAAAATATACCAACTGTGAGTCATAAGGAAGACACGAGGAAGCCTTAGACTTTTGGGTAGGGTTAGTGTAGATTTAAATTTTTTTTTGTACATCAAAATAGCTTTAGCACATTTCCTAATTTTTCTCAGCCAAGTAAAACCATTAAAGCCAGGCAAGATATTAAAAACCTTCCCAGTCCCACGTCTCTATTTACTTTACCACAATTCCAAAGGAAGTCACTGGGCTGATTACCAAGAAAGCCAAGGCCAGAGCCCAAAATCTGAATTCAAATCAAATTCTGAGCAAGCTTGACATCAACCTTGCCAAGACTCTGAGGCTATCCCTTCTCCAAAGAGTTCATGGCATCCCCCAGCCTAGTGCATATTAAGGAAAATCAGAAGAGACACAGTGCTGTGTAAGCACACTTAGCAGGAACAGCCTGCCAGTCCTGTGGTAGTGGGAGCTAGCCTTGACTCAGAACAGCTGCTCCACAGCTAAACTCTGTCCTTGGGGACAGTGTCTGTCCTGTGACCTTGCTTAAGCTCCAGCTCTGCTCAGCCTTTCCTTCCTTATCTATGAAGCATGGATAAAACTGCCTGCCTCCTGCCTTTGTGAAACACACCTAAGGAGGCCAGCTTTGTTACTTAACCCCTAAACTTTTTTTTAAAAGAAATATCTTGCAAGGTTTTATTTTCTTTTTGTTGAAGATTTCTTTCTTTTTGTTTATGTGTATGAGTATTTTGCCTACACGTATGTCTCTGTGCCACATGCATGAAGTACCAAACGAGGGAAGAATGGGTGCTGTATCCTTTGGAACCAGAGTTATAGACTCTTGTGGTTGTCATGTGGGTGCTGGGAATCCCATGAACAATAGCCTCCAGCATTTCAGAAACTGTCTATCCTTGGGCTAGGGGCTGTGGACCAGGGGCATTTTCGTTGTTGTGTTTGGTGGATCTCTTAGACACAGTAATTAAAACTTGAAATGTAGCTTTTGAGAGATCTTAATTAATTTTGATAACCAGAGCTAGTGAGGTGGCTTTTTGGTAAAAGTGCTTGCCACAAAGGCCCGAAAAATGAGGCTGGTCCCCAGATCCCACATAAAGATAGAAGAAGAGCACCTGCTCCACAGAATTGGTTCTGACATCCACACAAGTGCCTCAGCACACACATTCGTTGTACATCATGACTGTGCAACCTCTCCCCATACATTACTAACGTGCAAAATAAACATTAATTCCAGTAGCTGTGGTTGGCTGGCTAAGTTATTTCTATAGTACAATTTTCAGAATTACATGGAATTCAAATTTAAAATTATGAAGAGTCAAATGTTAATTAAAGAAGGTTACGGTTTTATTTATGCTTTTTACAGTGCCGGGAATTAAATCCAGGGCTTCATTAATGCTAAGGAAGCATTGTACCACAGAGCTACATCGCCACCAAATCTATTTAATACATTTTCAGTCAGACATAGCCAGTGTATTTTCTCCTTAAATGTCTGCATCAGGAGATGAGCATCTGTTCTTGAGAGCACACTACTAATCGGGGAATGGTGTGTGAAGGGGCATTCCTGCAGAGGACTGACTTGAAGCCCAATGAGAACATGAGCTTCATTGTGAATTCACTCATTCACAAAGCAGTAATAAAGTACTAACCGTGTGTCTTTCCACAGCCCTGAGCATCCTTTAACAGAAGTCCTTGCCCTCATGAAGCTCTCGCTGCAAACACCAGTGCAACATAGTTTGGCAGCGCTCTATGTTGCACTACGTAAGAGTTAGCTAGTAACAAGCCTGCCCTGTCAACCGAGCATTTACAATTAATAATAAGTCTCTGACTGCTTATTTGGGAGCTGCTTTCTAGACACAGAGAAACTCCACATACAGGGAAGGGACTGCAAAGTCAAAAATCAACTTATTCAGAGTCCAGACTGATGAATGCCAGGGTCCCAAACTCATTAACTTATAGTAAGGAAGCTCTTTCACTCACAAATTATTTAACAGTATCTCCTGGTTGTTTTGTTAATTATGGCAAAGACAGTAATAGGGAGAGAATGAGATGTGTTTGTATCATGTCATTGGCCTTTTATTTTAATATAAAAAGGCTACAGATTCTAAATAAGCAAGCTTTTCAGAAGACCACTGTGGAAAGATGGGAAGTTCAGCTTGTGACCTCCTTTGCTCTTGGGGAAGGTCTATGGCTGTCATCTCCCTTTTTTTTTTCTGGCTTTGCTATGAGCTGCTTCAGAGACAGAACTCTAGTATTATCCTGACTTTTCCACAGTGTGGATGTTGTAGTACAGTGTTGGCCACTCTCATAATGAAACAATGACAGTCCTGGACAGAGTGATAGACAGGCAGAGTCTGCTGTGGTCATTGTAAGCAGAACGAGAAGTAGATTTGCTGAGGACGTTTTGGAGCTAGAAGGGACAGAGTTTAAATCAAGCAGTGGGACTCAGGGAGGATGAAGAACAGTTGTTCTTGTACTTGGTTTTATAATTTTTTAAAAAATGTTGCAAGATCCCCAGCGGCAGTAGGCAGCAGAAATGCTGTTGGTCCCATATGGTGGTAGCGGGCCATGTGAAGGTAGATAACAGGCCCTGGGAGCAGGCAGTCCCAGGCAGAGATGGCTGCAGGTCCCAGAGCGGTAGCCCCAGCAGTGGTGGTGGGCCATGTGGCGGCAGGCAGCGGGCCCTGAGAGCAGCCAGTCCCAGGCAGAGATGGCTACTGGTCCCTTAGCAATGGCTGGTCCCAGGCAGGGAGACACATGGCTGGCCAGCAGAAGACAGAAACATGGATAGACATGACTTGCAGAGTGAGGTTGAATATTTATTCAGGAGGTTATGGAGGGGGAAGGGGGAAGAGGGAAGGGAGAGAAAGAGAGAGAAAGAGAGAGAGGGAGAGAGAGAGAGAGAGAGAGAGAGAGAGAGAGAGAGAAGAGGAGAGAGAGACAGAAGGGGAAGTGGAGAAGTGGGAGAGAGGCAGAAGCGAAGCTGCCTCTCTGAGAGGAAGATGGAAAAGAGAGCGAGCTCAGGCTGAAGATCAGCCTACCTCAGCAAATGGGGGAGGGAGTAGGCGTGGCTTGCCTCTTAAAGGAACCAGGGACCAACACCATAACACTTGGGATTTATTTTAAAGAAAGTAAGTATAAGCTAACCAAAAGAAGATTTGTTTTCTTCATTTGCACTTATAGCAATCAAGTGCAAAATGGACTTTTTAGATGAATTCTAGGCTCAGGGAGAAACCCTGTCTTGAAAAATAAGGTAGCCAGTTATCAAGGAATATACTTAATGTTGATCTCTGGCCTCCGTACACAAACACACACAGTACACACACATATGCAAACACACAGACACATATATCTAACACACACACAGACCTTAGGTGAAATAAAGGAAATGATACAAAAACAAAGGAGAAAATTTGAAAAGCTCTAGAAAGCAGACTCTGAGGAATATTAGCTCTGCCATATGTGTCTAGCTGCCAGTTCCTAACCCTGGAAAAGGTGGCAAGTGTCTATTTCTGTATTTGGAAGGAAGTGCTTCCTATCAGGGCTCCAGAAATTGTTCAGATTTTTAGCTGCAAGACCAGGATGTTCCAGTTATAATGATAATGTCTAAAAAACCAATTTACTCTCACCAAAACAAAAACCGATTTTAGAAATTCTAAAACACTACATTTTACTCTGTTTTACTCTAAATTAGTTTGGTATTGCTATTTTCTAGACTATTCTCTTTTCCTTCTGAAATGACAGCTGTTTGGCTATACCACTGACAATAATAATCTGCCAAACAAGGAGAGAAAATGAGTAAGCCAACATATCCCATTTTGTTATTTCCATGAGTGAAAATTAGTGTCTAATGAGATGTTCCCAAACACTGCTGCTGCTGCTCATCCAAACACGTGCCCCAGATCAAAGCAGATTTAATTATCACAAGGAGAGGGTGAAATGGGGACATCAAGTGGAAAAATCCAGAACATGAAGAAATAACATATCTCAGGAGATAAGATACGGGGCTAATTTTATGCACCTGCTTTCTTCTAGAAAAAAAAAGTCAGTTTTGAAATATGTGAAAGGTACATTTCAAGCAAGTTTTGATGAGCTTATACATAGAGCAGGGCCAGCCATCCATCCATAGCCAGTGCTTTGAGAAAGTGGTCAGGCCTTTGCAGAAATCTTTCCTTGTAAAGAGACGCTTGCTCCCTGTAGAGACAAGGCACTGCGCATTAAGCCACATACAGTAATTTGATCAGAACATTTTTATTTTATTAGAGGCATTATCAGACCTACCTTCACAAAGAACCACCTATTTTTCTCCCAGTAAAATGCTTAAAATCTGACAGAAAATCATCATGTTCTTGTTGAAAATAATCCCTTTATTGTGACTAACAATTATTTGCAATTGTGTGTGCATTGTGTGTGTGTGCACGCGTGCATGCGTGCATGCTTAACCAAGCATACAAAGAGATGAAATGTGAACTCACGGCACTTTTTCCCAGCTGTCTGTAGCCCATCTGAAGGAGAAAATGAAAGTCGTAGAACCAGACCCCTTTGTGGCTCAGAGAACAATAGCGGATGGCATGCTTAAAAGTGGAATGTGTTGTAGATCTTAGCGCTTAGTTCTGATGTCATTAGATAGTATAACAAGATATCTTAGCAGTTCTGTCTCTGCTTCTTTTTGTTAGGTGTTGACATATATTATTTCAGCTAATCCTGCTAAAAGACCCTGCTGGTAGCTAAGGAAGTACAGTTATCACATTTAATGTTCGAGAATACATACTTTAGTTTTCTGAGCGGTGGACTCCATAGTTGTCAAAACCAAGGAGGCACCTTTTTTTTATTGAAAACTAGAATTTTAAATTCTATTTAAATTGAAAATTGTTTTTTGTAATTGAAAAGAGAGTCTTCTCTCGCATTATATACATCCAAGCCACAGTTTCCCCTCTCTTCTCTTAGTTTCCCTCCATCTTAGTTAAGGCTTCCATTGTTGTGAAGAGATACCATTACAGTATCACAACTTACAAAATAAATAATTTAATTGGGGTAGCTTGCTTACAATTCAGAGATTCAGTCCGTTATTACCATGGCGGGACATAGTGTGCAGGCAGACATGATGTTGGAGAAGTAGCTGCTATATGTTGCTATGCAGACAACAGGAAGTAGACTGAGATACTAGGTGGTATCTTGAGCATAGGAGACCTCAAAGCCTGTCCTCACAGTGACATACTTCTTCCATCAAGACCACAACTGCTTAAGGTCACAACTTCTAATAGTGCCACTCCCTATGAGATTATGGGGGCCAATTACATTCAAACTACCACACACTCTGACCTTGCCTTCACTCCAGTGCTACTCCCCCTCCATTTCCCTTCAGAACAGAGCAGACCTCCAAAAGACTACAACCAAACAAGACAAAACAGGATACAATGAGACAAGGCAGAAGCCCTTATGATGAGGCTGGACAGGGCAACCCAACAGGAGGAAAAGAGTCCCAAAATCAAGCAAGAGAGTCAGAGACACACCTGGTCTTACTGTTAGAAGTCCTACAAAAACACCAACCTAAACAACCATAACATAGGTAGAACACCTAATGCAGGCCCATGCAGGCCCCATGCTTGCTGCTTCAATCTCTGTGAGGCCATATGAGCCCTGCTTTGTTGATCAGGGGCCATGTTTAAGGAGAGACCTTTCTGGACTATTACATTTGACAGAAGAAAGAAGCATGAACTCAACATTGTTCTCTGTGTTTTCTAATGGTCATATCATTTTTCTACCTACATACTTCCATGTCTACAGCTCAACTATGTCCAGATACCCAAGAAAGCAGAGGCAAGAGATCTGATTTTTCTTCTTTCTTTTATGGAAAACAGAATTTTTTCTCACTTAATATATCCTGATTATGGTTTCTCCTCCCTTTAATCCTTCTGGTTCCTTTCCATCTCCCCTCCCGTCTGGATTCACCCCTTTCTGTCTCTCATTAGAAACAGGCTTCTAAGGGATTATAATACGATATAATATAGTATAGTATAATATGACAGAGAAAAAGCCTAAACAATAGGACAAACAAGGAAAAAAAATGCAAGAAGCAGATATAGACTCAGAAACCCTCTGGTTTTTCACACTCAGAAATATGACAAAAACACTAACCTGGAAGTCATATTCATATGCAAAGAACCTACAGTGTAAAAGATTAAAAATTTAATACATATATACACACACACACACACACACATATATATATATATGTATAAATTTAGAATGGGGGAATATCTGACAAGACATTATGAGAAAAAGGACTTCTAAGGATGCCATTGGGTTCATTTTCTGTTGGCCATCTACTGCTGGGCATACAACCTACCCTTAAGAATAGTTTGTTTCCCCAATGAGACCCCCTTGGAAGAAACTAAATTTTCATTTGCAAGTAGTTATCAATTAGAAATAGTGGGGTTAGGGATGGAGGTATGTGTCCACTTCTTTTAGCTCTAGACCCCATCTTGTTAGGAGCCATGTAGGTCTAGTGCATGCTGTCTCAGTCTTTAAGAGTTCATATGTACATCAATCCTGTTGATGTAGAAGGCCTTGTTTTCATGGTGTCCTTCATCCCATTTGGTTCTTATAGTTTCAGGTTATTGGTCATCCAAGCATGGTTGGGTATAGGTAGAGGCCACTTGTTCATTCCCAGCTGCCCAGACCTATCACTCAGAAACTATATTATTTGCAGTACTGTTTGGCCAATAGCTTAAGCATATTTCTAGCTAGCTCTTATATCCTAAACTAACCCATCTTCATTAATCTGTACATCACCATGAGGTAATGGCCTACTGGCAAAGTTTCAGTGGGCTGAAGTGGAGGTATCTGTCCCTGCTGGTGGCTGCATGGCTTCTCACTGGCTCCACCTACTCTCTCTTTCTCTATCTGCATACAACTCCTACCTTGCACTATTCTGCTAAGCCATTGGCTAAAACAGATTTATTTATTAACCAATAAAAGCAACACATATACAGAAGGACTTTCATAGCAGTTTGGTATGGGTTCCATATTGTGGAGTAGGCCTTAAGTCAAATCAGACATTTGTTGGTGTGGTGGTTTGAATGGAAATGGCTCCCATAGGCTCATAGGGAATGGCATTATTGGAGGTGTGACCTTATGGAGTAAATGTGGTCCCATGGAAGAAGTAAGTCAGTGGAGGCAGCCTTTAAGGTTTCAGAAGCTCAAGCCAGGCCTAGTGGCTCACTGTCTCTTCCTGCTGCCTGAAGATGTAGATGTAGAACTCCCAGCCTCTTTCCAGCACCATGTCTGCCTGCACATTGCCATGCTTCCTGCAATGACAATAATGGACTAAACTCCTGAACTCTAAGCCAGCCCCTCTCCCCTAATTAAATGTTTTCCTTTATAAGAGTTGCCATGGTCATGGTGTCTCTTCATAGCAATAAAACCCTAACTAAGACAGTTGGTTACTCCCGTTAGCTTTGTGCCACTCTTGCCTATTTTGCAGGTAGGACACCATTGTAGATCCAAGGGTCTGTGGCCGGGTTCATGTTTTACCTTTCTTGTTTGGTAGTTGCAGAGTACCTTCCTATCTAGACCAAAGGCACTAGCACGAAGGGGTGAAGGCTCGATGTAGATACCAGCTTAACTTCTCCATGTTCAATGATCTGCATAGGTGTTGTTTGCAGCAGTGGAACCAGAGGAAAGAGAACTATGTAACAATGCAACCTGCAAAACTGGTGTTCTCTACCTAGGCAGAAGAATGCTAATGCCAAATAGATTTATATGGAAATAGAGTCCCCAGGTACATAAGGCTAAGGACCTTTTTCTGAAAGAGCTTATTTTCTGTAGAACAGAGAGTTTCCCAAGGACTAGTTGACTACAAAGTGCACATCAGCTCACTGCACAGCATGCGTCTCTCGGAAAACATTTTCAGGGACCGGATTCAGTGAATGATGATAAACTTCAGCTCCCAAGACCTTGTGGGTAAAGAGCTGGAAGCATCAAATTTGTCCACTAAGTTATCAGCCAGAGCTTACATTAGCAATCACAATGATTATTCATAATGGCTATCTTGTACTATTACTAGGGGATTTTAGCTCTCAAGAGATGTAGAGCTTTAGGACTCATGTTGTGTGTATAAATAAAAAGAGTTACCCAAACCAGAGAGGTGTGAAAAATCTTGATACTGCATGTAAGCCAATATAAAAGACGTTTCATACTTGCTGTTATGTTCATAGGTACGGCTGAAAACCTCAAAACACGTTTTAAAAATTTACAATGCCCAAATGGGACCGTATAGTTGAGTTACTGTATCTTGACTTAAAAACAATACTCATCATTTCATAGCCAACAGAAAAATGCCATTTTTCTCAGATCTAGAAAGTTTTATCTCATACTTCTCTCAGATTTAGTATTGTGGATGCAAAACCGAGGAAAGATCCTTGATCTCTATGTTAGAAAATTTAAGTAGTTAGAAAAGAAAAATAACTCTTGAATAGTTTTATGAGACTATTCAAGTTTTATGTTTTATGTTATAAACAATAGTTTTATGACTTCAAACAACTTCTTTTTCTTCCTCTTCTTCCTCCTCCTCCTTTTCTTTTAAGTGAAAACAGAACTGAAGATAACACTCAGTGGTAGAGTGATTGTTTAGCATGTACAAACCCTGGCTTTATTCCCCAATTCTGTCAAAAAAGGGATGGAGGAAGACCTAAACTTGGTGATACATGTTTGTAAGCCCAGCAATTAGAACTCTGGGGACAGGATGGTTATAAGCATGAAGCCAATATTTGTGCCGTGTAGCAAGAGTGGATGAGGAGGGGAGCATAGTGTTTTATTTATCAGATAATTCCATATTCAATTCCCACAGCATAGAATTCGGATTGCATGAAGCAAATCACATCTTCACTGTTTTCCTTTTTTCATTCATAGACTAAAAAAGAAGAAACAAGCCAAACAAAATGCAGACATCATCTCAGCTACAGCCACAAGGAGTAATTCCGGGAAAGAAGATGCTAACTCAGTCATTTTGGAACAAGACAAATTCAACATTGCAGTGGAGGGGGAATATAACACTGATGAGAAAAAGAAGAGAAAAAACAATCAGTTAAAGGAAATCAGGCGCACAGAACTGAAGAGATACTACAGTATTGGTGAGTATCCGTGACAGTGTTGGAATATATTGTTTGAAAATCTGTCATAGGCTGAGCACAGTGGTATACAACAAAACCCCAGCACTCAGGAGGTAGAAGCCAGGGGAAAGGGAATTCAAAGCCAGCTGGGTTATATGAGACCTTGTCTCAGAACAATAGCAACAATGAATTATAATAACTTTACAGTTAGGTATGGGCATCACAAATTTGAGGCCAGCCTGCTCTACATTGGAGAGCTCAGGTCAGCCTGGGTAGATAAGCCCCACTCCATCTCAAAATAAAACAAACAAACAAACAGACTTCCATCCTCAAAAATCAAAGTCTGTGAGAATTTGCTGAAAACTATGATTATGGGTTCTCATCATCATAATAGCACCAGCTTATAGAGCAAGTACTCTGTGTCCCTGGCTCTTGTTTTATATGTTATATAATATAACAGGATAGCTATGAAATCGTTGGCTCCATTTAGCTCTGCACTTTGGTCATTAGCAGTGTGTCCATCACATATTGTATGCTGATAAACATTTTCCCTCTAGGAGAAATATGCTTTTTTTTTCTTGTTGTGTGTGTGTGTGCGCGCGCGCGCGTGTGTGTAGATATGCTTTCTTGTGCATGCAAACAAGGGTCAGAGGTTGACCTCTGGAAGTGTGTCTGTTGCTCTCAACCTTATTTGTTGAGACAGGGTCTCACTGAGCATGGAGCTCAGTTTCAGCTGGACTGGCTGGCCAACTATCTCCAAGAGTTCCTCTCTGCCTCGTAGCATGAGGGTTATAGGAGATCATCACTATATCCTGAGTGCTGGGGATCAAAATTCAGATCCCTAGGTTTATGTGAGCAGGCACTTTGCCCACTGAGACATTTCCAAGGCTCGTTTCATTCCTGAGTGGTCATAAATAGAATATATGGACTATAAATAAACTATAGATGGAATAAATAGGTTGATGGAAGTATTGATAGTAGTGACTACAATTTTTGCAGGAGGCAGAGACTAGCATGTATCAGCTAAAAACAACCACCAAACACAAAGCCCGCTCCTTTAGAATAAATCCACAATGTTATGGAGTTTCTTAGAATAGCCATTGATGGAAATAAACTGGGAAGGATGGCATATCTAGCTCTACTAGGCTCACCCACCTCGTACCTACTGTTCTATCACATGCATGGCTGGAGTCTATTTCAGTGGATGTGAAGAGATGGTGTCAAGAGTCAGAAATTTGGTGTATGGGCCATGACTTGTTTAATATTGCTCGACAGAAAGAGAAAAGATGAAATGGTGGTACCCAGAGAGCATCCTGCATCCTGCAGTTAAAGCAATGAGATGAGGTCTTGCAAACTTGCTCTGCAGGCCCTGAACTTGGTCCACATTAGAACAGTTACAGAGAGGCATGTCTTCTGTCTGTGTTTAACATAACTTCCCAATGGGCCTAATGGTGTATGTAATGGTCATCTTAACAGGTTCCAGGCACATCAGAGAGGCATTACTTAGCCTATGGGCATACCTTCAAGGGGGTTCTTTTGATTAAGTTAGTTGAGGGGGAGAATGTTGACTTAGGGTTTCTGCCCTGCCCAGTTCCCACAGTCGTTAAGTCCCAAAGAAATTACACAGAGGTCTACATTAATTATAAGCTGATTGGCCCATTAGCTCAGGCTTCTTATTAACTCTTATAATTTACATTAGCCCATTATTCTTATCTGTGTTAACCACATGGCTCAGTTCCTTTTTCAGCGGCATAGTTACATCTTGCTTCTTCTGTGTCTGGACAGGACTGCAGAGGGAGCTTCCCTCTTCCCAGAATTCTCCTGTTCTCATTGACCTGCCTCTGCTTCCTGTCTGGTTGTCTCACCTATACTTCCTGCCTGGCTATTGGCCAATCTGCATTTATTTAAAACATAATTGACAGAGTATAGACAATTGTTCAGCACCAGGAGAATCCATCTTAAAAGTGGGCAGCACCGTTCCCTGACCACAGTATCCATTGTTCCCTTTTTGCTGACTAAGGATGCAGCATGCCCAGCTGCTTCAAGTGCCTGAGTAACTAATAAGCTTGCCCTTACAAGTTAAAGTATCAGTGTATTCCCTTCTAAAAAGAAGTGAATAAAGGAAAGTTGCATTTTGTCTTGTTTTTAGTGACTTCTTGCTTTGCTAAAATGGCTCTCTAATGTAGTGGGATCTGTTGAAAGTCTATTGTTGAGTTGAAAACGACTCTTTGTCTTCACCTTTCTAACTTTTCTTGATCTCACAAAATCAGTTCAATGACCTTGTCTCCTGGGATTCTCTTCCTGGCTCTGGCCAGAAAGGCCAGGCCAGGTTGCCACCTGCACTTTTATGCATTTATCCCATCTCCATTTGCAGGCTGAAGTGATCTAGACGCTGTAGTGTCTCTACCACCACAGGTTGTGTGTGTGTGTGTGTGTGGTGGACACACCTGTGTTTACATCTGGAGGCTTCAAGTGTCATTCCACAGTCACCATCTGCTTTGTATTTTGCAAGGGTTCTCTAAACGGCCTGGAAATCATCTAGTAGACCAGCCTGGCTAGCTAGGAGGCCCTAAAGTTCTACCTGTCTCTGCTTCCCAGTGCTGAGGTTACAAGATGGGCCGCCCTACCAGACTCTTTAATATAGGTACTGGAGATCAAGCTCAGGATACAAGGCAAGCACTTCACTGACTTGGTTTCTTCCCTGTCCTGACAGAGGCTCTTTCCATGTGCTTTTAGTGGAAGAACGAGTGCACAGATGAATGTACTTTGGTTTTGTTTCCATTTCCTGAGAATTCTGGAGGATATTGGTAACAGTACAGTCACTGGGTTGAAATTGCCATGTGGTTTTCCTTGGTAGCAATGAGTAAAGAGATGTCATCATGTCATTTCTTAAAAATAGCAGTGATGACCACTAACTTGGAGATCTGAGGCATTTCATCAGAAAAATCCAGTGCAGGGATCGAGCCTCCGGGTCGACCGCTAAATTTCAGGCTTCGTTGACTCTGACCACATTTGACCATCTTGGACAAACACCAGTTCAGATTTGATTGGCCTCACCCAATCTGTTACCTTCTAGAGTGGCATCGCAGGATGTGGGTCTTTCCCACTAGGGGGAGCATTAGACCTTGAGTCAAGATTCATTCCTGTTCCAGGTCTCTGCTGCTTTCTGTGGTGCTACTCTGGCTGTGAAAGGAGAGTGAGGAGATTTCAGAATGCAAGGATCTTGTCTTAGACTTGTGAAACTCAGAGTTGGAGGAGCTCCGTTATTACATGGATGAATATGAGTGGATGAGGCAGGCTGTGGTGGTCAGAGACAGGATTTTAGCGAAATTAAGTTCTGAGGAGAAATTTTGCTTATAGACAAAGCAGCATATGCTAATTTGTATAGTGTCTGAGGAAGAAAAAGAGCAAAGTAAGTACATGGCAAATTTGGGAACTCGACAATGAGGAAGGAAGGTGATGGAGTTTTGTTTGGTGGTGTTTTTTGAAGAGCTAAGGCATTTCTCTCAAGGGGCTTAGTTAATTGCTCCTTACAGATGTGAGGTGAGTCTGTGTCTAAAAGAAATGACCCAAGGCACAAACAGAGCTGCAAAAGAAGCAGCAAAGTGACAGCGTGGGCTCAGAAATGAAGACAGAAAAGGTGTAAAAGAGAGGTGTCTTATCTGGGTACAGAAATTATAAGGGAGTTTGTTTTCTTTCTATCTCTAGAAAGGATCTCACTATGTAGCTCTGGCTGCCGTGGAACACACTGTATAGACCAGGCTGGCATCGAACTCACAGATCCACCTGCCTCTGTTTCCTTGTGCCACTACACCCTGCAGGAATTTTCCTCCTTTATTTATTGAACATTATGTATTGCAGAAGGATACTTTGACAAAATAATGCTTTTTGCTTTTTCAGATAGACTTATCTGTGACTCACTGCAGCTTTGGCAATCAGTCATTGCTGTCTCCTGACACCACGATAAGATGCCAATGAAGAATGTTTTGGAGCGATTGAATCACTACAATTGCAACAACATGGCCCTGATTCTGTAAATGTTCTAATTTGTTTTTGAGAAAAGAGAAGGAAAGGAAGTAGTCACATCAAGACAGATTGCATCAGATAATTCATGGTCCAGTCTCTAGCACAACATTGAGAGGCAGTAAATATTATCAGAATCCTTCTAGAACAAGTGGATTCAGCATTTCTGTGCTTGCACATATAGTTACTTTCTTTTTAAAAAAAAAACTTCTACTTATATTGCTTAAGTTGTGTAGGGGGCATGGAGAGATGTCTCTGAGCTTAAGAACACTCATTGTTTTTACAGGAAACCAAGGTCCACTTCCCGGGACCTCTATGGCAGCTGACAACTGACTATAACTCCATTTTCAGAGGATCCAATGCCCTCTTTTAGTCAGTGCATGCATGTGGTGCACAGACATGTATGCAGGCACAACACCCATATATATATGTAAAATAAACAAGTATTTTTAAAAGAATCTACTTAGTGGTTCTGTGTCATACTACACTTTTAAACAGTAGCTATCACTGAGTTTTGAGAAAAAAAAAATGTTTAAAGACCGAGTTTCACTGTGTTGTCCAGGCTGACTGACCTTAAACTTACAGAGATCTTCCTACCGTTGTCTCTGCCCTCCTGCCCCCCTACCCCTCTGCCCCTCTGCCCCTTTGCCCCGTGCTTCTCTGCCCCTCTGCCCCTTTGCCCCATGCTTTTCTGCCCTTCTGCCACTGCCTTTGCCATGATTGAATTAAAAGTATGTGCAACCATGCCTAAACAAGTTTTATACAATCCACTGGAGCATTTAAAAAATCTTCCAGAAGATAATTAATTTACCAAAGAACGAAACTCTACTAAATTAGCAATATAATTAACTTTTGTTGTTAGAATAGTGCACATATCCCCTCCTAAAGCTTGCAGTTAGAATGGGAATATTAGAAATGCAGAGATTTTGATGTAGGACCATTCTTCAATTGAAACACACCTATGCAGCTGCAAGGGCGAGGCGAGATGGGTAGATCTTAGAAGTCAGGAAAAGAAGGCAATTTAGAGTTAGGTGCATTATTAAAATATCATAATGTCTTATTTTAAGGTGTTAATGCCCAGGATCCTGGATAGCAATGTAGAAACTTTAATGGAATTCTATTTGGGAAGCCATTATAATGAACATAAAGTACTTATGTAAGTAAGAGCATGGCATTTTGAGATGGCTGAAGGCACAGATTTACTTAGGGAGGTTACTCGCTATGAATGTGGCTCTCTGCTTTCCCACACTCTTTCCCTCTTTCTGTTCTCCTTCCCTCTCCCCTCCCTCCCTTCTACCCTTCCTTTCTTTGGTTTGTTTTTTCTTTGTTCCTGAGGTGGCAGTCTTACTGTGTAGCCCAGGCTAGCCTCAGATGCGTGATGGTTCTGTTGAGCCTCCTGGTGCGGGGTTGAGCATGTACCCCTTAACCTCCGATGCATCTTTATTCAACACTTAGATCACAGTTTCCCATCCTGCATTCAGAAGAAAATTAATGGGAGAAAGTTCAAAAACGGAAATCCTCTGCTTTTCGCTTGCTGTAGATATTAGTTTCTCATGAAAACATCAAAGTAACCCACAACTGGGTTCTTTCCCACAGTGGCAACCTCAACAACTTTTCACACGCTGCCACTTTTGCTCGGGGCTTTGTTTTTCCCCTTTAAAACCACACGGGTGAGTTTCATATCTGTCATTTGATTTTGCTTCAGCTCATAGGCTTAGAATGCCAAGGTTTTAATATTATTTTGATAAGTCTTAATCCGAACATAAATAAGCCAGGTCTTAAATATAATACATAATCTTCTGCTCAAAGGCAGAACGTTTTCTTATACTTTAGATTAGAAAGACTGGATAAGGGGCTGGAGATGGCTCTTCATAATAAAGAACTTGCTTGAATACCCAAGGCTTAGTTCAATTTCCGCTACAAAGAAACGACCTAATTAATATTTTTCTAAAATACACAAGGATGTAGCTAAGGAGGAAAGCAAAAAGCCAGAAGATGTCAGATGCTGGGGAGACATTGATCTGAGAATAAAACACATTCTTGGTGAAAAGACAAAAACCTTGGGAACAGAAGCAATAATCAAAGCCCCGTGAGGCAGGAAGTGTGCACTCAGGAGTAGAAACACTTAGTTGAGCATAGAAATAAAAAAAAGCTCACCATATGTAGGAAAAGATGAAGAAGAAAATGTAGGTTAACTGTAGGGGGGTTTTGTGGGTCATGGATAAGTGACTTGAAAATATTTTTAAATAAAAGTATAAAATTTTGTTGCAAGACCGGACATAATGGTGCATGCCTTTAATCCAAGCACTTGAAAGACAGAGGCAGGCAAGTCTCTGTGAATTTAAGGCAAAATTTGATCCAAATAGCATATTTCAGGACATCCAGAACTACACAGAGAGGCCTTGTCTAAAAAATAAAAAAAGTCATTGTTGTGAGGGAGCAAAGATGAGAGCAAGGCACAGATTTAGTAGTCTGTGCTAGAACAATGAAAGTCTTCAATTGAGAGGTGAAAGTTATTTTTTAAGTTCAAAGACAAAACAGTCTCAGATGTTAGAAATGTCCAGAAACATGTTTCTGGACAAACATGCGCTTGAATGTTTTTCATATATTTCCTGAAATAAATTACTGAGAGGGAGAGAGCTTCTTAATCTTTTTTGTTTTGTTTTGTTATTTTTAAATTGATTTTTATTGAGCTCTACATTTTTCTCTGCTCCCCTCCCTGACTCTCCCCTTCTTTCTGTGTATGGGTTACCTCACTCAAAATAATATTTTCTAGCTCCATCCATTTTCCTGCAAAATTCAAGATGTCATTTTTTTCTGCTGTGTAATACTCCATTGTGTAAATGTACCACATTTTCCTTATTTATTCTTTGGTCGAGGGCCATTTAGGTTGTTTCCAGGTTCTGGTTATGACAAACAATGCTGCTATGAAAATAGTTGGGCGCATGTCCTTGTGGCACAATTGAGCATCCAAAAGTGGTATTACTGGGTCTTGAGGAAGGTTGTTTCCACACATCAGCAATGCAGAAGTGTTCCCTTTTCCCCACAACCTCTCCAGCATAAGTTGTCATCAGTGTTTTTGATCTTGGCCATTCTTACAGGTATAAGATGGAATCTCAGAGTGTTTTGATTTGCATTTCTCTGATGATTAAGGATGTTGAACATTTCCTTAAGTGTCTTTCAGCCATTTTAGTTTCCTCTGTTGAGAGTTCTCTGTTTAGACAAAACGGGAATGGGAAAAGATCTTCACTAACCCTACATCAGACAGATGTCTGATCTCCAAAACTCAAGAAATGGTGAGCAAAAGAACACATAATCCAATAAAAAATGGAGTACAGAGCTTCTTAATCTTAAATACATTAAAATTTTGACTTTAAGATTAAGAAAAGAAGTTGATTGGTGGTGAACATCACAAGAATTAAACCTAAAAACACAAAATAATGAACATGAATATAAAAATGCATTCTGGTTTCCCCAAAACGCTGGTCTAGTGCCTCACTTTGATGCTGTAATTAATCAACTGTATAATTGTAAATTATAAAGTTTATAAATTATAAAACCGATTATGCATATCTCAGATTAACAAATATTTGAGCAACAAGAACCAAAAGAAGACAGAGACCAAGACTCTCCAATGGGAAGACTGTCCATCTCGTGTGTCTTTTGCTCTCTGGCCTTATGGCAGGCATTAATATGTACTTCACAGTCTGAAAACCCCCTTGTTTCCACATTCCAAGAAGTTCCCAGAGACATGCAGAGAGAGGGTTGTGTTGACCACGGCTTCAGTGCTTCTCGAGCCTCCACCTTGGGCTTCAGTGTCATGGTGTTCTTGGTTTCTGTTCCATGCTCGACTTTCAGCATCCATATGGCTATGAAATTTCTAGCTGGCCTGTTTTGTAAAACTTTAAAAAAAATTCAGAATATCAGCACTGGTAAGTCTGGTTCTAAAGGGAAATCATTCCGAAGTTTGAAACAGAGTTAAGAGATTTGAATGTGAGTGTCTCTCAGTAAGTTAGTAGCAGCAAAGCAAATGCCTCTTGTAAAACTGCTGTGACTGTATTGGCTTTGCCTCAGGAAGAGCATCCCTGTTCTGTGGAAGCCTCTATGCCTCTTCCAGCACAGCCTCCTGTAGCCTGTTCTTGTCATTGCTGAAACAAGCAAACAAAAGTGCTGATGATGACTGGGAAGCTACGTTCTCCTACGTCTGCTCTTGAGTTCAGAGGTTAGACCTGTCACAACCATTGCCATCAATGCCACACAAGTCTGTTTCCCTGGGTGTGTTATGTACAGTGGAAAATCTCACCACCTGAGAACTGCACACATGTGTTGGACAACCGCCGATGAGTGGTAGTTATCAGGTTGAAAAGTCAGTCATAACCAAGTGAGGCAGAAAAGTCCATAGGAAAACATTCAGGCTCAGTCAGAGGCTGGGTGCCTTGGCAACAGCAGAACTATCATGGTCTCTAGGCTGGAAAACCCTTCAAGATCAAGGCACTGGTACATTCGAAGCCTAGTGGGGACTATTTTATATTTCCTTTATTTCCTTTTAAAATTTGATTTGTCCAATTATACCCATGATGCCATGGGAAAAACAGATTTTTTTTTTTTTAAAAAAGAACGTTTAAAGGTGGGAAAGGGTAGGAAGGAGAGAAGGAACAAGATTTAGGAAGGAGAGATTGTCTTTTGGATGAATGATTGCCGTGGACTGGATGCTTGCTTTCCTCACTGACTTCATGACTCCTCATGATGTATAACGGGAAGCAGCAGCCTGTTTTACAAGAGTAAAGAATGAGATGCTGAGGAATTCACCAAAGCACATGCGGGCTAGCATGTGACAGAAACTAACGTTCTGCCCTCTGACAGCAAAGTCATAGCTTTGGTGTCATGAGACATAGCTCTCATCCCTGCAAGTCAACTCTGGAGGAAAACCAAGCCAATGCAAAACAGAGCTCCAGTGGGTTTGACATTTCCCCAGAATGCTCTTGTTTCTTAGTATAGAGAAAAAAGAGACTGCAGGTGAACTTTCTTTCCTTAGGCTGTAATTTTAGTGATGGTAATGTTGACACTCACCTACTTAAGTGAATTCACAAGTACTGGGACACTAGGGTTACTAGTCATATGTGTAGACATGCCCAAAACATCCATTGTGTTGATGGCTAATATAAATCAGATGCTGACCAAAATAACTGTCCTTATGTAGTCACTGAGTTTGGGGACTGCCACAGGGCTTATTGCATTCATTACTCATCCAGGACTGTCAGGCAGGACTGCTGTGGTAGAATAGTCCTCTAGAAAGAGCGTTTCCCTGCCCTTGGAACACCTCCAGATTTCCATTCAGTATGGTTCAACGTGCATTAAACTCTAACATCAGTAAGGAATATCACTACTGATCAGTCATAACAAGATACTGGGTGTGCCATACTTGAGAGAGAGGAAGTAGCATGTACTTCATGATTTCCTTTGTGTCAGGGGGTAAAATACAGAGTATAGTCCTTCTTGACACTTATTTTTCATTTCTTTTTAAAGTTGTAATAATTTAGTTTTTTCCAGGGTTACTCATCTCTCAATAACTCTAATTAGCAACATTGACCTATTAAGTGAAGAAATGTGAGTATCTCTTCAATGGAGAATATGTTATTTCTTTATGAAGAAATCCATGTCCTATATTTTATTCAAAGTCACTTCTGATTTTAGTTTTCATTGTTTTTTTTTCCTTTGAAAGAGAGTCTTGTGTTTCTTAGACTGACATCAAACTCCTGAGCTCAGCTGATCCTCCTGCCTCAGCCTTCTGAGTCGTTGAGGCTGAAGGCATGTGTCACCACATCTGGCTTTGTTATAAAATCTTGAATCTATCTGTATGACTTTCAGTGATCTTTTTCTGTTCTCACTGCCTCGCTTAGTTATCTTTAACCTCTTGTTTCTCTCACTCCTGATTTGCTTTTCCAGAATCGCCTTGTCTAATCTTTATTGACATCCCTATTTTATGTATTTACTCAAAATTACATGGGGATTCAATATAGAACTGGACTCATTGGTGGTCTATTTAATGCCAAAACTGAACCTGCCCACCAAGAGGAAGTTGTATGGTATTTGCTAGGAAATCCAGCTTTTCTCACTAGTTTTTAACGGTGATTTTCTCTACACTAAATGCCCAGTTTTTAATTATATGCTGCAGTGTTTTAATTGCTGTAACTTCATAAAAGAGCAGACTGTATGATTTTGCGATTATTTCTCTAATATATATATTTAAAATATAAAGACATACATTGAAATATGATTTGATTATTTTATACATTTATGCTTTTAGATAAAACTGATTATAAATTCAGTGTTTCTCCTCTAAAATAACTTTATTTTTCACTTAGCATTTAATCTAAATTTTTAATTAGAAAAGAAGATGATGTAGTTATAAAGATGAGATTCTTTTTGTGAGAGCTTTGCATGCCTCTTCCTTTATCTAAACTTCCATTTATATTCATCACTGAAGTTTTAAACTTTTCTTAATGTGTGTCTTGCTATTGTCATGATATATTTATTGCTAGACATCTTATTGGTAGACAACATGTTTGGAATTTTCTCAATTCCTTTTCTATTACAGCTATTGAGTTTGAGGCCAGCCTGGTCTACAAAACAAGTTCTGGGACAACCAACGCTACAGAGAGAAAGCCTATCTTAAAAAAAAAAATTGTCTGGATAGTTTTTAAAGCAATTTTATAAATTTTTGACACTTTATGATAATATTGGTTCTTTAGGAAGAAAATTAACTAGGTAATAGTCAGTTTTTCTTTTTTCATACTTAAAACCCTTATCTTTCACTTGGATTAGGGACTTCAAGACAACTGCATATGAACACTGATGTAGGGATTCTTAAATTGATATTGGCTAGTGTTTTTTCTTTCCTTCTTTCCCTCTTTCCTTTCTTTGTCTTACTGTGGTGCTGGGGATCAAACCCATGGCCTTATATATGCTAGGAAAGTTTATTACCACTGAATTACATTATTGTAATTACCACTGATTTGTCTTGCATAATTGCTTTTGTGTATAATATAAAGTCTTGTCTCAGTTTACAGGGGTGTACTTGAGGAGAGTTTAATTTCCCAGGATACCCTGGATAAGCAACAAGGGTACCTGGAGCACATTCCAGTGTTTCTGCACTTTAGTATTTGCCAAAACATGCATGGGCAGCCTGTATATGGCGGTTCTGTTGAACTTGCCCATATTGGGTTTCATGGTCTAAGTTGATGAGGACAACTGACCAGGTTTCTTCCTCACGAGGTTATCAGATCTCATTATAGATGGCTATGTGGTTGCTGGGAATTGAACTCAGGACCTTTGGAAGAGCAGGTAGTGCTCTTAACCACTAAGCCGTCTCTCCAGCTCCTTGAAAGTGAAGTCTGCTGTGATGCACAATTCCTTCTTTATCTCCGAGGTTTCCAAACTGTCTCCAAGACCCCTACTGTTTCTGAGTTTCTCTTCATTCCAAAGGTAGTTATTTTTTCTTTATGAATAACTGGATTTGGCTTTCTGTGGTACTGAGTTGTTACTTAGAGTACTGGGAGGGACCATGTCTACAAGCCTTTGCTGGAGTTGCAGTTAGAGACTTGTCCTCAAAGCATGCTGGATGATGGAAAGAGGTAACGAACTGGCATAGTACCTGTGGGATCTTCTGATACTCCCATGGACTCTTCCTTCGGAAAGCAAAGGGCTAAGCCACACCTGTGAACTAAGGTTTGGGTGATCGTAAGTAATTAGCCAGACACTGTAGACCTGTAAGTGTTGTGTGACACTCCTCTTGGGTAGACATAAGCAGACCCAGATGCTCATTCTTGGTAGGGAACTAGTGACAGCCCTGAGTAACAATGCCACGGAAGTCCAACTTGATGAACCAATGTGTTGATTGGAGTTACTTATACGAATATGTATGAGAGAGTACTTAAAGGATCGGGGATGCCTCAGAGGTACCTATGTCATCTAAAGACCACACCACTGTGCCTGAGAACTCAAGAAAGCTCTCTGTTCAATAGATCAGAGAGTTTCCATCTTAGTGGTCATTGTTGCTTATATAATCTTGGGCGAGGTTAAGGCTGTTCATTCTATCTTTAGTTTTCTAACAGTTGTAATGTGTGTTGTTATTATTGTATTATTTTAAAAAATGCAACAGAATGTATCTGATGGTTTTTAGAGGTGAGGGGGCCTATGTCCCTCACCTGGTGATCAACAAGGTTTTTTTTTCTTTTAAGTGTTTTTTATTAATCTGTTCTCTCAATACCGCATGACTTCCTTTCTGGAATGAAACCTTTTGATGATGCCTTAGAATTTTTATCACTCATCTATTTAAATGGCTGCATACATATGTCATTTGCACTATGACTAATGATAATGGCAACTGTGCTTACTCTATGCCCGGGTCCAAGATTCATACAACGTCACACGCATCTTACTGTTTTCTCAGTGACATTATCAGACAGTTCTTTATGTTGTAAATGACAGACTTGATGTGGAACACTTTCAAGTAACTTGCTTTCTATCATAAAGCCAGTGGAACACACTCATTTTTGATTCCAAAGTGAAATTGTTGTCAGATGTTTGGTGGCATAAGATGGCATAAGGTGACATGAGATGGCATGTGATATGCCATCTCTGGTTAATAACGTCAAGCACATCATGCTGTTATTGCCGAATGCATCAGTTTCTAGAATTGGGACATGAAGCTGGGGTTCTTTGAAAGATCTAGAGACATGGACGGTGTTTCCTTTGTGTCTCAGATTTCCTCTTATTTGAATGCCGGTGAA